>NC_136864.1:9267956-9867956 GCF_951799975.1 Gobius niger | reverse complement strand
ACCGCCTCTGATTCACCATATAAGGACAAAAAAGTGCAGCATGCAATAGGCAGTAAAGGAGGAAATGAGCGACCAAACACAAATCCAATTCAACCTGGATAGACTCAAACAGACAAAAGCAGCGATTAGGAAGATTTACTGACATGTATATTAGTTTTGGCGATCAGTCCCTGGCGGTATACATCAATGTCTTCCCCCGGAGCCTGGACACTGGTGGTGGTTTTGGAGACCCATGAAGATGCAGCAGGGATAAGCCGTGGGCAGAAGAGGTGGAGACGGGGCCGAGGTGGGTCGCAGCGCAGCTGGGAAGCGAATTATCCATGATTCCTAGAAGGCTTAAAGGTCGACTGATGGGGATGATTGTCTGCTATGGAGGTGCGGCTCTTTACGCTGATGGCTGAGGTGGAGGTGTGGCCCTCTCTGAAGCGATCATTGGCTGTAGGTAGGTGATGCTGAAATTAGTCTCCCAGGTTGAATTAACGCCAAGGCTTCATAACTAATAACCTACAAAAAATAATCGGTGCTCAAGGACCCACCTAACCCTCTGGGCATGCTAATTAGCTATCATTACAAAATGTCTACATAGATAAAACCTGTACATTGCGGAAGGATTTTCCTTCTTTTCCCCCCGGTCAGTCGGGTAAATAGATGTGCCCGGTTAGCTCCCCGAGCAGAGCACGCCCCTCGGGGACACAAGGGCGTAGGATCGAGGCCCACGTTTGTCTTTATCAAATATTGTTTATGCAGCACATTTAATGCTGCATTATTTGTGAAAAGCAGCATTCAGAAATTTTAGCAGTAATACATTGGTGCATTAATAAAAGTAGATGACAAGTGATATTACCAACTTATTTCTGTATAAAGGCATCTGTAATTTATGATGAGGATATTTACATTCTCTAATTAATACATGATTTAATATGTACAAATATATGTGACTCAGAATGTTGTTTTTGTGCGTAAGAGTCCTCCAGACTGTTCTTAGGATTTGTTCTTACAGAGGAACGTTTTCAGCTAGAACAAGTTTTGTGAATGCCAAAAATCTTCCTCAGAAGGCCTTGAGAACAAATCTGTGCATAAGAACGTCCTGTGAATGTTCGTGAATGAGGTCCAATGTTTCTTTTATTTTGAAAGGTTCCATCAATCAATCAAGCCCTATAAAAATAAGGGATTTATCAAGACTAAACATAAATTGTATACAGATTAAGTAGCTAACATAATCTGTTACATTTAACATTGTACAATAGTTGTTTTACCAATGTTTTGCCCAATGAATATGTCCTTTGTTGTGAAGCTCTGTACTTTGATTCAAGTCAGTGTTAATCTGTAGAGTCACCCAAGAAGAAGTCCAGACCCGGCTCTCTCTGCTTTGCTTCAAATAAATGAACATTATGGGCCAAAAAGTGGGCCTTTAATGTAAATTCAATCAGAAGAAATATGACTCTCTCAGATCTTAAGTGGTCTTTGAGGTCAATTGAAGTCGCCCAGTCGAATCCTAGTGTGTCCATATTTCACCAGCCACAGACGGGAGCCTATGCTTTATAACGGAGAGAGAAAAACGGTGGCGCGGCACTTTAGAGATTACTCAGACCAGTTGGTTTGTACTGGACATGGGCAATAATGGGCTCGCTAATGCAATAAACTGTAGTGCGAAAACAGAAAACGTCAGTAAGTGCAAAAACGTTTCGAGCACTGACAGAAAACACTGCCATGTTGTTTCCAGTACGTCTTTGTTATGAAAGTGCAAAAGCAGCTGTTCTCAAAACTATTGTATTCCCCACGTTAAGTGAAACAGCGTTTTGGAGCTAAAACTGATTTTCTTCCAACACATCTTTGTAATAATTAGCAGAATGTAAAAAAAAAAAAAAACTAAATGATAATCACATAGGCCAGTTTTACATAGAGTTGCTTCATTACCATTTGATACAGCAAGAAGCTTAATCTGATCAGACTCAAGGAAGTGCATTGCCAAATGACACAAGAACAGTGGGCTTTTCTAGTAACAGGGAGGAAATCACCATGTTTCTTCTCTACTATTTCTTCTTTTTTTTTTTCTACTGTGCTATTGTTGCCTTCAATAATCTATTTTAAAAAGTATTTTGAACCTTCAATTCTTGGGATGCCTCAGATGACAAAGGTCTCCACAGATGTGCTCAGTCGTGATGCTAAAGCAGTGTTTCCCAACCAGGGGTATGGGGACCCCTGGGTGTACTTGGGATTATTTCAGATTTACAAAATGAAATGAATCAAAGGAAATGTTGTTTTAGTTACGTTTTTAGTAAAAGGTTTGAGTCTGAGTACCCTGGCTGGGAATCACCCTTTCATTTTCTCATAGGAGAGGCCGTTTATTGGGCGCTATGAATGTCTTTCATAATACGTCTGCATGTAGCCCATATCCAAATGCACCCATGGGTGTAGGTTTGCGAGGTTCTTTCAGGATGGCAAAGTTGTCCCACCAACTTCATGTGGAGATCTTTCCACATTGTGCGATCTTTCACAAAGACTTGACTCAGATGTGGGCACTTTAGGCTTGGGAGAGGATGATCGGCATCACAACACTTTTTGTTTCACGTTGATTGGTCAAATATTCATATTTTCGGGTTGCAACGGAGCTTCTGTCTGTTTATGGAGCCGCATTTACGTGTCCGACGGAAACATTTCTCGTTTATTTATGTGGGATGTTTCACTCAACAACAATCAGAACATGGTTGGTATGTTCTTTCCAAAACAAGTTAAGTGGGAGAGGAGAGCGGCTTTGGTTCCGTGTTCTCTGAGCGTAGCAGTCTGGAGGCATTATCTTTGTATGGGGGGGTAAAGTGTCCCCACCAATAGTAACACCAAACCTACGCCCTTGATTGTACCCGATGACGTATCATAAACTTTTATTTAGAACACTAAAGCTTGATCGAAAGATGGCTTCGCACATGCTGCTGTCATGTTGGATCCGTAAACACACTACAAGCTCCCGTCTGTCGAATAGTGCGTCATTGTCTTGCCGTCCCTCCTCGCTCTGATTGGTCCCCAAATCCATGTGAAGAGTCTGAGAGTATTTTAGCTTCATTTTGAACACAAGAGTAGAAGTAGAACTAAAGATCCTCTCCTTCTCCTTCTTCTCCATCTTCTTCTTCTTCTCCATCTTCTTCTCCATCTTCTTCTTCTCCATCTTCTTCTTCTTCTTCTCCTCCATGTTCTTCTTCTCCTCCTCCATCTTCTCCATCATCTCCATCTTCTCCTTCTTCTCCTTCTTCTCCTTCTTCATCTCCTTCTTCTTCTTCTTCTTCTCCTCCTTCTTCTTCTCCTCTTCTTCTTCTCCTCCATTTTCTTCTTCTCCTCCTCCATCTTCTCCATCTTCTCCATCTTCTCCATCTTCTCCTTCTTCTTCTCCTTCTTCATCTCCTTCTTCTTCTTCTTCTCCTCCTTCTTCTCCTCTTCTTCTTCTTCTCCATCTTCTTCTTCTTCTTCTCCTCCATTTTCTTCTTCTCCTCCTCCATCTTCTCCATCTTCTTCTTCTTCTCCTTCTTCTCCTTCTTCTTCTCCTTCTTCATCTCCTTCTTCTTCGTCTTCTCCTCCATTTTCTTCTTCTCCTCCTCCATCTTCTCCATCTTCTTCTTCTTCTCTTTCTTCTCCTTCTTCTTCTCCTTCTTCATCTCCTTCTTCTTCTTCTTCTTCTCCTCCTTCTTCTTCTCCTCTTCTTCTTCTTCTCTACTAAATACTGAATATTCTGAGTTTAGTTGGTCACTTTTTCAGAATTTTATGCAGGATCCTTGAGGTACGGGGGTGCTCGGCGTAAAAACAACTCACGACAAAAAAGATTGGGAACCACTGCGCTAAGGCAATTTTAAAAAATTAAAAAGTTATGAAACTTTTTATCTGTACACATACTCTGCATAAGTCACATCTTTATAAATGACTTTACTGCAAGCTAATTTGTCAGTAATTCACAGAAATATGTGAACAAGTCATGCAAGTGAGATGTTCTCAATTTAGGCAAGGACATCTGCATCAGGAAGCGCATCTACCGTAAAAGATAAATAAATAGTGATATCTTTTTAATGCTGACAATAAGATTGACAGCTTTTATTGCAAAACTTCACTCCTCAATAGTCAGAAAAAGTGTCCAAAACAGTGTCACGTCGAGTACCGCTGGAGAAGCCGTCACCGGGGCTGAACCGTCTCCTTACTGCTGATTGGTCATGTCTTAAGTTCCTTCAAGATGAAAGGACAATTTCCATGTTAAGTGGATTGCTTTCTTCAATCGTGAGCGCCACGGCATCTAAACGCGCCGAGCTCCAGCCTCCAACTATTCCCTTCTGATAACACTTGGAGCGCTCCTCGATTGGATTTCCGCTGTAATTATTCCGACCGCATTGTTTTTCGAAGGGGAGCGCCACAATTACGGTACAGTACTAGCAGAGGAGAATAGAACATGCAGCCCTGTTGCGGAGATACATATTTATGCGTATTTTTAGAAGGCCCTCAGAAACAAACAGATTGCCTGGTGCATGGGTGCATAATGTGATTCTTGTCAAATCAGAAGTTTTCAAATGAAGGCTGCATCCCCACCACGCTCTCCATGGTGATGAGAAAAGAAAAAAAAAAACCTGCATATTAAATCATTTTTCTTTTTTGCTATTAAGGGTTTCCATCTGCTGCAGGAAAGCCGAAGCAAAGCACCACTGAATGAGTTTAGCTCTTCGCTTTTGATACTTACCGTCCTCTGCCTCGATCAATGGAGTTTGAATTACTTTTACTTAAAAAATCATCATCCGGGATAAAAAACGAGAAAAGAAAACGGAGAAATATTGTGTTAAAGCTTATGCAACCCCTTGTCTAAGAAGTACGGTCTCTGTATTAGCATCGTGTGCAAGCTGCTTTGTTTGTTTTATGATTGAATGTATTTTAAGTCACGTCAAAGAAGATTTTTTGCCTTTTCTGGGACAGACAGATCTTTGAGGCCTTGTTGATGCAAGATTTGGAAAGAGGAGCTCAAAAAGAGTGAGAACAAGCTCCTTAGATTATTAATGTTTCCCACAAAAACGCATTTAAAAAACGTTACGGTAAGTTAAATGCGAGGTGTGGCGTGTGATAGAGGTTAAATTTAGATATTTTGTTGTTCAGTTCCTTGAGCACCGGATTGCGGCCTACTTTCTGAATTACAGGCATACTGTAAAGCACAGCTGCTTATCAAAATGTCACGAAATGGGAACGTGTTTGTGCGTGATCATAAACTTGAGATATTAATGAGAGGATATTATGCCTAATGCAGGTATGAACCCTTTGTTTACACACTCTAATACACCTTTATGTGTGATTTTGGGAGCTCTGTGATGAACACACTGAAATAAATGAATGAACAACTTGTGAATAGTCACGATCTGGACATTTTATCTGGGTATTTAATCACAACGTGGCAGAAATGAACATGCCCCTCGGTAGTTCGTCGTGTGTTTTCAATGCCCCGCCCATTGGTCCTGCAGCAGTCGGCCTCGTAATCGCGGACAAATTAGGTCAACAAGCCGACAGTTTTGTATGATCTAAAAATATATCTTGTGTCAGCCGCGAGCTCTGTTTCCGAGTCACCCCCGCATCCTCACAATGTATTTTTGTTACAATATTTCAGCTCTATGTTCTCTTAAAACAATGTGAAACTCAATAGTCGATGTTCTTTTCTGAAGCCCCTGTTTTCAGTCACAGCCCAGTGAAGAGAGTGAAATGAGGGAGACAGTTGTGTTTCATAAAACACACGATATCTGATTCTAGAAAAAAATCAGTGTTTTTGATCAAAACTAGCCTCTGTTTAGAATTAAATGATTTTCACCTATGGAGAGCTTAGAGTCTCGTCTTTCAAACGAGCCATAACATGTGTCCATAGCTATAACACAGAATACGCTGTGGTGCTACAAAGATGTCTGGATTGTTGCCACTCTACAGCTAAATCCCCAAAACAGCGTGGCACTCAATGTGTTGATATAACAATGTCAAGCACCTATTTATCACTTTCTTACACGTTGTTGCTTAGAAAATGCAGTATTGAGCTAAAACAAAGGCTGTTTCCCAAACCCGAGGTGCCTTGCCTAGGTCTGATGTGGGCGTGGTCAAGCATCTACATCATCACTCACTGCCCAAGTGCTGCTCCAATGTCCGAGTCGTCCGGAGGCATGAGTCCTCCCTTTGGTTTTGCATGTGGATAATTACCCAAGGATACACCAGTGTAGACTTCGCTGCCTTGCTCAAGCCAAAATCACCCATAATGCACCACGACTCTTAAAGGGACTATACGGAGTTTAAAAATGTCAAAATTATGTATTTTCCTCCCCCTACATGTTCCAACAATATCCTAAGGTGTAGAATGAGCCCAGACCTGTTCACCACAACTGCCTCTAAAATCCTGCACTGTCACTCAAAACGGTGTTAATTCGGGTCCGAAGTGCCGTCATGCACGAGCTTAATATAGAAGGTGCAGTTACACGTATGACCTGAGGTGGCAGTAGTGAGTATAAAATGGCTAACTTGCATCTAGTCCCTTTAAGATTTTTTTCTTTCAAGATTTGTAGGGACATATGACCTTTAGGATTCGGGCTTAAGGCTAGGGTTAGAGTCTGGGTCTTATGTCTTTTTACATTATGTACCTGCAAAGTACTAATACACATTATTCCATTGTGTAACTAACCCTTAGGCGCAAGTTATTACACATTGTTACAAAGCCCATTACATTGAAGTAAATATGGCAACTACAATGTATCAAGGGTAGTGTAAAATAAAATGTTACCGATGTGGTGAACCTGTGGCGAGTGTGTTGTTACTTTACACCGGTGAAGGTCCAAAGATCACTCAAAGATGCGCTAGCAGCTCAAAACACAACTCCAGGTATGTTTTTGAATCGAAAACAACATTGTAACATGTTAAAAAAGCTCTAAAAATAGAAACTTTCAAATATTATGCCAAGAGTGATGCAACCTTTCCAGTCTTTCCGTCTCCTCACGGTTGGACATTTTTTATTTATTTTTTCCCCATCTTTCTTCACTGGATCTGGCAGAGCTCGCTGTAATCCAAAGTATGTCACCCATTGTTTCCCGTCTATCCTGCTCCCGAGGCTACGACCAACAACGCAACCCCCCCCCCCCCCCCCCCAAAATCCCACAACACGTGTCAGGGAAGAAACAAATGACTCACTTTGCAATGACAGGTTTATCTTTCTCTATTGCGGCTTGTCATGGGAGGCAATATTTCAGCCGTCCAGCGTAAGTAGACTTGTCCCACTTGAGTTGAATTTGTAATAATATCGCACGGACCAAAGCACAGCGGTGTATAATAAGCAAATTGCCTAAAGGAAAGAGTGAGTCAGCGTCCCAAAAAAAAAAGAGCGACTAGGGTAAAAATAGGTACAAGAGAAATGCTGTCAATCAGGTATTATTATTGTATTCACAGGCCTATGTATTTCCAAAGAACAGAAAGGAACAATTTTCACCTGTTTTGAGTTTTGAGAAAAGTATTTTGGGCGTAATAGTAGCCATATGAAAAGTATATCTGCAAATAGGATAATCTTTACTATTTCTCACATTGAAGGTTGTTTTCTTTTTGCATTTTGCGTTTGGTTAAGGCATCATTCCGCTGATATAAATTCACGGCTGGGGCTTAGCGGACTCTCATAAAAGACATTTACTCTCGGACAACATCCAGCAATGATTCAACCTTGAGCCTAATGATCAAATTAATGTGATTTTTATAGTAAGAATAAGAAGCTACAAGGCAGAGATCTCTTTGGCTTGCTTTTCCCCTGAAACGCCTTTCACTACAAAGACTCTTCACACCTTTGTCTTTCAGGATGAGGAAAAAGTGAAAGAATTTTTTTTTTTTTCCTCCGACACAAAGTATTGCCATATTGTCTCGGTTTAGAATCTGACATTAGAGTCACACTTTTTTAATTAAATGCACCGAGAAGTATTCACACATTAAGAGACGACTCAAATGTTGACACAAGAACCACATGGATTACTCTACCTCGCTCTTTCTTTGTACGTTTTGTAGCTGAAGTAGTCGCTAAACTAAATAAAAGGGGGAAAAGTTAAACCTACAGTGAGGACAGCTTTCATACTTAACCTCTTAACCCCCGCCTTAACAGAGCGCGTTTTCTTTAGTTTGGCTTTACCTGAATCTTAAAGGAATAGGCCACTGTTCTTAAAATATGAGATATGTTCTTACCTTAGACGAGTTGATGTGTCGCTGTCTGATCTTTACGCGTGCCCTCAGTCACTAAGCCTTGCAATATCGTAGTGTAGGTGCAGTAATATTACTACGCCTTGCAAAATAGTTCCCCTTTTTATAGAAAATCGACGTGGTTCATTTCTTGTAAAGGCTCATGTAACCACATTTAAGTAGGGTAAACGTGCAAGAGCTTGGTAGCTTCTACTTTCTCCTCAGTTTGGAGCTATACCTATGCTAAGAGAGGCTACATGCTAACGCCGTCTGTGACTGAGCGTAAAGATCAGACAGCTACACATCAACTCGTCTAAGCTAAGGTACGAACATATCTCAGTATATCAGAACAGTGGCCTGTTCCTTTAAAGGCTTCATGAACCGGAGAGCTTCGGCCAGTGTATGCCTCATTTGAAAGCCAGGACCTAAAAAACAGATTGTAACTTTTTTTCGCTCCTTGGTTTAAAGCGTTTTTCGTTGCTTTTGTCGCTCTTTGTTTGCTTATTTGTCACGTTTGTGTCACTTTTTTTAATCACTTTTTAGTTGTGTTTTTGTCACTTTTTTGTTGCGTTTTCATCCTTGTTTTCGTCACTATTTTGGCACTTTTTTCAAGAAGCTTTTAGATTTGGGAAGGGGGAAGGGAATCTTAGTTTTTGTCTAGTGCTTTTCATATGTCACAAGTCACACCCAACACATGAAAGGGAGGGGGTTCATTCACTCCATGCTGATGGTGGTTTCCACACAAGGTTAAACTCAAATAAACACCATTTCCATAACAGAAATCACCCACATATACAGTGCCGCCACCACCACCAAAACTACAAATAAAATCACCACCTAAAGTGAACCCCTGTCCCACCCAGCTGCAGCTAGATTAGGTCCACACCAATTGGGGAGATCTTGTTTAAATTAAATAACACAATAAACTAAAACTAACTCAAAAATAAACGGCAACCTGCACTGAGCCTACAAATGCACAGTGCGAATAGTAAACAATACCTTAAAAATACCTTAAAACTGGACTGTTAGGACCCTTAAAAGAATACAAAATAATTCACAATGTCAATGTCTTGTTTACAATAAAAAGAACCTTAAAACCTTAAAAACCTAAACAGTTGTTCAGCTCACCAGAAAGCAACGTGTGCACAGGCCTGCTCAGAAAGAGGAAGTAGGCATGTGTAGCTCCTCCCTTTATAGACTTATGTGATGTAATCACCTGACCAGACCTGTCCCTGCCACACTTGGGTAAGTATAACTTAAAATAGTATAACTTGAAAATGTGCTCTGTTCAGGTGGGGGTTAAGAGGTTAAAGGAGTCTCAGTGTAAATAAGTTCATCAGAGTGAGACGTGCGTCATGTGTCAGTGCAGCCAGGAGGTAGTTAGGAAAGGAGTTGTATGGTTCCTTTAATACCTCCTACAGCAGAGGAACCTCAGGATGTTCCTCATCAGCCCATAAGGAGCTAAGAACAATCCCACAAGTCACTGCGCTGCCTCTCAAAGGTGTCCGAACATGAGCCGATCTCTGCACGAGTGTGAAATGATTGACAGTTTTGCTGCGTGACATTTCATTCAATAAAAACATGAGCTACTGTTTGTCCTAAATATATGAAAGCATAAAGCCGGTCGTGCAGCGTTAGAGCCACAACAGCATCTGAAAGTTTCATATAGGAAATCTATGGACTTATGGCGACGCGACCAACTTTTGCTTACATTTTACAAAGCACAAAACCTAAGCCCACATAACCTCGAGCAGCTGTCTGCGGTGAACTAAAGGACAGGATGTGGTTGAATATCTGACCAGAGCATGTTATTTCTGTGACAGAGCTGGAGCAGAAGAGTTCAGTATCAAACTGTATTTTCAGTCGGTTCTTGTTGGAAACTTTCCGAGTCAGTGATAATTAAACAGTGCAGTTTATAAAGAGTTGTTTATTTAACACATTCTGACATTGTGTGTGATTGTTGTTAAATGCATTGTGGTGCAGGAGTAGCGTATATTCCCTCCGCTGGGTTCGGAAGGTTTAGATCATGGGTCCTCAGACTTTTTTCTCTGGGGGCCACATTGTTGTTCCTGACTGTGATGGGGGGCCGGACCGGGTTGGCTATAACATAGAATTGTATGACCCAGACCAAAATGCCTCATTGTGAAGTAGAGATGACTCGCCTGCACAGTCGTCCCCATGACTATATCCACAAGATCAACACTTGATTCAGGCTCATATTTGTTTCAATGTAGGGGTTTGCAAAAACAGTAATCAAGTCTTCACACTTTGTTTTAATTTCCATTTATTTTTACTTTCAAATAAAACATCATTATGTAATGTGACCAAAGTAATAAGTGCCCTCTGCTGGACACCTGTGGAATTTTTATTTATTTATTCAAATTGCCCCCTTGTGGCTGGAATGAGTAAACTGGTTAATTAGTTAAAATATCCTAACTCCGCACAGGAATGAGCTAGAGACTTACTTTTTTTTTGGACATACTCAGGGATTTGTGCTCTACAAATCAGGGGCCAGATTAAATCATCCCGTGGGCCGGATTTGGCCCGCGGGCCGTAGTTTGAGGACCCCTGGTTTAGATTGTCCTGATGGGCAGAAGGAACAGCTGAAGCAAAATGTTCCTCAAGGTCGACCTTATGACGTCGGCCTCACAGGTTCAATCAATCAATCAATCAATCAATCAAATTTTATTTGTATAGCGCCCAACAACAACCAGAAGGTGCCCAGAGCGCTTTCCAGGATAAAACAAGAATCATAGTAGACAACAATAAATACAAAACACATAAAAACAGCAGTCGAGTTGGTGGCTATGTATCGAAGGCTTTCCTGAAAAAATGTGTCTTCAACTGTGATTTAAAAACACTCAGCTCTGTGATGTTTCGAAGCTGGACCGGAAGTGCAGCTTTGGGCCTTGCGCGGCAAATGACCGGCCTCCAAACTTTTTGTATTTGAACTTGGGAGTGACCAGGGAGGTGTGTTCAGAGGAGCGCAGAGTTCAGGTTAAGAAAAAGGAGAAAGGATAAGATATTTTGCCACTTTCTTTACAATAGTTTTTTCCTTGAGCTAAAATCTGACGACTGATCCAAATAATGACTCCTTTATTAGGACTTACCTTTTATAACTTGGACTATCTTACGTCTGGTCTTGGAACAACTACAGACAAATATTCTCGCCCTTTTCCCCTTTGAACTTTCGACCCCCAGTGTTGCTTCCTGCTGATGGAGACATTATTCTGGCGGAAGCGCGTCTGACACAAAGAGCATAATTCATTCGGCGGCGCTGTTAGCGGAGCCGGCTAATCAGTGTTCAGAGCGGGAGTTAGAGCGTTTGCCAAAGAAACATGTCCCGGAGGTTTGAACGCTGTCACTCACGTCTCCCGGAGCTAACTCTATTACACCGCGCAGAGAGAGCCATCATGAAAGGCCCATACATCAAACTCCTTTGTCTGCTCAAAACTAACTCCACACTAATTATGGCAACATCACGATACAACAATGTTTATGGAGTTCTTTGTAAATATATAAACATATAGTAGAAAGTCCGATACATAAATCACGCTCCGCACATACACAAATGTTGTTATGGAACGATTGGAATCTGGCTACGGTGGCTCAGACGGTAGAGTGGGTCGTCCTCGGTGGTTCCAATCCCGGCTCCTGCAGATACATGCTGTTGTTGCGTCCTTGGGCAAGGCACATCACCCGCTCATTGCCTCCAGTGCCTGCGTACACTGGTGTATGAATCAGAGTGAATGGGTTACTTGATGTAAAGTGCTTTGAGTGATTGATATTAGGCCTGGGCAGTAAATCGAATTTTAATCTAGTGGTGGTTTTAAGCTCTTAGCCCCCACCTGTCCCCGGTTAGACTTTAACCAAATCTAAAAGCTTTGTGAAAAACAGTGACAAAATGTGACAAAAAGTGACAAAAATGTGATGAAAATGTGATGAAAAAGTGATGAAAATGTGATGAAAATGTGACAACGGTGACAAAAATGTGACGCAAAAAGTGACGAAAATGTGACAAAAAAAGTGATGAAAAAGTGATGAAAATATGGCCAAAAAGTGACAAAAATAACAAAAAAGTGATGAAAATATGACGAAAAAGTGACAAAAAAGTGACAAAAATAACAAAAAAGGGATGAAAAAGTGATGAAAATATGACAAAAAAGTGACAAAAAGATGTGACGAAAAAGTGACAAAAAAGTGACAAAAATATGACAAAAAAGTGACAAAAAGATGTGACGAAAAAGTGACAAAAAAGTGACAAAAATAACAAAAAAGGGATGAAAAAGTGATGAAAATATGACAAAAAAGTGACAAAAAGATGTGACGAAAAAGTGACAAAAAGTGACAAAAATATGACAAAAAAGTGACAAAAATGTGACAAAAATAACAAAAAAGTGATGAAAAAGTGATGAAAATATGACCAAAAAGTGACAAAAATAACCAAAAAGTGATGAAAAAGTGATGAAAATATGACAAAAAAGGGATGAAAAAGTGGGGAAAAAATGTGACGCAAAGAGTGACGAAAATGTGACAAAAAAGTGATGAAAAAAAAAAGTGATGAAAAGTGACTAAAAAGTGACAAAAATATGACAAAAAAGTGATGAAAAAGTGGAAAAAAACTGTGACGCAAAAAGTGACGAAAATGTGACAAAAAAAGTGATGAAAAAGTTATGAAAATATGACAAAAAAGTGACAAAGATGTGACGAAAAATGACAAAAAAGTGACAAAAAAGTGACAAAAATATGACAAAAAAGTGACAAAGATGTGACGAAAAATGACAAAAAACTGACAAAAAACTGACAAAAATATGACAAAAAAGTGATGAAAACAAACAAAAATGGAATATGGACGGTGCAATGCTGTCAGCCTGTCAGGTCAATCCCTGGGAAACACTCAGCCCAAACAAACAGCAGCCAGACGAGAGGACCTGGTGATTTTACATGTAAAATCAGCTACAAAGTTGCGCTAACTCGTCTAAAGGGCAAAAAACTGACTGAACCGGGAGCTCCATGACTGTGTTCATTTCATCGACTAAAACTAAACTTTTGATTACTCCACCTCCTGCACTTGCTTTATACAGCCTTAATCAAGTCAAATCCTTCCCGATCTAAATTAAAATATGTTGTCAAAATTAACCCTGCTTCATGACACCGAACCCTGCTCTAGAGCCCGCATATGTGCTGTAATGCAACCCGTAGGCCATTGGTTCTTAAACTGGTGGTACTTTGGCTTCGTCTGATGCTCAGGGTCATCTGTAATTCATTATAATTGAGTAGAATCGCCTTTATTCTTCAGTAATGCATCAAAGATAAGTGTATTTTATTATTTAAACACAGAGTTTAAGCTTTTATATTATGACATCTTCCACGCATTAGACGCAACATCAACCGTTGAAATCTAAAACCCACAGTGTGCGCTCTCGTTGTCGCCGTTCTGTACACTACTCCCTTCTTTAGTGTACACACACGGCGGGGATGTATTCCATAACATTCTCTGTTTTGCATTTGCACGTAATTAGGCAGAAGTCGTCAGTCAATACAGGCTGCTCGGCTGATCCGCGCTCATATTAAGAAACGTGTTGGGCATAAAACATGATTATTGTGGCTCCACCAGGAGAACGTGCAACTCCAGTTCAGTCTGTTCACCCAATTAACGGCAGCTCTTCAGGCATGGAGATCCAGCAGGAGAAAAATATCTTATTTTGGCATTCGGAACATGGGCAGAGATCACGATTGTGGTGCAGAGAATGAACAATTCGAAAGGAGAGTGTGGGAAGGAAAGAAATGTTTAGGATGTAGACGGTATTCATTCTTATTTGACTATTTCTTATGTGTTACTGGTCTGAAAGTGGACACATCTGCTTTAATGTTTTGATAGATTTGGAAAGGACGCTTATTCACTAAAGACTGTTGGTTTTCATCTCGTTCTTTGTTTACAGCGCCCTCCGGTGGTAGCTCTAGGAGTTGTCTCTCTCAAATGTGAAATCTAAGCATTTCTCGCTATCAGTCATGCTAACAAATCAATGGCACCGTAGTATATGCAGTTGATAGGGATGGACTTTAACCTAATATTCTCCAGAGTTTTTTACATTGCTTTTTTCACCACATTTTTGTCGCTCTTTTCTACTTTGTTATTGTTGCTTTTCCAGCTCATTTTTGTCTCTCTTTTGTGGCTTTTTTTTAAATCACATTTTCAATCTTTTTTTGTCATGTTTTTGTTGCTCTTTTGATGATTTTAGTTTTTTTTTTTTAGTTTTTTTTTTTTTATGTGCTTAGTTCAGGTGGGGGTGAAGAGGTTAAAAATGTGGCTCATGCTTCTGTGCTCTAGAGCCAACAAAGTCCATGAAATCCAGGAAGCACTGGATGGAGAAGTGACTCCTCCAGATGTGTTTCTGTTTCTGTACACAAGTAAAAATAATAATAGTTCCCGCACACTGCCAAAAAGAGGTGTTCCTCTTTCTGTACACAGAAACAGAAAGTCACTATGTCGGGAAAAAGATAAACCTCTTTTCTTCACATATTGACGTTTTGGATTGACCATACACAACATCAACAAACCATAATACAAAGCAAACTTCATGTGTTAGGCAGACAAATAACTATTTTTACAACATACTTTTATGATGCAAAAAGTATGTTTCCCAACCAAAGGAAAAACATGTCAGGTATCGGTCCTTTAATGACTTGAGTGCTTTAGGTGTTGACCTATGATCTGGAGAGGAGCTGCTTTAATGAATCACTTTACCCTCATTGTTCTAAAGAGACCTTTTTTTCCCAGCAATCTTTGCAACCCTTCGAGATCGGGTGAGGAGCTCAGTTACCCAGAAAGAGCTCGGAGTAGAGTCGCTGCTCCTTCACGTCGAAAGGAGCCAGCTGAGGTGGCTAGGGCATCTGTTTTGGAGCCTCCTTATCGCCTCCTGCGGGTGGTGTTCCAGGCATGTCCTATTGGGAGGAGGCCCTCGTGGAAGACCCAGGACACGCTGGTGGGACTATGTCTCCGAGCTGGCCTGGTGTCGCCTCGGGGTCCCCCCAGAACAGCTGGAGGAGGTGTGCGTGGATCGGGAAGTCTGGGCCTCTCTGCTCAGACTTCTGCCCACGCGACCCGGCCCCGGATAAAGCGGAAGAATATGGATGGATGGACTTTGCAAGCTTTATAAACATAATCAGACAAAAAATATTCTCAACACATGTAGCTGTCCATCCATCCATTTTCTTCCGCTTTATCCAGGGCCGGGTCAGCAGTCTCAGCAGTCTCAGCAGAGACGCCCAGACTTCCTGATCCTGGCAACACCTCCTTCAGCTGTTCTAGGTGGGACTCCAAGGCCAAATTTGGCCAGCTCAGAGAAATAGTCCCTCCAGCGAGCCCTGGGTCTTCCACGGGGCCTCCTCCCAATAGGACATGCCTGGAACAACTCCCAAGGGAGGCGAGGCATCCGAGCCTGAGCCACCTCAACCGTGAAGGAGCAGTGACTCAACTCCGAGCTCCTTCCGGGTAACTGAGCTCCTCACCTGATCTTGAAGGGTGCGCCCAGCCACCCTGAGAAGGAAACTCTTTTCAGCCGCTTGTATCCGCAATCTTGTCCTTTCGGTCACCCAAATCTCATGACCAAAGGTGAGGGTATGAATGTAGATCAACTGGTAAATCGAGAGCTTGTCTCCATAAAACTATTACGAACTAAGCAAGAAACTTAATATGAGCAGGGCATGTATTCAGTTTGTTGATTTGTCAGTGCTTCCCGGAGTGAAAGGAGCTTTTGCATTCATTCAGTGACCAGTTTCAAATTCCATCTTATCGAGATAAAACTTCCGTTATGCTCTCCAGTAAACTTAATTTTTCAAAGTGTCTCCCAAGGGTAAGAAAAAGAAAAGAAAATTGATGGCCACGATAAACCAGTGTCTTCTTGCCAGAAGCTTTGAGGTTCACTTAGCAGACATCACAGTCACAGAATCATCGCAGCACATGGTTACAGAGCCTGTAAGAAACTGTGCAAGGGAGCCCGTCTCAAGACACTGTATTCCTTTTAGCCACTAACGCTATATTGTTAAATTGATAAAGTATTGCAGGGGAGTGAGACAATTGCATTCTGTGCAAGAAAACCAGGATGGATGTAAGAAAAAAAATGCCCCAAAGCCTCAAAACTGCAGAGAATAAACCCAAACTGTGTTAAGATTTATCAGATTTTTTTTTTCCTATTGAGTCAAGGCAGCGTCAGTAAATTGATATTTTAACTGAGTTTTCTCCTCTTAGCCTGAGGTACAGACATGTCCTGCTTAGATGAATCGCTGATCGTGCCCTAAACTATGTTAATGAAATAAAATGGTACAAACAGGCATGCAGCTGTACAGGAAAATTACAGAACACTAAACACTAACCGCAACAATCATCAGTGACTCACAAGCTGATGCTCTTCACCGAAACATGAGAAAATAAGATAAAGAATGATATCACATAATGATCGAAAGGTAGTGTCCTCCCGTAAAGTTGTCCTCATTAGCAGGTTGCTATAACATAACATGGCATGAAACATTATGGGAATGATAGATACAACAGAGCAACTATATTAGTTTATTTATAATTCGGTGTCCTTAAAGGCACGCTGTGTAACATTTTGGACTATTCTGTTGCCATTGCTACAAAAAATGCTCCCAATGACCAGCTCGACACAGAAAATGCTCTTACTGCAGTGGGTAATCAAAGAATGGATCTGGATGAGAACCTAACCTACTTCCATAGGGTTGTACTGGCACCTGCTCTCCACCATGACATCATCACATTCTAAAACATAGATACAGACGGCATTGCGTCTTAGAAGGGGGCGTGGCCTCACCAAGGGGGAAAACAGAATCTTTAGGGAAACACAATTTTTCACACTTTTGTGTCGAAATATAAACGTATTTATCCCATACAAATAAAGTCATGTCTAAATCAGGTTCATATGGATATTTATTCAGTCCAATCCAATCCACTTTATTGATATAGCACATTTTATAAACAAGTGTTTCCAAAGTGCTGCACATAAAATCTGCAATATAGGAAAAAAAAAAAATATATATATATATATAATAAAATCAAGTGAAACCAAACTATACATTCAGCTAAAATGATAAAATAGTTTAAAACATAAATAAGATGTAATAAAAGAAATAAAAAAAATAAAATAAAAAAAAGTTTAATACAATTGTAAAAACAATAAAAGAAAATGAAAACAATAAAAGAAAATGAAAGACACAGAGGACCACACAAAGCCAGAGAATAAAAGTGGGTTTTAAGACGAGATTTAAAACACTCCAGGGTGGGGGCCGTTCGGACGTGAAGGGGCAGAGCGTTCCACAGCTTAGGGCCGACAACGGAGAACACTCTGTCCCCTCTGGTTATTCACAGCAGATTGTTCAGTAGAAGCAATAAAAAAGGCAGTCGTAGCTAGCGCTAGCTAATGTTAGCATTAGCACGATGCTAACATGAAGCATCAAGCTAGCATTTTCTGTTATTTATGTATTTATTGGCTGTTGAACCACTTTGCTCCTCCCCATGTATTTGTATCTTTATTTAATAGAAAACTATTCATAATGCAGCATTTGATAAAGTCGTTTTTGTATAGGCTAATTAGAGAAAGTTTAGATTTTTCTCCAAGTTGTTTTCCCCTTTAACTGTTTTCAAACATGACCATATATGGGCGATTCCGGAGATGCCGTCTGTATCTACGAATGCAACCATTGCTTGGAAATCTCATATTGACTATTCACCTTATTCCGCCCCGCCCACTTTTGCCTCTCTTTGCGTTGTCCTGACAACCATTAAGCGGAGAAGAAGGGGAAACGTTCGCCGCTCAAATCTGGTGTTTAATAGATTGATTTGTGTAAAATGCCCAATTTGCACCAACAAGTCGACACTGCACCGTTTCTCTGCACGGCCTAAAAACAGCTTTGTTTTCGTGCATTAAAACAAAGCTGTTTTTATCTGAACCTCTCCAGCCCTATGTCAACTGATAGGAGAGAAGGGGCGGGCACAATTCATGGCAGGGGTCGTGAACCTGACTGATTCATTGCGTAGCTTTTTCATTGTTAATACTGTAATTAGTTTTACTCCTTTTGGGGAATGTATTTAGTACGTGAGCTTCAGTCATGTAATCTCCCTTAATGTAATTGCCATCTTGACAGTTCTACCATGATCAGATTTTGCATAGTTTGTTCCTTTTCATATCATGCTTTTGTGAAATGAATTTTTTCATTATATTGATTCTGGGGGTAGGCACTCATAAGCTTCTTGCTTCAGCCCACTCCTTTTGAGTAGAATGTACATGACTCAAAGAAACAAATAAACTGAGTATAGAGATATATTGATTTTGGCAATAACAGCTGTTTGTGAAAGAAACATCCAATAAAATGTGCAGCCTGTGACCTCACTGAGAGGTGTAACACGTTATTGTATTGGTTTGGTTTATTTCAAGCTCATACATTCATGTCCAGATATCCAGAGCCAAACATTTACTGTACATTGTCATCACTGAAACATAACAATTAGCAGTTACAGCAGCAAAAAACTGGTCTTATTACTGACATTTGCCATTTATTTCATTATTATCCCTATAGCCTGAGCTGCCAACGCTTTTTTATTTTTAATTAGCTTCACCTCTTGCCATTGCAGAAGCACGTTATAGAAAGATAGCATAAACAATGATTGGGGTTACAGCTAATTATGAAGTAAGTGGAATTTGAAAACTCTCAACTTTAAAAGGGGAAGAATAGCGCTGTGTAAAGTTCAAGCCAAAGCTGTAACACAGTTATCAGTGCAGCTCTCACAGAGGACTTCTATCTGAAATCAACAATTTCATGGCTTTTTTTTTCTTTTCTTTTTTTTCTTCAGACGGGAGTTTGGGACAGTGCAGGAATGAAACTGCAAGTGGAATGATACCACATGGAGCGCAGTTCTCTCTCCCCACAGAGCAGCGAACGGCTTGATGCCTCCCGGATTTTGCAAAGCGGTGAACCAGGATTTGATGTTGAAGTTGCTGCGCTCGGATGATTTAGTGAAACCAGTAAAATGTGTGTTGTGTGGGGGGTTCTTAGGTCAGGAAAAAGCTTTGCGTAGTGCTTCTGGATTAAAGCAGTGATTCCCAAAGGAGGGGTCATAGGAGACGGGATATTTTTCACATTTCTGACGATTGAGCTTGATGTATATTTGATTGAAAACAGCATATTTTACTGACAATAAGCCAAATACGAAAAGAGTATCCTAACTAATATCATTAAACCAGATTTGGACTGTTTTGCACCTTAAATGATCATCCATTCGTCTGCTGTTCACGCGCCACCGATTGAGCTGTCTCCCTTTACAATCCCAGAACGGTCTCGCTCCGACCAGTGTGGGAACAGGAGCCGCAGCGTATCCCTTCAGTTTACAGCCAGTGCCAGTGTGAACAACCTCAAATACGAGGCCGCTGACTCCCTCGATCCTTTGTACTGCCCTCCATTTTTGCTGGAGCCTCACATTGCAGTACGCTCGAAGGAGATCAATAACATCAAACACTTGGGAGGAAGAACACTGTGCGATACATGTATTTAAAGTAGTATTACTAACTTGTTGACCTTAATAAATCCTTTCCGTAGTCTCTCTGGGGGTAACTCAAGTGTTGATGGGATGATTGGAGGGTCTTTCATCTCCTCCTGGTGTCTCTGGCCAGAAAACCATAATTGCAACTTCTACGGGTCGGAGGCACCAATACACACAAATGGAATCACAAAGAAGAAGCTAGTGAAGCTAACTGCAGGCTAGCGCCACTTAAACAGTATCTACAGCCAAGTTTGAGTGAAAAAAAAGTTATCTCCATTGTGTAATTGGATGTACAATATCCCTCTCTCCCTTTGTCTTTTGTGTCAGCGTAGTATTTACTCTCACAGACAATTAATGTGTAAAAAAAACGTATCATGCTACGATACCTGCAGTGGCGCTTATGGCCTCTAGAGGCATGAGTTACTTAGTTCTGCTTTAATGCAACGCCTGTTAAAACTATTCTATTTGTGGATCCTCATTTGTACAAAAAAGGTCATCCCTTTGTTCTGGAGTGTAAATCCTGGTGTGACGAGCAAAATGCAACTAAAACCTAAATAAAAACCTCTATGAATAAAAAAAGTAAAACAGAGCCAGGCTGTCACAACATTTTTATGAAGGTGGTCCCAAGTTGTTTGTTGAGTGATTTTTGGTTTGGTTTGGAGTGATTTTGGATTACTAATTACTGAGGGTATGAGGGCACCCCTCCTGGAGCTGCCGCCTGAATGTGGTGGAGGGGTTTGAGCACCCGAATGATCCTGGGAGTTCTGTTGTTGAGGGTTTCATGTTCCTGGTAGGGTCTCTCAGGGCAAACAGGTCCTAGGTGACGGGTCAGACAAAGACCGGTTCAGAAGCCCCTTATGAGAGACCAACAGGCCCGGTGAGAACCATGTGGCCGTCTCCCGTGGACTCACCACCTGCAGGAGGAGCCATAGGGGGCTGGTGCAATGTGATTTGGGCAGCTCCAACAGCTGCCCCCACGACCCGGCAACGAGTGACATTAATGCAGTTGTAGTTTGTGAGTTATGGAATTTGTTATTTTTCTACTGACTGACCTGAACATTGAGTGTTCCGTTTAAGACAATTGCATATCATTAATATTTAGGAACATTTGGAAGTGGAGAACAAAACAAAAGCAACAATATGTTCCATGTGCATAATGTAACACCTGATCTTTTTCTATTAGAAACATTAGGAACCCTATTTTGATCTTTTTTGTTTGTTTTGTTTTTGCCAACTTCTGGCAATTTACAAATCCATACTTGTTTGTATTTTTAATTAGCCCTCACATAGACATGCAGCAATGCAAATGACTAATATATCTAACCAGGGAGAAAACGGTTTACGCTGCTGCCATGGAATCACATCCTATTTAATGGTCATTTACTCACAGCACGTGCATTATTTACTGTATATTTATATCTATGGGGACACTTTGCATAATCATAAGTATGAGAGACCTACCCAAGCATTTCCTCATTAGTCCTATTCAAATGAGCGCGCATGTGTACATTGCACTTGGTAACATTGTGCACGTCCCCTCGGGGAAGAGATCGCTGAGATGAAAACACACAAGCAATAAGAAAATCTACACGAACAAGATGATGATGCAAATTGCTCACTACATACTGTCAGTGTGTGAAGTGTTAGCTTACACTAACCAGGCCTGTGTGATTGAAAAATGAGGCTAAATTTTATTACTATAAAATAAAAATCGTGTGCTCAGCTTTAATTTTGAGGACATGACTTTGCTGAAGATCTTCACTGTTTACTTAGATTTTTTTTGGCTAAGCTGTGTATCCCCAATACTCCATGGCTCCACCTTTCAGAAAGCTTTGTAGCCGTGTATTATTGTCACAGACTGTTGCAGATGAGAAGAAGACATGAATTGATTTGAATGTGTTTTGACAAGAGGTCACCTTGCCTGTCGGTGTCAGTGTGCCTCCGCCTGTTTCGTAACGCAATGAGGAAAACAATCAAACGGGAGCTGCGGAACATGTGGCCACAGATCTGGGCTTGATATGGAGCGTAATTGAGTTGTGTGGGGAACTTACATTGGCCTCTGTGTTTCTGAAATAAGTCAGAGCCAGCAGCACGAGTCGATCATTTTCAATTGTGAGATCAGAAGGGAAAAATGCTTGAGGTAGATGCTTTGAAATGCACAGATAGTGCTATTATTTTCAAAATACTTTATTCATGTTACAGCATTATGCTTCAAAATTGTCAAAGGTCGATGGTAGGGTGGTTCACTTCGTAACGTTCATTGTGTCTACTTGTGTTCTAGTATCACTTTTTAGGTTTGTTTTGTCAGACACTAAGGTTAGAGATGTTAAAGATCTTTTACCTTTAAAAAAAAGTGGTACAAAAAGTGGTAGGGTGGTTCCTTTGGGGTGATGGCCCTGTGAGCATGTACTTCCTGTTGGAGTCATGGCGTTCCAAGCAACCACTTGGTTATTTTTCCTTTTGCAACAGTACTGTCTTGACTCTGTTGTTTGGATGCAGGTTTTCTATAAGTGCAGTGAATACAAGGTGGAAGACCAGGGAGGTTGACTGCGCGATATCGCCGACTATGCAGAGTGAATGACACATTGAAATGAGTAACAATTGAAAGGTGCTGTCTGTATGTAATGTTGAGGTGTTTTTTGATATTTCACAAGGAAGAACGTTGTCTCAAAACTCATGAAGTTGTGTTTGCGTTTTTTTTTTTATTATTATTATGAAACTAGACACTTTAATACACTTTGATAGCTCTGTGATGAACAGAAGTGAAATAAATGACGATAAAAAGCGACCGATGACACGCAGTGTTTCAAAATGTGTCAACAATGTTGTTGAAAATTGACCTGAAACTGAGATATTTAGCCATTTGCCTCTTCCCATAACGTTAGTGTCCGTCCAGAGAGGATAGAGGAGGAGAGACTTGGAGAGAGGAGTTATTCAGAAAGGAGAGAGTTGCATAAAACCCCCCGTATCTCCGTTTCTAGAAAAAAAAAACTGTGATTTTGATCAAAACTAGCCTCTGTTAACTTAGGATTTCTCAGGAACCGAGGCATGTAGAATTAAACTGTTTTCACCTACATAACATAGAATATGCTGTGGTGCTACAAATATCATGAAAAATGGCCTGGATTGTTGGCACTCAACAGCTAAATCCCAAAACAGTGCGGCGCTCAATGTGTTAAACTGCATATGATACATTAGACACATTTTTTGCTAAAACATAGTTAACATGATTATATTTAAGATGTTGCTAAAGATTGTACCCAGCGTTCTTTAGTTTGGCCATTTTTGTGATGTTAATAGTTTCAGTTCCTCATTGGACACTAACAGGAAGTGACATAGATGAAGGCAAACAATTTTAAACTGTTGCCATGCCGACCATGTTAAGTCAATGGGAAATGAGTGAGTCAAACTATAAACATTACCTTCTTCCATGTCACTTCCTGTCAGCAGTTTAAAAAATCAAATAAAAATAACTTTTTTGCCCAACATTTCTTCATTAAAATTGCTGCTGATGAACTTGAAACTGATGTGATCCATCTAAATATGTCAAGAAGATTTTTTTTTTTAATGGTCTTCACTAATTTAGACTTTTTTCCTAATCTGACCGAGTTTACTTTGCTTGTTTGATGACATATAAGACTACTTCTAAGGTAATCTTGCTTGAAATAAGAAAGTAAAACTGCCAATGGGATTAGACGAGCAATGTTCTTACCCCATTGGCAACGAAATGAATCTGAAATAAAGACAAAATGTCTTGAAACGAGTCAGAAACATCTCGGAGCAAGTGAAATAATCTTGGTGAAACGCCCAGCTACATCTCAACTAGTCAAAACAAATCACGTTTTAATTACGATGCTCAATTTGAGACATTTCAACTAATCGAGTTCATTATTTTTGCAGTGTGATGTGACAATGAATGAAGGAAGAATGATCACTGGTCAGAGATGCAGGTAGAGCAAAGGAACGATTAGAATTCCGCTGGAAAGAAATAAAGAAAGGTGCGGTTGAAAAGCGGGTGAGCCTTGCAGCTTTTCATCTGTCAGCTTGTTCATCTGTACTGTTGTAGACTTTAATTGCGAATCACAACTCTCTCTGGGATTATTCAGCGCTAATGCAGCAATAATTAACGAGGTTTAAAATAATGTCGCTTCCCACAAACGTGCAAAGTCTATAGCTATTCATATTCACAGCTGGTAGGTTGTCAAAACATACACATTTTAATTAAAACTATTAGTTTTTCAGTCCTTCTGTTGTCAAAATATGTGCTGAAAGGCTGTCACAGATCTATCATTGGCGCACCGACGCCACCAATTACACAGAAACATCTGCTTATTGTGCTCTCAGAAATGAAATTCAACGGAACCTCAAAAAGTCGCACGATTAAGGTGAAGTAAATGTGCAAAGAAGGAAAACTGTATGTGACCTTCTCGTTTGAAATGGTGAGACTTTTGGGCAGCAAAGTAATGGGAGCGTTTGAGACAAGCGCAAAAACAGAAACAAGTCTGAAACTGGATTAGGGTGAGTCCAAGTCCACAGCAGTTTCTCCTTTAATCCAATCCCGGCCCAATTACCAAAAAGCCACGATGAAGTCAGAGAGAGACAGAAAGAGAAGGGTATTTACTGTTTGAACTGTGATTTCCGGGGCAGTTTGGCAAAAGTGACTTCATGGGCCTCTCAGTGTTTTGGAGTTACAGAAAACACTGCCTGACTGAAAACAAAACAAGTTGCCACAAAAGAAAAAGATCACACCCTTTAATATATCGTTGGACCGCCCGTAGCTTCGATTACAGCGTGCTACTGCTTTGACTTTGTTTCAATAAGCTTCTGCAGTGTCAAAAGATCCAGTTTTGCATTTAATTTTCACCACTGTCTTGTATTGATGATGGGAGAGTCTGACCTCTGCGCAAAGCCTTCTCCAGCACATCCAAAAGATTCACAATGGGGTTAAGATCTGGACTCATCTACTCAGCCCTACTAAAATGTAACATTTAAAACAATATAATATAAAAATAAAAACAACATCCAATATTTACTACTATACTACTCTCACATTCAACAAGTGCCAGTCCCTTAGTTCTCACTTTTTCTCCTCACTGTCACAATCAGAAATATATGCAATAATAAATAAATACAATAAGCTAGGTATTGTTCTTGACAAATTGGGTTGCTGCGGTGTTTGTTACGAACATAGCGTGTGAGCCCTTTTCTTGAGGCTAACGTATTTGCAACAAAAAAAACTTCCAACGTGCCGTAGCCCCAATGCACACATCCGCCAAATGAAGTTGTGAAAGACAGCGGAGGACTTTGGTGCGTGCGCGCCTCGGGCCTCTTGTTGACCCGAATGAAGAAATTATTCAGCCAGAGCAGCGCCGCAGCCGACAGAGCGGTGCGTAAAGAGCACGGGGCTTAAAATGAGCCTTGGGTGGCGGGGAATGCAGGTCAGTAATTATGGCGAGCTGTGTATGTCACTGTTAATCTGCGCCGCACTGTCTGTGTAGTGGGAGGTTGCTTCATTGCACCTGAAGGCACAACAATTACTTCCACTTCAAATTGGGTCATTTAGCACAACAGCAAAAGTGTGAAAAATGTCCCCGTCTGAGGTCAATGTCAACGTAGAGTGAATCAGGCGCAGTTTGGAAGACTGACATTATGCTTTTATGGATGATCACAAGTAAAGCAGTGTTTGATTGAAAATCAGCGAATTTAATCAATCCCTAGTGGTGGTAAGATCCTGTATATAATTACCAAGGGGCTGACTGATGGAGGCGAGGCTGCCAATCTGTGCCATCAACCCCTTAGACCACCAGAAATCAGCCACACAAGATTTTCAGCGTTGAGGCCGGTCACACATGAAGAATGTTGCAAATTATAACCACATAACAAAGCTAAACGCAGCCTCATTGTGTTTATTATTGACCCTGGGAACCATCAGGAGCAGTGGCGTAGCAAGGGTACCAAGGGTCCCCAAGCAGGAATGTTGGTAGGGGCCCTCTGGTGGCTGCCCTGTGCACTGCGCACTCACCTGGCAACTCCCATAATGCAGTTCTCTGCATAAGTTTCCTTCAGAACAGAAAGCTGACGTTCTTTAGGTCATAATGAGTGTCACAATAAACTGGTTTCACTTTAGAAATATAATCTGGTGGAGACGTGTAAAAAGTCTGTCCACTGCTCATTATCAGTTAACATTATATGGAACTATGAGTCACTAAAGCAGCAGCAGGATTGGGATAAACAGCGCCACAGTGCAGTGGAGACATGGGGCAATTGCAGCTCCAAAATCTTAGGAAGACTGTATATCAAGCATTTGATGCAACTTTAAAAAAATGGGTCAGTTCACGGGGGCCCTTGCCTGTTGGGGGCCCCAGGCAGCTGCCTACCTTGGCAAGGTAGGCAAGGTAGATCCCACTCTGAAGTTCTCAGATCGTTCATATGGAACATGTCTGAGATGAAGAAACTTGCACACAAGCTGAGCTAAAGGTAAATCATACACATTTTGGCTTTAGTACCACATGACCTCAGTTCTTTAACATTATGCCATGTTGGTGTTAGTGTGTGGCATGCTCTTCAATTTGGGATGTGTATTTGCAAAGAATGCCCTTTTAAATTGTCCCAAGGGACAAAAAGGTATTTGATGATTGATTGATCAGTCTGTGTGACTAATCAATCAATGACCTTTACGTCCAGGACACTTGAGCCACTTGGTCCAGAACCGCTCTGCAGCTCTAAACCCAACCACAACATAGGAAAGTAAGAAAGTAACCCAACACCTGAAGGCAATTTTGTTGCACAATTGTACAATGACAAATAAGGCACTTAAAGCTGTACCTGATTTTTCCTGCACTTTTTTTTGTTTCACAAAAGATGTTTTTTATTTGGCCCAAACTTGTTTGTAGCTCTCACAGTCCCTCCTGAATGTCCGGATTGTTGAAGCCTGAAGTCCAGATACAGCTTTGAGTGAAGAAGGGGGGACCACCCCCAAAATAAATTTAAACCAATTAAGACTCTACTTCTGCTATTGCTCAATGAATAAATAAATAAATAAATAGGTTAAGACAATGCAACAAGGTCTTTTTGCTGTGTTTACAACAATCTCTGTGGTGGTTAAAACAAATTTACTTTACAACAGGGGTGTCGAAGTCATTTGGGTCGAGGGCCGAAATTCAGCCCCGCGGCGGGTCGTGGGATTGTGGCCTCAAATAACGGCTTACACTTATTGTGCTTTATCAGACTGTGTCACATGTTTCTCAAAGTGCTGCATAAAGTCATTATTCATTCACTCTACATTTTATGGCAGTAAGTTACTATTGTAGCCATAGCCGCCCTGGACCAGACTGACCATTTACCATGTGGCTATAATATGCTGTTTATTTCCTGATCTCTCATTATGTCAGTGCCCTCTGCTGGACACGTGTGGAATTCTTTCATTTTTTTTAAATTTAAGCTGCCCCCTAGTGGCTGGAGTAGGCTAACTGGTTATTCATGCTCCTCAATGGGCCACATTAAATCATCTCACATGTGGCCTTGGCCTTGACACATGTGCTTTACAACAACAAAAAGTCAGGTACCCCAACTTTGACAACTGCCACTGTGACTTGCCCCACAACTAGCAACTCCTTAATGTAATTAAAAACTGTTCACCACACTGCCACTCTCCTAATCACATTTCCCTCAAAGAATGCATAATGAATTTCACAGATTAAAACTTGTCGGGTAAAGAATTTGATAATTAGGTCATTCTACATGATGATAATTACCCCTTGTCTAGTCGTGACCAAGAAATTTGCAAAAGCATGTGGGGGTTTGTGCTAACAACTCACTGTCACTCTAACCTCAACCCAACAATGGCAACAACTCACATCTGACCCAACGCATGTAATGGTGACCCGTAGCAATTAAGATCTGAAGATATGCATCATCATCCTGGGTACCAACACCTTCATGGTTAGCTTCTTTTTCATGACACCTTTTCATAAACCTTTGCTAACCACTATGCCGCTCTGACTCCACCCACATATCCCTCACATCACCGATCCACAGCATTCAGTGATGTAGATCGTAAACATAATGTTTGTTAATTGGTCCATCAATGTCATCATCGCCGAATCGCGAGCGTATACCATCTTGGGAATACAAACAGGTTGCAAAGACACATGGGCTTCTCCCGCCACATTGCTAATTCCCCTAATACCTGCAGTTTATTAGTATGTGAGCGTGCGCCTATACTGTACAGGCATGATGACTCTAGATGCTAATCCGATTTCCCGCTATCATCTTTGACATCCCCGCGTGCTCCCACCTGGCTTCAGCCCCGCCTCGTTTTGTCTTTCACATGATCACCTCTCGCTTTAAACATTCATGAGTCATTTGCATAGAAGTGAAAAGCGCGTGATTAGTGGTATTGCAACCCTTTGTGACCGCAATCGGGCCTGCAGGGATAGCGAGCGTCTGGCCAAGGTTACATATGGTACTCAATTTTCGGAGCCGCCACACACACACACACAGAAGCGATTTGTAATTCAGATTTCGGGCACGTTTCTCGCTATAAGTAAAATTATGCACATGCGGAGGCCTTCTCATCCTCAAGGGGGAGCCCAAAGATGTTTTGTAAGCCCACAATGGCGTTAATTGTCAGAAAGGTAACGCTTAACGCATGGATCACCTTTTGTGGGAGCTTTGTTGTTTGTTTTTTTACGGCCACAGGGAACAATTCAGCCTTTTACAAACACAGCGTAACTGTAACCACAAAAGATGGCGCCACTATTCGTTTGTGTTGTACATAACTTTGCATTTTTGTATATGGAGAAAAGTAAAGGAGCGGAGAAGAGCGCTTAAAGGGATGTTTCAGGATACTTGACATAGGGCCTCATTTCCTAGTTATCCAGAGTGTTGTTGATTTCTGGAGATTTTTTTATTTTTATTTTATTTATGCAGTCCTTATAATTAAAGAGTTTAGTGGTGCTAGGCTAGTGCTGGGCTAGCGCATGTCTATGGTAACTAGTAGCCTGAATTAAAAACAGTCTGATCCAAGCACAGTGCATCTGAGGCCAATCACTTATAACACCAGACCAACCAAGTAAATGTCTGTGTTGACTGAATTTAAAAATATATATATAACCATTTTGCATTTAAAAGAAATTATATTTGAGCAGCATCAGCTTCCTGGTTGTATGCTACGCAGCGGCGGAGTGACCTCCACGGTTACCGGATCTACAGTAGTTTGTTTACCTGCGGCCGGCGTAACTACACGTGGAATTTACAAAGGAGCTTTCTACAAATCAGATATGGCAACGTTTGGAGGACGACCTGATGATTTTGAAAAGGTTTTTAATGCAGGCCACTACTTAACATGGACATGCGCTAGCCTAGCACTAGCCTAGCACCACTAAACTCTTCAAATATAAGGACTGCATGAATTAAAGCAGTACTAAGTAACGTGTTTACCTTAATAAATCCTTTTCGTAGTCCCTGTGGGGGTAATACAAGTGTTTATGGGATGATTGGAGGGCCTTTCATCTCCCCCTGGTGTCTCTGGACAGAAAACCATTTGCGACTTGACTGCCACCGGTTCGGAGAAAGCAATACACACTAATGGAATCACCAAGAAGAAGCTAACGGGCAAAGCTAACTGCGGGCTAACGTCACTTTAAACGGTATTTACAGCCACGTTTGAGTGAAAAAAAATAAATTCCATTGTATAATTGGATGCACAGTAACCCTCTCTCCCTTCGCCTTTCCTGTCAGCGTAGTATTTACTCTCCAAGAAAATTAATAAGTTAAACTCGTAACTTGCTACTACACCTGCAGTTGCGCTTATGGCCTCTAGGGGGAAGAGTTACTTAGTACTGCTTTAAGAAAAAATAAAAAAAAATCTCCAGAAATCGACAACACTCTGGATAAATGAGGCCCTATGTCAAAAATCCTGAAATATCCCTTTAAGGTTTTACGCTCTGCTTGAACGAGACAGTTGACATGTCACCCAATGGCCACAGACTATTGCTTTTCCGGGCAAACAGAAGACCAAGCACCAGGGTCCTGAAAGTATCTCATCCTCATGGGAAAAGTTGTGTACAAATGAGCTGCTACTTTTCCTCTTGAGCGGCCCGGTGTCCGTCTGAATGCGAATGTTTCGTAAAAGACTACAATGATTTGACAAACTTTTTTTTTACATCTGACAGCCTTCCTGTGTAGCCCGGCTAACCAGACTGCTTTGCTCCGCTTCGATTGGATGCAATTTCAAGACGGGAATTAGACTTGCAAACTCAAACGTTTCCTCAGCGCTGACAGCTGTAGAACACAAAAATTAGCATTGCAGAAAAACTTTTTTTGGAGCTCTCAAACCCATGAAAGCACGAGATTGATCCTTTGCGGCTTCCATTTTGAATGTTTTTGTTGTAGCATCAATGGTGCGGCACTGAAAGTTAAATGAAACCTCTGTGAAGCAGACTGCACAGAGTAGGTCACATGCTCAGACAGGCGACCGACCCCATACAGCGACTGGAGCGGGCATTTGGGCTCAATAAGGACACGACGACAGTGCGCACACGCTGGGTATCAACTACCGACCTTACCATTCTCAAATGTTTAAACCATAGCTCCGAGGATTAAATATGTAAAAATACAAACATCCCTTTTACATAGAGCCAAGAACCTGACCCTGACAGTTATTCAGCACTTTGAGCAGCTTACAATTATAAACAGCCGCATTGGGTGGGTTTATTTAATATTATCATCATATTCCTTCAATTTGTAATAGGCACACCATTTTGGGCAGCTTCGATTTGAACTAGATTGAGCAGAATGAGTGACCGTGATGCTGTGCCGGCGCTGGACTAATTCCCACGCACAAAAGGCATAAAAACACTGAAATTGAAACTATTCATTGTAATTCAATTGGGGTCGTTAAGTCAGCATTTGCATATAAATAGCGGCATTAAAATGTTTCATGGCATTGGTGGGTAATGCATGCCTTCGTATAGTGTTATCATAATTAATGAGCGTTGCCGTGGAGACGACCAAAAAGGCCTAATTGCTCAGACAGGGTGAGTTTAGGATATGAAAAAGAAAAAAAAAAAGCGGTACAAAGAGTGACTCACCAAAGCAAAGGAATGGGAAACAAAAGAGCGGCAAGTCGTTCTCCGTGCAAATATGTTATCATTAAAAATATCCTGGTCATTATAGGCAAAAATAGTTTGAGAGCTTTGAAACAGAACAGGAGATTTGCATTTAAGTGTTCCCTGTGTTCGTTAGGGGTTACCACAGTGAACGCTCCATGTAGATATCACAGATTATTAAGTTTGATGCCTCTCCTCTTGAAACTAGGCACAATACAGAGACTGGAGTGGGCAATGCAGATGAAGCGTCTTGCTGTAATTACACAACATGTGGTTATGGCGGGATTTACACTAGAGATGCACCGATCCAGCTGTTTCGCTTCCGATTCTGATGCTTAATGGCTGCTGTGACTAATAACCTGCCACTTTAGGATTGGGGTTAGGGTTAGCAATTATTCATATCAAAATCTGGACTTGCCCCTCCTGGAACCGCCACCTTAACGTGGTGGAGGGGTTTGAGTGCCCGAATGATCCTGGGAGCTCTGTTGTCGGGGGCTTCATGCCCCTGGTAGGGTCTCCCATGGCAAGCAGGTCCTAGGTGACGGGTCAGACAAAGAGCGGTTCAGAAGCCCCTTATGAGAGACCAGCAGGCCCGTTTAGAATCGTGAGGCCGTCCTTCTGTGGACCCACCACCTGCAGGAGGAGGGGGACTGGTGCAATGTGATTTGGGCAGCTCCAACGGCTGCCCCCACGACCCGGAAACGGACAAGTGGAAGAACATAGATGGATGGAAATCTGGACTGGAGAGCTTACAGCCTGTATGCCAGTGTGATACTTAATTTGTAAGTAAGTAAGTATTTATTTGTCATTGTACAACAAAATTGTGTTCAGGTGTTAGTCCTGAGTCGCTGCGACTGAGCCGCACCGCCACTGTGAGCCAACCTGACCAGCATGTTTTTGGAGGTCAGAGAAACTTCCTCCTGAGTTTGTTCCCGTTTCAGAGCGTGGTGTCCCTCACTGGTCATCTCCTCCACCTTCATCTTCCTCCTTCCTCCGTATCTCCCTCCGTGCCCTTCGCTACACAATAGTCTTTGAAAGCCAAGACCTTCTGTTTCTGTCCCAGCCTTGATTAGTTGCCGCTAGCATTAGCATGCTGCTGCTAGCATTAGCATAGTGTTGCTAGCCGGGGGATTTTGATCAAAGATTCATTTGCTGAGGTTAAAACTAAAAGTGATTGAATCCTCCAGTTTCTGTGCTTCAAAAGGATTTTTATATATAATTTTATATTTTGAAGCACAGAATCTGAACCCATATTCGCATCGATTTTGTTGGGGATGGTTTTTAAAATGGTAAGAGCCAAAACTGGTATCAGTTCAGTATCGATTATTGAAGCCGATGCCCGATATCGTATTTTTTCCAGTATCGGCGCCAATATCCCATACCAGTATCAGATCAGTTCATCCCTAACCTAAACTCACCAGGATCCAAATTTCTTGTTTTATATGCTGTATATTACATTTTCAAGATGTATCCCTTTTGTGTCTAAAAGTTTATACTCTCCGTTTGAACAAAGATTGAGTGTTATTTGGCAGCCTTGTAACCACAGCAGTGTCCTCACATCCATCCACAAATCCACAAATGCAGCAGGACTTAATAATGATGGTCTGTGCTGGTTTCCCTGGACATTTCATGAACTACAGGGCTTTGGAGGAGCCGCCGCGGGCCAACGCACAGCTCTTTTAAGACGCAGAAATATAGGCTGCTCTCACAGGTAAAACCCAGGGGCATTCGTGGAGTGTGTCTCGTGAAGGAAAACAAGACAAGCAGAGAATTGACGATAGAGCCGGATGAGAGCTGTGTAACAAGCCCTGAGTGTCAGAAGAAATCATGCTTCAAATTGTGTATTACCAAAAACGTAATTTGTTCATTTTCATGTCTGGTGAGTGAAGCTTTATACAGCTGCTATGGGTCTTTGTGTACATTTAATTTATATCATTAGGGGGCTCCAAAAATGACACTGACCCCAGATTACCCACTAATTACCGGCTGATTAAAGACCCACACCTTTATTATTATGTATTAGAGAGAGGGAGAGTGCTGGATAACACTCAGGTGCACAGCAATGCTCAACCCTGCGACCCCTGTTTTCAAACCTGTTAAGTTTGGCCGTGGCTGTGACTGAAAACAGCTTCTGGCCCCTCTGCAGATAACACAGGCACTTTTCTGTTACAGACATTAGGGCTGCTGTAAACTTTGAAGACACAGAGACGAGATCTGTGCCGCGAGATTCCAAATGCACCTGTCAATCGCAAGGTCCAACAAGACCTCTGGATACTTGATCTCCACTGGAGGCAAAGACTCTCCACCGACCTGGAGAGGCAATACTGAAGGTCTTGATTGACAACTCTGAAGCCAACAGAACATCATCTGCAAATATAGTAGGGATGAGATACTGTGATCCCCAAACCGGACACCTCTAGAAAATCTGTCCATAAGAGTATTGAACAAAACCGGTGACAAGGGGCAGCCCTGGCAAAGGCCAACATGTCATTAAATTCCACTGTAGTAAAATAATAAAGTGATGGTGGGTTTGGAGAGTACAGTGGGCTAAAAGGAGACTGCAGGGGGCGCCAGTGATGCCGGGAACTTGTTACTTAGCACACACTTTTTTCAGTAAAAAGTAATCTAACACTTTACTATTTCCAAACCAGTAATCAGATTAAAGTAATTTATCAAAGTCACTGTGCGTTCCTATTTTGTCATTTTCTTTGAAGAAAGACAGGATCCAGGCACTCCGTATTCCTTTTGTCCTTTTATTTAAACGCCGACGCATTTCGACTACTGAGTCTTTATCAGGGCACATTCATATATTTTCTTTCTTCTTGTGTCTCGAGGAAGGATGTTTAATGTATGACGTATTTTGAGCGTGAGGACAAATCATGATACAAATGTAAACAACAAAGAAGGGAGGAGGGAGATGCATGGTTTCTCACTGGAAATGCAAAGTAGTCAGCATTTTTGAGTGACTGTCAGCTAAAGATGACAATATGAAAGTTCCTTGGACAGTCTGTGCTGGCAACAAAGTTTGACAGCTTCAAAATCACACTATCAAATTAAGAAACATTTGGAGTTGCAGCACGACACAGTCAAACTTACAGAGAAGGTACAGAGAGCTACTGCTGGAGGCGGCATTGGAGGTATTGTCAGTGTCATGACATGGGTCGTAATCTTCAGGAAACTGTTATTATTCAGCCACAGCACGAGGTGGACATGATCTGCTTTAAACTGAATCAGATTCAATCAATGTAGTGCCCACTAGTGGTCGCCGTACCCAAACTACGGAAGCTTCATATATAAAAGACTAATCTCACAACAGATGACAGCTGTTGAATGTAACTAATAAAGTAACTTGTAATCTAACTTAGTTACTTTTAAAAAACAGTGATCAGTAAAGTATTTTTTCAAGGTAACTATGGCGACACTAAAGGGGCTACTTGATTTTGGACAGGCGAGCGAGAGAGAGGTGAGGAAGATGAACATATGGTGGGTATTTATGGTTTGGAGCTGCCACTGTGACTGAATGTGAGTTGAAGGTGAAGCGAGAGAGGAGAGATGGGGGTGACATCGAGGGGGGACAGACAGCATGAAAGAGGGAGAGCAAAGGAGAGTAAGGAGGGATGGAAGGAAAAAAAGAGAGAGATGGGAAAGAAAGAGAGGGGAGTGGAGCTCTGGACTGCATGGGCTGTACATCATCCACCTTAAAGGAAGGTCAACCCAGCCATGAATCAGTGTATCCAACAAACTGCTGCCCGCTGTGTGTCAGCTCAGAGAATTTACCTGCTCCAAGGCTGAGACGAGCCCACTCCGTGATCTGTGGCAAAGGGGAAAAGTATATTATACTCAAATATAAGAAAGTGGGGAGAGCAGCTGTGGTTCGGAGGCAGTGGCAATGAGGAAAAGATGATGAGGTTGTGCATGACGAGGATGGGTAATATCTGGTGGGACGGCTAATGTAGGATGCTTTGGAGGTGACATCAGATGTGTGTATATTAAGATTGTTTGGATATATAAAGAGATAATGACCTAAGCTAAGGCAGGTCCAATTTAATGCCAAAACTGCAGCGGAATTTTGTATTTTCATTGGAACTTATGCAATAATAATAATTAAGCAATGCCATTGTTTTCCCCAAAGAAATTGATTTAATGCCAGTTTGAGTTGAATTTAATGACCTTTAAGGCCTTCATTTTGGGCTCTATCCATTCAATGACTTTTAGTGCTTTTTAATGCCCCGCAGAAACTATGTAACTATATGCCGTTGTCATGTAAAATATTTCAAGGACGCTTACCTCATTGCCCCCATTCTGGAAACCCTTGGCCTTGAGTATTATCAAAGAGAAAATGGATGAATGTAGAGAAGGGAATGAAGGTTGTCAACAAAAAGTGTGGCCCAGGGGCATCGTGATTGGCCCTTCTTCCCCTTTATCCTACTCAGGGTGGGACTGGCAGAAAAAATCGGCCTGGGACTTTTGGGTCTAGACCGGCCCACCAAAAAAATCGGTCATATTCAATGCAATAGTCCACCATTAGCAATACAATAAGCCCTTGAACTAAAACAGTAGGCCTATAAGCTATAAAACAGAGGACAATAGCTGCATGTTGTTTCACCACTTTAATCTTGTTGTTTACAACTTGCTGGAACATTAAAATGACTAAACAATCTTAAAATGTTCCGTTAAGAAGGTTCCTCTCACTTCTGCAATGCAAACCAACAGAATGATCACACTGTAGAGTTAAGTAATGAAATTGTAAAACTCACCACAGAGTTAGAGAGGTGGGTATAAAATGCACCTACCTCCAGTGGATGAGTTGTGTAATTGTATCCATATAATAAGCTCAATGTCAGTAGAATTTGTAGTTTCTATTGTGGGCCGATGTGTTGCAGTACAGGCCTGTTCACTCATCTGGTCTAGCCCAAAAACTCCCGGTGCTCCCGATGGCCAGGCCAGCCCTGATCCTACTCCTTTGGTTCTTTTCAAGCCCTGCAACACTGCAACCTTTTTTATTAAACCAAATTAATTTCATGTGTTTTGAAATGTATTACTTCTGACAACACAAACTATTCGAATTGCGCTTCTAAAACTCAAGAGGTGCTGGATTTCTTTTGTGTGAAATCTCAATTGCTTCATGAAAAGCCTGAAATTGTCCACTTGCTTTTGTTTCTCACAAACACTCTAAACTATCCGGCTAAAACAGGATATAATAGACTCAAACACTAAAGAACAAAACCAACAACGGATTGATTATCTTAGAATTTCTTGAAGTCAACTGTTGCTGTCAAAAATGAAAAGAAAGTTCCCCTTTGTCTGTTTCACCTCAATGCGGGTCATCGCTTGTGTGCATCCAGTTGGCCACGTATTTCAAAACAGCTCCATGTTCGCAGTGGAAGCAAAATAAGATTTATTCTTTTCTTTTTCAAACAAAATTGTCACAAAGAGCATGATTGAGCCGGCTGAATTTACTTTTCCACATGCTTTGGCTCAGTGATGGTGATAATGCTTCAGATTGCAGGCCTGTTGAGAAAGATTCAAAAGAAAAATCTATCCCGCTGCTGTCGATAGTCATTTATCAGTTCTTTGTAAAGCCAATAGCAAACATTTGAAGTCTGGGACATTTTGTATTGACGCCATAAACCAGAAGCCATTAATATTTCACTGCCACCATATTATCCTTTTCCAACCTGCCTGGGAAAACAGTGAAGCTACTAAAAGGCACCTGAGTTTATTTTCTGTTTATTTATTTTTTTGGTATATAGAAGACTCACATTTGTGGGAAAAACACAGTGCCTCTAATTATTTCAACCTGAAAAGACTCAGAGATAGAATGTGTTAAACGTTTATTAAATGTGGATCATGACGGCTCGGACCCCGGCGGAAGATTGCATTGACGATATGGAATACATGCCGATGATGGATGTTAGCCAGAATCTTCCCCCGGAGCCCAGACACTGGTGGTGGTAGGAAGAGACCCGGGGCGGCCGGTCGACACGACGACCACAAAGAGGCCAAGTGGAGGAGGGGCGGAGGAGGATCGCAGCGCGGCTGGGAAACGGCCGAGTGATTGACCGCGAAGCTTAAGAAGGGGATGAATGGCTGAAGCAGGATGAGCAGCTGCGGTGATTGGCTGACTTGACAGTGCAGCTCAAGATGGGGCCTTGATTGGATGATTGGATAAAGAAGGTAGGTCTTACAGGTTGAATTTGCGAGGAATGAATTTGGGCCACAATTAACATTTGATTTAGTGGCTCTTGCATTCTTTATAATAAAAAAAATCAGGCTTTTAAGAAGACTGAGAACAAATGTGCAATAGCTAAAAGCACGAAGCTCTCCGGTTCAATTCCTGGTTCATGTGATGTTTTCTGTGTGGAGGTTGCATGGTCTCCCCGCGTCTGTGTGGGTTTCCTTCATCAGCTTAAAACATGAACACCAGGCTAAAGGTGGTCCTATCCAAACCTCCCATAAGAAACATTTTCTTTAAAGGGACTGTACAGAGTTTAAAAATGTTAAAATTAAGCATTGTCCTCCCCCTACATGTTCCAGCCATGTCCTAATGTATTGAATGAGCTCAGACCTGTTCACCACAACTGCCTCTAAAATCCTGCCCTGTCACTCATATAGATACCTGAGGTGGCAGTAGTGAGTATAAAAATGATCAACTTGCATCTAGTCCCTTGAAGAGGACGGATTTGATGCGTTTATTATTATTCACTTCAGAATTCTGATTATCCAAATCTCTGGGTTCTACATGAGCCAGAGCAGTTTGAGATTTTTTTTTTAGAGCAACTGAATGTTCCCCCCTCCCTTCAATCTCTCACAGTTCACCCCTCCCTTCAATCATCTCCATCTGCCAAACCAGACTGCAAATAATTGCGCCTCCATATTTGGACTGAGAGTCAATGTGGCGCTACAGCTCCTGTGCATGACAGTGGAGACAGCACAGGTTTAGGAACTCAAAGGTCCGGGGTTCAAACCTAGTCAGCTGGGCTTTCTTTTTCTTTGTAATTGTAGGGATCTCAGCTAAGTTAAATACAAATAGCACAAATTGCTATTGGAGAACTATTGAAAACCATGCTTTCTCTTTATTTGGGATTTTCCTGGTTAAATCAGATTAGATCTTTATCAGATAATGTTTATCAGATTATGCTGTTGACAGAAATCAGATTATGATCAGATTTTGGTCTCCATGTAAATGTAGCCAGTATCTCCTCAGATAATCCAGAAGAGTAGATTAAAGAAGGTTGTTGTGACATATCTGGGCAAGACACTTCACAATATTGCCTTCTCCAGACCCTTTTAAAAAAGGACTTAGCGGAATAGTTCCTTTTATTCAATTGTTATTTGTGTCAGTATGCCAAGTAATTCCCTCGGTTTGTTAAAGCCAGGATTAGATAAGTGCCAGCCCGACGTCCAACACAATTCTGGCCTGACTTCAGGGGGCGAACAAAGTTTTGTATTTGGGACGTAACTCGATTTGACTGCTTTATTACTGTGACTGACGCTTAAATATGTGCGAGCGCTCATGTCCTGCGGTCGGAACAACATCCCAGGGAGGTCCTGAAAGCCTGTCATGCAAAAGCCAACGTGACAATTGCGGCCTTGTCATCGCTACTCCTACTAACGCAGCATCCCCAATCTAATAAAAGTCTAAACGTCACCAAAATATTCTGCAGAAACGCTGATATGAAGAGGCACTGCTTTCATTTTGGGGGGCTATAAGTGACACTATCAGAGCGGCACAGAAGGCTTGTTTCATAGCAGGTGGTAAACACTGCAATCCCCCCCTCCTCCCCAAGTATTGCAGCGACCAACCCCTCAGGGCGCAACAAGATGACTCTGGCTCAATAAGTAAAAACATACTCACGCGCTGCATTTTGTACGGCTTATACGGTGCCGAGTTGACACAAAATCCTCTAAACGCATGTGTGACGAAAGTGCACGTAGGAGCGGGCGTCGATAAAAAGGATCAAGTCAAAGTGGAAGTGACATTGGAGAGACGTGAAGACCTTGTCGGAGAAAGAAGAAAAGCTTCATGATGCGCCGTTCTAACCTGCAATGAGAGGTTCAGGGTTGCAAAGACGTCGCGGTAAACAGTGGGGGTCAAGATGGAGGTTGTTTATGTCGGGAGATGTCGAAGTAAACACTTTTTTTCTTTTTTTTAAAGCAGATTTTTCTACGTTTTGGAAAAATGAAATGTTTAATACACACTCGCAAAAGGAAGTAGGTATAGTTTTCCAGTAGGGACGCAAAAAATATCTCCAAATGATTGTTATTGCTATATCAGATTCCAACCTGAAAAGACTCACAGAGACAGACTGCATTAGAAAGATTTTTTCAACGCAAATCCTGATTGGGGCTCAGACCCCGACGGAAGATTACAGTAATGATGTGGAATACATGGCGTTGATGATGATGATGATGATGGCCAGAATCTTCCCTCGGAGCCTGGACTTATCCATGTATATGTCTGCAGGTTAGGTTTGTATGATAAGAACCAGAAAATACGACCATATTAGTCCAGTGCTCCGGTCTCTGGACTGGCTTCCTGTCACTCAGAGAATAGATTTTAAAACAGCTCTGCTTGTGTACAAGTCTTTTCATGGTTTAGCGCCGAAGTACATCTGACATGTTACAGCCGTATGAACCATCTCAGGGGTCTCCTGGTGGTTCCCAGAGTCAATAATAAACACGGGGAGGCTGCGTTTCAGTTTCATGCAGCTAAAACAGTCTTCATGAGGATGTGAGACAGGCCTCAACTCTGACAATGTTCAAATCTAGGCTGAAAACAGTCTTTTTGTCCATGCACATGACTGAAAGTATTTTTCTGCACTCTTGCCTTACTGTAATTGATACATTTTATGTTGATGTTTTTTATCTGTTTTCTTGTAATTGTATGCAACTGTGAAGCACTTTGAATTGCCTTGTGTATGACTTGTGCTCTACAAATAAACTTGCCTTGGACACTGGTGGTGGTAGGACGAGACCCGCCACGGCCGGTCGATGCGACGAGCAGAGCCAAGAAGAGGCCAGGCAGAGGAGGGGCAGAGGAGGGTCGCAGCACAGCTGAGAAACGGCCGAGTGATTAACCGGGCGGCTTAAGAAGGGGATCCTGGACGATGAATGGCTGACGCGAAGGTGTGGCTTGCGCTGGGGCCGTGATTGGGTGACTAGTGAAGGCGGCCATTGACGAGCTGCTGAATGAAGGCTGCAGGTACGTCTTCCGGATTGAATTTGTGCTGATGCTTCATGACACACTATCCAACTTAAAAATGTGCAAAAGTTCAGTTTTAGCCATGATTTTCCTAATTTTGGTCCTGATTTAGTATTATTTCTGAGTCTTTGAGACAAAAGTAAAGTTTTACTGTTTGTTTTTGTTTGTTTTTTATTTTTCAACAAGGAGGTTTTGTTCGCATTTCTCCTCTGCCTTTGCAACACAAAACAAAATAATAAAATATTGATCACACAGACAAAAAAGAAATTGCTTCTCTTTGTTTAGACTTAATTAAATCTACGGTGTGGAAATGGTTCTGTCAATTAAATAAAGCAACATTAAATACAGTTGTTCAATATAGGGCATCCCGGTGGCAGAGTAAGAAGGTCCCGGGTTTGATTTTCACCTGGACCTTTCTGTGTGGAGATTGCATGTTCTCCCCGTGTCTGTTTCCACCTGGTACTCCGGTTTCTCCAATTACTAAAAACATGTGCAATAGGGCTGGGTGTGAGTCCATCAGCCTGGCCCTCTGCTACTTACAGGTTACTGGATCGAGGGATGTGTCAATGTCTTTCACCTCTGATCATTCACTAACACCATCTGAGACCCACCGTCCGCATAGCACCTCTACATTTGGTGCAGCTCAAATGTAGTTGCTTTAAAAGTGGTATTCCCAGTGGCTATTATCATGAGTTAAATCTGTGACTGGTCGCCTCCCCGGGGAGGTGTTCCGGGCGCGTCTCAGTGGGAGGAGGCTCTAGGGAAGACTTTGGATACACTGTAGGGACCACGTCTCTCAGCTGGCCAGGGGAAACACCTCGGCATCCCCCTGGAAGAGCTGGAGGAAGCTCAGACTGCTGCTTCACTATACGACCCGGATAAAGCAGGAGAACATGGATGGAGATTCTGTGAAGATCACTGTGCTTTTGATGGCAACTCTTCATGCTGGGAAAGTTGCATAATGATCTTGACATCCAGTTACATCCAATATGTTTCTACCTTTATTCTATGGCTGCACAATATTGAAGTAACTTGCGATATGTGATTCGGCTGTGCAATATTGCGATAACGATATTATTGCAATATTTCGCTAAACCGCTTCAACACGATATGTCAATTCTAAGACTTAAACTAAGACTTAAAAAAAAACAGGACCAAAACAAGACTAAGATGTAACTAAAGTGGGACATGTGGAACTAAAACTGAACTTCCACACATTAATAAGTAAGTAAGTAATAAGAAATGCATTGTTTGTTTTTGGCTGAGTTTGCAAAAAAAAATGTGTCAATCTTGTGATATATTGTGCAGTCCTACTTTATACTGTATGTAAGTAAGTAAGTGCTTTTTGTCATTGTACAAGTGTACAACGAAATAGTGTTCAACTGTTAGTCCTGAGCCGCTGCGACTGAGCCGTGCTGCCATTGTGGTCCGACCTGACCCAGAGGTCAAACCGTAGCACTCGGAGGAAACCTGTCTGGCTGCCTTCAGTGCTCCTCTGAAACGGTGCAGCGCCTCCTGGGTTTGTGCCTGTTTCAGAGCGTGGTGTCCTGCACTGGTCAGCTCTACCTCCTACTTCCTCTTCCACCTGTGCAGCTCCCTCCGCTCCACAACAGTCTCATAATCTTCTGGGAAGAGCTTACCAGAGAGCCCGTTTTTTGTCTCCAGGGAACAACTATTAGCCAGAACAATAGTTGGGACAGAAGGCATGTGTCGCTTCGCTGGGAGTCTTGCCTGGATACCTCCTCATTTGTCCTTTTTTTGTTGTTTGTTTCCTGTAGCTCCTCTTGTGACGCCTCCACTGTGTTGCAGGTGTGGGGGCTCTTGGTGCCTCTTCAGTGTCTCAGAAGAAGAAATTTGTAGGTCTCAAATAGGTTTCTGTTTACTTATAAAAAGCTGCTTTCTTCAGGACTATTGTGAACTCTTTGCAGTAAAAAAAAATCCACCGAACCTCAGAGAAACACGGCAAAGACGTACAAAAGAGTCCAGTAAACAATGTGGAACACAGAAACCACAAATGCAGCTCGCAGAAAAAAGGCAATAAATGTAGCTGTACCGAGAGAGAGGGAGGTTGCAGTTGCAGCAATCAGTTCATTGTATTGTATTGAAAAAAACTGAAATTGGAACAAGCTTATTGTATGTTCAAAAACAGCTTGTGGCCAAATAATGAGGTCAGCAGACTACCTATACTGAATGACCAGGCTATTCCAAGCATATAAGATGACAATGCTGGGATTTACAAGGCTCGCACTACTGGCCACATCACTTTAACCCCATTGAACTTTGGGATGTGCTGGAGAAGGCTTTGCGCCGTGGTCCAACCCTTCCATCGTCAGTACAAATTTCTTAGGAGAAAATGAATGCAGCACTGGACCAAAATAAATCTTGTGACATTTCAGAATCTTATCAAAACCACAGTGTGTGCCATTATCAGCACAGTTATGTTTTAAATCTGGACTCTGTGTTCTATTTTTTTGTTTCTTGGATAAGTGGCGCTTCAAAGGTTTGGTGAATTGTGGATAATTTCAAAGCTTAAGTGCCCAATCAACCCACCAACACCACCCAACGTCTCAGAGAACGCTGAAAACGAATAACCAAAAGAAGCACTACTCTAACCCTAACCCAAGGACAATTTGAGCAAGAACACAAAAAAAGAATTGAGTCAGACTTGAGAAAAATGTCCATGTAGAGGAAAAAGAACCAACATTTTAGCTGCATTTTTAGAGTGTCACAAAATGTTACAGCTTTGGAAGAAAAACAACTTTTAAAATGTAAAAAAAAAAAAAAAAGAATATACTTTTATTGAAATACCTATTTTCAAAGGTTATTCAAAACTCAGCATGTAATTTCTTCTTTTTCTTCTTCTTTTACTTCTTCTACTACGTCTTCTTCTACTACGTCTTCTATTTTTTCTTCTTTTACTTCTTCTACATCTTTTTCTACTACTTCTTCTTTTACTACTTCTTCTTCTCCTTCTCTTACTTCTTTTACTTCCTTTTCTACAACTACCTCTTCTACTTCTTTTACTACTTCTTCTCCTACTTCTACATCTTTTTCTACTACTACTTCTTCTACTTCTTCTTTCTCGTCTACTTTTGTCTTCTTTTTTTCTTCTACTTCTTCTACTTTTTCTACTACTTCTTCTTCTACTTCTACTTCTTGACATTTCCGGGGATAAAAAACAATCGAAGTCTAGCAAACGGCACAATGGTGGTTTAATTATTGCAAAACATGTGACAGTGTCAGTCTTTCTAATTCACCTGAAAATCAAAGCTGGATTTAAAACATTGATTTGAGAGGCAACATCCACGCTCACATTTCGTAACAGTGTGCTCATTGTACCATGCACAAATAAACCCAAGAGCCACTTCTCTACAAGGCTTTAATAAATTGTATTAGGAAAGAAAATAAGCAAAACCAAGTCCGTACCGTGCTTTCTCTGAAGATAACTGTCTGTTTTCTGATGTTTTCTCTTCCATTGCAGCCTGACCTTCAACAAGCTTTTTCTAACTGTCTTACAAAAAGAGCAGCCGCATCAAGACGCTCATAATGTCTCACTCAAGACGATCAATGCAGCCTTCCAGAAACACATATCTATAGTCAGCGGGCAACGGAGGAACGGAAAAAGGTCATTAGCGTCAATAACTAAAGTATATAATATATGTTGAACGCAATTATTTTCCACAGCTTTAGCTTTATTATGAAGGCAGCAGTGTTGTGTTCAAGGTACAGTATATTTGATTTGCTGGTGATCATGTGTCTGGGTATAGACACAGCAGCTCTGGGGATGATACCCAATCTGCGGCAATGGCTTGTCAACCCATCAACACAGACTAGGGTTGACTTTTCAATGTCCGAAATTTCGCATGGGAATTTATGGGAATTAATCAGTAAAAATTCAGACTTATTAAGCGTTAGGCCTAATTAACGATTCTCTGGGTTTTAAAATGCACATTAACATTAGCATTAGCAGTTAGCAGGTTGGCTGCTGAATGAACCATGAACCATTTGCCCATAAGCTACAAAACTACATCGCAGGCTGCATGATTTTAATCTAATGACAAGATAAAAGGGACAGACTTAAAGCTGAAGCTGTAATGACATTATAAAGCAACCAGCGAAGTAAATGTCACTGACAAGTCACATGCGGGTTTCAGTTGCTCAATTTAAAAAACGTTAACAGTCCCCTCTTTGAATTATCAGAAGCAACAGGTCACCACCATGGCTTCCTTTTCCACATTCGATGTAATATGTAAATTAAAAGTTCTCAGACGACCTTTCCGAAACTTACCGCCTTTGCGATGCCCAATCCCGTCAGACCTTGGAAGCTAAGCAGGGAAGGGCCAGGTCGGTGCTTGGATGGGAGACCGTTTGGTAACACCAGGAAGCCGAGCGAATGTAGTGTGTGAGTGAGTGCTTGGTGGTGGTCGGAGGGGCCGATGGCGCAGACTGGTTGCCTCACTTCCGTCAGTCTACCCCAGTGCAGCTGTGGCTACATTAGTAGCTTACCATCACCGGGTATGGAGTGAATGAATAATGCAATGTAAAGCGTCTTTGAGTGTCCAGAAAAGCGCTATATAAAACCGATGCATTATTATTATTATTTTGGCTGATGTGACGTAGACGTTGCTCCCATCTATACCTGCTTTTGCGGGGGCAGATACAATATCCATGGCAAATCTTGTATATAAGAAATGTTTTACACAGAGTTTCTTGTATTCATCTGTGTAAATATGTGTACAATTGTTTAATAAACTGTCACTCAATCTATTACAGGCCTTTGTGTTTTAATGTATTTATCGTAGCACTTGACATGTTGATTATTGTATTGTCTGTCTGTTTGTGCTTTGTTTTTATTAAGTCTTTACTCTTATTTTCTCCGCAAATGAAGTTCCTCACGGATAAATAAAGTGAATTTGATTCGACTGATTTGAGATCTATTGCTCATGTTAAAAAGCCACTCAAAAGGCGGTCGTAAACGTCACATCTCTAAGAACAATATTGCCTTGAAATGGATTAGTAACAGAGCCTTTATTAGTGTAGTGATCCTATACATCTAGGCTGTGGCTTTGAATAATCAGATTTGCTGCGTTTGTCTGTGGCGCCTTCAGAGCCGCCGCCTGAGTGACATCTGAACTAATGTGACTGTGGGCGCTTTATTTTGTAGTCAGCAAACAGCCTCATCTTCACACACTCCTTTTATAGCGGTTGAAGCTCAGTTCAAAATGTTTTGTCCGTTGAATTTGGGACGATTTATTTCTTAAAGTTTTAAAAAGTCTTCGAAAGGTAGCCAGATTGTCTAAAAGTCTTGGCGGAAATGAACTGAGGCGGAAAGTAAGTTTTATGAAAAGGTCCAATAAATCTGAGTTTGGTTTGAATTTCTAATAAGTCAGAAGAATTCTCCTCGTTGTTTTTAGTTGGTACAATTACAAGTTTTGTCTTACTGTTAATGAGTTCCAGTGTCCGTAATAGACTGAACCATTCCTAAAGCTGTTGGGTTCGTTTGTTAAAGATAGTTATAGTCAACAAAATGTTTCCCCCACATGTAACACATACAGCATACATTTAACACAGATGATGCAGACAAACATAAAAGAAATGTTCTCCTCATGTCTGTGTGGCTTTACTCTGGATGAATTCCATTAAAACATGGAACTCAAAATAAGAGAAAACATCTATTTCAAGTAAATTATTCTTTGATGGTGTTGCAATGGGATTTTCATTTGTTATGTATTTGACCAGAAGAAAATGTGCTTGTTTTCTCTCAACATGAGCTCTGTAATTTGTTTTGGGGTTGTTCTCCTCTTGTCTGTGTAGGCTTCCTCTGAGTACTCCGGTTTCCCCAACCATTAAACATAGTAAATGGACTCAACTTATGTAGCGCTTTTCTACCTTTATCAGGCTTTACAGTAAGGAACCAGTCACCCATTCAGTCTCTCATTCATACACCAATGTACGCAGACACTGAAGGCAAGCAGGGTGAAGTGTCTTGCCCAAGGACATAAAGACAGTGTGCTTTTTGCGGGAGCTGGCATTTGAACCTTGACCTTCCGATCACGTGACGACCCGCTCTACCACCTCCGCCACCGTTGCTCCCAAAAAAATGCACAATAGGTGGGACTTCCCTTGTTAAATAAAAAAATACATAAATAGGTGACATTGCTTAAGTAAGTAAATCTGCCCTAGACTCCAATAACTAATTTCAAGAAATCTGTCAATGGTCAAGTTCTTTTTTTTTTAAACTTAAAGCAGTAATAAGTAACTCATGTCCCTAGAGGCCATATGCGCCACTGCAGGTGTCGCAGCATGTTACGGTTTTTCGCTCATTAATTGTCTGTGAGAGTAAATACTACGCTGACAGAAAAGACAAAGGGAGCGAGGGATATTGTACATCCAATTACACAATGGAGATCATTTTTTTCACTCAAACTTGGCTGTAAATACTGTTTAAGTGATGCTAGCCCACAGCTAGCTTTGCCTGTTAGCTTGTTAGCTTCTTCTTTGTGATTCTATTAGTGTGTATTGTGCTTCCTACCCGGTGCAGGAAAGTTGCAATTGTGGTTTTCTGGCCAGAGACACCGGAGGGAGATGAAAGACCCCACAATCATCCCATTAACACTTGTATTACCCCCAGAGGGACTACGGAAAGGATTTATTAAGGTAAACAAGTTACTTAGTTCTGCTTTAATACAAAAAGATCTCGCACTCAAAAATCGTTAAGAAATAAATCCTTACTTACTTGAAAAAAGATTGCTAGATGTTGTTTATTCATCAAAGTATAAACAGGCTGATGCATGGACATATTCCTTGAAATGAGTTACTCAAATCAAATTGACTTATTTAAAAGAAAATCTTACTTATTTCAAGATTCCTTGCAGTGCACGAATGCCGTGTTTTGATGATTGCCCACCTCATTCATTAATGCATGTTCCCAGAATACAGCTTTGCCAGATCGATAAATGACTCACTGCATAGTCTGGCACATGAGCTGCAGTGGCGACCCTAGAAGCTGAAAGGAAATGACTTGCTTCATACAACACAAACAAGCCAGTCGCATGCCCCCTGATATTGCAGTACGTGTCTATTTACTTTGCCACAGCAGCTTTGACCGCATGTCTTCACGCCCTGTGGTCAAAATGCACTCCGGCTCAGTGTGCGCCGCTTCTTTCTGTGCCATATATTCCCCGCGTAGAAAATAGGCTTTGTGCATTGCCTTTGCCGCCGCTGTTTGTATCTGGGAGGTTGGTGTCGCTCGCGCTATAGAACACAATGGGAGGCGGCGGATCAATACTTTGCCCGCGTGCGCTTGAAAGGCAAAAACAGACAGCGACTTTGCATAAATTCACCCAAACGAGCCCCGATTGGCTCCCTGCTGCTGAGCGGAGGACGCGGTGAACGAGGGCGCACTTAGGCGGGGAGCACAAAGCATTTTACACTCCATAGACTCTTTATTGAGGACACGTCGCTGGAACAGAATGGGGAATGGCCATTGACCCAGCAAAGTGAAAACAGTCCACGGGGATCTGGCTCCGTTTGGACGTGACTCTCGGCTGTTAACATGTGTACTGTAAGAGAAAGGCCTGTTGGGTTTAATATACAGTGACAGCTATAGCTTCCCCCATGACATTTTGTTCTCTGCGCAAACTGTCAGACGCACCATAGGCGTATTGATCAAGAGAATATGCAGTGGTAAAGACCGTTTTTAGCATAAGGTAGGTTCAACTGAGGATGACTGAGTAGTGAAAGTATAAGGCAACTTTGGGCATAAGGACAAAGGCCCATAGTTGGTGTGATTGAGTCCATCACATGCAAAGAATAAACGGTAAATACAGAAAATATCATAGAGCATAGCGAACAACCCTGTTTCTTACCAAGAGACTTATTTTGTATTTTCTTTCAATAGATTTTTGGGAAATGAATTTGAAAGGAGTTTGTTGGTTTGTCACTTTGTAAAGACTGTGTTACTTATAATTTATTGTTATATTGGACAAAAAAGCTCGTTGAAAACGCTTTGTTGTTTTTTCTTCTATTACAAATCTATTTACATTGTAGATTCTCACTGAAGGCATTAGGAACTATTTAAACACGAAAAGTTGAAATAAAATAGCAGCATTTTTGCTTTGATTACCACTTTGCACACTTTGGACATTCTCTATGAGCTTCAGAATATAGTCACAGAAATGGTTTTCACTTCACACTTTCCCACTTTCTCTGAAGCTCAGCGGGAAAATGCCAAGAATAAAGGGCGGCAATTTTAAAGGATTTGAAATATAAAACACATTTTGAGTTATTTCACCCTTTTTTGTTTTCTACATAATCCCATGTGTTCATTCATAGTTTAAAGGCAGGTTCTTAAGCCTGTGCATGACGGCACTTCAGACCCAAAGTAACAACTTTTTGAGTGAGTGCAGGATTTTAGAGGCAGTTGTGGTGAACAGGTCTGAGCTCATTCTACACATTAGGACATGGCTGGAACATGTAGGGGGGAGGGGGGAACTTAGTTTTAACATTTTTAAACTCCACATAGTCCCTTTAACGTCTTCAATGAGAATCACACAAGTGTTTAAAATAAAAAGGCTGCACATACAACAATACTTGAGCCTCTCTTATATTGTTGACAGAAAACTGTGTAATGTAGATATGCTCAATAGAAAAACACTGACCAATACTACACTTTTAATTGCTTTCATTTAGTCAGATATTTGAATTAATATCTAAAAAAAATTGATTGGACAGGTGCGCTACAATCACCATGAAGACATCTACAGGTATCTGCCCCAACCCTTGTCCCAGATGCTTTTTTTGTTTCTGATGACTCAAGTCACTCATCAACCTTGTCTTTGCTCTCATCTTGTCAACTGTAAATCTGTTCATGTAAGTTTCTCAACAGGCAACATCTTGCCATAAATCAAGCTGTACTGTTTTTTACATTGTCCGATTTCTCCCTGACGTATTTCAAAATAGATTAATCATCAGTGACTATTTCTCCCAAATTATTTTTAAAAAACTGCAGAATATCCTGTCTGTCATTCGACATTTCTGTCAAACTTTCATTAGTCAGACTGATGTTGCCGTGCTGTTTCTGCTTTTTAAAACTTTTGGACACAGTTGAATTCACAGCGTGCTCATTTCCTGTTTCGCATATGTTTTAAAAACCATTTTGAGCAGCGTACCTGGGATATCGTGCATGTCTTTTTCTTGATTTTTGCTTCGGAAAGTTGGCTGCGAGCTGTTACTTCTCCCTCCTGAGTCTGTGACACTTGTGCACTGATGCGTTCGTGCGCTCCGGGAAAGTCGCACTCCCAAACTCTGACAGCCAGATACTCAGAGAGCAGACTTCGCAGATGTAGGAAAATCCAGCCAATTCAGACATTTTTCTATTTTTTCCTCCTCTTCTATGACAATCACTCCAGCACATTTTACACAACTTTAAGAGCCTATTTACAGAGCTGAGCAAAACCCTTATCACGTTTGATAGACTATGAATGAAGAAAGTTACACTGTGCCAATGATTGAAATGTAAAATTAGGGGGGAAAAATGCCCAAACTTGGATTTGTCTAAACCAGGAATCTCCAACCAGTAGCTTGGGAGTTACCAGAAGCTACTAGCTCGCCAAAGATTTTCTACATCTCTACACGCTTGATAACTCAAATTTTAGATGCATTTTCTGTTTGTTCTGAACATGCTGAACCCAATCTGTGAACAGTTGGTTCAATATAGTAAGTCATTTTTCACAGTTGCATTTTTCACAGGTGTTTTTGAACAGCTCTCCGATGTCCATATTGTGTAAAAGTAGCTCGTCGGGTAGAACAGGTCGGAGATCCCTGGTTTAAACGCTCTTTGCGATTGGCCAAAAAGATCCTTATTTATTTTGGCAACAATGATTGGAAGTTCAATTCCAGCTTCAACTGGGTCATAGTCATATAGGGTTGAAGGGGCGGAAAATTACCAAAACATTTAACTTCCAATGAGCTAAAGACATTTGAGACCTACACATTTCTGCTTCTGAAACACTGACGAGGCACCACGAGCCCCCCACAGCTGCAGCACAGTGAAGGCAGCACAAGAGGCGCAACAGGAAACAAGGAAGGGACAAACAAGGAGGTATCCGGGCAAGAGTCACAACTAAGCCACACACGCCGTCTGTCCCTACTAGTGTTTTGGCTAATGGACGTTCACTGGACAATAAAACAGATGAACTGCTAAGCTCTTCCCAGAAGATGGTGAAAGACTGTTGTGGAGTGGATGGAGCTGCGCAGGTGGAAGAGGAAGGAGGAGGTAGAGGAGCTGACCAGTGCAGGACACCACGCTCTGAAACAGGGACAGACACAGGAGGCGCTGCACTGTTTCAGAGGATCAGAGGAGCACTGAAGGCGGCCAACCAGGTTTCTTCCGGGTGCCACAGTTTCCTACAGTAATGAGTCTGTTCCATTACTTAAACCTAGATCTCAAGTCATTAATCTTTCTAATAAGGGTTGAAGAAACTGCAATGTTTTTATAATGATTTGGTTTTATCACACTTCACTGTGATTGGTTAAACTGGTCACTTTCTCAAACCCTGACAGACTTGGGAACAGATTCTACAGATTGGCAGATTCTCAATACAATATAATACTGTGTTATAGACTCATTCTATAGCAATGAGTATGTTTCATTTCCAAAAGCACCTCTTGGCCACAAACCTAAAACACTGACCTCTTCAAGAAAAGGTGATGGTGATTTTCTTAGACTTTTCATCAAATCAAATCAAATCAAATTTACTTTATTTATCCGCTATCCTGTGTATATTGAATTGTATTATATTAAAACAGATTATTATGCTGCTTTCATTTGCCTGCATAGAACCAATCTTCAGTCGTGTTAATTGCCTGTTTATTCCCATGAACTCCCATACATTCCTTTTAAAGACGTCACAAAGTGCATAATACGGCCACAAGGTGGAGCTGTTTCATAGACGTAATAATTAAAGAGTCTGTCTCCTCCCTCCTCCCCGTTTACCATAATGACCACGCTCGAAAGGGAAATCGTGCCATATTTACAGAGTCCTCCTACCCTGCTGTAACAGATCATGTTCCTAAAAAGGGCATAAGGGCGGGATCTTCACTGTAGACTCGGCCCTCGCTTGACGTGTAGCTCGGTCGTAACCACGCCCGCGCCATTAGCTCTAATGCTAACGGCCTGTCAATCAGTCTGGCCCTCATTAGCATATGAGACTTCTAAAATGTTTCTTATGAAAACCAGCCTGGTCCCTTTAATTGCAACTAACCCAGCGTTATCACAGGAGAAATATCTAGCTGTAGAAAGTTTTGAAAAACTAGGCACCAGGCTTTACAGTTGTTTAGAACGTGTATAAAGTGCAATGGTTTCTAATGGAAAACTAGCTTGTTTTTCCACCCACATAAATGGTGGGCAATGTCGGCCCCGAGTGTCGAGGTCATAAAGCAGTGCAACCAACGGCCATTGAGCTGTTTCCCAATAATGAGCCCTGACAGATAGTAGTTATCGATAAACTCGCTCATATAATTTTCCACAAAAAATATAAAATCTTCCAACAGTTATTCTGACAATGAGTTGATTTGTCCGTAATCAAGAACAGCCATTTTTCCAACCTTCCACTTATAAAACAACCTCCACCTCCACCAGAGCGACCATGCAATCACACAACGTCTGCACTTGTGGATATTAACTGTGGATATTTCTTGCCATATTTACAAAGTAATATTGACTCATAGTTTGTATTTTTGCTTTGAAAAGATGCAAAACAAAGAAGAGTTCATCTCAACCTGGTCGAGTTGCTCTTTGTACAGTACTGCATGTACTAGACAGAAATTTGATAATAAGGTATTTGCAATCATCCAATTTATTTTTTCAATTTAAATGCCAGGGACCTTGATTCTTTTCTCATGGGATTTTTTTTGTAAAAGAAGTGAATATAAAGTGAACAGCACAATGCTTATGGGGAATATATTAACAAAGTAGAAAATCAGCTCTCTCAGAATAGCCTTATTGTATGTGCTTTGTCTGGATCAGGAACTTTCTATTGCATTAAACGTAGTGCTGTCCTCAACGTCATGGGTTTGAGTATCTGTCCCGATCATTTGCCGAATGTCTTGAATGAATGCATGATGTAGTTGATCTGCTTCTCTGTTCATCTTATAGACAACTCGAACAATGTCCTGTAAGTCAGATCAGCCGTGACAATGAGCTGCTGTGAAATGCAGCTAAAAGCTCTTCCTTTGTCAACACTGCTGATCGTCAGGTTAATTCTAATTGCAATATGATAAAAGGTAACTCATGAACAGGTACAGGCATACAGATTACAAACTCAGGAAGTAATGTTTACATCTAATGTCAATGTCATGTATACCAGTAAATGTATATTTCATTGATTATGGGGTATAGGCACAAATAAGCTGTCTTGCTGCAGCCGACTCTTGAGCTTCCATAGCTTTATAATTGTGAATTTGGAAAAGTAATAAACATAAGAAGCTGTAAGAAGATGCTCACTAAACTAAAGTATTACCTGTGTGTTATGTTTTCCCCCGTGCTGTACTGTTGAATAATGCAAACAGGCCAAAATATCCCTAAAAAATATGGTGCAACAGTGGTATTCATCCTTGAATCCAAAGCCTGGCCAGCTATCCACTCCTTCTTTTTGCTTCTGTTCAAAAGCAGGATCATCTGGTACTTTGCTGACAGCCAATCAGCAAATTTCAAAAGGTTTTATATTGCTCACAATCACAGACCACGTTGTCACCACAGGAACCGAATTAACCAAGGATGAAATATGTTTTTTTTTTAATGTAACAAGAATACACCTGATGCTTCATCATCTCTTCAAGCTCTTCAATCCGTTCTGGCTCGGCTCCCAAATATCCAGAAATTAAAATGGAAGCCGTGGAATGCGCAAGGAATGCTCCCAAGAGTTATGATAGAGTTATGATAGAGTTATGATAGAGTTATGACAGAGTTATGACAGAGTTATGACAGTTATGATAGCTGCTTCACTCACTCGGGCGCGTTACATACGTCCCGACCAAATGCTATAGCGAAAATCAGATCCAATCGTTTCGAAGGAGTTCACCCCTCCCACCTGATAACGGAGCTCAACTGTGAAGGACCCTTGTACGAAACGCAATGAGTACGAGGGGATGGTAAAACCGGGCTACCCCTGACCCCAGAAACACGTCTTTGTTAAAGGAATAGTTCACCGTCTTTCCATACTGTGATATGTTCTTACCTGAGCTTAGACGAGTTGATACGTACCTGTCTGGTCTTTGTGCGTGCCCGTGGAGGAGCGTGGTAAGCTGCCAACTTCACCCCCGTTTGGAGCTATAGGAATACATTGGGAGGAGCCAAATGCTAACAACATCTTTGGTCTTTTTGCGTGACTGAGTGCACGCACAAAGACCAGACAGGTACACATCAACTCGTCTAAGCTCAGGTAAGAACATATCTCAGTATGGAAAAACAGTGAACTATTCCTTTAAGAAAAAGTGTCTATTCCGACTGGCATCCTGTAGCCACACAGTACAACCCCAGGGCAGAGAATGCATAACGGACCACGGATCAAATTCCAATGCAAAAAAAAAGCTGGGTAAAATAGTGCCTCAAAAAGTACTAGCAGTGTTTTTTTTTATAGGAGTGGAAGACAAAAAATACGAAGCAAGTAGGAAAAAAAAACATTCCTCGCTCTCTCACTTATCTGTCTCTCCTAGTCGAGGCGCACTGCTGTAATCCATCAAGCATGTTCAGCTCTGTGCTCTGTGAGTGAAGGCAGATAATGGCCCTATATATCCAAGAACATCAGGTAGACACCTCCTCTTGCCTCTCTGTACATTCGGACGGGGGTTTGCCTGAACGAGCCCGGGGGCACTGACAGCAGACGGTATGCATAGCTAAACTCAATACTCCACGCTTGATAGCATTCTCACTATTTACGCATAAGGCATAGGCGCATGTATGCATGTGCGGCTACAAGCCTCCTGTAACAAGCGTGGCCCCGACAAAGCCGCCATGCATATTTATACAACGGATAGAGAGCGTCAAAGGGACATTAGATAAAAGCTTTCGTATGTCCCGCCTCTCGATTGTTTGCTGAAATGGCCCGCGCTTGAAAGCATCTAAATAGCCATGCATTTATGTATAAAGAACGAATGGTGAGCACCCACTGTCGCTGCAAAAAGAAACGCTATGTAAAAGTAATTTGGCTATTACATCAGGCAGCTTGTGAAACCTTAAAAAAAAAAAAAAAGGCTGAGAGTGTTTGGAGATCGAAAGGCCATGCGGAGACTGGGAAATGGGAGCTTTCTGGGGGAATTTTGAGGTATGAAAAAAAAGGCTAAATCACATTACGAAGTAGGTGGAGTTGAGGAAGGGGTGACTAAATTATTGTGACAGTCAAAGATTTTCCTTTCAGTGCTTAGTAACTTTGCAGTAAACATGCCGTGTTTAAGGAATACCGATGCCTCAAAAAAGAAAAAAAAAAGAAAAGAAAAAGAAATCATCCTCTTTTTCTTGTGTAGGAGGTTCTGGGCATTTTAAATTGCTGCCTGTCTGAATCTCGCAGGGTGCTTTGGGTGGGTTTGGTGTAATGTAGACAGCTCACCCAAGACGCTGGCTGGTGGGATGCTGGTCTCGCTGCTCGAGGAGAGGACTGAACCCCAATGCTGCAAAAACATGCACTCACAGGCTCGGCGAGAGGACAGCTCTGGAAATGACACAGTGCTCCCTAGTGGAAGCTGTAAATATTGCAAAGTGAGAGAGGGAGGCAGGAGGAGGCAGGCTTGATAAGTAAAGCATTTCTTTCATTGGGGTATGAACAATCAGAGCGCAAATATGCTACAAATAGGACAGCACACAAACAATTTATCTGAAATGTGGATTATTTACAATATTACAATCATAACATCGCTACAAAAAGGTCACACACGCTTTTAGCTTGGATTTACATAATACATTCACAGTGACATTGTTTCAATAAGCTTCTGCGATGTCAAAAGATCCAGTGTTGCTTTAACTTTTCACCATGAGCTTGTGCTGATGGTGGGAGAGTGTGACCACTGCGCAAAGCCTTCTCCGGCACCAGTCCAAAAATTCTCAATGGGGTTAAGATCTGGACTCTGTGGCGGCCGATCTATGTGTGAAAATGATGTCGATGAATCCCGGCGTTGCCGTCAGGGAAGAAGAAATCGATTGATGGAATAACCTGGTCTTTCAGGATGTTCAGGTAAGTCGGCTGATCTCATTCTCTGGGCACAAAGTGTGGCTGAATCTAGACCTGACCAATTGATGATGATATCGTTCAAACACTTGATATATCGCATATTGGAAACCTTTAATTCACAAAGGGTTAGGTCTATAAGTATTAGCTAGCTATTAGTCTATCGCCCCCGGCCTCTCTCTCTCTCTTTCTCTCCTGTCCTCTCCCTCTCTCTCCCTTTCTCCCTCACTCCCTCTTTCGCTCTGTCCCTTTTCCCTTTCTCCCTCTCTCTCTCCCTCTTTCGCTCTGTCCCTTTCTCCCTCTCTCTCTCCCTCTTTCTCTCCCCCCTCATCATCTCTCACCCTCCCTCTCTGTCGCTCCCTCCATCTCTTTCTCTCTCTCCATCTCTTTGTCTCTCTCTCCCTCTTTCGCTCTCTCTCCTCCCCCTTTCTCGCTCCCTTGTCATCGCTCGCCCTACCTCTCTCTCTCCCTCCCTCCCCATTCCCTCTATCTCTCTCTCCCTCCCTCCCTCCATCTCTTTCTCTCTGCCCATCTCTCTCCCTCCCTCTCCTCCCTCTTTCTCTCTCCCTCGTCATCGCTTGCCCTGCCTCTCTCTCTCCCTCTCTCCCTCTTATTGTCTCTCCTTCCGTCCATCTCTCTCTCCCTCTCTCTCCCTCGCCTCCCTCTCTCTATCCCTCTCTTCCATCCTCTTTCTCTCCCTGTCTTTCTCTTTCCCTTTCTCTTTCTCTCCATTTACTTTCTCTCTATCCCCTCCCTCCCTCTTTTGCTCTCTCACTTTTCCCTTTCTCTCTCTATCCCTCTCCCTCCTTTATGAAATCCTAATAAAGGATTAGTAATGGAAGAATGAGACGCAACTCCCACACCCGTCCTGTCCTGATATTAAAGTGAGGGCGACACTACAGGCGCGTGATCTGCGTATTTAATTCCTCTCGTATAACTGATGTATGCAGGGCAGGGTCAGGAGCTGGCTTAAAAACACTTGTCTGGCCAAGCGACAAGAAATATGAGGATTTTTCTGATCCGAGACAGAGTGAACTTTAAGACAACTCAAAAACACACACTCTCTAACTCTCTATTGGCTTTAGATTATCTAAGTAAATATCTTGACAAGTTGAAAGCTTTGTCAAAAGGCGTTCGAACAAGGCCGACAGTTATTTCTTGCTTTCAGGCAAAGACCTAAAAGGACCCAAGCCGCACATTCCCAGCAAAGCCATTCATTGTTGCCATGCTACAGTTTTCATCATTTGAGCCGCACCAAGAATTACAAGTGACAACATCGGCGGTGCCTGGAAACCCCGGGATGGGCTGATAATTGGATGGTTGGGCAGGAGAGCGGGAGGAGGCGCCCATAGTAACAACATGGAGGAGAATAATTACCCAGTCTCACGTGGAAGCTTCATTACTAACGGGCCCCGAGTCTGATGCCACCGCTGACAATATGTCGGCACTGTGCGGCGATAAGATCAAAAGTTACGGCTCCAGCCATAATTGAGGACGAAAGGTTTGCAAATATAGCGTAATTCAGAATTAACACTAAACAGTCAGAGTTATTTAAAGGAATCGGACACCGTTTTTTACATACTGAGATATTATCTTACCTTAGCTTTGACGAGTTCTTTAGGACCTGTCTGATCTTCACCCGTGCCTTCTATCACGTAAACACAGCGCAGACGGCGTTAGCATTTAGCCTCTCCCTCTCTCCACTATAGCTCCAAAACAGGTCAAGATAGAAGCTACCAAGCTCTTCCACGTTTTCCCTATTTAAATATGGTTACGTGAAGTGTTCCACTACAAAGTATAATTACACAAAATTAAACCATGTGGATTTTCTAAGCGGATAAAAGGGGGGACTATATTGTAAGGCGTAGTAATACCAGGAGTAGTTTGCCATCCGCACAGTAAAGTGAAGATTACTGCGCAGTAAAGTGAAGATTATTGCGTGGATTTCAAACTACTCCTGGTATTATTACGCCTTACAATATAGTCCCCCTTTTATCCGCTTAGAAAATCCACATTGTTTTATTTTGTATAATTATACTTAGTAGTGTAACACTTCACGTAACCATATTTAAATAGGGAAAACGTGGAAGAGCTTGGTAGCTTCTATCTTGACCTGTTTTGGAGCTATAGTGGAGAGGGGAGAGGCTAAATGCTAACGCCGTCTGCGCTGTGTTTACATGAATGAAGGCACGGGGGAAGACCAGACAGGTCCTAAAGAACTCGTCAAAGCTAAGGTAAGAACATATCTCAGTATGTAAAAACGGTGGCCTATTCCTTTAATTCCACTGCACTTATTTTAGACACATCCTGCTGTGGCTTATAAACCATTGATAGCGTTAATATTTTACTACTTTAAGTTTAAAATGATGACACTTGAAGGAATGTATGTTGCTTTAAGTGCCCTCCACTAACGCTAACGCCATTTAAGTACTCTAAATATATTTTTATTTCCTAGCAGAGCACCCCACTTGGTCATAGTTATATATATAGTTATAAAACAGGGGTTCTCAACGTATGGGTCGGGACCAGAAAGTGGGTTGCGGCACCAAAATCAAAAATCAAATCAAAATTTTTCATCTGAAACTGCATAAAAACACTACCAGAGTCAGTTAAAATGAATGTTATTGGGCTGTTTTTTGGTTTTTGTTTTATTTGAGACGATATATGGCAATTGACGGTTTTATTTGGTTCACTGCTTGTCACCTTAGGGTAGTGGTGGTTCCTGAAGCTGAAGCACTCTGACCAGTCCGCGCTGTTGCTGTGTTCTTGGGCAAGACACTTTATCCATGCCCCAAGTGACGGTGATGACAAGGCTCTTGACCCACATTATCAGTGTCGAGAGATAGTGTCAGATATCTGGTTTCAAAAAGGGAAAGCAAACTGTAAATCACGTTCAGTGCATAATATGGCCCATTACTTTGTTCACGTCTTTCACTTCTGCAGCTGGGGCTTTTGAGTTTGAGTTTTGACCCTCAGAGGCTCCGGTAGTTGCATCACAGTGTAAAAAAAAAAGCGTGTATGAGTGTAGCTTATATTTTAAGAAGTTAGAAATGAAGTTGCAAATGAATTCATAAAAAGAGTTGGAGCCCATGTTGTTTGTGTAATGCGCCGTGAACGGGACAAAATACCATGTCTCTAGTGTCTGTCTTTCTCTCTCCTTTAGGCAGTTCTTAAAACACACTTTTTCCTCTGTAGCGACCTCTGTGACATGTCCCCTTTTCATCCGTGCAACAATTCATCTTAGTTTTCTCTGTAAAAAAAAAAAAATCACTGCTTTTTGGGGCAAAACATCTGCCACAATGGAGCTAATTAACCTTTCGGCTGTGGAAAATACACGCTCGAACAAGACAGGAGAGGTGCGCTTAAGTACGCATCAAGGGAGCGGGCGCGAAGCAACGCAAAGAAGAGCTGAAATCTGAACACTTTGTTGGGGGGAAAAAGAGCCAGATTTTCACTCAAGGAGAACGGATTTACATTTATAATATCATCAATATAAGCAGCGGCACGGTAGTACTCGCCGACGCTGATGTGCACTTTAAGATAACAAATAAAACGGGGCTGTTGTGATTGCATTTGTATTCGCCGATAAGGCTAATAATAACTACTTATGATTTATTCAGTGTTTTTTGGCCGCAAATTATAGGCTTTGAGCAAAACAAACAAAACTGTAAGTAATAGCTCGCCCCACACAGTCCCAAATGTGGCCGTAATATGCTTTCAGTATGGAAATTCCGAGGCTATTTATTGGGGATTTTTAAGTGAGGCGTCTCTCTTCAGCTCGTAATGTTGGGACGGACGATTGTCTGTTGTTTATGTTGAAATTAAGTTGGGGAAGAACAGAGAGTTGGGAGGAGCTCGGGTAGTAGAGACATGTAGTCAAAAGGTTTAACAGTTCAATTCATGCCACTATTAAAGGGATATTTCAGGATTTTTGACATAGGGCCTCATTTCCTATATCCAGAGTGTTGATTTCTGGAGATGTTTTTTTTAATTTATTTTTTTATTCATGCAGTCCTTATATATGAAGAGTTTAGAGGTGCTAGGCTAGTGCTAGGCTAGTTCTGGGCTAGCACATATCTATGGTAACTAGTAGCCTTCATTAAAAACCTCTTCAAAATCACCGGGTTGTCCTCCAAACGTTGCCATATCTGATTTGTAAAAAAGCTCATTTCCACGTGTAGTAATGCCGGCCGAAGGTAAACAAACTACTGTGGATCCGGTAACCTAGCAGATCACTCCACCGCTGCCTATCTTACAACCAGGAAGCTGATGCTGCGCTAATATAAGTTATTTTCAATGCAAAATGGTTATATTTCAAAAATTATTCAGTCAACACAGACATTTATATCGGTAGTCTGGTGTTTTAAGTGCCTCAGGTGCACTGTGCTTGGGTCAGACTGTCTTTAATGCAGGCTACTAGTTACCATAGACATGCACTAGCCTAGCACTAGCCCAGCACCAGTAAACTGCATGAAGAAAAAAATATATCTCCAGAAATCAACAACACACACTCTGGATAACTAGGAAATGAGGCTCTATGTCAAAAGTCATGAAATATCCCTTTAATGGAAATATGTCATTACTCGTGATGTCTGATAGTGAAATTATCCATATTATTCATTTACTCAAGGTTATAAAGTTCATTGTGTCTCATGGGTGAGTTGATGTGTGAGTGAGTGAGTGGTTGTGGGTCGAAGGGCTCGTCGGCGCAGATGTGTGGAGTTGTGCTTCCATTAGCCTTCCCCTCCAGCGGCTGGGGCTACACATAGTTACATGCAAAGCACTTTGGGTCACTTGCGAAATGTTAAAAGCTCTGTCCAAAAAGAGATTCCCTTCTTACTTGATTGGCAATGACTGGAATTGACCATAGACCTGAACTTTAATGAACATTCAGGTTGGTTGAACGCTAACAACTGCGCATATCGGTGGCTTGGTGGTTGAGAAATGAGCGATCGATTGTAAACTTGACTTGACTATTTAGTTGAAAGCGAATGACATTATTAAAATATTATGAAAAAACAATGTGATACTCTGAGCGCATGTCAGATGAACGTGTTGGCTGTTGACTGCTATATAGGTCAAAGAAATAAGAATAAATCATCTCTGAATGTTAGACAATTATGTGGACATGTCATTCTGTAACATTAATGTAGTAATTTAGCTTATTTGCGATTTTTCAAAACACATCACAGTAAAGGATTGGGGTGATTTGCCTCCATCTGTAGAAGCTTCTTCACGCTCTTGTCATTGAACGCAAGTCTGGTTAAACACACAATCTAGAGGTCTATATACACTTTGACTGCCATAACCTCACCGACTTCTTATGTCCAGTTTCTCTATTTAGAATCAATGGAAAGCACTTCTCTTTGGTCCTCACATTGCAGCGATACACATTGCAGGTTAAGAGGTTAAAGTGTTTTCTTTGGGCTTGGATTGACAAGCACGGAAGCATCGCTGCACCAACTTCTCCCACTTTTTGTCCTTTTTTGCAACATGTGAAGATAGGAGACTGAGCTGTCATCATGGATTCTCTCTCAACCAGAGTAATTAATGTAAATGCAGAGGAGTGAGCAACGACAGTCTATAAATATAAGTCTGTGCTTAGTCTTTATTATGGGTTGGGGAGCGACTGAGAGTCCTTAGGTCCCATTTGCAATACCAATTAAGCCCTGCTGCTCCCGTCATCTGAGGGGAAGGAGTTTAAATAGTCTCAAGACAAAAGAAGCGAAACATTGTCAACTCAATCGACCCAGTCCAGTCGACGAAATTTAAATCTCTGTTCACCTTATTCGGAAGTGCAAAAGTGTGACCATGGATGGAACATGTTAAAAATATATTGATCGCATTAAACAGTCAAACCATCAATGCAGAGTGGCGTGCTCGACAATAACCTGCCATATCCCGTCAGCCCCCGCCTGAACCTGCCCGGGACAGGTTGGACCCATCACTCAGTATCGTGAATGAGGTGGCGCCGTAGAAAATGACTGGCCCCGTTCCAAGCGCATTAGTCTCTGTAACAATTTTCTCGTTATCAGCGATTTCCTGCTTATCACGCTCCATTTATTATTCGGCCCTTTTTCATTTGCATCACACATCTTTGGACTGTGGGGGGAACAGCGAATTACGCTTGTCCTTTTAACGGCCCACGCAAAACACTTTTCCCATAGGCCAGCAGATTTTACCACGCTGAGCCAAAGTTTGAGTAAGGTGTTGAAAATGCTGATCTGTAAAGAATGTATCAGAATTTAACTTTGTTTCATACGAATTTGGACAATTTTTTGCCAAGTTTTACATTTGTAAGACCTAGTTGTGGCAAGCAGCAAAGTAAAAATGTTTCTTCACTAAATTTTAGAGCCTGTTTAGGACACATTTAATGTTTGCCGTGATTACTCTGCAGATACACCACAGGTTATTATTGTCTGGATCTTTCTGACAATAATATAGCCTGAAAATACCAGCGTGTAAGGATAAAACAACAAGGATCCATTCATAACACTGTAGTGGTGTAGAGTTAAGTTTTTATGTATAAACAATAATAAACAGTGTTATGCTCACTCCCCGTTTAATGACCACGTTTGAAAGGGAGTCAGTCCATGCTTGATTTACAGACTCCGCCTACCCTGCTCCGGCCGAGCATGTTCTTAAAAAGGGCATAAGGGCGAGATCTTCACGGTAGACCCTCGCAGAGCGTGTAGTTCGGTCATAACCGCGCCTTTAGCTCTGATGCTAACGACCTGTCACTCAAAGTCATGCCCTTATTAATATAGACTTCGGGAAATTCCACAGTTACCATGGAGATCCGCCATCTTTGCAGCTGTTAGCATGCATTTCCATTGACTAACATTAGCTAAAAACAGTATAAAAAGTGGAGAAAATACCTGTGGAAGAACGCCGTTAGCTGCTGATTTACTGCTGGTAAATAGATCTAACACACTGTGGTGTCCAAGTGTTTTAATGGGAACAATAACTTCAGTATTTCAACTTTTAAAATCCCCATTAGTTTACAATTGCTGCTAATCCCATAATGCTTAGCGATATGACATCACATTCCCAAACTCTATTCTAGAATTCTAAAATGTACCTGTGGCTGTTTTATTTAATTGTACCTAACCCAGCGTTATCACAGGAGGAATATCTGTACGAAGTTTAACAAAATTAGAAACCAGGCTTTATAGTTGTTTGAAACGTGTGTCAAGTGCAATGCTTTCTAATGGAAAACTAGCTTGTTCTGCCGCCACTAAATGGATATATTACAGCAATGGTGGGCAATGGCCTCATCCTGTTTCGTAGTCACGGAGCAGTGCAACCCACGGCCAATGGTTTATTTATTTATTGACCTTTATTTATTGACCTTTATTCAACCAGGATAGTCCCACTGAGATTAAGAATCTCTTTTTCAGTATTATCCTTGTGTCTAAAAACAAAAGTAATTTGTCATAATTGGAATATCCCAAAGTGCACCTTCGAACTTTGCATTTGAGCCCTGACCGGAGCTTTATACTGTGTTTTTACCTTTGTTATTGGTGATTGTGGAGCAGATGGTCGAGCGGGTCGTCTCGTGATCGGAAGGTCACGGGTTTGAATCCCAGCTCCCGCAAATGCACACAGGGCAAGACACTTCACCCTAGTTGCCTCCGGTGTCTGTGTACATTGGTGTATGAATGAGAGAGTGAATGGGTGACTGGTTCTTTACTGTAAAGCGCTTTGGGCCTGATTAAGGTAGAAAAGCACTATGTAAGTCTGTTTACCATTTGTTATCACATGAAAGGACTAAAGCCTTGGCAGATATGAGCAGATAGTTGAATAGTTGCTCAATAAATAAATATGCCATCTTTCATGTGGAATTGCTACCTCGTGAAATCCTTGCACAGATTTAAATATTGGATAGTGCATTTACCCTTGAGCTTGAAGTGCACCTGAAGTAGAGGTTTCTTTGTACAAATTCAGACTGCATTGAAGTTATTCCTGGACTCAATATATTCCAACCCAAAGCCTTTATTGTCATGAAACTCACCTGGATGACTAACATAATGTCGTCTTATTTGTTATATGTGCATTGATAGGCCTTTATTTGTTCATGCTCTCAAAACCTTTGCTTTACAGTAGCCGTTCCGGTCTGAATATTGTCTGTAGTGGGATCACAGTGTAAATCCACTTGATCTTCGAGGCTGTAATGCTGAGCAGACTTCTGAGATGCACAGTCCTCCTGCTCTGTTATGTCACTCTCGGCGCTAGTTGTGGAGAGATACAGATTCAAGGAGCATAATATTGTAAGGGTTTAAGTGTTTGGAAGCGGCCAGTTTGGGTTCTGGGGAAGCCAACTCAGCATTTTTACCTGTAGAAAAGTTTCTCTTTGCTTGCCATCTAATTCAGTGAATGTCAGATATTATACTCTTGGCAAAAGTGCCGGTCTCAAATGTACAACTATAAACCAAAGAAGTTTTCATTTTGGGGGGAAAACTTTTGGAAGAGAATTGTCTTCACACATTCTACGCATTGATAATGAAAAGTTTATTATCATTTTGATTTAATTGATTTTTATAAATGCTGTTTATGATCCTGCTTCATCTCATTAAGTTCTTTATTCTCGATGGTAGCTGAGTCAGCGGTCATGCGTTTGGCTCACAGTAAGAAGGTCACAGGTCCTACACCAAGTGAGACCTTTCTGTGAGGAATTTGGGAGGGAAGGGAATTAGCATGGTATGATTTAGCAGGAGTATTTTGTTGTAGTGTAGTTCCTGTGTGCCCACTGGGAGCGCTCTACAAAAGGCCCCAATTTAACATTGTTCGTCTTCTGACCATGTGTAACTTCCACCTCCCGGTTCTGACACTTTGATGCTCTGTCCGACAGGTACAGCATAGATATCATTACAATATTTACACAAAATGTATCCTTTTATACTTGCCCTGGTTAGAGCGCTTACCCTATGATGGCATATGATGAAAAGCACCATACCTACTGTGAAATATGGATATGGTTCGCCGATATCATTGGCTCCAGCAGAATAAAGTGAAGGTTCTGGAGTGGCCATCTCAGTCTCCTCACCTCAATATCATTGAGCCACTGTGGGGAGATCTCAAACATGCAGTTCATGCAAGACAGCCCAGGAATTTACAGGAACTGAAGGCTTTTTGCCAAGAAGAATGGGCCGCTTTACCATTAGATTATATACAGAGCCTTCTACACAACTACCACAAAAGACTCCAGACTGTCTTTGATGCAAAAGGAGGCATTACACGGTATTAGGACCCAAGAGTTTTGGTATTTTATGTGAACTCATTTCACATCCCCATAACAAAATCACCGATCATGAGTGAAACAAATGTTTTTGTGTTTTCATTCATATTATTTAAGAAATGGCCAAAAAATAATTAGACATAATTTAACAATGTGCTATAACTGTTACTGGAAAACAAAGGGGTGTGTGATCAAATCTATTTAACTAAAGGAACACCTGTGCCTTTGTCAATGGCAGTACCTGTGTGTCATCTATTATAGAAAACGCTATCTCAATGGCCGCCGCCAGGGCGCCGCCATGTTTATTTCCCATACCGACTTTGAAGCTAAGCAGGAAAGTGCCTGGTTAGAACTGGGATGGGAGACCGTTCCTCGGATGCTAAGCAGGGAAGGGCCTGGTTAGGACTGGGATGGGAGACCGTTTGGGAACACCAGGAAGCCTGGCGACAGTACTGAGTGTGTGCGTGGTTGGTGCTGCCGTGCGTGTGCGCGCATCCAAACAGGGCGGTGTGTCCGTATGTGTGTGTGTGCGCGCGTGCGTGTGTGTGCGTGTGGCGACAGTACTGAGTGTGTGCGTGGTTGGTGCTACCGTGCGTGTGCGCGCATCCAAACAGGGCGGTGTGTCCGTATGTGTGTGTGCGCGCGCGTGCGTGTGCGTGTGTGTGGCGACAGTACTGAGTGTGTGCGTGGTTGGTGCTACCGTGCGTGTGCGCGCATCCAAACAGGGCGATGTGTGTCATCGTCACTCGCCGCTAACCTGCAGACGCTCCGCACAGGTACAGATACATCCTCCAAAAGACATCTGCGTGTCTTTGTTTAAGTACACGCAAAACATTGCCCACAACCTGCTCCAACACGAGCCTCTAATGAAACGCGCTGCTCCGACTGATTTATCCTCCGTGTGAGTAAAAGCGAAAATGAAACTACCACTTAACGAGCGCATGGCCTGCACTGCGTAGTTTTTTTCTTTCTTTTTTTTTTTACTTTGCAGCTGTACCATTTGTTTTCGATTTTGCTTTCACGTATTGTGAGCCCAGAGGTACATTTTATTCTAAAGCAGCTTGGAAAGCATTGCCAATTTTATTGTAAGGTTATAAATACTGTCTAACAACGATCATTAGGCTATTTCAGTTCTAAACCTACTTATTCTTTTTCTTATTGTACACTACCGTCATGCACCAAAACACTGGTCCTGCACTGTGAACCAAACCGTTAGAGCTGAACCCCTAATATTTATCCATAATTATCCCACTGTCTCTTGAATTTTATTCCCTGTGTTTAGCGAACAAATTGTCGTTGTAGTTTATAATAAAGGAGTATGGGTGCATCAAACACTCCAATTGCAGTTGGTTTGAAATTATTTTCAGCATTCATTATTTTACACATTTGTTGTGGCCATAGTTTTTGGAATGGGTTGGGCACCACTGGTCTACAGCTGAACTGTGTGACGGGTTGGACATTTCTTTGTAATCACTCATAATCTCAGAATATCAAATGTGGAGACTAGCGAGGCCCGGCCGAAGGCCGGGTCTCAGCTAGTAAATACTAAAAGCTAAGGCTAAAAACCTTGGTCAGTTTGGGTAGACTTCCAGTTGGTGCTATAGTTTTTCCCATCCATCTAAAAACTATTCTGTGGGAAGGTATTCCAGAACAGGACCTACAACTGAAAATCTGGATGGTTTCCCCTACCACTAAAAACATAGGCCAGGATGAATGAAAGTGTGTTTGTGAGTGCGAGTGTGGGACAACTGTGATAAAGCTTTGTGTCGTGTTGTCAAAACAGCCAAGATTTCTAGGATTACTGGCACATTCCACAACAATGAGCCAACGTAGATCATTTAAAATGCAAGAAAATGGAAATATGGATCACACAAACATCTGGACTCTAGGCTGCTACATGAGCCAGCACCTGTTGTTATAGCCCCTTATATGGTGAATTTCCATGATGTCTAACGTTTCATCCAAAACTCTGACAGAGCCAAATGTAGATACTTTTACTACCACCACCAAATATCACAAATGCATAAAGTGCTGCCCCGTATCTCATTGAATCAGTAATAACATTTTCAGGTGGAATAGTAAGCCTTCAATGCTCGTGTGCACATGATGTACAGTATCTTTGTGGCCGGGCCTTGTTTACCATGCGGGCGATACCCATCTTTAATCAGGCCCGGCCACCGCTGGATTAGCATGCCCCATACAGAGCTGTGTTCAGACATTACCATGCTCCCGCGTCGCTGGCTCCGAGGAGAAGTGATAAGGTCGGCCGTTAAATATTATCACTATCCACAGGAGAGAGGCAGGCGCCACGTTTAAACGACTGCATAAACTCCACTCAGCCGGGGACAAGGCGAGCGGAGAGAGACGCCGACGCTTCCTTTGGGCACAACATCACAACAAAAAACCAGGAGGAGGGAAATAAATGAGGGAATCAAACTCATGCTATCGCACCTGTTAGTGTAAAAAAAATGACACCTGAGGTTTTTGTGGCAGCTTCAACAGTGTAGTGCAAGTCGGACACAATTTAGGGCAACGGATTATTGGCGTAAGCATGATGAAGGTGTTGCTATGTGACTTATCTGGACGTCTGTGCAGGGACGGGTGATATCAATGGGCTCCTGTCATTTGTTAGTTAAGGTAACAGTGTAGCAGTAGAATAATTACAATTTAAGGTGCTTACGGTTGGTTTGCTAGACAAGCTCAGAGGCGTGCTGGGTACTCGGGAGAGTCGGGACGTTTCCCCTTGGGCCAACTTCAACTAAACCCCTCCGCTTTAGTTGAAGTTGGTGCAGTCCAATCCAGCGGAGACAAGTGTCGGAGCGAGTGAGGAGAGAAAAAGGCAGGCGAAAGGTAGAAATGTGGAAAATTAAATATTTGTATCTACATAACGTGGAGCTGACTGTGGAGTTGTATCAGGTCCAGACTATTTGTGCAGCAGCCCATGTGAAAAGAGAAAATGGTAGAAAATTGAAAAGTGGTATTTGATCCACCGACCTCTTGTACCAGCGACCAGCGCACTAATACTGAGCTACAATTCTGAGCCGGTCTTCTCTAAATTCTCGGGCCGAAATGAGGTCCCAGCATGCCCCTGGAGAAGCTACACACAAACAAACAAACCCCAGCCTATAGCTACTCCAGGTGAGCATAAAGAGCAGAAGTGGCCCACAAAAACAAACAATAATGGCACTGATATAGCTCCAAACTGGGGTGAAGTGAGAAGCTACCAAGCTCTTCCACGTTTTCCTATTTAAATACAGTTGCGTGAAAAGTTACATGATCCAAAGTATAGTTACACAAAATGAAACATGTGGATTTTCTAAGCCGATAAATAAGGGGTACTATATTGTAAGGTGTAACAACATAGGAGCACTTTGACTTTACTGTGCGGACGCCAAAGTGCTACGGTGTTATTAAAGTCTAGTTCCCCCTTTTTATCAGTACCTACAGTTACTGAATAGACATCTGTAAGCTCGGACAAACGGACTACGAACACAGATACGACGTTTTGTTGCCACATTACAGCTGATGTTTACATTTGAAATGATGTGTATTGACTGAAGTCTACGCAGAGGCTCTTCATTGGTCACATTCACTCGCTGCCTCTTGAGAGCTTCATCTGGCAAATTCATGTTGATATTTTTGCAAGGGAATTTTTCTTTTTACTACAATTGTGATTCTTGCAGCGAAATCCCCTGAGCGCCAAACACGCTCAACAAGTGCAGCATGAGTAACTTGTTGAAAGCAGTGGGCGATCGCCGTGCTACATCCTCAGATCATGAGATTCTTCAGACTATTGACTGCTCTGTAAACGGTAAACTAGAGTAGCCAGAGGAAATCCAAATAGAAACACATGAGGGGGAAAAATAGGAGGGTTTGTCCAGGAATTTGTGCCTTCGAGCTGTAAAAAGTGTGCCCATCTATCCATCTATACACAAGTATTGGGAGTGACGGCTCCTTGGTTCACTCTGGGACTGGTACATTGTCTTTCCTAATATTGCGGTCTTTTTCGAGCATTGACAGAGACGAGTTGGCTTCGTAATTGCTTTCTGTACTGGGTCTGGTGATGTACTGAGGAGGCAGTGTGTCTTTAGCACAACGGATAATCACAGCGGGAACCGTTCAATGTCACCCCTCTGTCTTATTGACGTTTCTCTGCCCGATCGAAACCAACTGCACAGTGAAAACCTTTACAAATAACGATAAAGGTGGCTATGGTGACCAAATTTTTTTTACCGTTACAAGGTGTGGGGACAGTGTTATACCTGGATATGGCAAAAAGATCTATATAGTTTCAGCTATGTCACAGTTTTGACATCTTTTTCAGTAGGTTCTCAAGCATGGACCGAATGATGAATACTCCAAGAAAGCAGTGTTCATATTGGTCTTCTTTGTTTTCCAATCTGCGCGGACACCCTTTCCATCTTCCGCCGGCGCTCCGTGTTCGCCCTGCCATCCTGAAGCCGGCCCATAGTCTATTTCTGAGGTCTGCATCACGTTTAGCAGATCCCTCTAATAAGCACGGGTCAAATAACCTCCATAAATCATAAAAACGCAGCACTTTTGCTCTGGTTCTCCAGCTGCGGCGCTTGCTATAATGGAACAAGGGCCCCGAGATAAATTGTTATTACTGTTCCTATAGCAGTGGCGGGAAAAAAAAATCAATTGTATAATCACTGGTGGAGGAGTCGGGGAAGGAAAGGGCGACATTGAAGCGTTCCCACATTTTCAGGTTATAGGCTCAGCCGCACATGGAGAAAGAGACGGGGAAAAAACATCGAGACAAATGACTCATGAAGCTCCCAGCATAAAGTGAACATTCTCTACACAGTCAGTACTGTGTACATTTTGAAAACACTGACATTTTAATTCAATATCGTGCCACAAGTTCAACCATCAGTGCAGGCTGTTATAGACCACTAACATTTGTTACGCACATTTTCTGTTCAAACCCTTTCCGTGTGGAGTGTGCATGTTCTCCCCGTGTGTATGGTACTCAGGCAAAGGGCTCCAGACTGAGACTAATGTGGGTGCATCTAGGCCAGGGGTGCCCAAAGTGCGGCCCTCAGACCAATTTTTAGTGGCTCTCATGCTTCTTATTGATTTGGCACACATCACTGGAGATGGTACTTTTTCCATCCAAGTTCCAAGTTTAATAATTCCACTCGATTAAAACCTCAAAAAGTGTCATTTTATTATGAGACAGAGCTGCGTTAAAGGGCCTATACCTGATAATATTTTCTTTCTGTCGGGAAACATTTTTGCCCCATAAAAGTATGTTGTAAAAGTATTTGTGGAAAAAACCATCGTGATTCGTGAAGTTTGCATTGTATTATGATTTGTTGATGTGTAAAAGGAAGGTCAAGAAAGGACGGCCATGACAATAAAAATGCCCATTTTGTCACATTTTGACCAAAAAGGTAAAAGATTTGGTATTGTGCCTAAGAGTGTGCCTATTGTGTATAAGAGCCTTGGCAAAGTGTGGGGAACTCTTTAAATCTCTTTCTAACACAGCCAGGTTGAATATTTGACTGCACTTACAGTTGTGCTCAAACTTTCACAAACTCTGGCAGAATTTTTTATTTTTTTTTACCCTGATCAAAAGTTTATGATCAAGAGGAATGGGCCGCTTTCCCATTAGATTATATACGAAACCTTCTCCACAACTACCACAAAAGACTCCAAACTGTCATTGATGTTATAGAACGGGGGTGTAAACTTTGGATTAGGGTCATTTTGGTAGTTTCTTTTTTCATTATGATTTAAAAAGTGGCTTCACACAACCAATAACTGTGATTGAAAAAAACCTCTTGTGTTGTCTTTCATATTCTTGGTGCCAGTGTATGTAAACCTTTGAGCACAACTGTCCCAACAATCCACAGCCCTCCGCACTGTATACACTTCAACACAAAGATTTGAACACCCCTGATCTAGGCAGATCATCAACATATAAACAGTAAATGGAACTTATTGTAGTTTGTATAAAGTTCTTTTTCAAACAGCAATGCTCAGACATCCAGGTGGAGTCCTGTCAATCAATACAGCTCGACATGCTATATTTTTACGGCTGACACTTTCGAGATTGGGAGATTCATCCAAATCTCTTCTCCAGGGCCAAAAGGCCGTGCTTCCCAAAGGATGGATGGTGACACACAACAGTGCACAGGTGTTAACTTTCGCTCCAGACTCAGCAAACAGTGACAAACTCCAGTAGAATCAAGCGAGACAGACATCCAGGCGGATACGGTGGGAAGCCATGTCACCATCTTTTGGCCCTGGAGAAGAGATGTGGATGAATCTTGAAGTGTCAGTTATCAAAAGGTTTGTTGCTTGTTCTTTTTTTGTTTGTTTGGAATGCAGCGAAGCCTCTCAATGTCCGCTCGAAGTCGCAGCTTCTTGAGAGAAAGACAAATGTGAAGTGACTGTTAAAGTGCAATTGAAATGTCTATAAAATTTGCCATACAATTTTCCTCTTTCACACATTGATGAGTAAATGTTTTTTTGTTCTAGTGTAAGAAAGTTTGAGAACAGTTACTCAAAAATCTCAATATGCAAAACCTACATCACAACAGTAAGACAAGCCAGTACAGGATGAGACGGCATCAAAGCGCCTCACAACACATGTTCATTCTGAAGTCCATGAAAGATTCAATGGAGTGTGGCTTTAATCAGAGCACATTATGCAGAGCTTCCCGGAGATGAGACTAGTGCAACAGACAGACAACTACGCCACTGTAGTACACTGCGAGTTACGAGCATTTGAGGCAACATTATCTTAATAAGGCAACATATTTTTGGTTATGATAGGACTTAATATTTCGTAGAATGGCTCAAAATTAAAAAATAAACACGTGTACCAAAGGCCTGACCTGTGCTTTTATTTTGTTTGCATAACATATTACATGACCCAAATAATTGCAGCTAATTGTGTCCCCATTTCAATTCCATTGCGATCATTTGGGGAGCTCTATTTGATCACAAGCAGACTCTTGGACAAGGACTTAATTTAAACTTCAGCTTGGACATGACAGCCAGGGGTGCGGCTTGAACTCAAAACAAATCAGGACTTTGACGACAACTCTGGGGCTCCCTAGTTCAAGAATTAGCCTGTTTTCAGTTGATGGAGGAAGAAATCGACCATTTGGAAGCCGGTTTTACCATTACCGGATGTAAAAGCGCTAATTGTAAGAATTCTAGGGCCTATACGATAAACCAATGTCACGTGTGTAGTCCTATTTGTGTGCTAAACAGTGCACACTCACCAGTCGAGGGTAAGAAGCACCGTCCAGTGTTAAATCCACCTCAAAACAGATGAAGTAAGGAGCAGGTTCGATAATCCAATGTGCAGAGAACGAACCCCAGAACCGAATGGAGGAACCCCGCCTGCAAGGATTGGACAAGAAGAACTGAAGCTCTAACAAGGACTGGACGTTCTGCGATCTTGGCCTGTCTGCTGAGGGACTCCCATCGGATGTGGGTCTCCAGGTCCGTCCAAGGAAGTGGATCTCTCCTTCTGTGGTTCTCCCTGAGGTTTCTCTTTTCTCCCGCTTGGTTTTGAGTTTTTAGTCGCCGTAATGGAGAGTCTAAGGATGGGGGACACCGAGGCAGCTCGTCACCACCTGCTGCTGACACTTATTTGGACTTTATGTTTGCCTGGATACTTAATTCACCTGAACTTTACAACGTCTTATTTACTGTGTTGTTTGGTGCAGCCCTGGAGGCAACTCCTGTTGTGATATTGGGCTATACAAAACCATTGATTGATTTATTGAAATCGTATCCAAAGGAAGAGTCCCAAAAGAACCATGCACAGCGCTGTGTTTGTTATGTCACGGTAAACACTAAACTGCGAGGCGGCGCATGGAAATCAGCAGATCGGTTCCTATGTTTAAGAACTCTATTGTAATTACAGGGAATTCATGACACCAGATCAGAGGGAAGAACAATTAGCTTCCTTTAGAAAAGGTGTAATATTAATATGCTTTTGGTTGTTGTTTTTTTTTTAAATCTTAATGATAAAAGATAACACAGGCTGAATGTTCATTAAAACAACCACTAAATAATATGAAAATGTACATATGATGTCTTTCTGTGAGTTTATGTACAGTATTATGTATATATGGAAGCATGTGGAAATGTCATGAATGCATGTTAAATTTTTGTAAAAGCTGCACATATTACTGTAAAAAATAGACATGTGTACAATATGTAATGTACATTGAACTCGGAATAATCAGTCAATCAATTAATTAAACATTTAGACAGCACAGTACATCACTGTATTTTCTATGTTGACAATTGTGAATTATTAGAAAATCGCAATATTTTTCCTCAGAATAATCGTGCCTCAAAGATTTACAATCGTTAAATCCCTTTTTGGAAGTAACCCTGTAACCCAGCAAACTCTTCAACAAAGGTCGGAGTAAGTTTGATTTCACTACCATGACCTGTTTTAGTAACACAACCACATTTGTTTAGTCAACGTACGCACTGGTCTGGGGGAAATATTACCCATACTGCACCACTGCCCTTTCCCGAGGAGCCATTTAACCTCAATAATTAGCGAAGGGAGTCTCGGGTGGCGTATACAAGGGGTGAAAAACCCCCCACTGTGTTTTGGTGATTTTATTCCCGAAGTTTTGCGTTACCCCGCGGTGTCGTCGGGACCCGTTCAGACTGCGTAAAGACATCTTTAATTACGCCAGGCCCGCTCCTCTGACTTGTATCAATCCTGTTTACGAATGTCCGAGCGCGGGCCTGAATACCAATGCCCTGCGACGGCGTTGCCTCTCTCATCTTGAAGAAAAGCTGGCTCTGCGTTTTGATGAGTTGCGATCAAATGCTGATAGCCCCGTCCTTAACATTCAACAACAGCGCTGCGTCCATCCCCACCCACCCCCCCTGGAGCTACTGGATCAAATTCTCAATTAGACCTGTTGTAAGTGCGCCATCGACCTTGAGTAGGGGCCAGATTTTAGGTTCCGGTTGTTAATTTAGCATCTCAAACCTCGCGGGTCACCCGGGGATAAATAGTTTGCGGAGCGCATTAGGTAAAAGGGCTTCATTTTAACTCATCTCCATGCAGCATATGGCGGCATTAGCCTATGATAGCGTAATAAGGAAATGCTAATGCAGGTGAAGCTTTGCTAAGACGCTCTCCGACGGCCTCTTTGTTTACGGCAAGCAGATCAGAGCAGACACTTAGATACAAGCGCACTTAATTTCTGACTCCTAATTGGCCTTTAATGGAAGCGTGCCGTGTTCATAATAAATAAATAAAAAAGTCGTTTTCGAGGAGAGGCGAGTAGCTGAGAGGAAGCGGGAAAATTGGTTATTAACAGGTGAGAAGCCGTGACTAAATCCCCATTTGAAACACATTATTATTATATGTGTGGCGGAAGATGAATGGAAATGAGAAATTGTGGAGATTTTCGTTCTCACGCCACTTCATAATTATACTCCATTATAATAAACTGCAAAGGAGATTTTGAAAATGTAATACACTGGAGTGATCGTTTACATAAAGCATTGGGACGGTGCAGTGTGTTAGATTTATGTATCAGTAGTGACTTGCCGGCTAATGGAGTGAAACTGTTGATACCTTAGTAACAAAAAGGGGCCTAAAAATCCCACGTTGGTGCAGTTCGATACAAAAAGACATTCATTCTAATTTGAAGTTTTTGTAAAGTCTGAGTATACAGACTGTGAGGCCCCTTCGTTACAGAACTTGTTTGTATGGATCGTGATTGCCTGGAAATGTTGCGGAAAATAATCCTGTTCTTTCCACAAAAGCAGCAGCACTAGATTTTCTCCACTTGTGCCAGAGATGTTTGCCACAGTATATTTATCTGGAGTGAAATGAATTGAAGTTTTATCACAATGCTGAAATTCTCTGTGCATCTAAACTGGGTGTAATCTTTCTACAGCAGAACTTGAACTTACTAAAGAAACATGAATGAAATTTCAATAATCAAAATGAATAAAGTCTAAATTGCAGATGATCATCAGTATCACCAGAACAGTTTGGAAGAGAAAGATAGAGCCTGGAAATGTCCTCCACCTGAAGTTGAGTAAGCTACAGGAAACAAAAAAGGGAGGTATCCGGGCGAGACTCACAGCTAAGCCACACACCTTCTATTGTTCTGGCTAATGGACGTTCACTGGAGAATAAAACAGATGAACTGCTAAGCTCTGATCAGAAGATGGTTGAAGACTGTTGTGAAGCGGAGGGAGCTGCGCAGGAGGAAGAAGGAGGAGGAGGAGCTGACCAGTGCAGGACACCACGCTCTGCACCGTTTCAGAGGATCAGAGGAGACTGAAGGCAGTACTCCGGTTTCCCCAACCTCAAGGAACATGCTGGTCAGGACTAACACCTGAACACTATTTCGTTTTTTGTTTCATAAGTAGAGCACTTACTTACCTACTTACTGTTGACTCTATATTTGAAGCACTACAATGTAGACAATATTTATTCATACTCAGTGGTGGAAATGAATCTTATTTGTAGCGCTTTTCACATGACACAAGTATAGGGTTGTTCCGATGTACGATATCATTGTCCATTGTGATGGATGAGCAACATACAAAATTCGTGCTCCATGACTCTGTTCAGATCAGGTTTAGTTTAGATCAATTTCTCCTGCAATCTCACATTTTTCCCAACATAAATACTATGCAGCTTATATAAAGGCTATGTAAATGTCTTTAAAAACTGCTTATGTCCATCACAATGGTTCACTGTAAGCATCGTCAACTGCCAATTAGGGGGACATCGACCAATCCTAGACACAAGTCAGCCAAAGCTTGGTCTGATGGAAGTGCAGCCAATCTGCGCTATTGCCCTCTCCAAAGGGAGACAAAAACATGACTAAAGAGTGATGAAAAAGCAATAAAAAAAAGCAACAAAAAAGACATATATGCGATGAGAAAAACATGAAAGAAAAAATGAAAACACAGCAAAAAAGCGACAAAAAAGATACAGTCAGTTTTGCCGTTCTTGGCTTTCAAATGAAATCATTACACTGGCCAAACTCTCTAGTCAAGAAGCTTTAAAGGGGCTCGACGCAAGTTAGCCATTTTATACTCACTGCTGCCACCTCAGGTCATATGTGTAACTGCACCTTCTATATTAAGCTTGTGCATGACGGCAATTCGGACCCTAAGTAACACCGTTTTTAGTGACAGTGCAGGATTTAATATTAACATTTTTAAACTCCGTATAGTCCCTTTAAGGTTTGGGTAAAGCCGTACTGGAGAAAATACGCTCGGGTAAGGCGTCAGGTAAGAGATTAAACTGTGAAGCACTTTGAATTGCCTTGTGTTTGAATTGTGCTCTACAAATAAACTCGCCTTGCCTTAAAAGTCTCGCAAAAAGACACAACGACAGCCGGAGCCGCCGACCTTCCAGCCATGAGACGATCCACTGGATATCCCACTGGATGGACGTGGTGGACATTGCCTTCAGTTGATGTCAAATTTCCGTCTGTGTTTTATGTTTCAGTCAATTCCGTACGACGCGGTTCAAAGCAACAAATTCATCTGTGTTTTGTGTCAGAAATATTTCCCTTCCCGTTTTTCAAAGTAACATCAAAGTGCTAAAACGTTGCTCCCCTCAGCGACACTAGCCATCAAAAACATTGCAGCTGTTTGAACCGTTTCCACTGGGCACATTTCATAAGACTTGCAGTTGAATAAAGTGAGCTCTCTATTAAAGCCGGCACAAGTTTCCCATATGGTGTTTGAAATTTGAAAAGCGTAACTATTATCTGGGTGACTAAAAAGGAACCGCAAAACATGGTTGGAGAAATTATTTGAACTCGTAATAGCAGAGGGAGGAATGGTTGTGCAAGGCGTGCAAAATCTCTTGAATAAAAATGTACTGTTTGCCACCTGGAGAATCCCTCAAAGCGATCATGAGTTTTGAAAAGCAGTGAGAACGCAAAATATATAATGCATACTCTGATCACCAAGATGTGACAGGAAAGTTGTCATAGTGTGTCTTATGATGGTAGAAGCAGGAATTTGGAGCGAGAGGCATTTTTCAGCACGAGTTTGTGCACCTGAAGTTAAAATGCCTTCAAACACAAGCAGTAGGTCTGTTCTCCAACCAAAGGCCACGTAAACTGTACCACACAGGCATTTTCAGGTTTGGGCCCAGTTTGTCATTATCCACAAATCCAGTAAGTGTTAAAGGGGGGGTATTATGCAAAATCGACTTTTTCAAGCTTTACATCATGTTATTAAGTCATTCCCTCATTAAAAACATGCCTGAAGTGTTGCCTTAGCACATTCACGTATTTTCGAGTAATCTGTAAAAACTCCGATGGCAGCCATTTTAGGGATAAAACGCCTGATTCCTTCAGGAAACGCCTCCGACCTCCAGGATACGCCTCCGACCTTTCGTCACCAGCCGAGTAACCAACCACTGCCCCTCAGCAGAACCCCCTGCCCGCAGTGTCTAGCCCTAAGATGTAAACAGAGTCATCATGGAGGATTAGCTTCATGTGTTGTGAACCGGAGCCACAGCAGACTTTTACAAAGACACACATCAGTGTTTCTGTTACCGAAACACCCAGGATTAAAACCGGTGACACGAACGCTTATTTCAGTGTCTGGTTCTGCGCTGGGCCTTGATGATGCACAGAGCCTCCGGAGAAAGCTAATGCTAAGCTAAACCTCGAGTCATCACGTGAAAACGAGAAATATGCACACATAAAGTCAATAAAACCACCACACACATAAAGAACCGTTTAACAATGATCACACACGGAGCCAGGCTTGTTGATTTGGAAGTTTATTGCTCACATTTCATCTACAATGGGTCATAGCCGAGTGGCTTTCTCCCGGAGCTAACAAGCTAGCCGCGACAAGCTAACGGGAAAATTCACTGAATACAAGCATATTATGCATTGAAAACGTCACTAAAACAGGCAACTGCTTGAAGCAGCCTTTATGATGATCACACACGGAGCCTGGCTTGTTGATTTTGTAGTTTATTGCTCACATTTCATCTACAGTGAGTCGTAGCCGAGTGGTTTTCTCCCGGAGCTAAGGCACTATTAGCCACGACAAGCTAACAACCTTCACCTTCACAACATTCATTGAAAACAGGCAGCATATTATGCACAAATAACGTCAATAAAGCAGCAACTACTCGAAGCAGCCTTTACGATGATCACACAATGAGCCTGGCTTTACACATTTGTGGTTTATTGCAGACTTTTCATCAACAATGAGCTGTAGTCGATTATAACAAGCTAACGGGTAACCTCGAAAAACCACTGTCCACCTGCACAGATAATGTCCGTCTTTGAATCGTATGGGCTCCTGCAGATCCTGGTGTCGTCCATGGGGGTATAGTTAGAGATCCATAGGGCATGGCAGATACAAAGAGATAGCCTCCAAACAGTTATTTTTCAGGCAAGAGCCCCTTCCAAGCGTCCGGTGTGGAAGGTTTGTCTCCAAATAATATCCTGTGTGGCCATTGTTCACAAAGTGATAAACAGTAGCTCCTTTCCAACAATAAAAATTAAAATGCACCGATCGTAGTTTCAATACAGTTGAGACAACGAGCGCAGTGTTGTGATGCCACAGACAGCGTGTGGAGGGGGCGTGTCGGAAAGGGTCAGAGGTTCTTAAAGAGACAGGGGCCTATTTCAAGTCTTTCGCTACCGCCATTTTGAAAGAGCAATTTTATACAAGGCAGTTATTCTAATTTACTGCATTTACAGACCAACAGAAGGTTTCGTCATCATTGTAGTGTGCCATAGACTGGTGCTATGTGGCTGAAAAAAGCATAATACCCCCTCTTTAACACCCTGCATGGTTTGTGAAAAAGTGTCGATAGTGCACTGCAGGGAGGTGAGGTTGGCTTCACGACGTCACACAAGCATTTATTTGTGTTACAGTAAATGCTCATCTGAAGAATTAAGACAGAAATGCAAGTGATCAGAGCCCTAGGCATAAGCAACCTAGGTGGCTGCCTAGGGCACCATATGCTAGAGGGGCACCAAATTGCACTTTCACTTTTTAACCCTATGATGTCCGTGCTCTTGCCATCTACAACATCAGCGACTTTTGGACATAACTTTGAAAGTCATAGAGACTTGCAGTCTATGGGTTGGAAACTAGAGATTGCAAGCTTTCTAACAAGTCCTGTTCCTTCTCCGGGGAGCAGGCTAATATTGTGGTGACAATTTGTACATTTACATCAGCCTGGAGCCGCCACCTTAATGTGGTTTGAGCACCCGAATGATCCTAATGAGCTATGTTGTCGGGGGCTTCGTGCCCCTGGCAGGGTCTCCCATGGCAAACAGGTCCTAAGTGACGGGTCAGACAGAGAGCGATTCAGAAATGCCCCATATGAAAGACCAACAGGCCTGTTTAAACGTGAGGCCGTCCTCCCGTAGACCCACCACCTGCAGGAGGAGCCATAAGGGGCTGGTGCAGTGTTATTTGGGCAGCTCGGATGGCTGCCCCCGCGACCCGGCAACAGACAAGTGGAAGAAAATTGATGGATGGACGGATTTTGATTTAAAATAGAACCGTTGTACGACCGACATCAGGCAGTGTCTGAATGTTTTTTGGAACACTGGTCACAGAGTGAGCCATCCGTTCGCTGCAACGATGATCTCTGTCAAGCGATTTGTCAGCACATGAGCACACGCCACCAGAGTCACGAGCCACACAGGCCAGGCAAGAGCGGCATTTTACAGGACTTTCCCTGCACTTTACAGCGAAAATAAACCCCGCTAGCATGCGGCACTTGCCTTAGTTAAACACACGCCGTCTGAAGCCTGAAAATGCTACAAACTGCTACGATGCTACTGCTCTTTGAACAATCGCACTGTGGAGATGAGTGCAGCTCATGATTTTACAATCCCCACGTTGTGCAATGCGACATCTAAAAATCTTATTCCAGTGCACACCAGACATTAGTGGTGTAGCAAAAAATCTGGGGTGCAAAAGCCCAATCTTGCCTGGGGCACCAAATTTGCTAGGGCCGGTCCTGCAAGTGCTCAAATATCTTGAGTGTCATTGAGTGAAGAGCAAAGCATGGAGAAAGATTATTAAAACTGGAGATTTCAGGATTCATAGGGTTATAACAGAATGAAACCAAAAGAGAAAAAAACTGGAAGGTGGACAACAGAAGAAGTACTCTGGGCTCGGAACTGCATTTTCTTACTTGATTTTGTTTATCCTAAATAGCCATTTATGTCCAGCACTTTATTCCAGACATTAAACAAAAACAACCAAGGACTGCCCATGCTTCAGCTCTCTGCCTCATCAAACATTTCTCGATATCTTTCACTTTGTAAAAGAGAAAATATCTTCTCTCTAATTGGATACGTCTTACTGTCACCAATTTGTCTTCGAAGTTTGTGTGTGTGTTTTGTTCCCACAAGACTATTTAAGAGCACAGAGGGAACATAATTGCTTCTCGAAAATATACAGCGGACATGTGAGGTGAGTTCAGCACAGCGGAACAATATGGATGTCTTCTTTTGTGTTAATAAAGTGCGTTTGCTTGTTCAGACTTTAAGATTAATGGACTAGGCCAGGCCCCCCTTAAGCCCCATTCATTTCTATCTCCCTACAGCCAAATGGAGACTCATGAATCACTCTGCTGGCACGTCAGGCAGACAGCTCTGATCCTCCACTGTTAGCAATATCCTATTCACACAAACAGATAAACTGCCAGGAGGTGAGGGGATATTAAAGCCGAGGGGCAATATCAAGAAAAATAGGAAAAGTATGTTGATCTATGCAAGTATTGGTAAACAGAAAATAGGTATAAAAGAATAAGGCGACTGAAAGGGACAGGACAGGGAACCAGGCACAACAACAAGCAACAATTGGAGAGACAGTGGCGGATATGTTTGACGAGTAACCAAAGGATCAGAGGTTTAAAATCAGTCAAAGAACAGTCTCATTGCTATGTCTATTGGCAAGACATTTTACACCGCATGACCAAAAAGAAAAGGTCGCACACGGTAATATTTTATTGGACCACCTTTAGCTTCGAATACAGCACATATTCGCTAAGGCAGTGTTTCAAAAAGCTTCTGCAATGTCACCAAGATCTTGTATTGACGATGGAAGAGTGTGACCACTGTGCACATCTCAAAGATTCTCATTGGGGTTGTCCATGTGTGAAAATCCCATGTTCCCTGAACCAATCTTTCACAACGTGGGCCCAATGAAACCTTGGATTGTCATCTTGGAACATGCCGGTACATCAAGGAAGAAGAAATCCATTGGTGGAATAACCTGGTCGCTCAGGATGTTCAGGCAGTTGGTCTCATTCTTTGGGCACATAGTATAAATAAGGGAAGGCAGGGGTCTCTCTTTTTTTGGATGTTAGATATACCCGCACCAGGTAGGTCTGGCAATAAATTTGAACTGAGGCAAGAGTTGTAGCAAAAATATGTCTCTTTATTTTGCTTCTTTAATATTAAATAAACTTTATTTATTAAAACTTTGAAGCTAATTTCTATAGGTCAGCTTAGGTGCTGAGTGCTTGGCGGGAGGCCCAAAAGTACAAATGGAGAAGTAGATCTGCAATATTGCAGGAGCACAATCCAACTTTAAAGGGGCTAGATGCAAGTTTGCAATTTTATACTCAATACTGCCCCCTCAGGTCATACGTGTAACTGCACTTTCTATATTAAGTTTGTGCTTGACGGCAATTCGAACCTGAATTAACACTTTTTTGAGTGACAGTGCAGGATTTTAGAAGCAGTTGTGAACAGGTCTGAGCTCATTCTACACATTAGGACATGGCTGGAACATGTAGGGGGAGGAACATACATAATTTTAACATGTTTAAACTCCGTATAGTCCCTTTAAAGAAAACAAATTGAGAGCTCAACTAAACTAAGTGGCTAAACTGGTGAAATAAAACATCCAGATAAGTCCATAGAAGATTACTCTTTGACAATAATATTCTGAATATTTACCTTCAACATACTCAGAACTGGCTCATACTAGGGTATGGGGGCTTCCCAGGAGCAGCTGTCCCCAACCGCAAACTCCATTTATAACGCCTTAACCCATTAACTAAGCACAATAAACATTAGCGACAGAATATTATTAGCTTTCAATAAAATAAACTCAAAAGGCAAGTGAACTCATACACAGCGACCCGCACAACAGCCCCGCAATGACCCAGACACTAAGGCATCCACCTTTTACCACTCTGCAAATCCAAGAGGGTGTGACACGTAGAGAATGGGGTGGTGCATTCACGGGGTACACCAACGTAGGAAACTCCTCTACCTGGTTACAAACACTTAGTTAAATCAGTGAAGTGGGGGTCAGGGAGTGCACCTTTGTGGAGAAATGTGCCCTCCACATTTGACCCGCGCTTGAAAACGTCTGGGGTAAGATGTGCAAAGCAGTGGGCGCCCGCAGTGTTGTGTTCAGGGATCCTAATGCGAAGTTAATTGCAAAGTCAGGAGAACCTAGCAGAGGAATTTGATTACAGTGCATGTTTTAAATTGGTGGAAGAAGCCAAGAGAAAACTCACCCAGACTTGCAGGAGAGAGCCAGCAAATCACAAAGCCTCATCCAGCCTGGGAATACCACTCTGCTACCGAAGAAAGGGCATCTGATTTGTTCACTGTAGACAAAAACAATATACAGCAGGTGTGATTTGGGCTTCAAACAATCCGCCTGACCGTGACAAATCATGACTTCAATACTAAAAGCGTGTCTTTAGTGTAGACAACGCTGTTCTTTTTGCCTTTTATAAAATCGAATGAGAAACAATTTTCCCGTTCAACGCAAATGACAGAAATTAGCCGTGAAATTGGCGACTGTTCTCTTCCTTTATAACCGCCTTTTGAGACGACTCTTTCGCCGATCGAATTGCTTTGTGCCAGCCAATTGTGACCCGTATTGGCAACTCCACTGAAAGCAAAAGGGGAAGATGATGTTATATAGTTTGTACGCCGGCAGTGATTGAATCTCGGGTCCAGTCGACAACAATGATATCGCAGCAGCGCGGGAGTTGGCCGGGTGCGCCGAGCCCGGGAGACAGGGAGGAACGGGGGAGGACGGGGGGGTGCGATGGTGGTATAATGGAGTTCTTCACAGGTCAGTGCCGGACTATTGACCTCACAGTGGGATCTGTCCGTCTGCACTAAAGCTGCATCTGCAGCGGACAGTGACGCATCCTCATCAACACTGCAGATGCCCTTTTTTACTGCGACTTTCCTGTATCATCTGTAAGAGCAAGACTTTCTAACAAATGAGAAAAATAATAGAATAAAAACACGTTCCATTCATTCAGTCCGACTAAAATTAAACAATTAACACCTTAGAGCAGGGGTGTCCAAACTTTTTTTCAATGAGGGCCACATACAGAAAATTATACAAAAATTTTGACGGTGAAAATTACCATCTTGTTTTGTGTTTTTATTATTATCTCGGTGAATAACCGCACCCGCGTTGTTGGCACGGTGAGCCTCACCAGCCACCGTCTCATCTGCTGCAGTTTCCGCGCACTTTGTTGTATGCAACCCAAACAAAACTTTCTCGAAGCTGGAATCATGTCCGACACGACAGAGTTCAGTTTGCAGAGCGTGCAGGAAAAAGTGTCAGCAAATGCAGCAATACTTCGAACCTCTTGACTCACCTGCGTGACCGTCTCCCACAGCTCTATAGCAGTAAGTTAACGTTAGCGTTTTAGCTGAAATGCTGATGTGGGACTTTGGGTTGAAGGAGAATGTAACGAGTTGCCTCATAGTGCGGCTGCAGCGCCACCGCCAGCATAAGCCACACCATGGCACAATGCGTTACGGGGCTCCCGGTGGCAGATTGCAATAGATTCACTCTCGCTGCAGTTTTATGAATTTAATAATGATGGTATTTTCCCAAATCTGCAAAGCGAAAGCTCACTGGAAGGACAACAACAATTTTCCTGATATAGACGGTTTATCTTCGTTTCTGAAGCTATAAATAGTACATGTAATACCCTCGAAACGATCAACAACACATCGTTATAGTTCCTTTACTTTGATGTCAATCAATCAATCAATCAAATTTTATTTGTATAGCGCCCAACAACAACCAGAAGGTGCCCAGAGCGCTTTCCAGGACAAAAACAAGAATCATAGTAGACAACAATAAATAAAAAAAAAACACATAAAAACAGCAGTCGAGTCGGTGGCTATGTATCGAAGGCTTTCCTGAAAAAATGTGTCTTCAACTGTGATTTAAAAACACTCAGCTCTGTGATGTTTCGAAGCTGGACCGGATGTGATGTGAAAAGGCTTTGTCTGTATTTTTTTATGTAACAACCACTGTTAAACTTTTTGAAACTATTTCAGTTTGTGCAGGACTATCAATGCTTTCTGAACACATTAACACACATTTTTTTTAAAATACCGTGATAATACCGAAAACCGTGATAATTTTGGTCACAATAACCGTGAGGTAAAATTTTCATACCGTGACAGCCCTAGTTGCCATTAGTGCAAAATATGCTCCTTTGACCAGCTCGACACAGAAAAATACTTTTGCTGCAGGGAATAATCAAAGAATGGATTTGGATGAGGACCTAACCTATTTTAATCTCAAATTCGACAGATTTTAGTCACATCTCCATTGAGACGAGCTGGAGACGTACCCACTCCTGGTAAAGTTACAGTCATGTCTTAGGCCATACCGCCTTTGCTCTGCCCAATCCCGTCAGACCTTGGAAGCTAAGCAGGGAAGGGCCTGGTCGGTACTTGGATGGGAGACCGTTTGGTAACACCAGGAAGCCTAGCGAATGGAGTGAGTGAGTGAGTGGTTGGTGGTGGTCGGAGGGGCCGATGGCGCAGACTGGTTGCCTCGCTTCCGTCAGTCTACCCCAGGGCAGCTGTGGCTACAATAGTAGCTTACCACCACTGAGTTTGGAGTGAACGAATAGTGCAATGTAAAGCGTCTTTGAGTGTCCAGAAAAGCGCTATATAAAACCGATGCATTATTATTATTATTATTATTAGGAGAGCTGAGTCGCTCACAGCAAACACACATGTTGTACATTTATGAGGTATTTTTCCCATGATGAAATGATCTATCATAAAATAAATGCTAGTATTTCAATTTTATTTCTAAATAAAATTCTACGCGGTGTGCCTTTTTTTTAATTATTATTTAGATGCGTTTTAAGCAATAAATAACTATATTTCGCTATTTTGCTGCTGTGAAGAGAATAATTTCTGGGTAATATACACAGGGTACAGCTTTGTTTAAGTACAAACTTATGCATTAGTGGGAAACCCTGATGCTTTTTAATTGAACATGCTTAAAATGCTTAAACCTTCATCACAGCTTTCTATTAATGGATTTTCATTTATTTCATATATACTCAATTAAAAAAATTATATATATATATATTTTTTTAATTACATTTTTAGAATTTGCCGCGGGCCAATTAAAAGTGGGTCGTGGGCCGCAGTTTGGACAGCCCTTTTGATTCTGCAGAACATCTCATCTAATATAATATGTAGTGTTCTTCACATATAAGCGCGTTAATACCAAATTCCCACTGTTCAAAGTTACGTTTTTATGTCTTTTGTGCAGCACATTTGTCCTCTCTCAGCCTAATAGTGACATATGACTGCAGCCCTGTTTTAAAACGTCTCCCAGATACTCCAGCGATAAATCTCCCCTTGTTTTTTTTGTTTTTTTTTCTGTTGAGATGCTATCATACAGAGATATGAATGCTGCCACCTTTGTGATAAAGTTTCTTTTCTTGTGCTGCTCATAAAAGCCTTTGTGGAAAATGTGTAGGATCTGCATATGCTGAAAAAGACGCATATATGCCATTCACTTTACTATCCAGATAAAGTTGGCATTAACGTATTGTCTCGATTGTTTCTAAATGTGCGCACCTTTGAGAAATCTTCTTCAGTGGCTATTTACAGCAGGCAGGCAGTTCCCCTTTTCTTTTCTTTATAATATATATTTGTTGTCTATTGAAACAGCTGAAGGAGAGCAACTAGGTAAGTATTATTACGCCATAATATAGAACCCTTTTTTATCTGCTTAGAAAATCGATATGTTTAATAGAGTTTGACTAGACTTGGATCATGTAACTTTTTCACGTAACTGTATTTAAATAGGGAAGACGTGGAACAGCTTAGTAACTTCTTACTTCACCCCCGTTTGGCACTTTATGGTGGGAGAGGCTAAATGCTAAACAACATTTTCGTGACTGAGCGCACACACAAAGACCAGACAGTTACGCATCAACTCGTCTAATATAAGCTCTAGTAAGAACATATCTCAGTATGCAAAAACAGTGGCCTGTTCCTTTAAGCCCTAACCCTAATTGTCTTATTACATCATGTACCTCCAAATAATTTGGTAAAATGTATCAAGGTAGTGTAAAATAAAGGGTCACCCTCTTGGATGTTTTGTTTCAACTGTTTTACCTCAATATTGCATTTTCTGACCAACAAAGTGAAAGAAAGCGATAAAGATGTGAAAAAGCCTAATACTTCCTCTCTAAGAGAAGTTAGCAACCTCTTCTCATTGATTTTAAAGGGGCTAGATGCAAGTTGGCCATTTTATACTCACTACTGCCACCTCAGGTCATACGTGTATAACTGCACCTTCTATATTAAGCTCGTGCATGACAGCACTTTGGACCCGAAGTGAACTCCACTTAGGGCGGATCGCGTAGGGCAGTGTTTCCCAACCAGTGGTACGGGGACCCCTAAGTATACCCGAGGAATGGACTACTCTTAGAACATTTTTTTTTGAAAGGAAAGGATATTTTAACGACACTTTGCTGTAACAGTTTTTAATTTTAGCTTTATTTTGAACACACTGCATTGTCTTTTTACTAATGAAGAGTCATTTTTATTGATCCCTTCAAAATAATCTGCAATAACCTTGAGGTAGGGGGCACGCGGAGTACCTCTGAAGGGAACCACTCGCGTACGGCATAAGGACAATACTAAAGAGAATACTAAACTCTCAGCAAATGTGGCTCTGAAATTCCTATAATGCCTATGCACGCATTGAACCTATAGACATCTGCATTGTTGCCTTTCATCTGTGGGCATCGCTGTCGCTCGTGGCTGGACAAAAGAGCTCAACGCAAGCTGGGAAGACAGAAAGAACATTTGGTGTGAAGACGCGAGGCTACAGCTGCAGAAAACAATAGGTGGTAAACAATTCTTTGAAAGCCGTGGTGTGTCTTTATAAATATCTTCAGAAGCAATCATTTTCTGCGCGGTGCCGGGAGGTAGAGATGTGATGCGCCTCGCTATTCTGAGACAACGGGGGCTTCGACTATACACAGACGAGACGACAAATGTATCAACCTACAGATCCTCCTCAGCAAATGATGCAAAATGACGCATTAGGGTTAATATTCTCATCTTTAAGGACGTCACAAGTCTAAACAAATATATGGAAAATCAAAATGTTACTCCATGAGACGTAAGTTTATAAGTATAATCGCGCAGATTGTCAGGGGGGGTTTGACTGTCTGCCACATTCAAGGGCAATGCAGCTGAGTGGCAACACAAAGCCGAAGAAGCGCTGCGATGAGGGAATTTTTCCAAAAGCGCATGTCAAAAACTATATCCGCTCTAATATTGCATTGAGAGGGTGCAAGTCAGGCCTCTGTGTGCAGACGCGTGGATTTGTAGAGCACCTATACATTTCTGGCTTGTGTTATTGATGAGGTTAGTCATTCATTGGTAAGATATTCATCCACTAAATCATTTAGAGAGAAAGTTCGATCCCCAGCAACAGCAATGTGTAATTTCGTATTGTATGCGAGACACTTCTCTATTAAAGTGTGCGACCCCCGATATTATCAGACCAACAGTTCGGAACTGTAAAATCAACAAAGTCCTCCAAATCCATACGACACAAGTGGTCGTTTGTCTTATCCCTGAATTACGACCATATAAGACGTTTGCTCAAACAGCGCCCCCGAGCTTCCATTGAGGGTATGTACTTTATTGTACGTGGTCTTCCTAAAGTCAAACGCAAAGGAATAAATCACAAACTTCACAAAGCTATATTAGCCTCAATTGTAATATGTGAGGGTAAAAAGCAGTCCCAGCCCTGCCACACCTGTGGAGGAACTGATCGTCCAGCTGTGCCAAAGGCTCTCCATGCGCGCTCTGCGCTATTACGCAGCACAACACCCCAACCGCAGCAGCAGCGACTCACAATTCACCGTTCTCATCATATTATATGGGTAGGCTAGGTTATCGCCATTTTACTCACCACAACAGTGACACCAAAGCATTACTTACATTGATGTCTTCGGTGTCCTTCTTCTCCATAGCTCTCTTCTTCACGTCCATCGCTGTCAAGTGTTGTCAGACTCCGTGTCACCCGTACGTCCGGTTGTTCGGTGACCGCTGCGAGACTCGGATCCCGCGCCGGGTTCCAGAGCGTCTGATGCGGGGAAACTTCTCTCGTCACCCCGGCAAAGTCGGGCCTCGGTTCCCGCTGCTGTTCTCCACAAAGTCCTGCGTCTCTGTCAGAGTTCCTCTGGAGAACGTGGTGCCAAATGTCCGTAATGAAACTTATGTCGTTCATTTCTCCGTAGTTTCGTCATTTAAGGATAAAACATATAAGACATTACAACTGTGTTTAGCTCGCGGGTTTTTGAAATTAGATTTGACGGAAACTCGCTCCGTCCAATGAAAACACGTGAATCAACCAGAGGGCGTTTGGGCAGGTGAGCCTGCGCTCTGATTGGCTGAAGGGTCAGCTACGTCATAATGCTTGCCATATCCAGTTATAACTATCATCATTATATTATAAACAATCTGATATAAACTGCTGTAAAGCATTTCTTTTGATGCCTGTGATTTATATGGACTAAAGCAGAATTTTTGTAGAAAAAAAATTATAAAATATAACGAAAGGTGTACAGGTCTATGGTATAGAGTTTAATGATGGAAAGAAAAAAGAAAGAAAGGTTTTTATGTATTGAATGATCTCTCCCTTTGTCTTTGTCTGAGTAAAAATAAACGCGTAGTACAACACCTGCAGTGGCGCCTATGGCCACTAGGGGCATGAGTTACTCAGTTGTGCTTAGGTCTAATCCAGTTTGCTTCTGCAGCTGAAACACTTCGATCTGATGTGTAAAACATCAATGTTGTCAAAAGGAGGATTAAAAGCCACAATAATTAATGTTAAATTGAAATGTTGTTGTAATAATTAAAGCATTGTGGGGTATTTGTAAAAACAGTAAGATTGTAAGTATAAGTAAGGAGGTAAGTTGCAATAGGATATACAAAGGGATGAGTGGCTTACTTCAAGTCAAGGTATGAGACATTTAAAAGTTGAAGAAGTGGAAGTGTCATCATCAATAATGTATCCTCCGGGGCCCAACGTATACAGAAAATTAACATATTTTTGCATATTCCTCTTGTTGACGACTAGTTTTACCATCCTCTGCTTGCCCTCCATCCTCCATCCACCCTGTGATGCTTCCACTCCTTCCCGTGACTTTTGTCCCACTTGCGCGAACTCCACTGTATAATCCGCGGCTCGTTTTCATCCTCGTTCCAATTTGGCTTTAATGAATGAATGTTTATGAATGAATGTTTATTCGGTTACAAAAATATAAAACAAAAAGTACAGTATGTACTGCAAATTCGTCACAGACAAGGCGGGTAACCGAAAAGGTGTAGGCTGAAGCCGTGGCTTATTTTTCCTACCCTGTTTACAAAACAACAAAACAACATCTACCCATCAAAGACGTTACAAAAAAAACAAATGTATACAATATATTATATATATATACATTCACACATATACAGTACACATTTTTTTTTCTTTACTAAAATAATAATATGGTAAATTGTAAATACAAATGCTTGTTTGTTTCTCTATTCCAATTTATGCACAACAGTAATGCATGAGCTTAACTTAACCACATTTTCTTAGGCATTTTTTGTATATTTCTCAAAAATTAAGGTTTTAAACTTTTTTTTGAAATAATGAATGGAATTGCTCCTTTTAAGATCATTGTTGAGATTGTTCCACAAGTCGACCCCTTTGACCGAAATAGTATTCATTTTAAAGTTTGTTTGGACCATTTGTTTTTTAAACATGTTTTCTCCTCTCAGGTTGTATTTCTGGTCCCTGTTTGCAAACAGACAAAGTATATTTTCTGGCAGTATTTTCCTATGGACTTTGTACATAAAGACAGCGGTGTTCAGGCTGACTAGATCACAGAATTTAATTGCTTTAAATTTGCAGAATATTTCGTTTGTTGGTTCATTATACGGAGAATGATTGACTATCCTTATGGCTTTTTTTTGTAAAATAAAAATAGGTTTTGTTAGGTTTAATAATTAATTTCCCCGACCTGCGCTCGCCGTAGAAAACATCATTACTGTGAAGCGGGCCTGGTCAGCACAAACTGTAAACAATAGCAATTATGTAAAAAAAAAAAAAAAGGCAGCGATAAAAAATTAATACCGATTTCCAATTACTAATTCAATCAACTTTATCGACAACTGGCTCCTCCTCGACGAAAGCTATTACTGTGATGCATTCCACGAATTCAACATAAGCTTATTCCCGAGTTCTTTAATACGGCTTCGGCTAATGTGTAATTTTTCATTTGTGTAGATAGCCGTATCTGAGCCGAGAGGAGAGTATTTATTTTAAGGATATTTCAACATGACGGCCACATTAATCAACATTAAATTGTACGTTTGGCTGCTAATAGCAATTCATTTTGCTCGGCTGTGCTTCAGAATATTAATACGCTTAACACACTCAGTCAGATATGAACTGAGTGCGGCGGTACGATATATCGCCTGTGAACTTCCCGCATATTAAGTGAGAGGAATTACAAAGTCTGGGGGAAGTCTGAGGAAATTAAAAAAAAAAGTCATGTTATTCAGGGAAAATGTCACGGTGTGAAATTATTAAGAGACTGAGTGTTTTATAATGATTTTCTCTCCTGTGACTTATGTTCTATATCGCCTGTGTGTCGTCATGCAGTGATATACGTACACGCATAAAAAAAAAAAGTGCGAAAGTTTAGGTTCGTCTAAAGTTTAGGTGATAAAATAAAATATGAATAGTTAAACAGGATAGGAAGATGAAGTGATCACCTAAAGGCATGACGATGAGATATTCCCCTAACATTTTCCAAAAGCAAATCAGGTTTTAACTCCATCATTTAATCTCCACCTGAACCGAGCACATTTTCTCCAGTTCAGCTTTGCCCAAATCATAAATCTTCTTGAAAATAAGCGCCAAAATTTCAAGGAAAAGACATTCAAGACATGTACTGTCCGTGTTTTCATATATAAACATGGGAATGATGGTACTTTATGTGGCAGTATCAGACGGCAGCAATAACCTAGTACTATGGGATGCTTAAAGGAACAGGCCACAGTTTTTCCACACTGAGATATGTTCTTACAAGGGCTTAGACGAGTTGATTCGTACCTGTCTGGTCTTTGTGCGTGCCCTCAGTCACGCAAAACGACCAAAGGTGTTGTTTGCATTTGGCCTCTCCCAATGTGTTCCTATAGCTCCAAATGGGGGTGAAGTTGGAAGCTACCACGCTCTTCCACGGGCGCAAAGACCAGACAGGTACGTATCAACACGTCTAAGCTCAGGTAAGAACATATTTCAGTATGTAAAAGCTGTGACCTGTTCCTTTAAGAAATAAGTACAATGTACTGTAAGACAGTATTCTTGTAAACTTGAAAACATCAAAAGACAATGTAAACTGATTTCCAATGTTTGATTATGGTTTTGTATCTATATCCTAAACTATGTGTTGATCATGGTTATGTTTATATTAATCTTAATTGGACCATCATGAGCTGGTTTCATAGAACAAACCGGAAGGTAAACAAACGGCAGTTGTAAAGTTTGTAAATAAGTTGAATGGGGGTAGGCATAAATAAGAACTGTTTGCTTCAGCCTATTTGGGCATTATTGTGGTTCTTTTTTGTCTAACAACTTGGAACTTGGAATTGCTCAAATAAACTAAACTAAAACACAAAGAAAGAAAACGACAAAACACAACAAAAAAGTTAAAAAAAAAAGTGATAAAAATGCAACAGTTGAGGAAAAAGTAACAAAAAGCAATATCAAAAGGGCAATAAAAAGTTTAGGAACACACAACAAAAAAGCGACAAAACTAAATGGAACAACATGGTCTTGGCTTTTAAATGAGGCGTTACGCTGGCTTATAGTCTGTATAGGCAAGAATCCTTTCGATTTGGGTAAAGCTGAACTGGACAACATGCACTTGGTTAAGTTGGGGGTTAAGAGGTTGATGTAAAAAAGAAAAAAAAGAAAAGAAAAGCTAGAGTAAAAGTTTGGGCACCCTGTAGAATGATTGCCCTGTATTTCCACCCCTTCTTCCTTACAAAAGTCTTCCAGAACTAAGAGGTTAATGTCTTGTACACATTGCTCTTCGGAGGTTTTTCCACAGATCTTCGAAAATGTTTTTAAGTCAGGGGACGGCAAAACCTTCAGACCCATCATGGATTTCAAAGTGTGTTCCCGATCATTACCCATTTGTAGAAGCCGTTTGCTTTGTTACTTCAGCTTTTTCACAGATGGTGTTACGTTTTCTTTCAGGATTTATCGGAATTTAATTGAATCCATTCTCTGTTCTACCCGTTAAATGCTTCTTCTCCAAACTGTGGGGTGGAAAGGTTCAGGCATAACATTTAGACAAGCCTCAAGCATTTTGGAGACGTTATTGCTGCATTATTCACATTTTGATCCGCTGTGCCTGAACTTTCGAACCCACTGTAGTCAACATTCAGATAAAGCAAAGTAAATCTGATTAACATTCATTATAGTGTATTTTGTAGCAGCTATGAATGCCTTATTCAGTCATCTGCAACACATGAACATAGTAGTGGTCATGGGTTTCTTTCCTGAACAGTGTGATCCATATCTGATGGCACAGATGAAAGCGTGATTGGAACCAATGCATTATTAAAGTTTGTGTACAAAAGTACCTGCAGTAGTAGTAGTGGGTCTTGTCAGAAGTGTCAGAGTCATAGTTGCAATAGACAAAGTCCTTTATCCGGGCATACAAATACAGAATACTTGAAAATCACTTGGCAATTGCTTATTTTCTGTGGGCTGCTGGCATTTTGAAGCAGTCTTAGTTCCCAAGCATCTTTTTTTCCCGCAGAGCACACAATGTCGTGATAATATATCCTGTTTTTCGATCCACAAAGGAGGAGACGGTATGTTCTTAAAGGTTGATCTCAGGGGGAGGGAAGAGGCAGCGCATTTGCATAAACTGGGATTACTATGCACGACTGTCAGTTCAAAGATAATCAAACAAATTAGAAAATTCTTCGAGTGCTCACGAATGTTGGAGTGACTCACACAGTTAATCCACTTTGCCCTTATTTATTTATTTGTGCTTTTGCCAGTTGGGAGACTTTCAGCTGCTTATGTAAGTTCTCAAATGGAGTGCCAAAGTGGGAAGTGATGCATATGCCAGACGAGCAACAAGGATGAGTGTTTGATGAAGAGGGAGCATCCGGAGAGAAAGTTAATAGAGAAATACGGAGTCTAGACAAGATAATGGGTATAAAACAAAAGGCGATAATCTATAAACTTTTGATCGCTATTAGCGCAGACTTTATTGATCTGTCAGAGGCGGCAGACGTCTTGTTTATAACCTCCTCCTGAGATTATTGGACAGTAAAAGTAAGTAAGCATTGACATGTTTTCTCACTCCATAAAACAAGTTTCCCATCAACACGCTGCAGTGGCTTAAGCTTTAGACAAGGCCTGGTTTATTACTTGTGTATGCAGCTAAAGTTTTGTTTTGGATTTGTTTTCAGACATTTGGTGTAGGTTTTGTTTTTTTTGCGTGAATTTCCAGAATATCAGTAACAAATTTCTTTCTTTCATTCCTTAAGAAACAAGAAGAGAAAGGATATTTTACCATTTCTCTTCTATATGAGAGTTCATTATTGTAACTTCCTTGAAGTTTAAACCATTTTAATGTTGTTCCCTCATCAAAGACAGACCTGGAGGAGTGGAGCACTATACCTACGCTGGGAGAGGCTAAATGCTAACATTTGCGTGACTGAGGGCACGCACAAAGACCAGACAGGTACGCATCAACTCGTCTAAGCTCAGGTAAGAACATATCTCAGTAGCCTATGTAAAGATGGTGGCCTATTCCTTTAAATTTAGCGGCTTCTTCTTCTACGGTGTCAGCGCCTCATTCTGGACCTCCTGGTTACAATAGATACAGACGGCATCGCATCATAGAAGGGGGCGTGGCCTCGCCGAGAGGGAAAACAGAATCTTTTGGGAAACACAATTTTTCACTCTTTTTAGCCATTTTCTGGCGAATATAAACGTATTTGTCACATACAAATGAAGTCAAGTCTAAATCGGGTCCATACAGATATTTATTCACAGTAGATTGTTCAGTAGAAGCGTAAAAAAACGCAGTCGTAGCTAACGATGCTAACATGAAGCATGATCTCCGTTATTTATGTAATTATGGACTGTTGAACCACTTTGCTCCTCTACATGTCTTTGTATCTTTATTTAGTAGAAAACTGTAATTCAACGTTTGTTAAAGTAGTTTTTGAATAAAGTTTAGATTTTTCTCTATATTGTTTTCCCCCTTAACTGTTTCAAACATGACCATATATACGTGATTCCAGAGATACAACCTGGAAGTTATTTTTAAAGAAAATTATTCCTATAGCTGCCAGCAGGAGGAGCCCCAGTCAAAATTCCCACCAGCTCTTTTGCCTGCATTTCATTATTACCATTTTTTCAAACTCAAATTATAAATTGTAAAATATCAAAGCTGAGGCATCCAAAATACGTTTTTTCAGTCTATTTTTAAGCTCCATACGCATGACATGTCCAACTCATCCTCCAAACAATTCATTCACACCTTGAAACTTCTGTTCATGCTTTGGTTTAGCAAACATGAATTATCCTTATATCCTCAGATTATAAGTATGTTTTATCCTTTTATCGTTTTCCTCCATATCTCTGTGCAGCATTTTATATAAGGCAGCATCGGCGTATTATTCACTGACAAAATGCAGGGAAACTGTGTAGATAAAACCACTTACAAATGGACAACTCAATTAAACTCTGGGAAAATATAGTTTTTTCATTTTGTTTGGTCAATACGGCCAAGACTTACAATAACACGTTCAATCAATATGTTTTATTTGTTCTTGACCTAAGATATAGACATACTCTTTCACAGGTTACTGCAGTTTCATAGCCAACTCTATATTCCTATTTCTAAGGTCTAACAGACTTTTCTCTCCAATGGCTGCCGTCTCATTTTGCATCATTACGTTCATTCCCCGACAAATTACTTTTTATTTCCACATCACTCCTTCCAGATATGTGCACACAGCCCATTTTAGTCTCTCTCCTCCTCCTCCTCCTCTATTCTTATTCTTAAGTGCGCTCTGTCCGCGACGTCATGTTTTACTGTGGGTTTTCTGCTCGAAGGGTCTCAGCGGGGGTAACTGGTCATTTGCTCTCACTGTCCCATGGCGATTCCACAGCACTGCAGCAGGATGGCAATTTTTGGCCTCCACATAATGGTGTCCGCGGTAGTCGCCTATGACTGACTCAAATAGTGCCGGGCGTACAGGCTGAATATCAACAATGGCACTGTAGAGAGGAGGCGTATTGGACACAAGAGCTCGTTTTGAGACCTGCGCCGCGCACGGGGACATTTGGGAATACTCTAAATGTTACTGTCAGTGCTTTTAGTGATCACACGCAGAGAAAATTCAGCTGCGCTCTTCCTGGCGGGTGACTGCAGGTCTTAAACAAATGCCATGAGATGTGCAGGTTTCACTGTCGCATTTTAGATGGCCATTGCCTCGTCTTGATCTTTGCCTGTTTGGCCAAAAAAAGAAAGTCCTATAAGCCATTTGACAATTTTCTTTCTCGGTGGTGATGAGCTTCGTGATACCCTGAGGCAAAGTGTTGTCAGGGGGGGAAAAATGTTTCTTTGGAATCCCATAGCATGCAATCTGATCACAATCACTCCATCACATCAATATATTTACGCACAATGAGGTGAATTTAGTGAAGGACACAATGACAGAATGCATTGGTTGGAGCTATTATTATATACAGTGGGTTGGATTATTATTTATTAAGAGGAGACAATGACTTTACCTTTAAGTTTCAAAATCAAAACAGACAGATATGCGTTAAAGCGCTTGTTTACCTTAATACAGGGGTAGACAACGTCAGGCTCGGGGGCCAAATCCGGCCCTCCAGCACAGAACCTCTGGCCCCCAAGATGATTTTGAGGAATATTAATAGCAAATAAGAGATCAAGTACCTGTTAAAGTACTCTTAAAATGCGAGAAATAGTGTGAGTATTTTTTTAAATGTCCTGTCAGAACGTCTTGATTGGTCATATACTGTATAATGTTAAACAGTGATTCTCTACTGGTGGGTCGGGACCCAAAAGTGGGTCACGGAACCATTTTCAGTGGGTCGCTAGTCTATAGGGAACTTTTATTCAACATTTTCCATCTGAAACTGCATGGAAGCTCTAACTGTGCCTGTTAAAATTAATGTTATTGGGTTGTTTTGATCATAATTTCAATCTTAAAGGGATATCTACTGATTGTTCAACAAAAACTTGCGTGGAACATACAATATTTTATACGATGTATGACAAAATACAGTTTTATTTGGGTCCTCGTCTTGTCATCCGAGGGTAATGGTGGGTCCCAAAGCCCTGCCACTTGGGAACCACTGATGTAAAACATTGGCATTTACAGAAAAGAGTTCTTTACTTTAGGCTACAATGTTGAGGTTCGGCCCTTGGGTGTTTAGGCAATGATGAAAATCGGCCCTCCACAAAGCCAACTTGCCTACCCCTGCCGTAGTTCCTTTCCGTAGTTCCTCTGGGGGTAAAACAAGTGTTGATGGGATGATTGGGGGGTCTTTCCTCTCCCCTTGGTGTCTCTGTCCAGAAAACAACAATTGTAACTTTCCTGTCTCCAGGCCGGAGTCACCAATACACACTAATGGAATCACGAACAGGCTAACAGGCAAAGCTAACTGCGGGCTAGCGCCACTTAAACAGTATTTACAGCCAAATTTGAGTGAAAAAATGATCTCCATTGTGTAATTTGGATGAAAAATATCCCTCTCTCCCTTTGTCTTTTCTGTCAGTGTAGTATTTACTCTCACGGACAATTAATGAGTGAAAATCTGCAACATGCTACGACACCTGCAGAGGCGCTTATGGCCTCTCGGGGCATTTTTTTCTATTTCTCACCTTGTTGGCACAGCAACTGTTTGAGAGTAACATTCTGATTTATGTTTCAGTTGTGACTAATATAATGGGAAACAAATCTTGTTATAGTGTGAAATTCCTAATATTTCCAAAGATAATTCATACAACATCACTCAAATAGAAGTAAAAAGTACTGATTGATATAACTACTCTAAGAAGTACAGTTTCTTCAAAAAGTACTTGAGTAAATGTAAGTACTACACACCTCTGTTCATCATTCATTAAGCAGAATGAACACAAGTTAGTATTTATTTTCTTTTTTGCGAGAAAGGCTTGAATGTTACCCACATGCTCCATTTCAAAGTTGACTGGAGAAATGCACAATACAGATTTGTGACAATCCTACTTCGGTATAGGTAGGTATATGCAAGTATAGATACTTTATTGTAACTGTGGGACTCTAGAAAACAGCAATAATAAAGGACAACATAGTACAAGGTGCTGCAGTTGTCTGTACAAGCCAAAATGGGCCAATGACAAACTCCTGTTGCGTTCCCCTGTGATATACTCCATCTGCAGAAAAGGCTGAAACGGGGGTTATAGCCGACACTTGTAACTTTAGCCATGAAACGAACACATCCACTTTCCTGTCTGTGCAAACAAGGCTTAATAAAGGTGAAGGACCATAAATCGGGCACCTGCACCTTTTTCAATTTGCTGCTTGGCTGAGCACCCTACGGAGGCAGGGGACCACCTATCCAACGCCCGTCCCTCCGGAAACCCCTCCGTGGTGACATCACTTGTAGTAATAGGACGTGCCGTCTCCTGATTTCACGCCGGGGAATTTGGGACAGTGACCAAAACCAAATTAACTGTGGCTGAGGCCCATCAGCAAAAAAGTAAGTTGACTATCGAGGCCCCCCAGAGAGATGAGGGTGCTTCGGCATGAAGTGTGAGTGATGGTTCCCATAGAAACGGTTGTCCTTAGGTCAATGACGCCGTTACCTTTCGGAGACCGGGCCTAATCGAGCTAATGAATGCTACGCTATTAACTTTATGAAGCGTGCGTCCTTCAAGGGGAGTCCAGTGCCCCCCAGGTGATCTTAAACATTCGGGTTGTGGCTCTGACAGGTGTAGAGATGCAGCACTTTGCGTGAGTACAGTTATCTTTGTAGGTTACTTTTCCTGTACTTAAACATTTGATTTACAGCACTGACTCCGGGCGATCTATGCTGCAGTGATCTCACCTCATAATAATTCTCACCACTGGGACCCCAAATGAGGGTCACCAGAGCAATCGAACTGGGTTTTCATTCATTTCATTTTTATTTTGAGCAAGTAGTGTGCTTAGAGAAAAACAAACAGAAGTGTAGCTGTCCAGTTAAATCCAAAACTGGCTTGCAATATAGGCCAGAGGTCCCAAAATCTTCGGACTGCAACCTCCAAAAGCGCCAGGTTCTGTAAAATGTAATCAGCATTTAAAGAAGAACTAAGTAACTTGTTTACCTTAATAAATCCGTTTCGTAGTCCCTTTGGAGGTAATACAAGTGTTAATGAGGTGATTGGGGGTCGCTTGCCAGGAAAACCACAATTGCAACTTTCCCTGCACCGGCTCGGAGGCAGGGACACTAATAGAATCACCCAAGAAGAAGCTAACAGGCTAACGGGCAAAGCTAACTGTGGGCTAGCGCCACATAAACAGTATTTACAGCCAAGTTTGAGTGAAAATGATTATCTCCATTGTGTAATTCGATGTACAATATCCCTCTCTCCCTTTGTCTTTTCTGTCAGTGTAGTATTTACTCTCCAAGACAATTAATGAGTAAGAAACCACAACATGCTACAACACCTGCAGTGGCGCTTATGGCCTCTAGGGGCATGAGTTACTTAGTTCTGCTTTAAAATAATGAAGTGGTTTTATTTTGAGATTTTGTTTACTTTCACTTTCAACACATTAAATTCAGTGTTGGGATTTTGGAAAAAACATTGTCTTGAAGTCATCTTGACCCCCACCCCAGTGTCCCGCGACCCCCCCAGGTATCCTGACCCCCACTATGGGAACCCCTGAACTGGGCTACACAACACAATAATATACCTTTCATAATTGGTTGTCGAAATGGAGTGGGAATAACTTTTCAAATGAATATAAATACACTGAGGCTTGTTTAGCGTCTTAGTGTCAGTATGCATTAACTGTACCTGTGGTTTCATTCAAATGGCGAATAAAATTTACAATTTAAAATCTATTGTAGAGGTTTTCAGAGTTGTCAAATGGACTCTTGTTGGAGTTGAGGATGTTTCACCGCTCATCCAAGAAGCTTTTTCAACCTGCTCCAACTTTGAAAGCCTCAACTATCATAGAAAACCTTGAACGACCTACACAAACATATTCAAAACTAAAGCACCTTTCCTTTTGAACATCTGTGGTCTTGGTCTGTCAGTATTTCCTCTATACCATCAATGCTCATCTACGCACTTTGACTTCTACTTCATTGCAGTTTGACTCGAGATCGCGCCTCCTCCACCTTCCAGCTGTCATGTGAAGAAGCCGTTACATCCATCATAAATAATTGATTTCACTCGGCGCCTCTGAAATATTCATTCAAATTTATCAGCTGGATCTGCTATGTACAAACACCTCTGGAATAAACTGCTATTAGAGATGAAGAATGCACAATAATCTTTTATACATGACACAACCATTATTTATTCATCAGAGGCTTTTATTCTACATGAAAGCGGAAATCTCTCTCTCTCTAACTGCACTCACGCTCCTATTAAAACATTTCCCCGCTCTGATCAGTCATTTACTGGCAATCAGATGTTTTGAAATTGGAAAAAAATAACTAAATAATGACGAAAATTCACCCTTTGAGTTCACTGAGTGCCTTTTCAAAACGGTGGCTGAAGTGTCCACCTCGGGAACATAACAATCCGTGGTCATGTGGTGTTTGAAATCCCTGTGGTCGGTGGCCAAACTTGCTGCTGTAATGGCCTCAGTACCTGACCTCAGTGTGATAGAGTTCGAGAGATTTTTCTCCAACATCTTGTGTTGATGATGGGAATGTGTGACCACTGCGCAAATCTTCTCTAAGACATCCCAAGGATTCTCAATGGGGTTAAGATCTGGACCAGAGATTGTAGAATTAATAGACAGCTTCTCCACACTCCTCCCCGTTTACCACAATGACCATGTTCGAAAGGGAAATCATGGCGGATTAACAGACTCCTCCTACCCTGCTGTGACGGAGGATGTTCCTAAAAAGGGCGGGATCTTCACTGTAGACTCGGCCATGGTGGGGAGTGAAGTTCGGTCGTAGCCACGCCCGCGCTATTAGCTCTAATGCTAACGGCCTGTCAATCAAAGCCCTCATGAGTATACAAGATTACTAAAATATTCCTTACGAAAACCAGCCTGGTTGCTTTAATTGTAACTAACCCAGGATGTTCACAAGAGGAATATCTAGCTGTAGATGTTTTTATAAAATTAGGCACCAGGCTTTACGGTTGTGTAGAACATGCATAAAGTGCAATGCTTTCTAATGGAAAACTAGCTTGTTTGGCCGCCCCTGTATGGAGGTCATGAAGCAATGCAATCAGTGGCCATTCAACTGGACTTCCATGTGTGAAAAGGATGTCTCATGCTATCGATGAATCCCGGTCGTCATCTTGGAATATGCCTGTGCCGTCAGGGAAGAAGAAATCCATTGATGGGAGTAACCTGGTCATTCAACTGCAGCAACCCCTAGACCAAAACAGTTAGTCAAATCCAGGTGGCAACTTTTTATTTGGGTCAGGCAGTGCACGTGTTGCTCGGTTCAAGTTAACAATTCACCACTGTCCAAAATTCTTTCCACAAATGAGGCAAGCACATTCTGTTTTGGAAAAAGGAAAAAAAAAAAGAAACGATCATGCAGCCTGAGGAAAGAGTGGCCGGCCAAATAAATGTTGAGCCTATCCCAAAGTCAGTGAGACACATAATAGAATAGTGATTATTGCCATTCGCACAGGTAAAAAACAGGACAAGCTCATTGAAATTTTTGTGAGTTTATCTGGAATAAATAAAAAGACATTAAAAAAAAGTTGGTTGAGGTACAGCACACTTAAATACTTGTGAAACTCTATTAGGGGCGGCTCCAGTGGGCACTGACACTCACGGGCCTGCGGTGCATTAGGTTGTAGCCGGAGTCCCTTCACTGGATCGGGCCGCGAGCCGGGTGGCGTTTGTCCTCGAGGAGAGCAGCATCTCTGTGTTCTCCACGCTGCTACGTCTGAAGTAGGACAAGAGAACAGCAGCTGGCAGATTGTGGAGCTCCTCGAGGGACAGGAGCTTGTTCTACTTTGCACCTGATAGCGTCTTCCCAAAATACACCATATTTACAAACTTGTCTTCATTGTATAAAAGCCCCAATATTGTATGGCACAGTGTAGACGTGTATCTAGCACAAACTGAGTGTGCGTTCATGAAAGGCAGTCTCTTCGCCCTTCATGCCGTAAGGACATTTGTGGATCTATGGAGCGGCAGGTTTTCCCGTGAATGTGTTGGATGCCACGTCGGCGCTGCGTCCCGAGTGGACGAATGCGCATGTTTCGGCCCGTCTGCCGTGCGGAGCGGCTATTACGGGTGGTTCATGCTGCGCCCATGCCCTTTCCGTCACGGCCGGCCTGCTCTTAATGTCACCTGTGTCAGCGTGAGTGACATGAGAGAGAGAGGAGAAGGGAAGGGGTCGATCACCTCTGCTCGGGACCACCTGTCTCAACATGTGCTTATATGGCTCTTTAAATAACGGCAAATCTTTGAGAGATGTTCCTTTCAATGCAAAAAGGGATATCTAGAGAAAAGTTAAAATGACAGAAATTAAGAATAGTTGACTTTTATTTAAAGAATTTTGACTTGCCAAGTTTAGCTTTAGGAAAAGTAGTGAATTTGCTCATGTTCACAGAATTTATGATGAATGAGAGTGTGTTTGAGAGTGCAAGCATGGGACAATGGATGTATATACAGATGCTCATCATATAATTACAATATCATGAAAAAGTGCATTTATTTCTGCAGTTCAACTTAAAATGTGAAACTAATATATGATATAGACTCATTACATACAAAGTGACATATGCCTTATGGCTTACAGTCCATTTTTAAAATAGTCTAATTTTCTAAGATTTTTAATTTGGCGTTTTTATAAGCTGAGAGCCATAATAATGCTGGGCCGGCACGGTAGCACAGCAGTAAGCGCTCGTGCTTCACAGCTAGAAGGTCCGTGTTTGATTCCCACCAGGGATGGGGCCTTTCTGTGTGGAGTTTGCATGTTCTCCCCGTGTCTGCGTAGGTTTCCCCTACCACTTAAAACATGTACAATAGGTGAATCCTCCAGCCAGGTGTTTCTGACCACCAGCCTGGCCCCACATCATGGAAGTGGGTAATGAGTCTATCATATATTAGTTTAAGTTGAATAACAGAAGTAAATGCACTTTTTCATGATATCCTAATTATATGATGAGCACCTGTATAAGCTACAATCCGTGTGATGTGTTTAAATGCATGTATCCATGGATATTCATTATCACTGTCCAGACCAAATAAATAAAAACAAGAAAATCCTTGAAATAAGTTTATTTTACTTATTCTATTTTTTTTTTTTTTTTTTTTTTTTTTTTACATATTTCTACATCACTATTTGTCATGTTCTTGTTTCTCTTCTCTCTTTGTATTTTTCACAATCATTTTCAAACTACTGTACTGCTGTGATTTATTGCTGTTGGGTCAGCTATGTTGTTTGTTAAAGTGCATTATTAATAAAGTTGGGTTGGATTGGAGACACAAGGTAACGAGGGGTAGTTCTGAACCACTTCACTAAGTCAGTGGCTGTGTATGGCAGCTTAAGAGGGACAAAGTTGGAAATTGACAATATTTCCCTTTGCCTAATTGTTGTCTCGTTTGCGTTATGTGAACCGCTGAACTTTTCCTAAACTCCATCTGGACATTATGGCTCCATTAACCACAGTTAGAGGCTCATCACGGGCCATCTGCCGTCACCTCCCTCAGAGCGGGACATCGGGGCGACTGACCGCTGGACTCACCGCAGAAGAGGAGGCCGCAAAGACGGGGTAAATACAATTTTTCATTCTAATGACAGTTCGGGCGATGCTGAGACACTTCTGGCACCATGACTGTCAGTCCTAAACAAAAGCAAGTCACCAAATTGTTATGCACTTTGGACATAAAGAACACTTCTTCATTCAGTCTTCAAAACAAAAAAGTAAGTCAGCCAAAGCCTATATCTTACAGTTCCATTTGGGCATTGCTTTTCAGTATTTGGTCTATCCATCAAACTGCTCATATGCCGGTTCCATATGGCATTCAGTGTGGCTCAGTCGAAGTACTCGGCCTCTCGTGGATAAACTCTACTCAATACATGCGAGGGTTTCCACTCAATAATGGACCGCAGTTGTTGTGGGCAGCGCTCCCACAGATACGCATGCTAGAACACACTGTACTGATGAAAAGTTTTGCAAGTCGCAATAAGGGAACAATGCTGCCTTTTGGTGGGGTTTATGGAATTATTCAGAGGTGCCAAAGCAAATGCTACAAAAAAGCTTAAAGAACTATGAACTATGAAGATAAGCTGCATGCTAATGATATCCAAACACCAGCTAAAGTTGTGCTAACAGCGGCTAAATGCTATCATCGGGCAATTCACCTTTTCCAACAGCGGTTTGTCATAACATTAAATCCGTATGACCTGCCTGTTTTAGTAAGGGCTGTGCTCTCTCTTCTGGCCAATCAGAGCCCAGCAGTTCACATCACGTTTGTAGGCCATCAGTTCAGTGCGCTTTGGCCACGGCCAGAGGCAAACTTATGCCACTGCACAGCCCAATGCCTGGTCAACCCAGTTGGGCGAGTTTTTCAACTGCCCGGACCACGGCCGAACCAGTCTGACCAGGTATAAGTTTGGGCATGAACCTCTGAATGTGGTCAAAGCGCTGAACCGAGACTAATGTGATGTAAACAGACACTGCCAAGAAGACACTATTAACATGCAGGTCATACGGGTATAATATTTCACAACATCATACTGCAGTTCTAAAAGGTGATTCTGCCAATGTTAGCATTTAGCCACTGTTAGAGCAACTTTAGCTGGCATCACATTTGCATGTTGCTTACCTTGATAGTTGTCTTTTAGCTGCTTATTTCCTGCAGCATTTGCCTTGGCACCTGAATGATTACATAACCCCCACCAGTAAGCAGCATATGTCCACATTTGTTCTCATCGCGGCTAACAAAACTTTCAATAACGTTCTGTACCTGTACATCTGTAGGAGGCGCTGCCCACAACAACTGTGGTTGTGTAGTGCAGTGGAAACACAAGTGTGTACTGGATAGTGTCGATACGTGACAAGGCGAGTACATAGCATGGCGTGAGCGGTAGAGCTGTAACAGTGGAAACATGTCTTAAAGGAATAGGTCACCGTTTTTCCATACTGAGATATGTTCTTACCTTAGCTTAGACAAGTTGATTGTACGTAACTGTCTGGTCTTTGTCTTTGCACTCAGTCACGCAAGTGTTGTTAGCATTTAGCCTCTCCCAGCATAGGCATAGTGCCAAACTGGGGTGAAGTTTGAAACATGTTACGTGAAACATGTCGATTTTCTAAGCGAATAAAAAGGGGTACTATATTGTAAGGCGTAATAACATAGGAGTACTTCGACCTCCGTGCAGTAATATCTCACGTTTGTGTGCAGACATCGAAGTGCTCCCACGGTATTATAACGCCTTACATATATAGCAGAACATATCTCAATATGTATAAACGGTGGTCTATTCCTTTAAGGACGCTCGCCTAACAGGGCAGACCAGGCACTGGGCTGGGTAGAGCCTGCCAGTGGACACATGCCAATAGAAATCCTTCACACTGTGTGGCAGTCATGTTATGAGAGGCAGGAAGGCCAGTGTTTATCATCTCAGAACCAAAGTTGGTAAGATAGCCACAGCTACTTGTAACCCTTGACCAGATTTAGCAGTAAAAAACACAAAGTCATAGACATCATAGTGGCATTTGTGGTGAATCCTTGTCCCATAGCATGTCATTTATTTTCGCACATTTGTAAAAACATGTTGATGTCTCGCTGAGCGCTAAGAGGTCATTTAGTTCTGTGCACATGATGATGTTTTACAACAGTAGTAGCTCTCGTGACACGGCCGCGTAACCCGAAATGCTCCAAAGTGTGTCTTTACGCAGTCAGACAGTTTGATCATTTTGGTATTAAAGTCCATTTTTTTGTATTACGGCAAGTCCACTATAATAGACAACAAAGAGAGATGTTACCTGCGTATCAAAAAAGACCCTGGGCAGAGTAAATGATTCACAACACCGTCCTATTCAGCTGCTGTCTACAAAACACAGGTAATTTTATGTCCAATTTGCTCTTGCGCCACAAAGCAATTTATCCACAAAGAGGCGGCTGAAAATGGACTGGCCAAGCGAGGACATACGCATGTGCTGCCCCGGCGGGAAGTTGATGAAATGGTTATTTGACACGTAGCAAAAGGCACACAAGCCTGCTGCACCGCGCGTCAAAGCGGGGGGGGGAAAAAGGGCATTTCCATATTCCAATCTCAACGCATTTGGATACAGAGACAGAGAATGGAATAATCTTTGCAGGGTGACCACGCAACCTTAGCGGAAATAATAGGACGACGGCGGCGGCTGCAGGTAGACGGGGAAGCGAGATTGCCGAGATTTTATCATTTGAGGGGAAAGACGGATTAATCATAGACGTGTACGTGTATAGGCACGATGTAAAGGAGCAAACTCAGGGAAAAAGGTTAATGCTGCAGTTGTAATAACGTGCACTGTTGAAAATAGAAGTGGCGGAAGCAATCATCGCTCTTTGTCAAATCCTTTTACATAAAGCAAAGCAACGCGCTTGCACAACGTTGGCCAAGGGAGGTGGAAAGAAGAAAAAAAAAAAGCATGGAAAAACGCTCCCCCATCTGCCAAACAGCATGAGTTTAACAATAAAAACTGAATTGGGTGCATGTGTAGGAGGTTCAGATGCTTATGGCTGTCACTGTGAATCTTGCTCTGCTTTAAGTACGACGCATGCTCTTGTCCTTACTTCCTCTGTCATTTATGCGAGGTGAATGTTATTCATCAGTGTCTTTGGCACGTTTAGAAAACAAAATTTTGAATAAATAATCCATGTAAGCAAAAGCAGAATAAACAGACTAAATTGGGGATGCATATAGACCGCGCAAACTGACGCCAGATAAGGCTTTTCGCTCGTCCCATAAGATAAAAGTCGAGGAGCGTGTGTGCAGAAAATCACACTCAAAACCCAAATCAAATCAATGAAACATTAATAAGCATTGTAGCAGGAGTATATCCAATTAAAAATGCAAAGTGTAGATAGAATTCCTTTAGTTGTCATATGAATTTAACAGTTTTCAGCTTAGATTTGAGCATGGTCAGAAAGAGAGAAGAGGTCGGTCTCACGTCTTCTGATTCCACTACAACCATGTCGTCATCTCGTTGTAGTTGTTTGTAAAGCAGTAACATAATTCGTCTCAGGCCAAGAATAACTTTGCTTTAAACACACTGACGTTCTGTAGTGAGAGAATAGACCACTAAACTCCATCCCAAAGAGTGTCAATGTGGCAAGTCTGGACTGCACAGTGCCAATCCATGTGTGAAAATGTTACCATGAGTCCTAGTAGTGTAATAAGTGAATATACACACGCTGTCAGGGAAGAATTGGTCAGAGATCTTTTTCTTTAGGGACATAACATTGAACATCTAATACTATCTCAATTCAGGAAACGTGAGTGCTTCTGAGGGTCCGTGTAGTTGTCGAAGGCTAACAAACATGTGCTCTTCCAAGACTGGGCCAGCGTTGCAAAACGGAAGGATTGAGGCTGTATAAAGCAAGTGCAGGAAGTGGAGTAATCAAAAGTCAAAGAAAGAAGTCTGAGGCACTATGTTACGTGAGAAAAATAGATGTGCTTTAAAGGAATAGTTCACCGTTTTCCATACTGAGATATGTTCTTACCTGAGCTTAGACGAGTTGATACGTACCTGTCTGGTCTTTGTGCGTGCCCTTGGAAGAGCTTTGGTCGTTTCCAACTTCACCCCATTTGGAGCTATAGGAAAACACTGGGAGAGGCCAAATGCTAACAACATCTTTGGTCGTTTTGCATGACTGAGCGCACGCACAAAGATCAGACAGGTACATATCAACTCGTCTAAACTCAGGGAAGAACATATCTCAGTATGTAAAAATGGTGGCCTTTTCCTTTAATGGAATATTGGACAGCCAGGTCTACCTTGGTCTGGAAATGGCTAGTATTATGCATTGGTGCAAAAGATAGGCCTTTGAATAAAAGTCTAACACAGTCTGTGGGGAATTGTTAGTTACCGTTTCCGACGTGGCTGTTGTGGCCGTATGATGGTGGCGCCTTCCTCCTCTTTATGCCCCGTCTCGTTTTCCTCTTGTGTGTAGTGTAGCATCTGGAGTATTGTCCAAAAAAGAATTGGTCTGGCTGTGCGGCGCGTGATCTTTCGTCTTCACTAGCACTGCTCGGGAGGCTGAACAAGACCGATCGGGGTCTCCTAGAGGGCGCCCGGGAGAAACGTCGTTGCCACGGCACCTACAGTCATTTCTGTCTCTTTGAAACTTGTCCATCTTTCCCGTGTTGAGCTCACCTAGACGCTCTTCTGCAGTGTTGGTGAGAATAGTTTAAAAATGTATTCCATTACAGAATACTGAATACTTGCCTGAAAATGTATTTTATAACGTATTCCGTTACTCTGGCCAATCAGAGTACTCTATTCTGAATATTTTTGTAGTGCATGCTCTTGATGTAGGATTAGACACCATTTATTAATGTTTAATTTGCTTATTTACCACGAATTAGACAAGAAAAAAGGGCTTAATGCTGGAGAACAGGTCGTATCTGATGTCTGAAGATCATAACACTTGAAAACCATGGCACACACGGGGAGCCTGTTTGAATGCTCCATGAATACGTTTTCAACCTTATTTTTATGTTGGGAGAACAGTCTTTTTATGAACCGTTGGAAAATTGCTGCATTACTTTGCATCCCACTCGACAGAGGAGTTTGGGAAAGTGAGACAAACTGCAGCCTGTAGCGGCTAACCGGTAACTACAACAACAACCAACTTTCATTCTAAATGACTGAAAACACAGCGAAAAGGTAAGTATAATTTACCATCCATAAATCATCATATTTTGAAATTCAAAATAAATGTCCAGATTAAAAAAATAAAGGCTGTAGTAAGTTGCTCGTATAATAATTGATATATGATGCCAATTTAGTGCCACTAAGTGAAAACTGTAGAAGCTATTGAAAAGTATGGATGAATCATATACATTTCAAAACAAAGGTCCAGACCTTAAAAGTAAAGGTTGTAGTAAGTTGTAAGTAAGTAAGTATATAATAAGTAATAAGTATATAGTAAGTAAGCTATAATAATTGGTAACTGGTGTAAATTTAGTGTCACGACATTGAAACCTGTAGAAGCTATTAAAGAGTAATATTCATAAATTGGTATTTTGACATAAATTTCAAAAAATAGGCTCAGACCTGACAAATAAAGATTGTAGAACAATCAGCTGTGAATAAACATCCATATGGACCTGATTTTGACTTGACTTTATTTGTGTGTGATAGATATGTTCATATTTCACCAGAAAATGGCTAAAAAGAGTGAAAATTGTGTTTCCCAAAAGATTCTATTTTCCCCCTCACCGAGGCCACGCCCCCTTCTATGAAAAGATGTCGTCTGTATTTATGGTGGATTTAACGTTCCATCTGCACCATTTGCCACCAAACTTTAAATGATGTCATGTTTCTATATCTTTCTGGCATATCACATTGTCTTCTCTTGACTTAATTTTGAACAAGTTTTTCCTACTGTCTTTGATTGGAGCAATTACCAAATAAGCCGTGAAACAATGGCTTTTTGGCACTAAATGCAAAACACTTCTTTATGGACAATTTCCCTGATTACAAGTTTAATAACTCAGCCCAAAATTCACAAATCAAAGCCACAGACTCCATGGTCGGCTGGTTGTCTCGCGGCAAAGATGTCTTGGCAGCTCGCCCCTCCGCTCGTCGTGGCACCAGCGCTTTCCGCTAATGAGAGCTGACACGAATTCCAAAGAAATGAACTAAAAAGCGGAGAAAGCATTCGGATGTTGACTTTTTAAGATGTGCGCAAATTTGGCCGGCGCTTCAGACGCGTGGCACCGAGACACAATGTATGTTTGATGCTGTGATGTTTGTACATGCACAGAACTAAATATCCTCTCAGCATAAACAATTCCGTGGCGCATATTTTCTGTGATCGTGCTCGAGGGCTGTCGTTTTCCACAAACAGATCTGACAATTCATTACTAGATCGTATGACCTCCACTGCACCACTGTCACAGCACACAGAAAGAGTCGACGTTTATGTACAACATGGCTATATTTAAAGAGATCCAGTCGTTGATTGCAAGTGTTTTCAACGGACTATGATAGAAAGAGGTCGTGGGATCTGTCAGGTGAGGTCCATAAGGGTGACACTTGAAACAAAATGGCACCTACTCAAAGTGCCACGCCATAACATAACTGGGGTATAGAATTTCGCTTCATTTAATCCTCGGATAATCCAATTTGTTCTGTTCTTGTACCGGCACACAATTGTGTCATTGTTTAAACAAAAAAAATTGTCCTTCACATTTTTAAAGCCCACAGTCCAACATTGTATCGGTTCTGAGCCATTCTCTCGATCAAACTGTGTTTTTCACGCAGTGCTGTAGGGGTAAACCACGCTGTAAATCGATACAGAAGTTAATCCCACTGCTTCCTGTAGGAGGAGCTTCAGGCAAAGCCCCATTGAATTCTTTCATTTCAAAGTATAAATGTAAAACATCAATGCTGAGGAACCCAAAATAATGTTATTACATCTACTTTTAAAGGGACTATATGGAGTTTTAAAATGATAAGTATTGTCCTCCCCATACATGTTCCAGCAATGTCCTAATGCATACTTGCCAACTCTCCCGATTTTTCTCCTCCCCTCAGCGTTACCATGGAGACACTACTCACATTACATTTGACAAAATTACATATAATTTAAAAAAGGCCTGTGTAGACCTTACAATCGTTAGATGAGAACATGTAATTTCTTATTTAGGCATATAATATTCCTATTTTGCCAAAGTATTTTAATTTAATCGAAGATTGTTTTAAATATAGCCTATGTATTTTCCATAGGTCATTTGACTCAGACCTATTCACCACAACTGCCTCTAAAATCCTGCACTGTCACTCAAAAAGGTGTTACTTCGGGTCTGAAGTGCCCTCATGCACGAGCTTAATATAGAAGCTGCAGTTAAGTGTAAGACCTGAGGTGGCAGTAGTGGGTATAAAAATAACCCACTTGCATCTAGTCTCTTTAAGCCCCATCTACATGATATGTCCACTTTAAAGCCACACTGCGGAACATTCCAGGGTACATGTTGCGATGCTGAATATGCTGAATTCGATGAGCAATGAAATATGACAATAAAGCATTTATAAGAAAAGCTGAATGAACTAAAAAGACATGTTCAGCTTCCTGTTAGGGATTTTTCACTAATAAAACACCCACAATAAAAACATGCTTGTACTTTATTCTATTTATTGGGTGAAATGTTAAACAGTGTGGTGTTAGTGTGCATAATTATACAGCAAATGCCCTATCACTGGAGTAAAAAGAAGAGAAAAAATTCAGTTACATATTCTGCTAAAGTTGACAGCAAAGTTAGTGCTGTGCAGAGGTCGATTTGGTGTATAGACTATAGTCATTTGAAAGGTCTACCATGTTGAATCATACATTACAGTAGTGCAAATATTTCTTTATAATAAGTTGCAAACTCCAATCAAACACTTGTAACACAGTCGTGGGCGGCATCCATCAGGCCCGCTGTGCTAATAGAGCTTCAGAGGCCATCAGACAAGGGCAGACTGCTGATATATGGCACAATCCAACACAAACAAGCCGCGCTCTCGGCCCCATAAATACCAACATGCTCTCATCAGTCAGCAGTGGCTAATGGTAATGTACTGTGAGAGGCTTTTGAACATCCACGCACAAACACCGACATAGAACAAGACTAACACTGCATACGTAGCCGTGTGGTGGCAGACGGGCGAGGGGTGGTGGGGTAGATGACCTCCAATCACCTCATCCTATAGATTATCTCAAAAGGCCCTTCGCATGTTTGTCTATCGTGAACTCTAGCAGCTTGTTGTTTAGATTAGCGTGACAGTTTTGCGTCCTGGAAGTTGCCATGAAGACTCGGGATGTTAGAAATGAGTTCAGGATGAGTTTGGACCACAACAGATTAAAATGAACTCCCTCTTTTATTATTTGTAAGCAAAAAATAATTAGGTGTCGGGCCTTTGAGACATTACCTTTTACAGTGGCTCAGACAAAGCAGATAATTCCACACTGCCTGGCCATAAAAAAAAACTGGTGTAATCTTAGCGCTTGTGCTTCACAGCTTGGACGGGGCCTTTCTGTGTGGAGTTTGGAATGAATGATGTGTGTGTGTGAATGAATGGTGGCGGTCAGAGGGACCTTTGGCGCAACAGTGCTTCTGTCAGTCTACCCCAGGGGAAACTGGAGCTGCATATGTAGCACCACCGCGTGTGGAATGAATGAAGAATGAAGAACAAATCTGAAGTGCTTTGGGTGACTTGTGTCATGTGTAAAGCGCTATATAAACTCCCTTTTCATTCTATCTGGGGTCACTGCTACAGTTGGTCAGATCTAGGTTCAGCTACGCTGTGTGTCCAAAGAATGACATCCGCTGACGACCAGAACATCCTGAATGACCAGGTTATTCCATCAATGGAGTTCTTCTACTCTACAGTTCGAATCTCCTGCAGCCTGTCTTTGTATCCTTGGGCAAGACACTGCACCCATCATGCCTGTGTGAATGAGTGAATGGAGCTCAGAGGAACAGATTGGCAGCCTTGCAACAGTCAGTCAACATCCGGGCAGTAGGGATGGACGGATCGATACCACAGTATCGATATATATATACTAAACGGCTTCTTTTGAAGAATCGATATTGGGCAAAATCGATTCTAATTTGCATACGTAAAGAGAAGGCGTGGCAGCAATTTTAAACATAAAAGGATGATTTACATGTTGTCCACAACAGCAGGGGATTGAACTAAGCCAGCCATATCATTCTGGTTTAGATTCTGTTATTCATTCTTTCATTAAAGTATTAATTTTAAACTTTGTTTATGTATTTAATTTCACATTAACATTGTTTAATTAACCAGATAAAGTAATATCATTTTAATTTAACTATTAATTATATAAAACAATCAGTTTTAGAAATGTATATTGATTGAAATGCATTCACCCATATAAAATGACCAGTATCGGTGTCGGTATTGGTATCGAGAAAAATACCCCAAAAGTATCAGTATCATATCGATTCCAAAAAATGTGGTATCAACCATCCCTACTGGGCAATATGGCGAGAATGAATAGTGACTACAGTGCAGGGCTTTGAGAAGCCTTCTAACTGCACGGTGCGCACTCCCCCTAAGTCCAATAATTACTCAAGTATCCCTAAAGAATAAGTATACCTGAGCTGTTTTATTACGCAAAAGTATGAAGCGAGGGGGAACAGTGGACTGCAGATCCAAGCAGATGTTGGATGTGTGTAGTCAGACAATGCAAAACGTTTCGAATGTATTATTGTATTGGAAACCGTTTGTAAGCTGGCACTATTTAATTAGGATCTGTATTAATCACTGTAATTGTTGGCTGCGCGTCGCGGGAGCGTCGCCGGCCAATAGCTGTTAACCCCCTGCCTTTATTTCTGCTGTAGAGCCACTAACTCTTAATACAGTGTGATGCGTAATTTGGTCCAGACTCTGGGGATGACTTCTCATTGGTTCTCCATAATGGCTTGATTATCTCCAACTGTTTACCCATGCAAAGTCAATTATTTCTCAAGAGTGCTCTAAACTGGTATCTCAAGCAAGCACGCATGTTTTGTTTCGCCGCGAAGGGAGCCCCGCGCCTGGATTTACACTGTTGCTTTTTTCTTTTTTTTTTGCTATTCGAAAAGAACAATGTCTCTTATTGAAAACAGAGATGTTACATAGCGTTATTGTTCTGTAAACGCTGCTCTGTTTTTGTTCAATTATGGCACTATTGTGGAGCGAACATGGAAAACGGACACAGGCTTTTGGTAAAGACGAGCTTTAGGCTTGATCTAGTGCAGAGAAAAATGTATGTCTGTTATTGAATATGATTATGAAAAGGGCTGTGTGCAAGTGAAAAGAAATGTATACCATTTTTTTTGAAAGAATCTGTAAATTTAAAGAAACATTGAATATTAAAGATAGAAAATAAGAAATAATAATGGTTGTTGTAATGTGCAGCAGCGCTCCGCCGTGGAGCTGAGTGGAGCGGGAGGAACCAGATGGAGAATGAAGAATACATGACTCCGACACACAGCTGAATTAGTGATTTCCAGGTGGAGTTTTTGATGTTTATTTCTGTCCGTGTTTATGCTTGTTACTCTTGTTTGTTTATTCACACTGGGGGCAGAAAACAGTTGTAAACAAATTAAATATCCAGAAGAATCAGACCCAGATATGGATTTACCAAGGGAGGATGTTTCACAGGAATCGAGAATCACATTTCATCTTGAAGGAAAGAATAATACAACCCTGTGGGAGACTGTTTTTTACAAAAGTTGTTAATCAAATATTCATAGCACTGACGTCTATTTTGTTGATTAACCCTAGAACACTATTCCCGAGCAAATACAATTATGTGATTTGAGTGTCATGGGTCTCTGGGTAGCTTCAGCATTGTCTTTGATGGCATGGGTGTTTTCCTAATCCAAAACACACTTTTTCCTACAGACACATGTTTGAGTGATTTTCACCCAGCGTTAGTGATAGAAGGTTAGGGTTAGTGCATATAATCAGGCAATCTTGCCCCTTTCAAGGTTGACATTCAGAGCTGCAACATTTATTTTGCGACTTCAACTATAGCTTTGCTCCTGTCGCAGAGTCGGTGTCTCTGGCCTCACAGCGAGTGAGTAACACATAGTTATTTTAGTCAGCTGGTCATTTATACCCATTCAAAATATGACATATTTTGTTTCTCTCTCCTGTGGCTGTTTGTGCCAAGGACACTAAGCCTTCACCAGAGAAGTCTCACATATGCCAGGAATGGGTGGACAAAAAAAACTAGTTTCCATCTTCATTATTTTATTTTTTAGGAATTTTTTGTTCCCAAATTCCTAATTTTCCTGTAGTTTTGGAGCATTTTTATATGGTCCTCTCATGATGCTTTTCTTTCATTTGATTAGACATGACACCGTTTAATATAAAAGAACACTGCTCAAATGTGTCATGTATTGTTATGTTTTGATAGATTTTGATGAAAAGTACTCGGGTGTATCATCTCCAGTAAAAATGCCCCGGCATGAGTGATGGTGTTTTGAATTTGAGCGATAGTGTGCTAGGGTTAACTAACCCTTAGTCCTAGCTGTTCAAATGTTTGGTCCTAGAGTCGTCCTGGATTATATTTCGAACCAATTTCTACTATGTCTTGGTTATTGGCCCCATTGTCCTAATTACACAGCATCATACGCTTAAGGCAGCCGATGTCCAAAGTTATTATCCCAATAGGGAAATTTATCCTCTCAATGCCACTGGGGCAACGTGTCAGGATAAATGAGTGACCGTAGAACTGCAGGGTCCCGTATCCAGACCTTTAGCAAGGTTCTGTTGTGCATGTTTTGAGTTGATTGTGGAAACCAGACATGGTGAGAATATGCAAACTCCAAAAATAACTAATTTCTATTGAAACATAATGGTATTTTCAATAAGGTTCCCCATTGACAATCCCCATTGGATGACACTAATAAAAAAGTGTTCTTAAAGTCAAAGACCAGACAGGTACGTATCAACTCGTCTAAGCTCAGGTAAGGACATATCACATGTGGAAAAACGGTGGCCTGCTTCTTTAACCATATCCCTTTTTCTAATCCTAAAACCTTTATCCTAAACCAGAGCTGTGGGGAGATATTTTTGTTAAGGGGTGCTGAGGGACCAAATTTACCCCAAAAAAGCCTTTTCTGTGCATATTTCCTATTTATTAATATTGCTTGCAGTTCGCCAACTATCCACCAGGAGGCGCCACAGTGCCCTCAGCACCCTGGGTTCCCACGCCCTTGTCCTAAACATATTTAAAACACAAGTGACTAAACTAACTGAACGTGCTCACACCGCTCACTGAAAAAACACTGGGAGTGTCATTCAATAAGAAGGGGGTCGGAGCTTTGACAGAACTGCTTTTGTGTTAAAAATGAAGTTTGTTTTGTTTGTTTGTTTGTTTGTTGTTTGTTTGTTTGAAGGGCTTAATACCAGTCTTGGTTAAGTCTTAGTTAATTTTTCCTTGGTTGAATGTGTTTTGTTGTTCACGTCCTGTGTCTCCCATTCTTCTCATGTCTTGCGTAAAGTTCACACCAGAACAAGGCTGATGTCACATGAGTCGAAGCTTAGTAACCAGAGTCTGTCTCTCCTGCTCTCGCTAAGGGCCATAAATGTCCCATATTTTTTGTATTCTGTGATTCCTCGTGTCTCCCTCATTCCACTTCCTGTTATCTCGAGTATTTACTCCGCTGCCAGCCCCTCCGCGAATTGATAATTAAAATGTTGCCACTTTTTTGCTCAAAACTGCAGTGTCTAGACGACGGCGAATTTGAATTAATTACCAAAGCTGGGCCCGTCTGTGTGGAGAAAAGCAGCCCATGTTATTGACAAGTCATCACACTGTTTCTGTGGGGGTGCTTTTTTGGAGTTTGGTGTAAATTGGCAGGTTCGAGCCCTATCATTTGGGAATTTCATACTTTTATGTTCCACTGCGCAAAATAGCAGCCAAGCAATAATTTGACTCACCAATCGATTCTGTTCTCATCAAAAAAGCCATTACAGTTTTGGGACCTGCTTATCTGGGGACAGGCCGAACCTGGTTATGGCACGACTTAAATTTGGAGAGAGAGCACGCCGTCGTGAGACATGACCATAAACATGGGCACATGTAGAAGTCATTTACCGCCGGGGTCACTGTGCTGCGGGGTCCTAAGATGGTTTTCTAAAATACAACTAGAAACTTTGACTGCGGAGTAGTGCTGCTGCAGAAGTTACCAGAAAAGTCCTGTTGAAAACCTTGAAGGTGTTGAAATCTTTGAAACTGTTGAAATCTGAAAGTGTTATTGAAACTGTCCTTGAAACTATTGAAGTATTTGAAACTGCCGAAATCTGCCTTGAAACTTGACATCCTTGAAACTGTTGACATCCTTGAAACTGTCCTTGAAACTGTCTTTGAAACTTGACATCCTTGAAACTGGTCTTGAAGCTGTCCTTAAAACTGTTCTTGAAACTGTCTTTGAAACTGTCTTTGAAACTTGACATCCTTGAAACTGGTCTTGAAGCTGTCCTTGAAACTGTTCTTGAAACTGTCTTTGAAACTGTCCTTGAAACTTGACATCCTTGAAACTGTTGACATTCTTGAAACTGTACTTGAAACTGTCTTTGAAACTGTCCTTGAAACTTGACATCCTTGAAACTGTTGAAATCTTTGAAACTGTCCTTGAAACTTGACATCCTTGAAACTGTTCTTGAAACTGTTCTTGAAACTGTCTTTGAAACTGTTCTTGAAACTGTCCTTGAAACTGTCCTTGACACTGTCCTTGAAACTGTTCTTGAAACTGTTCTTGAAACTGTTCTTGAAACTGTTCCTGAAAATGTCCCTGAAACTGTCCCTGAAACTGTTCTTGAAACTGTTCTTAAAACTGTTCTTGAAACTGTCCTTGAAACTGTCCTTGAAACTGTTAAAATCTTTGAAACCTCTTCTGACAAACTAAATATATGATTTTTTGTATTTTCATGCAACAGCATAGACAGTGTTTAGTTGTTGTTGTTTTTTTAGCTTTTAGTGCTGTACTTGTAATGTACTCAGTATTTCTTTAAGTGACAACTTTTACCTGTGCCCTTAAATGTTGTATTTTACAATGACAATAAACTAAACTGTTCTTGAAACTACTGAAATCCTTGAAACTGGTGAAATCCACAGTCAAGTCAATAAAGAAAAAAGTCCATCTAAAACCGTGCATATTTGTGAATCGAGGTGAAATAGCCAAAAGAAACATGTTAAAACAGTATTATTTAAATGTTTTGTTTCTTAAAATCATTCGTTTTGTATGAATTTTGGAGGTCGCGGCCACAATTGTTTTCCCTAAGACCCAGGTGATTGGATGAACGGGACAAAGGAAGAAATTGAGAGATTGGATACAACAAACGGGCATAGTCTTGTACACGTCGCCGCCTTTTGCTGAGCGGCGTGTGATTCTGTGATACTGAGTGTCAGTGGTTGTTTTCTTCTCAGATTTCTCTGTGTCATTGGCAGAGCCGTGATCGGAGATGAAACAGAGCAGCAGATGTTTCAGAGGCAGAAGTGATTCTTATGGGATCAAACAAAAGACATGAGCAAAGAAATAGTTCATGAAGACTCCGATGAAGTGTCTGTGATTCGACTGACAAAGCAATCTTTTTTTTATTCTGTTTTTTTTGTTCACCCGAGAGGCAACACAAACATCTATAACAATGAGACTCAGCTAAGATCAGGGTTGTCCAAAGGGGGCCCGGGGCCAAATGCGGCCTTCAAAACTATTTTTGGCGGCCCTCAGGTTCTTTAAAAATGGAAAAAAGCTGATTTTAAGGTTCCACACTGAAAGAAAGGTTTCAGCCACGGATTAAAACTCTGCGAAACACACATAGGTGAAATTTTCACTGCACTGACATGATCTGTGGTCCTACACAACACTTTAATACGCCGGCCTCAATGAAAAAAGTTTGGACACCCCTGGCAAGCATAAAACACAATTCCTCAACCAGGACGTTCTGATGCTCAGTGTAAGGATGTAAAGGATTTAAAGGGGCTAGATGCAGGTTAGCCATTTTATACTCACTACTGCCACCTCAGGTTATACGTGTAACTGCACCTTCCATATTAAGCTCGTGCATGACGGCACTTCGGACCAGAATTAACACCTTTTTGAGTGACAGTGCAGAATTCAACACCATAGGACATTGTTAGAACATGTAGGGGGAGGAAAATACATAATTTCAACATGTTTTAAACTCTGTATAGTCCCCCAATTTGTTTAAATATCTTTCTTTGTCATTCAGTTCAGTTCAATACCTAATTTTGGACACAAAATAATTGTCTATTTTAATTAAAGGTCCAATATTGTCCTTTTTAGAACTACTTTAGGCCCCATAGTCTTTTCTCTTCTTTTATTAAACCAATATTTATTTGTTTGTAATTGTCCTTATTCATACTAGATATGCAGTTATGCAAAATGCCAGCAGAGGGCACCTTTCTTTCGCACTGTTGACCGTTGAGTAGCAAATCAAGAATTAATCAAAGGCACCGGCAAAGCTGAAGTTCATTCGTGTCATACATATTTGAAATGTTAAAAAGCAATCACTATTACCCAGGCTCAGGGATTGACATTAACGCTACGTCAGCCGGCAAAAGGCAGGCATTTCTATTTTAGCCACAAACACTTACTTGTTTCTGTACTGCAGCGCATTTAACTTGCAAACAATCACATGAAAATGAAACTTTGTTCAAGTTGAACAAGTCAAAGAATGTCAAAGATGCAATAATAAGAAACTGGACCCAGTATTTGTCAAACAGACAGATTCATTTGACGGACAAAGCGACAGAGGCTGGTGTGCTGAATTATTTATTTAGGCGAAACTATATCCCAAAGATATTGGATAGAAATAGCACTTGCCACAGATGCGGAAAAAGATGTGAAACTTCACCAGTGATGAATTTGTACACTGAGGACTGCATTGATTTTGAATTACAGCAGAGATAGCACAAAAACATCAAATTAGATAAGAGTGGGATTGACAGAAGACAACAAAAGTGAGGTACAAATCGCATTTACTCTCTGAATTCCTCTCATAATCACAATTTGCAGTTTCTTGACCAGTGTTAGTCGAGCTGGTGTATTTCAGACACTGGAGCCTTTCATATTGGCAGTCTTTATGGAAATGTATGCCACAGTTTGTCTTATCAAGGGTTTAAAAAAAAACTATAACAAAATCTAGTCAGGTTCCACACCACTTTTAATTGCACATAATGGAAGGAACATTATTACTTATTTTGAAGAGACAATGAACGTTAATAAACATTATAGGGCCGGGTACCGTTAATATTTTTTTCGATAGCGTTTTAGGTCACTTGGTTTGCGATACCTGAACGATAAATATACTAACATTTTTGCCATCTAGAACCAGAACAAAACAGAACAATAACGTTAATTTATTTAATAAAAAAAAAAAATATTTATTAGAAATGTTTGTCATTTATTTGAGCTGAAACAACCAAGTAACTGTCCCTGGACCGACAGACATCAAGATCTGGTCTCTGAAGATATATATTCTTTTGATCTGCTTTCAATACCGGTAATACCTAAACTTTTTTTCTGATACCATACAGGTATCTTTTAACAGCACCCAGCCATAAACATACACAAGACGTATGAATGAAAACGTGTCTTGTCCAAGAACACTACATGCAATTTTGTAAAGGAGACTTAAACTTATAATAATAATGCACTGATTAGCGCTTTTCTGGACACTCAAAGACGCTTTACATTGCATTATTCATTCACTTCATACTTGGTGGTGGTAAGCTACTATTGTAGCCACAGCTGCCCTGGGATAGACTGACCGAATCAACCCCACCGACCACCACCTACCCCTACACACACACTGGTGTTTCCAAACAGTCTCCCATCAAAGTACCGACCAGGCCTTTCCCTGCTTAGCTTCCAGATCTGACGAGATCGGGCAGAGTAAAGGCGGTATGGGCCACTTATACCTCGATAAGTAAGTAAGTGCTTTATTTATATAAACGTACATCGACATGTTCAGGTGTTAGTCCTGAGTCGCTGCGACTGAGCATGTCACTACTGCGGCTCAACCTGACCAGCATGTTTTTGGAGGTACAGGAAACAGTAGCACCCGGAGGAGACCTGGTTGGCTGACTTCAGTCTCCTCTGATCCTCTGAAACGGTGCAGCACCTTCTGGGTTTGTCTGAGCATGGTGTCCTGCACTGGTCAGCTCCTCCACCTCCTCCTTCCTCTTCCTCCTGCGCAGCTCCCTCCGCTAAACAACTCTCCACGTTTGTCCCTTTTTTGTTACCTGTAGCGCCTCCTGTGATGCCTCCACAGTTAGCTCATAAGATCGCTGTTTGTTTACTTTTTAAAAGCTGCCTTCTTCAGGACCATTATTGTCTCTCTGCTGTACAAAAAAAAATCAATCAAACAATCAAACAAAACATGGCAAAGACCTGTACCAAGAGAGAGGGAGGTTGCTGCTTGTTTACACGTTGCCATGACACACACACACAAACAAACTACACTGAACAAAGTTTAACCCCATTAGCCAATGTTTTTCATTTGAAGTGACACACAGCGCAGACAAAGCTTATGTATTTAGAAAAAATAGCAAATGAGCTGTAAAATGGTGTTTCAGAACTGAATCCTGGTGTTATTTCCCCCTCAAAAAACCAAGGGTCAAGTGGAGCAGCTCTGACATGTGCCTCTCACATTAACACTGATGAAGGCTAAAACAGTATAATGGACTGCAAATTAGCCACAAATGAACCACGCTGAATAATGTGTTCCCACCGGATTAGAATGCAGTAATGAGTACATGTTTTTAGTCAGACTCGGGGTGCGCTTGACGTGTGAATTGCAAACTACCCCAAAGATTTGAAAAGCCCCTGTGCCATCTTTTAATTGTGGAGGTTAATCGAAATGTTCGCGCATAGGCCGACTCTTGCTCATTAAAATTGAGTTTTAGCATCACTTTTAGTTGAATTAAGATGGTGAAGATGGGAATTAAGAGAGCAAGCTAGAATAAATTGAAACTATCAAATGGATTGTTGTGAGAGTGAAAATACCAGCACTGTTTCGATGTCATGTCTTCTTTTGTGAAAGTCACTTTAGACACATTTTGTCCAGACAGGAGATCATACGCATTTTATATATATATACAATTTATATTGACGACCTTGCAAAAATTTAATAAAATCTGAATTGGCCACTGGTTGCACTGCGTTAAGACCGCGATGCTAGGGGCCGACATTGCTGCAGTACCTCCTTTGTGGGCGGAAAAAACAAGCTAGTTTTCCATTAGAAAGCATTGCACTTAACACATGATTTAAGCAACTGTAAAGCCTGGTTTCTAATTTTGTTTTAACTTTTTACAGCTAGATATTGCTAATGTGATAACGCTGGGTTACTTTAAGCTGGTTTTCGTAAGAAACATTTTAGAAATCTTGTATACTAATGAGGGCGTGGCTACGACCCACCTACACGTCATGCAAGGGCCGAGGCTACAATGAAGATCCCGCCCTTTTTAGGAACATGCTCCGGAGTCTGATTAATCAATGCGTTTTTACGGGGACAGGCTCTGACAGCGCTCACTCACTCTCCGCCTACTTTACCACATGTAACACCAAAACGGAGCAGTCTGCTGAAGTGGATGAGCAGGAGAGGCCTACCGCCTCCCCCATGTCACTTCCAAGGCGCGAGTGCTTCTCCGCTCGTGTCCCGGCTCGGCTGTCTGTCTCCCGGTACTCATTTCGCCTCCTGCGTGGCAGGTTTTCTCTGCACGGACTTGATAGATACAGACGGCATCTCTGGAATCGTCCATATATGGTCATGTTTGAAAACAGTTAAGGGGGAAAACAATTTTGATTAAAATCTAAACTTTCTCTAATTATTCAAAAACTACTTGAACAAATGCTCAATTATGAATATTGTTTTCTACTAAAAAAAGATACAGAGATATGGAGAGGAGCAAAGTGGTTCAACTGCCCATAAATACATAAATACAATAATATAAATAATATGACTGCCGTTTTTTTGCTTCTACTGAACAATGTGCTGTGAATAAACATCTATATGGACCCGATTTAGACTTGACTTTATTTGTATGAGATAAATACATTTAGGTTTCGCCAGAAAATGGCTAAAAGAGTGAAAAACGGTGTTTCCTATTCTATTTTCCCCCTTGGCGAAGCCACGCCCCCTTCTATGACGAGATGCTGTCTGTATCTATGCTGCATCGGCCACACTCTCATTTAAACTCTCTTCTTATTGTCTCTAGCTGAGTATCAGGACAACAGTTTGGTGAATAGACGAGAGCAAAGCCGTTTTACGGCTTACAAAGAGGGGTTGATTCCACACGGTTTTCATGAGCACAGTTACTTACAGTAACTCCGGTTCTCTGAATGTGAAAACATAAAACGTCTACCACGGTCCCCGGATGTGACGACATCGCGAGCGCTCATATGGTAAGACAGAAATAACCATCAGGTGCAGGTTTCAGTTAGTTTTAAATCAGCGGTTCCCAAAACTGTGGGTCAGGGACCGGAGGTGAGCGAATGTGACCATTTTCCATTTACCATTTTAAAAAGTGGGGAAAATAGACTGGTGTTATGGACGACATTAATCTGACAGTTGCTTATTGGTTAGTGGTTCTCACACAGTGGTGCAGGGCCTGAATTGAGGTCATTATGTTCCCTAGTTGAACTGTTTTTACCGTAAATGGGTTCGCTCTTTGTCAAATAGCCATGGGGTGTGTACTGTGTAACCCTGTGTAAATCCGCCATGATTTCCCCCTCGAACATAGTTACTACGGCAAACAGGGATGAGTGAGGAGACAGAGTGTTAATATTATGTCTATGGTCTGAACGGAGCCAAGAGATTCATTTGCTCTTGGGGTGCCATTATTAGCTACACATGCCTTGGTGGGAGACTAATGAAGAGTGACTCACACACACCTCATTTACACAAAAAACATGGGCGAAGTGTCTTGCCCAAAGACACAGTCACAGTATGCCCTAGCTAGAGTTGCTTCCAATCCCTTATTGTAACAAAGCTGTATAAAGCGGCTTCTTTTCTTCCACAGATCTAAAATATATGAGCGTAGCATTTAGTGACCATTTATGCAGCTTAATCAATACACACAGATGCTAGCGGTGTCTGGGGAATGCTAATTAGCTGTAGCGACTGTAGGCGTTCAACAGCTTAGTGTGAATTAAGCGAATTATCATGTTATATTAATTGCACCTGTGACACAAAGCTACAGGCAAGAACTTCAACGTTTGAGCGTGTTGCGAGCAGAAACTGACTGAACGCCACAGACAGGCCCCGTCTAGCCCACGATCCAACACACTGGCACAGCGGTACGGACGTTTGCCTCTCAGAAAGAAGGTCCTGTGGTTTGATTCCAGGTCAGGCGGGGCCTCTCTGCAGGGTTTGGATGTTCTCCCTCTGTGCGCAGGTTTCCCCTCCAAATATAAACATGTACATTACTCATAAGCCCTTCCCTAGAATAGAAATGTCATAATCTTGAATGAATAAATGGTTTATTTTGGTTGGATGCATTGAAATCAATACTATTTCCAAACCAAAAAAGAATAGGCTGAATCTTATAATTCCCTGGTTAAATAAAGGTCAATTAACCTTTAATTAACAAAGCACATTTTCTCCAGTTTGACTTTACCCAAATCTAAAAGCTACTTGAAGCATAAAAATAGCAAGAAAATCATAAAAGAAAGTCAAGAAAAGTGATGAAAAAGTGACCAAAAAGTCACAGAGCAATAGAAAAGTGACAAAAAGCGATAAAAATGTGGCAAAAATGTGATGAAAACCCAACAAAAAAGCAGTGGAAAAAATGTCAAAAAGTGACCAAACGTGAGGAAAAAGATCAGTTTAGATGAGTCTTGTAGGGCTTAGCTTTCAAATGAGGCGCTACACCGGCCTATAGGCTGTGACCTGATGGATTTGGGTAAAGCTGAACTGGAAAAAACACACTTTATTAAAGTGGGGGTTAAGAGATTTAAAAAAAGAAAGAAAGAATCAATCAATTTACTTTGATTTTGTATTTAAATGCATTTATTGGCTTGAAGACATAATATTCATTTGGTGATTCATGTGACTCACTGCCATATTGGATAATGTTTCTAATGCAAACATGATCAAACTGAACCTGAATTGCACAAAGCTAAACCGCTCATCATAGGAATATCTACAACCATGAGGTACTGCATAAAATGTAGTGGCATTTTTAAGCTTAAAGGAATAGGCCACCGTTTTTGCGTACTGAGACATGTTCTTACCTTAGCTTAGACGAGTTCATTTGTACCTTTCTGGTCTTCACGAGTGCCCTCAGTCACGTAAACACAGCACAGACGGCATTAGCATTAAGCCTCTCCTCCTCTCCACTATAGCTACAAACGAGGTGAAGATACAGTAGAAGCTACCAAGCTCTTCCACGTTTTCCCTATTTAAATATGGTTACGTGAAGTGTTACACGATAAAGTAAAGTTACACAAAATTAAACAATATGGATTTTCTAAGCGGATAAAAAGGGGAACTATATTTTAAGGCGTAATAGTATCAGGAGTAGTTCGACATCCGTGCAGTATCACTTTACTGTGCAGATGTCAAACTACTCCTGGTATTATTAAGCCTTAAAATATAGTTCCCTTTTTTATCTGCTTAGAAAATCCACACTTTAACTTTGTGTTACTATACTTTATAGTGTAACACTTTACCTAACCTAAATAGGGAAACCGTGGAAGAGCTTGGTAGCTTCTATCTTCACCTCGTTTTGAGCTATACGTTTGTTAAGTGGTGACGTCACAGCTCTACTTCCGGGTCCGCAGGTGTGCGAGAAACTACAATAAACCCTTTAATACCACAATCAATATTTCTGAAACTCAACAGAGAGTTACTGAACATGCTTATTTATCAGGCCCATCTGCCAAAAATGCTGTACCTACTGCTATAAAAGTAATATTAGCCAAAATCGGTACATCCGAGTTAGCAGAGATAACGGCGCAGCAGCTATGCTAACCCCAGAAGTTGTGACTTTAGTAAATATTACTTTTTTAGAAGTAGGTTTGGCATTTTTGGCTAATGGGTCTGAGAAATAAGTAGGTTCAGTAACTCTCCGTTGAGTGTCAGAAACATCGATTGTTGTTTTTAAGAGTTTTTAATGTATTTTTTCTCGCATATTTGCCGATCTGCTTGTACCCGGAAGCGGAAGTCACACTTAACAAATGTATCTATCCCCCCGTATGGTGCTGACTGTCCTGCGTTACCATGGAGATAAACTGAATGAACTTAATGAACAATAAATAATATAAATATAATAATAAATCCACCATCTTTTACGAAAACTAAATCTCTGTTACAGGCTGTAATCCAATTTTGTTTGTGTCACGCATCAGGACTGTAAACTCCTACTGGCAAAAAAAAAAAACACCCAATTTTTATTAGTGGAAACAACATCAACATTTCTCCAACGTGTTCTTGACGCGAGAAACTGATTTCATTGGTTTCAAAGCTACATAAGGGAACATAAGCTTATTATAGCCCATAATCCAATATGAGCTCCCGAATTGGCAGAGCAATGACATATCAATACTGTCCTTGGTCGCTGCAGAAGGTGGAAATGTAACAAAATGACTTCAGTCGAAGGGGGGGAAAAAAACCTGTATTTCTCGCTGTAAAGTGAAAACCAGCTGGGGATACAAGGACAAGGTTGTAGAAATGTGGCTTTTTGTACTGAGTCAAGTTGGACAGAACCACCACAGCCTCATAAAATGAACAGTTTTGGACCATTTGAAAAGAGGTCAAATATGGAGAGCTGCACAATGTTACGAATTGTAATGTGATTTGACAAACTATACTGTTACTATATAACTATAAACTATACGGTAAACTATAGACCCTTTAACTGCTGACATAATCAGTGACATCAGCTGGAGGCAGGAAGTGATCAAGAGAAATAAGATTAAACTAAAACTAGTGATTTTAAGTGTAAAACTACAACTACAAAATGTGGTCCTGTTGTGACTTAAGGTGCAAGAACAAGAGGAACAACATTTTAGACGATAAAATAAGGTTTATCTGATATTTCCAAAAACGTTAGACATTTATTTATCGCTACTATGACAACAGCTACAATAGATACAGACAGCATCTCTGCAATCGTCCATATATGGTCATGTTTGAAAACAGTTTAGGGGGAAAACAATTTGGAGAAAAAGCTCAACTTTCTCTAATTATCAAAAAATACTTTAACAAACCCTGAATTATTGATATAGTTTTCTACTAAATAAAGATACAAAGACATGGAGAGGAGAGTTCAACAACCCGTAAATACTTTAATAACGGAGAATGCTAAGACTTCATGTTAGCATCGTGCTAATGCTAACGGCTAGCTAGCGCTTCTACTGAACAATCTGCGGTGAGAAAATATCCATTTGATTTAGATTTACACTTGACTTTATTTATGTGTGATAAATAAGTTTATATTCCACCAGAAAATGGCTAAAAGGAGTGAAAAATTCTGTCAAAAGATTCTATTTTTCCCCTCCGCTATATATAGTAACCCTTTTTTTATCTTATAAGGTAAAAAATGCTAGAGTGACTTTGTTCCTCTCTACTGTATGATGGGGCCACAGGAACTGCCACAACCATTTGCACGAAATACAACCACTTAAAATGTGAGACTAATTAGCAACGCTACAGTATTTTACCAAATCGCTCGAGTGCAGGTCCAATAAGACCCTGATCCCCATTGTCTTCAAGCAACTGTAAATCTGACAAACATATGGCAGTAGTGCTTCACAAACATGTAACGGCTGCACTTGAAAAGTACAAGAGATTTTTAACAGTCTCCTTGTCATGGTTTGTCGGTGGAATGTGGAAAATAAAACCCGAGACGCAAAAAAAAAAAACAAGTGGTGTTTAATAACTGAAGAAATCCAGAATAACAAAATCCAGAGATGAGAAAATGGTGAAACAAGACTCAAAGGAAACCGGGGCTGATGCAGACAATGAACCGACAAAACACATGGGAAACACAGGGGTATAACTGCACGAGGGCACAGGCAATTAACACAGGGGAAGTAAAGCAAAAACACAAAACATGTCGGAATAAAACACAAGAAACCCACCAAAACAGGGGACAGAAAACACATCATGACACTTCCAACAAAAGTTTGTTTGAAAATGGTGTTTAGCCTGGGCGTTTCATAGGCAGAAATGGGCTACAGAGATGTTTCATTGTATTTGTAAATAAGGTTTGGTTCATGTTTGGTTCGGCTCACAGAAACGTGTGCTTGTGTCCATGTGCATCTTTGAGCAAACCAAGTTCAGTTGTAGTTACTTTTTAACTACTTAATATATTCTCTTTAAAGCAGAACTAAGTAACTCATGCGTCTAGAGGCCATAAGCGCCACTGCAGGTGTTGCATTAGGTGTACTCATCTTCACTAGTAAGACTAAATACTGCAAAGGGGGATAGTATACATCGTGCCACAAATCAATGACACAATGTATAATTTTTTTCACTCAAACTTGGCTGTAAACACTGCTAAAGCGGTGCTAGTCCACAGTTAGCTTTGCCTGTTTGCCTGTTAGCTTTTTCTACATGTTTGTTAAGTGGTGACGTCACAGCTCTACTTCCGGGTCCGCAGATAAGCAAAAACTACAAAAAATTATTTAATACCACAATCAATATTTCTGAAACTCAACAGAGAGTTACTGAACATACTTATTTATCAGGCCCATTAGCCAAAAATGCCACACCTACTGCTTTAAAAGTACCAAAATCGGTACATCCGGGTTAGCGGAGATAAATGCTAACGGCAGCTACGCTAACCCCCGGAAGTACTGACTTTAGTAAATATTACTTTTTTAGCAGTAGGTGCGGCATGTTTGGCAAATGTGTCTGAGAAACAAGTGGGTTCAGTAACTCTCCGTTGAGTTTCAGAAATATTGATGGTTGTTTTTAAGAGTTTTTAATGTTTTTTTCTCGCATATTTGCCGGTTTGCTAGTACCCAGAAGCGGAAGTCGTGACATCACACTTAACAAACGTATTAGTGTGTATTGTGCCTCCGACCCTGAGGCAGGGAACGTTGCAATTGTAGTTTTCTGGACAGAGACACCATAGGAGATGAAACACCCTCCAATCATCCCATTAACACTTGTATTACCCCCAGAGGGACTATGAAAAGGATTTATCAAGTTAAACAAGTGACTTAGTTCTTCTTTAAGTTTACTGTTTGGAAAAAGAACAATTTGCATGTGCCTTTCACAGTCAAGCGATTAATGGATAAATCGTAAAAAATAATCTGCAGATTAAATAGATCACCATCATTAGCTGCAGCTCTAATTCAGTGTTTAAATTACCTCTTTTCTGGCTCTGTTTTGTTGCAGTCACTTAGTGTTGCCCGGCTGAAGAAAAAGAACAAACCTTCAGGTTGTTGTTGGCGAGCTGACCCTCTCTGTTGCAGGTTCATTGTTTCAGGTAAATAATATTTTCCTTATTTATAACAGCATTTTACTTATGATTCAAACTGGATGGAAATTCGTGGGGTAAAGTTCCTCCATCATCGGTGTTTAAAGGAGAAACTCTTCTGCCCCTGTCATATTTTGGTGCCTTCCTGTCAGCCTGCGGCGGGAATATACCATTAACCATTAACAATATGAAATAACATGAGAGCATATAGAGCGGAGCATATGCATAAAAGCTATAGACGCCTTTTCCGAGCTGCAGGCGGTGTCATTAACGTTTCATTGTCCTCTGACTCATATGGGGCTTATGCTTTCATCTCATCCTCACACTGTCAGGGCCTTTAGAGAGAATTGATCCAAGTCAATACTTACCGTCATTGGCCTCTACATAAAAGATTGTTGTGTAAGCAAATGCGCATAGGGCATGCTTATGTAGCACAAAGAAATGTCAAGTCATTAGAGACCTCTACGTCCAGTGCATACAAGAAAAGACTGACCATTTCCAGACACATTACTGTCGCTAAGGTAACGTAGGTGATGTGTGTTGCCCATAAACACTACAACAGTATTGGTTCATTTGGGATTTGAACTACTCCCAGGGACGTCTTGCTAAACTATTGTTGCTTTACCGGCACGTTTTTGTGGCTTTTGCTTTGTCATCACTTTTTAACAGTGTTTTTGTCACTTTTGTTTTTGTCGCTCTTTTGTTGCTTTATTTTCATCTTCATCCTTGTTTTCGTTGCTATTTTGAGGCTTCGTTCGAGAAGATTTTAGATTTGGGTAAAGCCATTATGAAGAAAACGTGCTTGGTTCGGGTGGGGGTTAAGAGGTCAAGGCTTTTGGGCCAATTTGGTCTCTTAAAAATTAAAACTTTCACACACTCTTTACAATAACATGTTTAGTTTCTGTTTCTCCCCGTAGATTCATATAGGAAATAAGCGGCTTCGGCATTACACCGAGCGCAATGCATGCTGGTCCAGGTTAAAGGTCAGGACTATCCAGATCGAGACCGAGTGTGACACAGATATTGAATATTTTGAGCGTTGAAAATCTATGTTTTAAAAGAATTCTGTAAGAAACGGGGACACAGTGTTACTGGGAAGAGAAAAAGAACTTGTGGCCCTTACTAAATAAAAAACAGAACCACTTTAAGCGACGTAATAGTCACTAAATAGCCGGTTGTTCTTCTACTATGATAGTATGGTTTTAATGGTCATTGTTGACACTGTGGGTAGGTGTGAATATTACCACACATGTGTACTGACAATGCTGATTTGGCTTTATTGGCCATGAATTTTTCCCTCACATTTTGACAGCAATGTCTCTCAATATCAACTTAAAGGTGCATTACGCAACTTCTTATTTGGGGATAAATCGGCTGTGAGTGGTCCGTCAGCAGTGAAAACCTCCGAAACAACTGATCTCAGAGCGTCCTAGAGACCACTGTGATGGAAAGCAAACCCAATGTTCCACCAACAGACAATATTTTGAAGGTTTTTTCAGAGTCTTTTTAAACATCTAATTTATTGCCTGATGTATTGAGTAAAAAAAAACCTAAATGAGATATAAAACCCCTCTGAAAATTGATTTGTAACCAATATGTCAACAAAATAACCCCCTCCGTTTAAACCTAGCTTTACTTTTTTTTTTCAAATAATAAAAGGATTAGATCAGTAAGTATTTCACACAAGCACCATGTCATAAAATATTTCAACTTCCACGTACCATGAGGTCAGATCAAGACCAATTCAAGACTCAAAACAACTAAAAAGGCTTTAAAGTAGACTTACATGTGATAAAATGATGCCTAAACCATATCAAAGAACACCAAACTTAAAGCAACACTATAACTATATAAACACATAAAAAAATAAAAGATCTATTAAAATGAATAAAGTCTAACATTTTTGGATGACCCTCAGTGCCACCGCTCTAATACGCTCCATTTCTTGACTATAATAGATAAATAGAAAACACATGATTAAACGCATTGTCAGTGACCCTGGAGTCCCTCAATGCTAGTTTGAGAAATGGCCCTTTTTTTCCTCCTATAGAACAATAAAAATGCTATCAATAACTTCTTAAAAGGGGCATTAAGACTCTTATTGACAGTGCTGGATTTAATTACTTGCTTAAAAAATGTTTAATTCAAGTGTTTGAGGCTGGCATCGTTCACTTTAGCCCCAGGAGACGGATCAAACAGTCGGTGCCAGCGACGCTCTTTATTCTATGGGAATTCTCCGGCACTTTTCAACCTTATTTGTTTTTGCGTGCCTGCACTTGCTAATAGGTGATTTTAATTGCCCCAAACAACCATATCTTTATGAAACACATTTGTGCACTGCCCAGTACCCCACATCCTTGAACAATGACAAGCGTTTCAGAGAGGACGGAATTAAAATTCAAAGGCAAAGCTGGTTCATTTTAGTTTCCAGGAACTGCCGTGTGAAAAACACTTGACTGATTTTAATCACATTCTTATTTATTTCAGCTTAGGGCTCGGCATGACTTTTTAACAGCACAGAGGAGATTTCCCTCGGTCGGTTTCGTGGCACAACAGCGCCATCTAGCAGGCCACTGGAGGAAGCAAGTAGCACTCAGAACCCATTAGACATTCTCAATAAAGCTCCTCCATAGCAGAGCTGCAATAACAAACATTTATTTGCAGAATGGCCCTGCGCTGAGAGTGTTTTATCTCCCTCCCTTTGCCACCGCTCTGAGTCAGGATTAGTGTTTGCCGACATGTGTTTGCGCTGTTCACTTTAGACAGATGCCAGTCCTGCTCAAGCGGTGACTCATTGCATGTGACTGACACTTGGCAAATGCACTGAAATCCCACAGAATCAAGTAAGCAACAAACAAAGCAAAAATGCAGTCTGCGTCGGTGCAGGGGTGACTCCATCGAGTGCTTGTATAGATGACACAAGATACAGTATTCGTATGATTCATTGTATTCCGAACTTTTAAAGCAATAATGAGTAACTTGTTTACCTTAATAAATCCTTACCGTAGTCCCTCTGGGGGGTAATACAAGTGTGAATGGGATGATTGGAGGGTCTTTCATTGAAGCAACCAATACACACTGATAGAGTTCGGGAAATTCCACAGCTACCATGGAGATCCGCCATCTTTGCAGCTGTTAGCATACATTTCCATTGACATTAGCTAAAGACAGTATAAACAGTGGGAAAAAGCAAAGCAGGTTGGTGGGAAAGTTCTCATCAGGCAATAAATTATTTTCCTTCTGATGAAAACATCCAAATTTGGAAAGCCCTGTGAGGCAACTGCAAAATATTTTTGATTGATTGAAATTGATTGACGGATTTTGTTGCCCTCATTCAAACAAATGTTTAAAGCATTGTTTTGGCATTGAAGAAAGAGAAATAATAATTTTACAACATGGTGATGATAGATGCAGGAAAAGGCAAAAAAAAAAATCTAGTACCAGTTACGATACCGAAACTCATGTACCGTCAACCTCTTAACCCCCACCTGTACCGATTTAAAAAGTGTCAGAATTGCGACAAAAATGAGACGAAAAAAGGATGAAAACGCAACAAAAGAGACAAAGAAACTTGGGAACCCAGGGTGCTGAGGGAGCTGCAGCACCCCCTGGTGAATAATTTGAGTATTGCAAGCAACATTAGGAAACAAGCACGGAAAAAGGTTTTGGGGGGGCAATCTTGATCCATGTTCCCGTGGCAATGGAAGCAACTAAAGAATAACAGAAAATGTGACAGAAAAGTGACAAATAAGCCACGAATGTGCAACAAAAGAGCAGCGGGAAAATTGATGAAAAAGTGACAAAAACAGCACAAAACAGGAACAATAAGCAATGAAAAGAAATAAATAAGTCAAGACAACGCGACAACAATGCGAGGAAATATATCCGTTTAGATGAGTTTTGTAGGTCTTAGCTTTCAAATGAGGCGTGACACTGGCCTATAGGCTGTAGACTACAGTGAAGAAGCTTTTAGATGAACTGGAAAAAATGCACTCGGTTCAGGGGGGGGTTAAGCGGTTTTAAAGGCAGAGGAGCGACGAGTTACATTTACTCAAGTACAAGTATTTGAGTAACGTTTTGTTGTAACTGTAGTTTTTATCACACAGTACTTCTTACTTCTCAAGCAACTGAAGTATCTGAACTACTTGAGAATCAATGTAGTAAAGCTTTGACAAATAAAATAGCTCTAGTTTGAGTTTTGTGTACCTTATTCTGCAGAAGTATTCCTTTTTGTAACAGCCCCAAACCTCCAGGCTCCCTCCTTTTTGTATTCATTTTGTGTGTGTGGTTAATGCTGTCTTTCCCTCCATGGATATCTGGCTGTGTGAGCTCTGGCCTGCGATTGGAGGACATGGTTTCAAGCTCGGTCCTGGTTGGCTGCTCATCCCTGATCTCTGATTGGTGCGGCATCTGAACACCTGGCCCCACTCAACCACCTGGTCCCAGCCACACCTATAAAATACCACAATACACAGTACCCCATTCTGTGTTGTGTCCCTTCATGTCTGTCCAGGGACCACAGGTTGTCTCGTTATTTGGATTGTGTCTCTTGTTTGTGTTAGGCCAATCTGTGACACTTGTAGTTTTTGAGACACTTTTTTTTTTAAACCGCCTTTGTTTGGTTATTATTGCTACCCCTTTGTTAAATTTACCTTTTACGCCCCTTTTATTATCTTACAACGTTATTTATCCATTTTACATCTTGGTTTTTGTTTTTTAATCTAGCAGAGCCGGGTTGTAACAATAGTTTTATGACAACTTTCTTTGGATATATAAGAATTTTCACATTATTTCATTTTTTCCCCCTCATAATTTATGCCAATGCTGTAACATTAATCAGACTTTTATGCTCAAACAGTTTTCCAGTACACACAAAACTAAAGCAACATTTTCTCCAAGCACTCATGGGTCACTACTGGAGTAAAAAAAAAAACATTTTCAAGTAACGTTTCGGCAACACTAGTAGGCCTATAACCTCATCCAAGCCCATCCATATCAGTGTACTTGTAAGTCAGTGTGGAAGAGCTCCTCTGTTTCCAAAGCAGGACACTACCCACTTATTCTCCGCATAACCTCTTTATCGTGATCCCAAATCTCCAAGCACAGCGCCTTTTACATCTGCTGGCCATGTTGTGCGCATGAGGCCGTCATTAAAAATACATGCATCTCCTCAAACTGTGTCCCGACAAGCCACTCAACGCTCATTGGATATCAGTCATTAAAATTAACCAAAGGGGGACAGCCGGCGGTGGCAGCAGGTCCCAGGTAAGTATCAAGTTCAGCGGATGAATTTTTCAAAGTCCCCATTAGCTCCACAGGCCGCGGCGCTGACGTCTCAAGGCTGTATGCTCTGACACCGGCATTGTCCATGTCGGCTGTTGAGTGCAGGAGGTGTGACAAAAGCCGAATCGACAATAACAACATGGGTCCCGCGGCGGCAATACTACTTCAAATACTCCTGCTGGTTGACAGGGCTCATTCGAAAAAAGGTGAGGTGGTGTTTCTTATCTTCATGGGGGGAAAAAGAGGCTTGTGTTCAGTGAGAAGTGCTTCATCTTACGGGTTATGAAGAAAAAGCTGTTTGTGTAGGAAAAAGGAAATGGGCTGCGGGTGGTTTAGAGAGGAATAGTGTGTGTATTTTTCTTGGCTTTCTTGAATTTAACTTTTTCTTTGTAAATGTTTTTGTCATTTTGAATAAAAGGTTGACATCTACACATGGGGTTTGGGTCTGAATACGCTGCCAATGGACAACCTAACCCACATGTTGTTGTTTTTTACGGGAAACCGGAGCAGCTACAGTGACCATACACATGCAAACTCCACACAGAAATGCTTTACCCAAAGTGCTATCCACTCTGATCTCTTGCGAAACCACAATGTCATTAGCTATACATTTGTTACAGTTTCCCCACAGTGTTTATAGTGTGTTTTGTCAAAAGAAACAATGAGCAAATGTACCATCTGAATGAATATGTCTCCACTTTACTCTCAAAGGTCGTTCTCATCCCATAGCATAAAACAAGGGTTCTCAACTGGTGGGGAACCAAAAGTGGGTCATGGGTTGTTAGGCTTTCCCAGAAAATATTTAGTAGCGTTAAGTTGGGTTAGACATTCTGCTCAAAAGGAGTGGGATGAAAGCAAGAAGCTTATGAGCGCCCGCCCCCAGACTGCAATGCAATGAAAATTTCACAATAGTACAAAAGGAACAACAAAGAAACAACAGCAAAAAAATAAAAATGGACTATATACAGTAGAAGTATCTGATCATGGTAGAAATGTCAATTTTCAAGACGGCATTTACATTAAAATAATACGAAGTCACTTGTTTACCTTAATAAATCCTTTTCGTAGTTCCTCTGGGGGTGATACAAGTGTTAATGGGATGATTGAGGGGTCTTTCATCTCCCTCTGGTGTCTCCGGCCAGAAAACCACAATTGCAACTTCACAGCCACCGGACCGGAGCAACCAATACACACTAATAGAATCACGAAGAAGCTAACAGGCTAACGGGCAAAGCTAACTGCGGGCTAGCACCACTTTAAACAGTAGTTACAGCCAAGTTTGAGTGACAAAAAAATGTCCATTGTGTAATTGGATGTATATCCCTCTCTCCCTTTGTCTTTTCTGTCAGTGTAGTATTTACTCTCACGGACAATTAATAAGCAATTTGCTACGACACCTGCAGTTGCGCTCATGGCCTCTAGGGACAAGAGTTACTCAGTACTGCTTTAAGGAAGATTTCATGACTGAAACTCATGTATTGTATAAATTCCCCAAAAAGGATATTAATTACGATAAAGCTACAAAAATAAATCAGTCGAATGCACGAGCCCTGCAGCATGCACACATACACACAACACGTTTATGAATTAACATGATCCTATTGTAATATCAGTCATACAATTAGCAGCATCATATTGTGATTAGCCTCATTATTATCAGCATTATTTCATATTTATGTACAAAAAAGTATAGAATCTCTACTGGAGCCTGTTCAAATTACTGCTATCGCGGTGTTTTGATCAGAATTTCAGCTTTTTTTGTGGCTTATGTAAGGATTAAACAATGAGGAGCCGTGCATTATGCAGTTTTAACGCGCGGCGTGGAGGCAAGAGCACCATGACACGCAGCGGAAGTGCATTATAACTGTATAATGCACGGTTCCGAGTTGTTTAATCCGCTTACACCATGGTTCCACAAACTCAAATGTTAATTGTGGCCGGTTTGTTTTTTTTAAGTCCGGGGCAGGAGTTTACTTTTTAAGCTGTTTTACCTGAAACTAGTTCCAGCTCAAATGTTTGTCATTACTATGGAAACAGCTGCAGCGGAGTGATATCGAACACGATTTACCTGTTGCCAGACTCATGGTGCGTTCATGTCGACTGGGGAGTTCGTTTTCCCGAGATGTGACGTCATTGTCCCCGGTTGGCTTGTGTTCATGTGGTTTTTATGTGGGAAAGTGGAGATTTTGATGTCATCAAATAAAAACGATCTTGTATCACTGATTAGCACTGAGCTGCTAATCATTTAAATGTGTTGTTAGCGTCTCAAAAGCTAAAGGTTAGTTTGTTAATATCATGTAAATTCACTTTTTGCCAGCATTAACGTTGAACATTTCACTCGCAAATCTGTTACAAGCTCACATTAGACGATAAAAGAACAGCTGATTTTCCACTGTCAGGTGTGGAAGTCGGGAAGCTCGTTTTGACCCGAGTTCCCCAGTCGTTTTCTCCAGTTGAGTTGCGTTTACCTGCATTGCCCAACTGGGAAAGTCATTCGCTCGAGTTCCTGAGGCCCACATGAACGCACCACAACTGTGCGTTATACAGTTTTAACGTACGCCAGTTAGCCAATCAGAATTGAGTACACCACACCATGGTACAATTAATGCCTATCCAACAACAATATTTTAGGAAAAGACAATATTTTACACTATATTTTTAAAAAGTCTAAGTCGTATTTGGGTCGCGGCTTGTCCCAGGTTGTGGGTCCTGAAGCTACACCAGTTGCAAACCACTGCCATAAAGTATTTGATTTGGAAAGGCAGTGGTAAAATCCTATGATACTACGTGACCATGATATTTCTGACAGCACAGTTTGGGCACATTACTAGAGATGTGTAAACAAATCCCTTCACTAGAGAGATCAACACATCGAGTTGCTTTTGCAGATCTAATCAGACTTACAATTTTGTTTTTTAAAATCAAGATTCAGTTTTTAAGCATATGCCCAGGAGCACATTTGAGAGGAGTAAGAAATCTGAATTGCAAACTAATACAAGAATGACATGTTTTTTCAGAATTGTAGATGTCTAAATGATAGTTTTAAACCTAATGAGACCCCATGGAAACAGGATATTGTGATTTGCAGAGGGCGTTGTATTGGCTTATGTTTCTGTCCTCCTCTCTATGACTGAATTTCTTTGTTACAGGTGTCAAATGTGGCGGCATCCTGTCCGCTCCCTCCGGTAACATCTCCAGCCCCAACTTCCCCGGCCCGTACCCGTATAACATCGACTGCTCCTGGCTTATCGTGGTGGCGGAGGGCTCCTCTGTGCTGCTCACTTTCCACCATTTTGAGCTAGAGTTCCACGCCACCTGCGCCTATGACTACATCAAAATCTACAACGGCATTTCTGAGGACGAGGGGAACCTGCTCGGGACGTTTTGCGGGGACATCTCGCCTCCCCAGTTTACCTCTTCCTGGAATGTCATGTCCATTATCTTCCACTCAGACCGGCATGTGGCCCACCGAGGCTTCAGCGTCGGCTACAGAAAAGGTAGTAAGTGCTCCGGCCTGATGGAAAAGCACTTGGAGAGTTGCCATCCTTCTCACTGTGTGGCAGAAAAACAACTTTTAGCTTTGAGGAGTCCAGACCTGCATCAGCGAAAAAAGAGTATTTAGTGTAGCTTTTATTGCTTGTGAAGACCTTTGGCTCTCGCTTCTGGTGATATCAATCTCAGTTTTATCGGCGTACCTCGAAGTGCTAAAGAGAAAATGTCCAACAAGTTTGGAACCAAGGTCTAACCCGGAGCTGAGGCTGCGCTATAGATACAACTTAACTTACAATTTATATGTTTATCACCATCATGAAAACGCAATATAATAGGCAGTCCTAAACAAGAAACTGATTTTGTTAGATGCTGTGGCAACACTGTCTGTGGGCAATATTGAAAATGGAAATTCAATGACTTAATTGACTTAAAGGCAATGTACCTTATTTTTTTTCTCATAGTGGAATGTAATTAGTTTTGTCCCCCTCATATAATCATGAGATAACCAGTTATCTATTCAGCCCCATTCACAGTAATGATCCCGAGGAGTCTGTGAAATTAACATGGCTGCTTAATCTCCTCCTATGAAGCCTGTTCCTTCACCTCTTAACCACCACCTGAACAGACCACATTTTCTCCAGTTTGGCATTACCCAAATCTAAAAGCTTCATGAAAAAAAAATTCCAAAACGAGAAAAATTTACAAAAAAGCAATGAAAAAGTAACAAAAGACCAACAATAAAGTGATGAAAACACAACTAAAAGGTGATTAAAATGTGACAAAAAAGTTATGAAAAAGTGTCAAAAATGCCACAAAAGACCATCAATAAAGTGACAAAGAAGCGACAAAAGAGTGACAAAAATGTGATGAAAATGCAATGACAGCATGGCAGCAAAACAAGGGGGAAAAAAATCAATCAATCAATTGTGTAGTTTTCAGCCTGTATAGACAATTACAATTTTAGATTTGGGTAAAGCTGAACTGGAGAAAATGTGCTCGGTTAAGGCGAGGGGTAAGAGGTTAATTATTACAGTATTGTCAGCTCCCCGCCATGAGGACCATTAACCAGGGCTTCCCTCGCCCATTGGTCCCTTTACAGTAAATCAGACATTTGGGGGTGACAGTGGCCCAAAAGGTACGACAGGTTGAGGGTTCAAATCTCGGCTTCGGCAGACTCACAAATGTTGACTATGGGGTAGCTCGTTGAGAAGCTTGTCATGATTGTAATGCACAAAACAACTGTAGTAGTAGTAGTAGTAGTAGTAGTAGTAGTAGTAGTAGTAGTAGTAGTAGTAGTAGTAGTAGTAGTAGTAGTAGTAGTAGTAGTAGTAGTGATTTTTTTATATTGATAGTTGATTTAAAACAGGGGTAGGCAAGTTTGTGTCATGGAGGGCCGATTTTCTTCATTGCCAAAACACCAAGGGCCGAAACTCACAATTTTAGCCCACGGTAAAGCACCTTTTCTCTACAAATATACGTTTTGCTCATGATATATGACCTAGTGAGATGTTTTGCTGGGAAATGTGAAAACATTGACAGTATTTTCCACATTTTCCACACTGATTCATGAATAAATGTTTCTTCAAAATTCTCTTGGGGGCCAAAGGTCTTATGCTGGAGGGCCGAATTTGGCCCCTGGGCCTGACGTTGCCTACCCCTGATTTAAAACTTGCCGCCAAGTCAAGTACAAGGCCAAACCAGTCTTTTAATTTCAACGCTATCTTCAAGGTATGCTCCTCTCATCTCTGTTTTATTGTTGTAATTATTGAACACTATCTGTTTCGTGGTAAAATCTACAATCTACACTTTTCAATCTATATTTTTCCAGGTAGCTATGGATTAAACCACACTGGTCTGATTATAAAAAAACGTTTTACAAATAAAAAAATGTTCATTCTTCATGTTGAGTTATGAATTCATATATATTTTCTTCGTCTCTATTCAGACATGTGTGGGGGAGTGTTGACTGGCCTCTCCGGGGTCATATCCAGCCCGGGTTACCCTGAGGAGTACAGCAATAACGCAGACTGCTCCTGGGCCATTCACGTCTCCAACAACAGCGTGGTCAGCCTGGTCTTCCTCGACTTTCAGCTGGAAAACAACGAGGGATGTAACTTTGATTTTGTGGCTTTGTTCGACGGTCCCACAGTCACCCACCGACACCTGGGCAAATACTGTGGAGCCGATAAACCCTCCAAAACCGTGACAACCTCCAACCAGCTGCTGGTGGTCTTCAAGTCGGATTTTAACATCGGAGGGCGAGGGTTCAAGGCTTACTATTACTCGGGTAAGCAGGTGACGAATATTGCTCATGTTGGCGGCAGTGGCTCAGTGGTAGATTGGAGACTTAACTGCCACCTGCCTTACCCCCCGTGTGTAATAGTAAAAAATAATTAAAGAATAATAATGCGCTCCACATGAATGTACATTTAAAGGAACAGGCCACCGTTTTTCTATACTGAGATATGTTCTTACCTGATCTTAGACGAGTTGATGCGTACCTGTCTGGTCTTTGTGCGTGCCCTCAGTCACGCAAAACGACCCAAGACGTTTAGCCTCTCCTCCTCTCCTCTAGAGGAGGGGCCAAACGGGGGGTGAAGTTAGAAGCGACCAAGCTCTTCCATAGCTTGATGAGATCAGGTGCACATCAACTCGTCTAAGCTCAGGTAAGAACATATCTCAGTATGGAAAAACGGTGGCCTGTTCCCTTTAGAGGCCTTGTACCCCAATTATTTTTCAAGTAGTGGAATTAATTTTTGGTCTGCATGGAGCTCAACAGTCACACCCACTTCTGGTCCTTTGGTGGGTACCGGGAAGTAAAAATCCAATTCATTTTATGCATCAACAAAAAATTCAAATAGCAAGAGTTTATAAGCACAAGCATGTGCAAACTACCATCGCGCGGGTATCTTACAATAAAGAAAATATTAAATACTTGATAATACGGCGAAATGCTTTTAGAACTTTTCAGCTTATTATGTTTTAGCTTCATCTTCAGGTCAAAATTGAGTTAGTACATAGCTGATTGGCACTAGCTTAAGCTTCTGCCTACTCCTTTTGAGCATCATATCCACGTTATTTATTTACCTATTCACCTACACATTCTTTGGCTTTGACTACTGTGCTGAAATCTGTTCCTATGAAGAACTTTGTGGAGCTCAGATGCTCAAATAAAAAAGATGAATGAATGGCTTCCGGCACTTACCAAAGGACCGTTAGTGGGCGGGACAAGGGAACTCCATTGAGCATCTTGTAAAAAAAAAATTGGGAACAGATACACGTTATGAAAGTTAGGAATGAGTTTGGTTCCGAACTAACAGTTTAAACTTTACTCTGCCTCTCTTTAACTGTTTGTAAACAAAAAATTAGGGCCTTTAAAGGAACAGGGCACCGTTTTTCCATACTGAGATATGTTCTTACCTGAGCTTAGACGAGTTCACCCATACCTGTCTGGTCTTTGTGTGTGCCCGTGGAAAAGCTTGATCACCTCTAGCTTCTCCTCCGTTTGGAGCTATAGGAATACATCGGGAGAGGCCAAATGCTAACAACATCTTTGGTCTTTTTGTAACTGAGGGCACGCACAAAGACCAGACAGGTACACATCAACTCGTCTAAGCTCAGGTAAGAACATATCTCAGTATGTAAAAATGGTGGCCTGTTCCTTTAAACAAAAAGAATTGTATAGCATATTCGAGTTATTTTAATAATTACACATTGTGGGGCAAAGATTAGTAGAGAGTCCTAGAGAACTCTTAAATTATATTTTTGTTCATTATTCTAACATCACCTAAACATCATTTAGGTGAGTGTCAGCAGGTCCTGTCAGGCGTGAGCGGTAACTTCACCAGCCCTCACTTCCCCAACATTTACCCCAACAACATCAACTGCCACTGGAGCGTCGGCCTGTCGCCCGGCTACCGAATCAAGCTCTTCTTCACCACCATGGACCTGGAGGACAGGAACAGCCTGACAGACGAGTGCGACTACGACTATGTGGCCGTGTACGACGGGGAGAGCCAGTCGGACGCGCTGCTGGGACGCTGGTGCGGCACCGAACAGCCCCGATCTCTGCTGTCAAAGGGGAACAAGCTCCTGGTGGTCCTGAACACAGACAGGAACGAGGCGCACAGAGGATTCACCGCGTCGTATCTCGGAGGTAGCTGCACCTTTTTTTTGGTTTACTTGGTCAGGACTAGGTCACGATAAAAAAAAATGAAAAAAAAAGTGAAGTTTGATATATTGAGGCAGGAAAATATTTCGATTGAACAGCTTTGTTCAAACTTAAAGGGATATTTCAGAATTTTTGACATAGGGCTTCCTTGTTATCCAGAGTGTTGTTGATTTCTGGGGATTTTTTCTTTTTTTTTTTAAATTCATGCAGTCCTATATTTGAAGAGTTTAGTGGTGCTAGGCTAGTGCTAGGCTAGTGCTAAGATAGTGCATGTCTATGGTAACTAGTAGCCTGCATTAAAAACCTCTTCAAAATCATCAGGTAATCCACCAAACGTTGCCATATCTGATTTGTAGAAAGCTCCTTTGTGAATTCAACGTGCCGTAATGCAGGCTGCAGGTAAACAAACTACTGTAGATCCGGTAACCGAGCAGATCACTCCGCCGCTGCGTAGCTTACAACCAGGAAGTTGATGCTGCTGAAATATAAGTTCTTTAAAATGCAAAATGGTTATATTTTTTAAAAAAAATTCAGTCAACACAGACAATGATATGGGTGGTCTGGTGTTATAAGTGCCTCATTTGCACTGTGCTTGTGTCAGACTGTTTTTAATGCAGGCTACTAGTTACCATAGACATGCGCTAGCCTAGCACTAGCCTAGCACCACTAAACTCTTCAAATATAAGGAAGAAAAAAATAAAAAATCTACAGAAATCAACAACAATCTGGATAACTAGGAATTGGGGCCCTATGTCAAAAATCCTGAAATATCCCTTTAATCGTAAAATATCCCGCAATAAACATGAATACACATGCTGGAAACATTATTCACACTTGAAAGTTTTAATCTCTTTTTCACTGTGAGTTTTCAAAGTCATTGGAAAGAGCTAGGTTGAGCTTGCATGGCCACTCTCTATTAGGTTTTATGCTGGCTTAATGAATTTGCCGGAGTGTGAAGACAATAGAGCAAAGTGACTTACTTTCAAAGCACTTGTATAGACAGTTAAAGAAATCTCATTGCATTCATCCTGAAATAGTTAATTATGGGAATTGGTTTTGTGTCTACTATTCAGGGAGTTAGGTGAGGAGTCGATCTGCCTCTTCTGGATAACAATAAAGCTAACTGGCCTCTTATCCACTATAATGAATAAATAAAATTAAATAAACCATGTGTCATTCCTTTCCCTTGTCTTCACTGCATTTTCCAAAGTGGTGCCTGTGAACATCAGCTGCACGCGCTCAGAGTTCTCCATCCAGATCCCTCAGCAGTCGCTCCCTCAACTGAGCAGAGAGAGCATCTACCTGGGCAACCCCCCCTGCATCGCGCAGCTCACCACCAGCTCATACAAGATCCAGGCTCAGTTCGGCAACTGCGGCACCGTGGGACAGGTACAAACGAAGAGCTGCACTGTCAATTATTACAGCAGCCTGAGCAAGAGCCACATGTATCTGTAATTAGACGTAGAACAAAAATGTTTCCAAATTGCTTCACACTTTTTTTTTTCATTCACAGTGACAGTAAGGATTTTTAGCTTTTTTGTCAATTCCTTTTTGAAAAACATACAGGAGAAGTAACACAGTTTTGAGTGATCCTTCTTTTCATACCGCTAAGGCTCCCCCATTTGTATAGATTTTATTGAGGGAACACAAAACTATCCTCCACATTTTCACAGCCCATAATCCATCACTGTTCTGAGCAGTTCTGCGCATAAAGTTTATTCATTGCAGCGGCATTGATTTGCTAGCATGCCATTCCTTCTTACTACCTGCAGAGGGCAAAAGTGAGTCTGACAGTTGGTGAAATACTTTGATCGTTTCTGGCATCATTCAAGTCAACTTTCGACCTACTGCAGACAGAAAGGAGTGGACTCTGCCACCTCATTGACATGTACAGTGTATATTGTGAAAGCATTTCGATATTTCAAATTAACATGTTTATCATGAGAAAGCTATCACAATAGCCGGGTCATTATCAAATTATGGCGCCGCTCTTCCCACCCCTGAAAATGAAATATTTCAAAAACAATTAAACCAAAAAATATCAAACTGAGCGCCCTATGATAAGATACAGGTCATTTTAGATCATATTTTTGCATTTTTCATTTTCATCCCACTTTGAATATCCAGTGTCCCAAACCACATTTTCACACCTTTGTGCAGTTAAAAGGAATATTTCCAATAGTCGATAAATATGTTTCTTGCCAAATCCAAATAAACACAGAATGGACTTCAATAATCTGTAGACCTTACAAAAAAAATAACCTCTATTAATCAAAATAATTCAGAAAAAAATCTAAAGCAGTATTTTCCAGGAATTGTCATTTTAAAATAGATGAAGAAATATTTTTCTGGTCTGATGAGACCAGGCTAAAAGCCTCTTTCTGAGAAATATAAAGAAGGACGTCTTTTCATTACTAAGAGCAAAACAGAACTTTATACTGTGGGTCATTTTGACATGTCATTGGTGTTACGGCCTTTTGCATCAGTTAGTAGAATTTCTCTGGAAAAAAAACAGGTTCACAAGTAAAACTATACAACTTCATTGTTACACCACCTGCGTTTAGAAATGATAAGAAAACATATTGAAGAAAAAGGAATATTTGATTGAAATTAATTTTAAAGGAGGCGTCTGATGCAACCTTTGTTGGTGTTACACTTTTGTCATTGGTGTTATGAAAACACTGAGCTTAATTTAACGTATAATTCTCTCCTATTTAAATAAAAAACTGTTCTTGGACAAATACCTATTTCCTAAATGCAAAATTTGAAACATTTAATAATGTTTTGTTGCATTTTTGCCTAATGTGTTGTCCTTGTCCTTATGTCCTTATTTGTTTGTTTTTTGCTTACAGTCATAACACCAATGACACAAAACTTAAAACAAAAAGCTTCAATTATAAAAAATGAAAAATATCCAATGTGTCCCATATGACTGATATTAATGCTAAGAAGGTATTGAACAGGTTCTGGTCATTTTTATGTAAAAAATATTGCATTTCATTATTGTTTTGTTTTTTTCAGGCCAGAAAATGCCCATATTTTGATAATGACTCCGCTATCACGAAACGTTATATTTTCCCAGACTCGCAGCCTGGACAAACAAAATAAATAAATAAATAAAAGTGAAATGACCCTCTTGAATCCTGTCACACCTCTCTCCTTTGTCAGAAACGGCGCAACATCACGGTGATGGTGAACAAGCTGTACATCGACTTCTCGGACGGAAACAAGCAGAACGTGCAGGAGTACAGCGTGCAGTGCGACGCGCAGAGGAAAGTGGCGTCGGTGTCCATCATTTCAGCAGAAGAGCGCCACCAAGAGGAGCAGCCCAAGAAACCAGACGGAGACGGAGGAGGCTCCCAAAAACATAACAGTGAACCACACGACCTCAGCGACATCGTCTTCATCAGCATCTGTGTGCTCGCTGTCATACTCATGGTCATAGCTATAATCTGGCTAGTTCTACTATAGAGAGAAATACAAAGAAATGCACAGTGGTGAGTCAAATTCTTAAAGGGGGGTATTATGCAAAATCGACTTTTTCAAGCTTTGCGTCATGTTATTATGTCATTCCCTCATTAAAAACATGCCTGAAGTGTTGCCTTGGCACACTCACGTATTTTTGAGTAATCTGTAAAAACTCTGATGGCGGCCATTTTAGGGATAGATTTGCCTGAGTCCTCCTAGGAACGCCCCCACCTCCTGGAGACGCCTCCGAGCTTTCGTCACCAGCCGAGTAACCAACCACTGCTCCTCAGCAGAACCCCCTCCCCACTGATGCCACAGACAGCGTGTGGAAGGGGCGTGCCGGAAAGGGTCAGAGGTTCTTAAAGAGACAGAGGCCTATTTCAAGACATTCGCTACAGCCATTTTGAGAGAGCAATTTTATACAAGGCAGTTATTCTAATTTACTGCATTTACAGACCAACAGAAGGTTTCGTCATCATTGTAGTGTGCTATAGACTGGTGCTATGTGATTGAAAAAAGCATAAAACCCCCTCTTTAAGATATCTCAGAAAATTGAAAATACTGATCTGATGCTGATATTATTTAAGGATATTTTCACATTGAGGATGAAATAATTAAGGCATCAGCACCATCTTACAGTGTTGCTATTGTGGGAACTTTTTTCTTCCCATGCCTTGTGACTGTAAAACTTCCTTCTTTCACAGCCCATGTTTGATCCACGGTTCTTTACTAGGCCGTAGTCTTTTTCATGTAACATTTTCACTTTGCACAATACAAACACCAAGGAATTTTCATCAACAATACACTGTGACAATAACTTCCTTCGGGTGCATACTGTATGTGCCACCAATTTGTTTTATTGTCTTTCTAAAAATTGACAATTGTAGATTGACAATATGATGGTAGATGTTTTGCTTCTACTGTATGTAAATAGAGACATTTTTCACACATTTGTCCAAGGCATTTTCTCTTACAAAGCAAAACCATACTATAGGTGGCGTTCACGTTTTAAAATGTGATGATGTCATAATGTCAGATGGAGGGCGGGGCCAATACAACTCTATGGGAGAAATGCAATTTTTGTAAGAAATCTCCAAAACGAAAATGGACAAATGTTTTTCCTCATCAGTATTTGATCGTGAGTGGATTCACAAACCTGTGATATCATTTTTATGTCTGAAAGTACTTTCTATTGGACAACATCATGGTCATGTTTTCGCATATTGTCACCACTTTTTGACGTTTTAGTGAGAAAATGATTGGACATTAGTTCATATGTGCTGACAGAGGAGATAATGAACTTTGTGACTGTTTCATGTGGATTCCTCCAGTAAAGACTGAGATATGAGCCAAAAAACAAAGACATAAAAATATGCATTTTGTCAGTTACCATAGTTACCGTCATGGAATTTTCAGTTGCCCTCCACCACAATTTAAAACTATAGGCTCTTTAAAATGATGTGATGTCACGTGAACGCCATCTATTGACAAGTTGCAAGAAAGTACATTATTTAAAAAAACATTTAAAAAAAAAGTATTAATAAAAGCTATTAATTGGCTAGTCATGTGCCACAAATTGTAAACATATTGTATTTTTTTATCTTCACTCCGAAAAAATGTATAAAATTGTAAAATCTTCTAGTAAATGTTCTTCTCAGTCTTGTTCGTACTCCTTTTCTTCATTTCTTATATTTAGACACCACTTGATTGACTGATAGCGTGCTGTCTTTAGTTTGAGTCCTGATTTCCGAGTTGTGTTTGAAGGCGAAAACCAGCGCTCTCACTGTCCGTCTGTACGAGCTGCTCACCAACCGCGAACTCAAGTGGAAAATCTCCCTTTCGATGTTGTCAATAAGGCCACAGTCCTCCTGGAGATGACATAAAAGTTGGACAGTTTCAATGTCTGTCATGTTTATGTACATATGCATTTTTATACCGCATAATTATCGACTGTCAACTCCTAACAATTACTCTTACTATTTATACAGGCTTCACTGAGGCAGACTGTGTGACAACTAGTCCAAGAATACAACAGAACATCCTTGTCTTACTCAGATTTGATTAAATATTGAAACAGATCATTATTTCTCACCTTGACCTCCAGAGCTTCAGCCATCATTCTTCTGGCGTTACTGCGCAGCGTTTCCGACTGTTTGTCTGAGCGGACTTCAATCGACGGCTTATTCAAATTCTCCTCAATGAACGTCCTCCACTCGGTGTAAACTTTAGCTGCCACTGAACTCACTTCGGGGTCTGGATGCTTTCTCATCTTGTTTACAGTGTGACCTTTAACACAGCAGTTTGGAAAATCAGGATTCTAATACAACGTCTAGACAATGTCGATTAGTACACTGACGGGCTTGACTTTTACTCCTCCAAATATTCACTTCTTGGAAAAGTAACATGGCTTAAATTTAAGAAAAAAGGAACATTTATTTGGTGAGTTAGACCACTTTTTTGCATAGAGGCTTGAAAGATTGAGTTAATCTGCAACATTTACATACAATAGTCAATCCTTCATGTATATTATCCTTTAAAAGTCCCATTTCACTCCTTATTTAGGCATTAAAGGTATATTTCTGGATTTTTGACATAGGGCCTCATTTCCTAGTTATCCAGTGTTGTTGATTTCTATATATATATGTTTAATTCATGCAGTCGTTATATTTGAAGAGTTTAGTGGTGCTAGACTAGTGCTAGGCTAGTGCATGTCTATGGTAACTAGTAGGAAATGACTCCCTATGTCCAAAAAATGGTATCCCTTTAACAACTTTTTATCCCCAAGCCTTGATAATTGTTTTTAATATTACTATGTTTAATCACAGGATGAAATGCACAGTGTGTATTATGCTTTAACAAAAACGGGGAGTCTATTTTCTAATCACTGTAATTAGGAAAAGTATTTGTTTCTATCATAATCTTACCTATTTTTGTAGATTTGAGCACCTCTCTGGATGGAATCTTCTGGCTCAGCTCATTCAAAGCTGACAGCAGGTTTTCTTTGGTCTGTTCTGGCAGCTCTAACATAGATTTACAGCGCAGGATGTCTTCGATCACAACAACCCTCTGAAACATACAAGTCCATCATCCAAATGAAAATAACACTGCAGAAGAATATTTATAACCCACTGCAAAAATAGGATTATCAGATTGTCTTATGTTTTAGGGTTAGCGACAGTTAGCTAGCTGATGTTGTGACATAGCAACATTTATCTTGGAAAGTTCCGCAATGTGGCTTTAATTTACAAATACTAGTCAACAATTGAACAGCTTTTTAACTCACCTTTAAAGACTCAATGGTGGCTTGCTTGTACACCTTCTCTTTAGTCTTTGTAATTTTAGACGTTTCTCCTCTTGACGTGCGAACAACAAACTTATCCATGTTAAAATAATGAATGTTTTTTCAAGAACAAGAGACAACACCGATGCTAGCTATGGCTAACAGGCTATGTTATTACACCACAGGGTTATTTGTTTTGCGATCATCAACGAAGAACAAACTTGGCAAAAATCAATATCGTATAGTACCAGGTTGATTTACATGGCCTGGGGCAATAAAAGCGATGAATAAAAAAAGTGTTGGGTAAAAATTAAAAGCAAGGCTTGAACGTTTGGGATACGATGCATTCACTGACTGCCATGAAAGTAGTTTTCCATACAACCTTACATCTTATAACATCATAATCATACAGTGTTTCTGCGGTTAAAACAATCATCGTGCACAACCGAAGCCAGATGATGGTCAAGCAGGTTTACATCGATTTTTATTGTCCGTTATATCGTCAAATATGTTACTTATTGCAACCATAGACTGTAATAAGTCTCCAGGAGCGCACCATTTCCGAGGTCGTAAACACAGCAAACATTCGCGTATAATCTCGTGAGAAGTGCTGTTCACGCGAGACGAGACGGGGCGATTTAGGAGGAAGAAGGAGAGTGTTGTTTGTTTAGCTTGTGTTTGTCGGTTGTCGCAGCAAAATGGGGAAATTTTCCTCTATTGTGCGGATCGTGGGGTTTTGTACTCTTTTACTCTCCATTACTTCGGCTTCCAAGGAGGTTTTTGACGCCGTTTTGGGCAACACCGCGTCTTGTCGAAAGTCATGCGAGATGACATACAGTTTGCACACTTATCCACGGGTAAGCACTTCTCTTTTACATACGGCGGAGCAGCTAGCTTGTGGCGTCGCGGAAGTCAAACACAAGCTTGCATCTTCTCTTATTATAAAACGATCGTGTGATTATAATTGTGTCGCTCACTTGCAGGAGGATGAGCTCTACGCCTGCCAAAGAGGCTGTCGTCTTTATGCTATCTGTCAATTTGTACGAGACACCGACGACCTGAATCTCACCAAGACCGAGTGTGAATCATGTAAGCAATGCATATTTATTCAGGATACGGGTGTTATATGCTCCACCACTGCACAGGCTTCTCATTGTGTTTTGCATAATCGACTTAAGTAAACCATATGGCTTCCAATATATCCTAGGTTTGGTAAACATATGTTCAAGCGAGCGACCTCATTAGCCTCTCATAACAACATTGAAAATACTTATCTGCATAGTGTAACCAAGTACCACTCAATATTCTGTTTTTCAAATGGTAATAGTTAAAATAGCATAAAATAGCGTTAAAATTTTAATTGATAAAAACGATCATAATAAAATGCAATAGGGAGGATCGCTGTTGCTTATTGTTTATTTCCGCGATTTTCACCGGATGTTGTAGCGACTGGTGGTGCAAACTGCTGAATTTTCCGAGCTTGAAGAGCTGTTTATTTAAATCACAGATCTTTTACAATTCCGATCTTTTCACAGAAGCAATGCTCTGTTTGTGGACGACTTTGACCCACCATACAACTATTGTCTATTTAACAGAGTTCGGGAAATTCCAGTTACCATGGAGATCCGCCATCTTTGCAGCTGTTGGCATACATTTCCATTGACTAACATTAGCTAAAAACAGAATAAAAAGTGGAGACACAAAGCTGTGGAACAGCTCCGTTAGCTGCTGAGTCACTGCTGGTAAATACATCAGACACACTGTGGTGTCCAAGTGCTTTAATGTGAACAATAACTCCAGTATTTTAACTTTTAAAATCTCCATTAGTTTAAAATTGCTGCTAATCCCATAATGCTTAGCGATATGACGTCACATTCCCGAACTCTATACATTGCCTCGGACGTGATGACACGGCGATCCCCCTCATGGACATTGATGTAATGTTATTATTGAAAAACGACACGGGAAAATAATAACTAGCACTATGTCCCAACAAACTCAAAAGCGCATATAATACAAGTATGTCTATCAAAATGTATTGATTCCCTGAAAAAAAATAGATACTACATTAAAAAGTACAATAGAGGCGTCACTGTTTGCAAATAGTTCAGAGTTCTATTGTTTGTGTTCTTTCAGCTTGTAATGAAGCCTACAGGCAGTCAGACGAGCAGTTCGCTTGTAACTTGGGCTGTCACAACCAGATTCCTTTCACAATGCAGCGCCAGGAGCAGGTGAGTAATCCAACGTACCACCCATGTTACTTATGCAAGATGATCTGCTTATCTTGCCCTTTTGGGGTTTAAAACATCATATACACTTTTTTTTTTTTAACTAAAGCGCATATTGTGTACCATCCATAACAAGGACTAAATGTATGAGTAACACTACCACAAGAGGTCAGAAGAGAGCCCTTGAGTAATAAAACCGTTGCTTATCTTCATGTCATATGTGGCTCTTTGCATACTGTGAGGCAGAAGGTTTTGAAGATACCGATGACACAGATGACCATAACACAATCCATAATTTCCTCAAAATGACTCTATTTAAAAAAACAACAAAAGAAAAACAAGCATTTACTCACTGATTGAGTCCCTTCCCCTGTGTATTGTCTAAAAACCATGGTTATATTACATTGTGATTGCAGCTGGAGGCCATGATGCCCCGGATGCACCTGCTGTACCCCCTGACTCTGGTGAGGGGGATCTGGGAGGACATGATGAGCCAGGCCCACAGCTTCATCTCCTCCTCATGGACCTTCTACCTCCAGGCTGATGATGGGAAAATTGTCATCTTCCAGGTAAGTCTGAAGTGTATTCGTGCCAGTGTCGCAGCTAATCATGCAAAAATGTTTCATGATTAGCTGCATGGCCAGTGAATAGAATGAGGCATGAGAACATTTACCTCACTGTTCATTCATTCTTGTGTATGCTTTATCACTTATCACTCATTTTAATTGTCTTTTGTTGTGCTTTCCTCAGTCTGAGCCACAAATCCGCATTTATACTCAGATTGAGGTGGAAAATGATGTTGAAAATGATGTCAAAGAGGAGCCTCAGAAAAGCTGTAAGTCTGTCTTTAAAAATAATCTAAAAAAAAATAATGTCTTTCATGCAATTTTGTCATTCTTCCGCCATAGTTTTGAGCAGTCCAATTTACAAGGAATACCATCGCACTTTAATCCAAGAGAGAGACCGAGACATGAGTGAACGCACCAACAATGACGACTACAACATCTTTGGTTGTCTGGCGAGGTATAACCATATTGCAGTTTCAGATGACATCACCGCATGCTGCAGTTTAGTTGTTTAATTGAGATGGGGTGGGTCTTTTGTCCAATAGAAACCCGTGGCTGCCAGGCTGGATTCTGACCACCACCCTGGTCCTGTCTGTTCTGGTCCTAATCTGGATCTGCTGTGCCACTGTAGCCACTGCCGTAGACCAGTATGTCCCTGCCGAGGTGAGCCTTTCGGTTATTCTAGGAAAAAAAATATGGAGTTTATTTTACAATACCTATAAAATTGATGTTTCTAATGTAATAATAGATGTACCAAATTTGACTGCGTTTATCTCCTATTTAGAAGCTGAGCATTTATGGTGACAACGAGTACCTTGACGAGAAGAAACTCATCCCTTACCCACAATCCTCTCTGGTCATCATCACCTCCAAAGGCCCTGAAGAAGAAGAGGCCGGACCACTGCCCTCCAAAGTCAACCTGGCCCAGTCGGACATCTAGTGGCCAAACTGTAGCACAGAAGGGAACTTGACATTCTTCATCTTATTTTATTGCTTACGGTCTAAACAGGGATGCAGTTCATTTTAATTACAACAATGAAATGTCTCACCTTTTACTTTAGGCTTCAAGATTTTTTTTTCTTCTGTATATTGGTAAATCGAGGCATTATGATTTCCTTTTTGCCAGTCATTGGAATCCGGGGTACTCTTCTCTTTCATTTTGATTCGTGCAATTAGTTTGAGTGTTCATTTTATTTAAAGCTAATGTTTAATTTGATTCTCAGTGACTTGAAGTTTTCACAGGTTTTTCTCCTAATCACTCACCTTTGGTAAAAATAAATGTGCTAATTCTTTCTATATTATCTTTTTGGATCTCACGTTTGTATGGCATTTACTTCTATGGCGTTTTACTATTAAAATCTCTGCTGTTTAACAGATTAAAAGTGCGTTTTGTTATATTTTTTGTTTTTACATTGTGGGCTTGAAAGTGTTTAGTGTGAAGAGGGAGGGAGAGGGAAGAGGATACATTTTATTACATTTTTTTTTTTATGTTTGAAGCTTCAAGCAGTACACCCATTTCTAAACTCACAAACGGAAAAAATTAAGTTGAAGCTGCCGTCTGGTACATAGCATACTTTGTGATTAATGCTCCTGTACTTTTAAATAAACTCACTAGACAGTTTGTTGACTGTTGACTAACCTTATAGCACAATCCTATCATTATGATTTGAATTTTGCTCCTCAAAATATTTTCCCTTATAGGTCTGAGCACTGACCATATGTTTAATATATGGTCAGTGATTGCTGTAACATTACTGCTGTAGTACTTTGTGCTATAGATCTATTCTAGTAAATAAGGTGAACAATATTATATTCACCGGCATCTACAGGAAAAAATACTGGTAATGACATTAATATAGTCAATACTCATTACATTTTACAATAGCCTTTCACAGCAGGATAATCATAAGGAAATGAATCAGGAGTGACGAGCACTTTTCTTAGCAATAGTTTGAAATAGTGGGAAATCTAGTTGCCTTGTGTAGGAAATGTGTAGTATAAATAATCATGACAGTAACAGTAATATTTTTGTTTTTCAACTTTAATTGAATAAAAAAAAACAAGTCAAAATTATTCAAGTAACTTTTATTAGGATAAAGTGGCTAAAAATGTCATGAAGCTTGAGTGAGGTAAACCAAGTCAAAAGTGAAGAAGAGAACCTGAAGCCTTTTCTAAACTCCATTAATTATCCGAACAGAACACTTGTTAAACTTTTACAACCTTTATTTGTTTATTTATTTAAAAAAAAATACCGCATTGGAGGTCAGTTTTTTGCGAGACGACACATTATGAATAGCTGTTCAACAAGTCCATATCCTCCGCTGTGATAGCTGAAGATCTTTTTGCGGGCGGTGCTTCACTGTCACAGCTGTCGGTCTGTGGCCTCTTACTGCTATAGGGCCTGACTTCATTACAGGCTGAGGAAGAGGTCTGCTGTGTTTCCTGTATCAAGTTATTGCCAGAGGGTTTGTAGAAATGCAAAGTTTCCTTGTTGGCATCATCCTCTTTATCAAATACCACAGGTGCTGCGTTCAGGATGTCCCGCACAAACTTCTGCCTGCCAACTAGGAAACGAAGAACGTGATGCGTACTCACATTGTACAAAAGCATACAATATGAAAGGGAACATCAAAACTTACAGAAGCGTAATGCAGATGTTCTTGACTCTTCAAGTTTCTTCAGCTTCGGCATCTGTGTACCACTTGTTTCCCATTGGTTTATCACCTGAAAATATTACAGTCAGAGTGTGGACTTTCATACTCTAGTTTTTAAGACTGAACAATTTAATAATTACGAAATGTTGTATTGATATTATTTTTAAATTAAAAAGGTGCATTATGCAACTTTTGACTAAGAAAAAAAAAGTTGTCATTTGTGCGCATTTGACCTTGTAGTGACCCAGCAGCTGTATGAGTAGTCAGCTCAGGCACCTTTACTTTCCATCACAGTGTTCTCTATAACACTCCAGGATAAATTGTTTTGTAGGTTTTATAGTGAGAGGGTCCATCAGCAGTGAAAACCTTCCAATCAATTGATTCTGGAGCGTCCTAGAGACGACTGGCATGAAAAGTAAAAGCGCCATGATGACCGCTCATACAGCCGCTGGGTCACTACAAGGTTAAACACGCACAAATATCAACTTTTCTTTCCACATAAAAAGTTGCAAAATGCACCTTTAAAGTAAGCATTTGCTTCAACTCAGACCAAGTTTACCTGCTCTGCCCATCCTTCTGTTTTACATTTGGAATGATCAAAGTCGTTCAGAGGTTTCTCAGAGTGGATGAGCCCGAGGTAGTCTCGAATGCATCTTTTGAGCCCTGGACCAAGCTGAAGAGTTCACAAAATACCAGTCAATATACAAAGGAAAAAATGCTATAAAAACATACAACAAAGTATGCTGTCTTACCTTCATACCCGTTCCAGACACATCCAGTTTTTCCAGTTTGGGAAGGCACATGAGGTATCTGAAAGCTCTCTCTGTGATGGGATTATCTAATAACAGAACACGAAGAGGAATTACCAATTGATCTAAAACAACGATATGATTTTAAACTCTTATAACGAACTTGAAACATCCAGTGCACTCAAACAGTCCAGGCCCTTCTTCATCATTCGCACAGGTGCTGTCAGTCTCTGAAGGCCCATGTCTGAAATATTGTTGGCCCCAATGAAAAGTTGTTCCAAGCTGTAGATTAAAATGAGAATCAACAACAGTAGAAGTGAAGTAGAAGCTATTGTTCATTCATTGCATAGTTATTCCCATTAGGATTAGGATTCATCATCACATCATAGCAACACTATTACAAGTAAATGTTTTAATGATTGAGCATCTTGGGGTATGATAAAGCTTTGGGAGAGAAGTTTTTGCTTCACCTTGTCATAAGGCCAGATGTCAGATGCTGGAATATCTCGTGATCATCTCCAAGTCTGCAGCCAAACATGTCAAGCCTCTTCAGCCCATGGAAAGTTTTGATTTCGTTAATTTTCTCATGAAACAGAGGAAACCTGTGGATATAAAAATGTCGATAAGAGAACTTGGTATGGGTAATAATGCAGTGAGAATGATTGTTTCTGCTTACCTATTCCGTAAACATAAAGAGCTGAGCATCAGGTCCCCATAGGCGTCACTGAACAACTGCAATGCTTTGGAGGACACATCTGGGTTTAAAAATGTACGATTTTCCTCTACTGCAGCAAAAAGCCTGTCTCCAATTTGCTCGGGAAAGCCCACCAGAGAGTCAACATGCTGGATATTATCAGCTACAAATAATAAAGTGATGTCAAAGAGAGATTTGCAAGTATATCTCAGACTTCCTTCTTCATTGTAGGTGAAAATAAAGTGCTCTTTTCTCAACACAAATGGGTTTGTCCTTCTACATGATGATGACACTGGCTTTGGCTGAGCAAGCACTATGTCACTAACACGACGGAGGCTACCCTTTTCACGGACATAAATGGTGCTGCTGTCCATATCAGGGACGCAGGATTGTTCTTGATACAAAGTGGAAAATGACAACTCATGCAAGCTAAACCTAATTTATAGTCAAATGTGTAACGAAATCTCATCTGGGATTGGATGCTAGAGATGCAAGCGAAAGTCGGCTCAAACATACACGCTCATGAACACCCTCCATGTAAACAAAAAAAACCTACAATCAGTCCATTATCTTTCACAGGTAAATCAAGTTTGTCTGCTTAGCCTCCGGTTAGCATCACATCTCGGAGCAAGTGCCTTCAGTCGTCAAAATAAAAGTTTACATTTCAAGCGTATCCATTAAAAGACACATATTAGTCTAAATATACATTTTTGGAGAAATAACTAATTATTGTAAACCTTTAAAACCCATGAAGTCTGAAATAACTCCAATATAATGGCACAACTGCATTTGCATAACATTTCAAACCTTTATTGTGAAAGGTTTACAGCAACCGGAAAATGTCATGTTTACATTTTTTTTATTATTATTAAACACAACACGAAAAACAGGACATAGCGACATAAATCATACATAAATCGTACATAAATCACACATTAATCAATACATACATTCATATATTAATATTCATTATTCAACGTCGTGTTTACATTACATGCTGTCGACTTCCGGTTCCCCGTCAGCGCTGGCAAATTTGGAAAGAGAAAACCTAGCTAAAGGCTGATTCGAGCGCCTCGAACAAAATAACTTACTTTAGTCTGTTTTACGGTTGATTGTTTAATGATCAAAGTATTCAGTTTACCACGCCGATTTTTTGTTACCAGAAAATAATTAGAGAAAGTTGTTACTAAGTAGTCGTAGCTAAGTTGTGAAGAAGTGAAGAGCAAGATTGCTAACACCAGCAAACTTCATTGTATTTTTGATAAATTCTTTTTCTCTTTTACTCACCTACGTGTTGGTAGGTGGATGTAGAGATACAAATCACAATATTGACTGCTTTTATTCACTACTGACCCAACGCGGATTTGCCAATCAGTGTTCATGACAAAAATATAACAGGATACAATAGTTTCAGTAATGGCGTCCATAAAAGATCCCTTTGAATTCCAAGGTGGGAGAACAATTTGTCAACTTTGGCTGCACTATTTTTTATGTACACAAGGTGAAATAATGTATTTTACACCTGTTCAATTGTAGATTTTGATGACTCTGGTAACCTGTTGGAGCCCAATAGAGACACAGTAGCAATCAGCATTGATGATGACTCGAAATTTGACAGTCAGACAAAGGCTGCTGCTCCCAGTGTTGATGCATATGAAGAGGACACAGAAGCCAGTGATGACCAGGCTAAGGTTTGACAGAAGTGCTTTGCTTTATCTTTTTAAATAATGTCTAATCGATATTTAATTCGTCGTAACACCTCTTTTGTAGCTTCTCTCTGGGCAAAAGAAAGACGCTGCCTTCTGGACATTTGAGTACTATCAGAAATTCTTTGACATTGACTCCTACCATGTAAGCTTGTCATACCTTGACTTGATATTCAGATACTTGCCAAATATGTAATACAGTAATTACATAATGCACATATTTCAGGTTAAAGAACGAATAATAGGATCTGTGCTGCCATGGCCTAGAAAGAACTTCATCCATGTCCACCTTCGAAGAAATCCCGATCTTTATGGTTAGTGCATGTACAGCTTCAATAGAATGGAAATTATTTGGTGCTTATGGAACATTTTGTTGATTAGGTGTTTTTTGTTTTTTGTTTTTTACAGGGCCATTCTGGATCTGCACCACTCTTGTCTTTGCCATTGCCATCAGTGGAAATATTTCTACCTTTTTGGTGAATTTAGGCAAACCTAACTACAAGTACACCCCAGAGTTTCGTAAAGGTGAGTGCATGGTTAAATACACAGAAAATATAAAACTATACAACAGCTTTATTCACTCTTTCACATAATGCCTATTTGCCATTTGGATAAAGAAGTATATGAAGTATTGCTATAAGGCATTTCAAAATCAAGTTCACTGTGACCGGTGCTGTTTTGTTTTCCAGTGACCATAGCTGCCACAGCGATCTTCTGTTATGCGTGGCTGGTTCCTCTGGCGCTGTGGGGTGTCCTGCTGTGGAGGAGCAACAAGGTCATGAACCTGGTGTCCTATTCCTTTATGGAGATCGTCTGTGTGTACGGATATTCACTGGCAGTTTACATCCCTGCTGTGGTAAGGCACATACTAATAAATTCTATATTTTTTAATTATACTTTCCTTCACTCATTCATTTACAGTGGGTTATTTTGTGACTGCAGGAAAAGCTTACGTTTTCAAAATGCCTTACTATTAAAATCTCAGTGGATTTAGCTGAGGTTTGTCTCTGTCAGATAACCTTCAGTATGATACATTATGCTCTATTTTCATTTGAAGTTCTTGAGGAAATTATGTTGCATAAGTCAAGCACACACACTTCTTTAAAGCAATACTAAGTAACTTGTTTATCTTTTTTTGTGATTAGTAATTTTTATTTTATTTTAAGGACAGACAATGTAACAAAACAACACAATAGACAAATTAGAGTAAGAGATGAAATGAAATGAAAAATGAAAGTAACTTGTTTATCTTAATAAATCCTTTTCGTAGTCCCTCTGGAGGTAATACAAGTGTTAATGGGATGATTGGAGGGTCTTTCATCTCCCCCTGGTGTCTCCTGCCACTGGGTCGGAGTCACCAATACACACTAATGGAATCACTGCAGGCTAGCGCCACTTAAACAGTATTTACAGCTAAGTTTGAGTGAAAATAATCTCCATTGTGTAATTGGATGTACAATATCCCCTTTGTCTTTTCAGTCAGCGTAGTATTTACTCTCACGGACGATTAATGAGTAAAAAAAAACGCAACATGCTACAACACCTGCAGTGGCGCTTATGGCCTCTAGGGGCATGAGTTACTTAGTACTACTTTAAGCATGCAAATTATTAAATTATCAAAGACTGAAGAGAAATGTTTCTATTTTCCATTGTAACCTTTTCACAACCTGGCATCAAACACAGTTGCACTTGTTCTTTTGTATTGTGGTAGCTCTTGTGGTACCTTTTAGCTGTCTTAAATCTGACAACATTGCATTTTCTGCTGCTTTCTCAGGTCATATGGATACTCCCGTTTATGTGGCTGCAGTGGCTGTCCATTGTGGTCGCCCTGTGCCTCTCTGGCTCAGTTCTGGTGATGACATTTTGGCCAGCGGTTCGAGATGACCATCCCAAGGTTTACATCGCGATCCTTTCCGCCATTGTCACTTTCAACGTCCTGCTCGCTGTCGGCTGTAAAGTAAGCCTCACCAAACCCCTGACTCAATGCACTTACATAATCCTGTTTAGTCTCACAATGGAAAAAAAAATCTCTCCACTTGAAATGGGATACAGTATTCATTCTGGTTTTGGCTGCAGCGCACTTCTGTCCGCACTAATCCAAGCTGCTTGTCCATCTAAGCGGCGATAGCGATAAACATTGCCTTCTCATTTGTCCTAAATGCTCTTACTTAGTTTGATCAAGCTTTGGCACAAGAGTGGATATGTCTGTCACAGATGGCTAGCATGCCAGTAATGTGATAATGCTCAATCAATCTATGAAAATAAGGTTCAAAAGGATCTGATTCTCAACATTTGGATGTGATGCCAAAACTATAATTTAAAATAAACGTTCTTCCTTTATATGTGTGTCATCTTTAGGGTTGGGTACCGTTTAATTTTGTCCAATACCAGTACTTTGATACCTAAACTAAAGTATTTGTCTTCCAGAAACAGAAAAATGTACAGGTTCATCTCCAATGGCAAGAAATGTGTGAAAAATGAGGGAAGATTGGAGCAATTGTGGCAAAAATAAGGAGAAAATAAATTGGAAGGAAATGAATGAGCAAAAATGAGGGGCAAAAATACGAAAAAAATTGGGAATAAAAATAAAAAAAAGAAAGAAAAAAAATTATTTAGGGGCGGCTCAGTAGCACAGAGGTTAGTGCTTGTGCTTCACAGCGAGAATGTCCGTGTTCGATTCCCACCAGGGACACGGCCTTTCTGTGTGTGGAGTTTGCAAGTTCTCCCCGTGTCTGCGTGGGTTTCCTCCGGGTGCTCCGGTTTCCCCTACCACTAAAAACATGTACAATAGGCCAGGATGTTTGAGAGTGCACATGGGGGACGACGGATGGAAATTGGCCCAAGGCTACAATCCGGTGTGGCTTGTTCATTAACTTGCACTGTCCCGACCAAATAAACCAATAAATAAATAAATTTGACCAACAGGACCAACAGCATCAAAACTTCTATCTAATCTAAAGATAAAAGTTTTTTTTTTTCGGTACCTGATTTCGATACTTTCATTTGTTCGATACCGTTAGCATCTAAACCTTGGTATCATCTTCCATTGAGGGTCCTGTCATAGCAACCAATCGTCCTCAAAATTGGCCTGATGTTTGTTGATAAACCCAATAGTAAGTGTCCGAAGTTTGGAGTAAGGTTGAAAAATGTGTGTGTGTTAGGTCAAAATCAAGGCTTCTATAAAAACTTTGACAAGCTCTAACTCTTCAGTTGCCCCAAATGAATGACATTTTCAAGGTTTATCAAACACATTGTGGAGTACTGATTGCCAGAGAGTGAAAATATTACAATTAGAATTTAAAAAGTTCAAACTGGACATTGGCTACAACAACTACTTGTTTGCCTGTGACTGCTGTGCGTACTGCGTCCTCCTATTGTTGATGCACTCGTTGCCCTTACGAGAAATTACTGTATCCTCCTCCTCGCCAGTGTCAGTTTCCCTCCTGCCCCAGCCCCTCACAGAATTCATCGGAAACTTTGACCGCATTTTGTGACTGGTGAGAGAATGAGCTGTTAGCGTACTTGTTAATTTGCCAGCGTGGTCGGGATCGTGTGTCTGCTCACATTCATGTAATTAGTCTACAAAGTCAGGCAGCGTCTGAAGGCTTACCAAGACAAACGACTTGGCCATATTCTTTGAACGTTCTCACAGCACTCTTTCTCCATTTGCTGCACCGTTGCTCCCTGTCCAAAGTCTGGCGTTTTGGCTCGTGATTGATTATGGTGCGCTATAAGAGATGAGTTACTTTTACTCCTTTACGCCTACACCAGTGATAATGTGTGTACTACATGGACTTTGAAGTACCCTTTGTCACAATATTATACTTTTATTTCATGTAACAGTGCACTTTATGAGTGTTAAGTATTTATGTTGCTCACAAGTAGAGCATTCATTGTTTATTGTGTTCAGCATGTGGACACACAATTGACTCCCAAGAAGTGACTTCCTGTTTCGAGCCAGCACGCCAAAATAAAAGCACCATCTTATTTGTTCGTTCAGCAGTTCATTAGTTCAACTCTCTTTCTGCCTAACTATTAACAGACAAAACTCTTTAAATTTATGTGTTTAATTCTATTCTTGTCATGTTGCAAGTACCTGCTGAACTAATCAATGAGGCGATCTGTGTGCTTTTATTTTGGCGGACTGGATCGAAACAGGAAGTCACTTCTTGGGCGGCGTTGTTATGTTTGGAAGTTATAAACAGAGTCAGTTATATCCGTTTTGTCAGTCTGATGATGATCACATAAATCAGTTATTCAGACATTCAAAAATGTTAGTTTTCTCAACCAAAAAAGTATCCATGTTTTCTTATTTAAAGCAACACCACAGAACATTCCAGGTTATATGTTGCTACGTATGTCACAAGAGCCCTTAAACTTAAAAACTCCCAACATAAAGAAAAAAAAACATGCTTGCGATTTCAAATGCGCTGCTAAAGCTCAGATAAACACTGACAATGCTGTTTTTGCTGTATTTTTTATTATTATATTGAAGCTTTTGGAAGAAGACCAAAATCATGTTAAACCTTAAAGCCACATGGGCTATATGCACAGTAACCCCACGTGATTTCCGCCTGGACAGTCAGCCAGACGCTGTACTTCCTGTTGGTTATCTCTTCCCATTAAAAATTAGCAGGTCCCACAGAAATGAAGCGATTGCTTAAGATTTGGTAAAGGACAGCGAGTAAAAGTTCAGATGTGACTGGAGCAGGTTAAAAAATATTACGTGAGACGTAAAGACTTCACTGGAGGAAACCTCCGTGTTCATAACGGTGGATGTTTTTGTCTTGAGGCTAACGCGGCTAACAAAATAAAAAATAAAACTAGCGCAAAGTTTTGAACGAGCCTGCGCAAAAAAGAATCGTCCTGTTAGTAGTTTAAATAATATTTACTTGTTTACATGTTATATTATCATTTTTTAACACTAGCCTTTAGCTCTAAGATAAAAGCTCCTACCTTACGACAGCTGGCATTTCCTTTGGGTGCAGGATTCACAGCGAACATGATGTTTGTAATACGTTGCTGTGACTGTCCATTAGTAACTCGTTGTCCTTAACCAGATCCTGAGCTATCGCTATTTTTGTGTGGGAATCTGCTAATTGTGAACGTAAACGACCAGCAACAGGAAGTGCTGCGTCTGGCTGACTGTCCAGGAAGACGTCACGTGGGGAAACTGTGCATATAGCCTATTGCGTAAAATTTCACCCTATAAACAAAATTGCTTTATTTTCTAATGGAAATTTTAATCACTGATACATACCTCATAACAAACAAACATGAGCCTTTGCTGTGAGCGTCTCTCAAAGATATGATTGTAACTTTACCGGGATTGGGAACATCTCCAGCTCGTCTCCATGGCGATGTGACTAAAGGCAGCAGAATTTGAGATTTAACTAGGTTAGGTTCTCATCCAAATTCAGTCTTTGATTACCTACTGCAGAAACAGCATTTTCTGTGTCGAGCTGGTCCTTGCGAGCATGTTTTGTACTGATGGCAACAGTATAGTCCAAAATGTTACGCAGTGCGCCTTTAAATTAGGATACAAGTCAGTTCTGAGGAAAGAGCCCGTCCATAGGAAAGCCTGCACGAGTTCTTTTTTCATTTAGTGCTGTTTATTGGGTGAAGTGTTACGTAGTTAGCTCAAGGTTTTTAAACGTTCTCCACCTATGTCATTATACACTGTGCTAATACTCATCATTTTGTTTCAGATGTACTTCTTCAGCAAACCAGAAGAACTTCCTGAGAACTCCTCTGGTCCTACTGTAGGGATTCAGAAGTTAACAACATGAAGCCGAGTCCCAGGTAAACAATAGCAACCGTGTGTTCTATGATCCTTTTTGTATACACTGTTCACATAACCTGATATCTTTAAGTCCCTTTGTTCACGATGTACTTTCTCACCGCCGTGACGTAAAGCCAAAGCACCACATAGACATGAAGTTCTCAAACAACTGCAGGTGCATTAAAGTGCAAAATGTCACAACTTAATTAGCAGTTGTTCTATCCCGTTACATTTACTTGAATAATGTAATTTCTAACAGAATGCGGCTCAGGAATGTTACTATGAAGCATTTATAGGCTTTATAGTGCATATGGCAAATTAGACACAATTTTGCAAAGTTAACAGAATTATATTTTTTTTATAAATTAGATTTTGCTTGAGATTATACACAGTTTTCTTTAGTTTGGCCATTTTTGTAATAGTTTCACTTCCTTATTGGACATTGACAGGAAGTGACATAGATGAGGGCAAACAATTTAAACTGTTGCCGTGCCAACCATGTTAAGTCAAAGGGAAATGAGTCAAACTTTATCTATGGATAGATAGATACAGACGGCATCTCGTCATAGAAGGGGGCGTGGCTTCGCTGAGGGGGAAAATAGAATCTTTAGAGAAACACAATTTTCCACTCTTTTTTAGCCATTTTCTGGTGGAACATCAACTTATTTATCACACATAAATAAAGTCAAGTGTAAATCGGGCCCATATGGATATTTGCTCATAGCAGATTGTTCCGTAGAAGTGAAAAAAACGGCAGTTGTAGCAAGCGCTTGCTAACCGTTAGCATTAGCCCGATGCTAACATGTAGCATCAAGTTAGCATTCTCAGTTATTCATGTATTTATGGGCTGTTGAACCACTTAGCTCCTCTCCATGTCTTTGTATCTTTATTTAGTAGAATACTATTATTCATATTTCAGCGTTTGTTAAAGTAGTTTTTGAAAAAAAAAAAAAACTACTTAAACAAATGCTGAATTGCTGAAATATCCATATGGGCCCGATTTACACTTGACTTTATTTATGTGTGGCAAATAAGTTCATATTCCACCAGAAAATGGCAAAAAATAAAATAAAAAATGTGTTAAAAGATTCTATTTTCCCCCTCGGTGAAGCCCCGCCCCTTCTATGACATCTGTATGCCACATCTCTGGAATCGCCCATATATGGTCATGTTTGAAAACAGCTGAGGGGGAAAAACAATGTGAAGAAAAAAACTAAACTTTCTCTAATTATTCAAAAACTAGCATCGTGCTAATGCTACCGCTAGCTAGCGTTAGCAACGACTGCCGTTTTTTCGCTTCTACTGAACAATCTACTGTTTTACACATAAAACATCAAAGCAGTATTATCGAGGCTCCAACCACTGAGTACAGAAGACGACTCAAATACCTTCATTGAAGATTTGTTTGTATGTGATAAATAAGTTTATATTTTGCCAGAAAAGGGCTAAAAAGAGTGTTGTTTGTATCTCACTTCCTGTCAGCAGCTTAAAAGTTCAAATAAAAATAACTTTTCACTGAAATAAAATGATAATTATGCAACTGATGTTACCCATCTAAATAAGTAATATTTTCAATAGCATTAAAACCTGTCATTTGCACTTTTATGTTACACATATCGCAGAACAGGTGTTAGTGATTACAAGAATGAACCTTTCTCGATTATTCTTGAGTTCCCTCTTTATACTGTAAATGTTTTTACCTAATCATCAAACGTTTTCAGAAAGATACAAAGTTTTCAGCATTATAGCTTGGTTCATCTCTGCTGTAGTGTCATTCTTAAACCAATAGGGGCGCACGCTGAACACACTGCCTTGTAATTATGAGTAATTGCAATCCGCCACTTCCACCTTTCGATACAAGAACACCTGTGACCCGATATGTCCCATTGTGCACTTTGTACTTTCCCGCTGCTATTTTTTACCCCTACTAAATTAAAAAGGTGCCGACCTAGTTCCGTGGCATGGCACAAACTTAAAGACTCCCAACACTTGATTACCGACAAAAGTATATACTTAGTTGAGTAGTATAATTTTGTTACCTCAACCACTGATATGCACCCCAACACCTGATATGTTTAAGTCCCTCTGGTCACTATGTACACTGCCATTTTTTGCCTCTACATTAAAAAGCAGCTCCTCCTTGGTTCAGGGACATGCCACGAGTGTTGATTTAATGTGAGGAAGGCGACTCGACACCACACTTCCTCCCTGACATGATTTCTTCTCCTAAGATTGTTATTCTTTTTTCTTTTCTTTTTTTTTTTTTTCTTTTTTCCAAATCGCAGCTTCTCCTGTTGCCTTATTAGCGAGACTCGGGTTGCTGCGGTCGTGAAGTCATGGGTCGTTTGGATTTCACCTGCACTTGAACGTTCTAGTTTGGAGCCTTAAGAATCGGCGCGGAGCCCGGGCCGAGCTACGTGACCTTTTGGAAATGAAACACTGGTACCGAGTATGTTATTTCTAATGGGATGGGGTTCTAAACTTCCTCACAGATGAATGGGGTATGGTGTTACATAGCACACGAGATCGCTCTTTTTTTTTTTGTCGCAGTTTGGTACTTTTCCACCTAATCCTTTCTTGTATTAAACTGTTTTGATTATTAACATGTATAGAATCATTGTGTACATACGTTTAACCCAGGGTTTTGTACAAATGGCTAAGGTGTAGGTGTAATTTTAACATAATTTTGTCTTTTGAAGGCCTAAACAAAAAGCCAAAGATGCAGTATATATGTGTAAAGTTTAATATTTTTAACTTGTATAACTGACTTTGTTATTATACTTTGTAATATACATACAGTGGGAATGCTGATCAAAAATAAAGGGTCTTATTAATGGAAATCTGTTTTTGTTTTTTTTAGTCAACTGATTTTCGTGCACTCTCAGTCTCAGACATTACCTAAACTAGCTGACTGCAAAAGCTGAACTCATTTGGGCAAGGTTTTAGTTGACATTTTTAGCATTGTATTATCATTATTTGATTTTAGGTAGAGCAAGGATTTGGGGAAAATATATAAATGTGATTTTTTATGATAATCATTGCAATTGTGAGTTGAACGGTTTATGTTTTACAATCAAGGTTAAGAGTCACATATTCTCAGAACATGTTTAGTCTAAACCAGGGGTTCTCGAAATTGTCAGGCCGTGACCCCCAAAATCACTCAGGACTTGGGGACCTCCTCTGTAAAATGCAATTAGCATTTATAAAAATTTAACTCCTTGTCTAAGCGCATTTTCTCCACTAACCTTTGCCCAAATCCATGGGAATTCCAAGGAATTGCCTCTCGACCCCCCCAATATTTTACCAAACGTTACGCCCTTGCTCAAATCTAAAACGTAAAAAAAAGCACCAATATAGTGATAAAAATGTGCCAGAAATGCAACATAAAAGTGACAAAAGTCCGACGAAAACATGACCAAAACGCAATACAAACGTGACGAAAACACGACAAAAATGCAACAAAAAAAACAATGAAAAAGCAACAATAACATGACAAAAACAATTGAAAAATGTGACAAAATCACGGCGACAAAAAAGTTACAATCACTGTTGTTGGTCTTAGCTTTCAAATGAGGCATTACATTGTTGAGAGGTTTTTAGATTTGGGTAAAGCCGAACTGGAGAAAATGTGCTCGGTTCAGATGGGGTTAAGAGGTTGAGGTGCAAACCGTTTAAAATCTGTTTTTATTGTGTTTGTTTGGATATTTTTGATACAGTAATGAAGCCTATAGTCGCTAATTCAACCTGAAAGACTAATTTCAGCAGCACCGACCTTCAGCCAATGATCGCTTCCGAGAGGGCCACACCTCCACCTCAGCCATCAGCGTAAGAGCAGTACCTCCGTAGCAGCAAATCATTGCCCTCGGTCCCGCCTTTAAGCCCCAGCAATCATGGTTCGTTCACCTCCAAGCGTGTGCTGTGACCCACCTCCGCCCCTCTCCCCTCTTCTGCCCACGGCTTCTCCCTGCTGCATCCTTCACGGGTCTCCTATACCAGGGGTTCCCAAACTTTTTTGGCCGGGACCCCAAAAATTGGCACGTAAAAAGCTTGGGACCCCCATTGTATAAAGTTATTGCGTTGCATGCTACTTAAAGGAAGAAAAAGCATTTGAATATCAAGTTCATATGTATTTACAGTTTGTTTTAAGCATTTGAATGGTTTTCACAAATTATATGCTGTTATACACTCAAAAACATACTAAAAACAGTAGAATTTTGTTGTTTGGAAACCCCTGTCCTATAGCCTACCACCACCAGTGTCCAGGCTCCGGGGGAAAACATCCCTAACTCCAAGCTGTTCATCCATACTAACTTTCATACATCTATGTCTACCGCCGGGGTCTGATCGCCAAATGTCAATGTCAGAAATGCGATCCCCACTTCAGAGTCCCACGATCCCCTAATATAAGGGGTTCCAATCCTGCCTTTGGAAACTACTGGTCTAAAGACAGTGTTTTTCACATAATAATGCACCGTGAGAGCAGGATATGTTCTTGTCCGCAGAGCACAATATTGTACTTCTTATCAAAAACTGCAGCAAATGACTCATTTCTATTAATAAAATTGCAATTTCATTTCAGTTGCAATTAGATATTACTTCGCTTTTAATAAACATGGCTCAAGCAAAACAACACTGTACCTCGTCTCACCCTGGACCCCACACGTGCAGGTTATCCGACTCGGGGTCGGCCTGTCTGCGAATTTCAACAGTTCGACTTTTTAAATATTTATCGTGAGATTGAAACTAATAGGACTTTTATTTAGTGGCCCTGAAAGCAAACATTCTGCTGATACTGATTTTCCTACTCATTCATCAGCGCTGTCGGCGTGAAGACACTAATCGACTCCGCCGTGTCACGCTTTAACGCACCGCGCACCGACAATGGAAAATTACGCGGCGCACGTGCCAACTGCCGATTCGGCTTGAGTTTGCGCCATTAACACTTCTTGAAGCTCTTGACCCCTTGTTTGTTATTTCCACCGAGTAGTGTTTTTACATTGATTAACAAAACTAAAAAAAAAAAAAAATTGTGTCACTCGAAACTGTGTCAAAAGGATGGTGGCGCCCTAATTAAAGGTTATTCTAGCCCCAGCTTTGTGTTACACCGGAGCAGCAGCCTGTCAGAGAGATATCCCAGTACCAAGAATGTCACCTGCTCAGTAGTGTCAACCATGCTCCCGTCCGCGTGCGCATGTGAGAGGATTTATCAAAACAATGGATATTTGGATGTACATTTAACTTTTTGAGACTTGTTTCGCTGCAGACAATGGTTTTGCGCTCATAGATTTTTCATCGGGGTTTGGACAGCCTGCTGAAGGATGGCTTCAAACGGAAAGGATGCGAAGGTTTCCAAGTTTGAGACGCTTAAACTTTTGGAGAAGTGCAGAAAGGAGAGAGACGACGCTTTGCACAGGGAGAGCGTTTTGAGAGAGAAGCTGAGGCAGTACGAGTCCAGGATGCGCTCCACGGAGGCTCTCAAGCAGAAGCTCAAGACCTTGACCATGGACAACAAGGAGCTGAGGAAGCAAGTGAAGACGCTCCGCACTGAGATTGGACTAGAGGCCAGTCCCAAGTTCAACGGGAAGACCACTAAGGACATCATCAATGACCTGCACGAGAAGGACCGCGAGTGCATCTCTCTGGTGGAAAAGACGGGTAAACTCAGCCTGACCATTGATGATCTGACGTCAGAGCTGGCCAACACGGTCACGTCCAAAACACTATTGGAGGATCAGGTCCAGAGTCTGCAGCAGAACCTGAAGGACATGACCAACAATCAGCGGCGCCTGCTCAAGCTCTGGGAGGACAAGAAGGTGCAGAGGGAGCAGCTCGCGCTCCCAGCAATCAACCACAAACCTGGACAGAAACCCCTAACACACAGACACGTTCAGACTGAAATGTCCATTGGATTATCTCAGAAACTGCCCGCCAATGCCTTTGAAACCAAGCCATTCACTCGGGACAATGACAAGAAGACTGTTCTGGATAAACACAGCTTCCCAAATTATGGAAACGGCTATCACCATGATAAAAGCATCCATAACTGACCTATATAGACAATACAGCATCTTCAGTGCATTGTACACATGTATATAGTTAGATTAGACGATTACTGCGAGAAACGCCTATTTTATGGCATGTGATGCAACTTGAATTGTAATTAAATAATTTGGCCATGTTACACATTCATTGTCTTAATTTGAAATCTGTATTTTTAAACCTTAGTTTTCTTTTCTAATATACAGCTAGTTTATATTAATTACCAGGGTCACTTTATGTTCGTTTTGCCCTTTTACTTTTCCCTTTTTGCATATTCGTTTAATTCTAAAGAAAACGGCAGTATCCTCTGTCTGCCTGTCAGAAATAGCAGCAGGCATCAAGTTGGCCGCCTCTGCCGGGGTCCTTCAGAGGTCTTCGGATGCATGTGGCGCGATGTGGGAAACCGGAGGAAAATAGTTTGACAGGAGGAGGTCCGGAGAGATTATTGTGCTCTGTGAAGAAAATCAACATGTTTTCAGCTCAGCAAAGTTGTTGGTTTGTCCGTAAGGTAAGTGCTAAAGCAGTATTCACGTTAAAAGGAAGCAGAGGCGCCGAGCTCTGAGCGGTGTTATTAGCATTTTGCTAACAGCTATGCTAACTTTCAATGTAACAAAGTAAAATGCTCCAGTGAAATGATCTGGCAGATTCATTCTACCTTTGTTTTGAAATGTAACAAGTGATCTATCGTAAGTCTTAATATTTTCTAACACAAATAGTTCTCACTTGTTACTGTTAGACACTTAAATGAATGACTCTCTAAAATGAGCTGATTCATTTTGTTTTTGAAAAAGACAGTTATATGTCGGATGCAAATGACACATTGGCCTTTTTGTCCTTGGAACTGATTTTTTCTTTTTTTTTAATGTTCAAATCGATTTATGTCATTTGATGTAAGTCAGTCTCAACATTAGATTTGCACTCGTTAAGTGTCAGGAAATGACATAAGCACCAATTCAGCAGTTCTCCTATTTAAGTTCTTTTAGTTGCATTATTTGTTTCAACACTGGGCACCAAAGTCTGACGACGATGATGATGTAAAATTGTGCACTCAGGTGATTTGCTGGAGAGCTGCCGCCAGTATTGCTTGGGCAGTCCTATTGTTGCCACCGACTACTGCAGCTTTTGTAATCCTTAGTCGATTCAGTATTTTCCATCCAGTGCAATGGATATCAGGTCAGATTTGCTCTTCCATTTTCTATTATTCCATAAACAAAACTTTTAATCTAAGATAATTTCTCCTGTGTACAGAATGCCTGTCCCTCCTATTCAGTATAAACGCCATATTTTCCTTGATCCTTCTGAGCGGTGTGATTATAATGGTTGGCTTTCTAAACCTGGAGTATTACACAGGTAAGTACTTGTAAATTCAATCCGAATGTGTTTTTTTCTCATTATTTTCCCTCTACCACAGTCATCCCTACTATTGCCTGTTCCAAAATTGCCTTACTCGGTCAGCTGCTCCACCCTCGCCAGTTTTTCAGTTCACTGGTCCATGGCGTTATGGGAATGGTAGTCGCTTGGTGCTGTGCCGTCACCGTTGGCGGTAGATACGAGACTCTTGGTTACTCTTGTCAACAGAGTGATGAGTAAGTGGCTGTAATGTTACACCCAGCCGCAATTATATTATGCATATTGTATGACATGTGTCAACTAACGGTTTTGTTCGTCATTTCAGCGATGGGCCTGCGCAGATGTGTTTGAACGAGTATCATCTTTTCCTTCTGCTGTCCGGGGCGTTCATGGGGTTCTCTCACAGCCTTTTGGGCGTCATGCACAACATGAACTATGTCCCCTTCCACACAGTTCAGGTATGTGGTGTAAATATGTCTTGCCTTGGACTGCTTCTGAAAGATTATTTACTTGCTCTATACCTCTGTGGTGATTAGGGTTCTAACACCCATACCGGCATTGGCTCTCATGTTGATTTTTAGCAGAATCGAGCAGCTGACTTAAAGGTTACGGATTCGGTTTACTTTGTATTCTTAGCTTGGGTTTAGCTTCTCTATCAGCAGCTCCACCGAGCCTAAATATTGTGATTGGGGTTGGATTAAGGGGAAAAATTGTATCATAACAACTCTACTGGCCATGGATCAATATATTTCCATGTTGTCATGTTGGATGGGTTGGTGGTCAAATGGTTTGTGTCTATAACTTTGCTTATTGCAATTAAATTAATGTTTTTTCTATCTACTTTCAGCAATACAAATATCTGCGCTTCAAGGAGTCCATACCTCTCGTGGTGAAGTGCAGTGCCGCTCAAGCACTTTATTCTATAAGGAACTTCATTGTTTTGTACTTCTTTTTGGGTAAGTCATCTAGAGTTCAGAGTTAGCCGTCTACTAGTTAATCAGACTTTTGAAATAATGATTAATCAGTTCATTTTATTGTAATTATTATGTTGATTATCATTACTAGGCTGACGTAAACGCTCCCATTTTGATCATTTGGACACAATTTATTATGCTGAATTACTCATTTCAGTGCGCGCACGCAATCATTTATTTTGGCGTGACACAGCACAGCTCCTAAAGATCAGCTAAACTGGGCCATAATGACCCGTCTGCCTTTCAGGAAGTTGCACACGCATATGATAGAGAAGGAGCAAGTGAGGTTAAAACATGATGGAACTAATTTGCGTTAAAGGGACTATATGTAGTTTAGATACAGTTTCCTACATATTCCAGCAATGTTCTAATGTGTTGAATGAGCCCAGACCTGTTCACCACAACTGCCTCTAAAATCCTGCACTGTCACTCGAAAAGGTGTTACTTTGGTCCGAAGTGCTGTCATGCAAGAGCTTAATAGACTGCAGTTACGTGTAAGACCTGAGGTGGCAGTAGTGAGCATAAAATTACCAACTTGCATCTAGTCTCTTTAAGCCATGATCACATGCATAACGCAATAAATCTGCCAGCCCAAACATGGTAAATGGTAGATTTTATTTTATAGATGGTTATCCACCCCCATTAGCAGTTTTCCATTCCTACCACATCATTAACATACACATGTTCACAAACACTGCAGGTTAAATGTGTTGCCCAATAACACAACTTCCGTATGTGCTGAAATGCCCATTGTTAAACATTGTTTTTCTTATATCGCCAGGACATATTCCCAAAGGCTGGATCTGTCAAACTCTACAACTGGAAGTAGACTGGTCAGTGGATTTACCCGATGACATTTTGACATTATTGACCTGGCACTTCTTGTTGTCTGAATAGATTTGTTGTGCCTTAATAATGCATTTGTGTAACCTGCTCCTCAGCGCTGCACACGCTCTGGACACCGTGGGCGGCCTGTTGGATCTCTCCTTACTCTACCACACATGGATCAGTGGCACCTTCCTCCTTTTCACCTGGTACACCACTCTGCAGCTTTTCAGGATATTTGTCACCGAGGTAAGGCTAGACAGCAGTTCGGGGGCAATTGGTTTCATAAGTGTTTTCTGTGCCTTGTGATAAATGGTTTCATTCTGCAACACTAGGGGGCAGCATATTGTAATACAGAATTGAGAAAATCAGGTGCTAATCAGTGTTGCATTAAGTGTATTAATAACGGAAATAGAGTTTAGGCCTAGTTGGTATCAGGATGGGAAATGAGGGAATACTGGGTGAGTGACTGGTTAGTGGTGGGTGGACGGTGTAGATTGGCAGCTAAGGCAACGAGGGCTGGGGTGCGTTCATTTAATGATACTTGGTTTACCATACCTGAACAATACTTTTGTCAATACCTATACTAAAATATTTGTCATCTTTAATTTGTATAACGGCCAAGTAACTTTCTATTGCGCTGTCCATCGACCCAACAGGGCATCAAAAGAAAAATACTGCCTGCAAAAACGCTATATAAATGCAACATTGAAGGACTTTTGTTATTATGGCTTTCCAGCACTTGATTTGGTCCAAATAGTGAAACATTTAGTTTGTGATGAATGTCCAAATGGCAATATCTGGTTTATTTTTTATAGATTTTACTAGTTTCATTTCACACATTACACACATACACCAAAGCAGTGGTTCTCAACTGAGATGCTTTCAGGACCCGCCATAATCCTAGGATGGCAAACCCCAAATGGATTAAATGTTCTTAGGTAAATTACTGTATTTTATGTTTACATAATCAGATAATCCTGTATATTTTATAAGGGATAAATATTCAAAGAAATGGGAATGGCTTGCCAACCTTTTTTGGGGTCCCACCAGTTGAGAACCACCACACAAAAGAACAGGAAATGTCAAAAGTGTTGTAACTGTTTTTTAATAATGCCATGCTTTTACCGCTTTACAGGTGTTTAGATATTTCTTGTCAGGCGTTGAATTGCTGTTTTTGTGCTTTTTCATGTAGTTGTACAGTTTTCCTGTGCAGTCAACGTTCACTGACGACGCCCACCAGTGTCTGGCCAAAGTCATATCAGAGAAGCAGCCAGTTATTTTGAAGGTAAATAATAGCAGTAAACTTTAAAGACCGTATTTGGCAGTGTGGCACAGTGTGGATCCAAACAATCTTTTTCTATTTCATTTTAGTTTTTAGCTCTGAAAGACTTGGCTCTTCTCTCTCAGCACTCTGTGTTGCGTCGTGCTGAAGTCTTTAGTTTGAGTCAGCCAGGTACGTTGGACTGCAGGGGTAATCATCGACACCCCGTTAACAGGGCATGTATTTGATATTATTGTGTTTCCGTCCTCTAGGGGGCCATCCTCATAACTGGAATGCCGTCAGTAAGGAGTGCCTGTCGTTGCTCTCTGATCTGACCCAGAGACTTGTCACTTATCACGACACTGTGGCGACGAACGGCCGGGCCAAGTCGCTGTCCACCGGGAGTGAGAGGAAGAGCTCCTCTGGGACCTCAGGTACAAAATACGTTTTGTAGTCCCTCTGGGGGTAATACAAGTGTTGATGGGATGAGAGGGGGGTCTTTCATCTCCCCCGGTGCCTGGCCAGAAAACCACCTTCGCAACTTTCCTGTACCGGGTCGGAGGCGCAATACACACTAATGAAATCACGAAGAAGAAGCTAACAGGCTAACGGGCAAAGCTAATTGTGGGCTAGCGCCACTTTAGCAGTATTTACAGCCACGTTTGAGCGAAAAAAGAACATCTCCATTGTGTAATTGGATCAGTGGTTTTGCTCGGGATAATTTCTCTCCTTCATTTTGAAGGACAGGGTTGAAGAAAATCTGTCATGAGCAATTTTTATCCTTCATGAATAATCTCTCATAAGTGTTTTTTTAAAATAAATGTTTATATATATATAGGCTGCATGTTATTTATGTTAGTAAAAATGTGAGATTGCAGGATAAATGGAGCTAAACTAAACCTGATCTGAACAGTCACGGTACATTTTGCAGCAGAAATGTGCATAAACTTGCGCGTAAAAGTCTCAGAGGAGGACGACTTAGATGAGCTCGTCCTGAGACTTACGTGAGAAGAGCACTCCATATTATTAGTCTTTAACCGCGTTTGCATCGTGGTTTTCTTCCCCGTGTTGTTGTTAGCGCCCGTGTCAGGAAAGTTAGCTAGCAAGGCAGTGATACAACTTGTAAGAGCTCATCCAAGATAAGAGGCGGTGTGAAACGTTAGAGAGAGAGAGAGAGCCCTGCGCGCTCTGAAAAACAGCAGAGCTGCGTCTTTATTTTCGTTACGGCTTGATTTTCAATCCTTCAAAATGTACAATATCCCTCTCTTACTTTGTCTTTTCTGTCAGGGTAGTATCTACTCTCACGGACAATTAATGAGTAAAAAAACACAGCATGCTACGACACCTGCAGAGGCAGCTTATGGCCTCTAGGGGCATGAGCTACTTAGTTCTGCTTTAATGAACTGTGTGTAAACTTGTTCCCCTGCATCTTGGCCAGGACACTCTTGAAAAAGAGATTATTTATCCAGGATAAAACTCATTGAGATTAAAGAAGAAAAAAAAAAACAGTTACGGCTTTCTTACCTTTTTGTTTTGGGAAGGAAAAATGTTCTCACAATTTGATTTGAAGAAGCTACAATGACTTGGTTGATTTAATGTGTGTTATGTAGTAATTAAATCTGTCAACTCTGGAATTCTGACCTCGAGTTTTCTAAGGGTTTATGTTTCAAGTTAGCTATTAAAATGTCTTTGTTGTCTTGAAAAGGGTAAACAATTAAAACAATGATATTTTCTAAACACATTTTTATCTCTCAGCGACATCTGGAGATGATCTGTTCTCTCCTCGTCCCGCGGTGGTGTTGAAGACTCCCGCCTCAGTATTTGCCCGCTCCATCACGGGAGGAGGCTCTTACAGCCCTTTAACCGCCCCCTTCACCCCAGACTTGGACAGCCCCTTCTCCCCCACCCTGCGCCGCCTCACCGCCCCAGTAGAGCAGTGTTCACCCTGGCACGGGACAGTTCAGAGCCCGCATATCGCCAGGAGAGGACACAAGCTCTGGTCCACATCCACAGGTGAGCAAACAATCGAATGGCTGGGTTTGTGTCAGAGAATTTAACATTAATAAAATACCCCGTGGGAGATGAGCTATTTAAGAAGCCTACATCACAGTCATGCATTATTTGGTCTTTCTGCTCTCCTGCATGACCTCGTATATGGTAAATTTGTGTTTGTCGTTTCCTCTAACATCAGACTCCAAGACCAATGGCAGCCTTCCTCCGTCCCCGGCCCCAGTGCCACCTCCCAAACAGGAAGCCTCCAAACCTGGCTTCATCGCTCAGTTTCTCCTAAACAGACGAGACCAGGTATGGAGCTCATGCACTGGATTGACATAAGCTTTTACTCTTCACTGATATAACTCAATAAAATAATACATTACCGTGACTAGATGAGGGTGACTTTGAAGTTCCAGCACATTTCTCAGATGAATTCAACTTTGCTATCGGCAACTTCCTCAGAATCTTGTGCTAGAGCAAGTTTCTAGCTCATGGCAGACATTTTTGTCTTGGAATGGATTACAATAAGCACACATTTAGATGATGATATCCTAGAGCAGATGCAGCTGTAAAATAGTGAAAGTCTTGCGCTGATATTGTTCAAAGTGCTTCTTCTTTAGCCTCTTAGACATTTTTTCTTCTCAAAGTCCCATTTTGCTTACAATGAAATTGTCCCATTCAGGTTAAAAACTTCTTGGCAAAGCGGGTGCTGATTATGTATTGGTTTAACAAGGTAAGAAGCTGTAGTTGTAGCATGAATTCACCATTTTCCCTCAAGTGTGACTGGTCTCCCTGCATGTTCATCTCCCTTTCCAAAATGCCTGTACTTCCAAGAATAGAATCATTTAATAATAATTAAACTCGAGTATTGTAAGCATTTAAAGCCATACTGCAAAAACTACCTCATAAACCTTCGTTTTTACTGTGCGGGTGCTCTCCTCCTGCTCTGACTCGTAACTTTGCCGGGAGCGGGACATCGGCAGCTCGTCTCCATGGAGATGTTGCTGATTTGCTTTTGGACCCTTTGCAAAAACTGTGTAGGCGACGCTGTGATAGAGGCAGATCGATATGGGTTTTTCTAAGGCCGATGCCGATATTTTTGGCAGATTTAAAAAAAAAAAAAAAAAAAAAAACCTTTCCGTTCCAGCAGTGTCCAATTTTATTGGATTACTTTAGGTGATCCAATCATAGTTTCTGTCCCAGCTTTGACTTAGTTGTCGATGCCGCGGCATTTTGCTCGGCGATCAAAAATACAATAGTGGAGCTTAAAACTAACTGCGATTAAATTCTCCAGATTCTGCATTTGAAAATGACATGCAGCATGTTGCACCTAATTGACGAAGGTTTAGTGAAACTTGTATTTGACAAATTTGTAGCTAACCAATTTTCATTGCGATGTTTCTCCCCTCCCCTGAGGCCAATGCAGTTGTAGGAGGACTAGTTTTGCTCTTTCCGATGCAAACGGGAAGTCTCTATCATTTTCAGTCCCGGAAATATCAGCTTTTTTCTGCGCTAGAGCGGCCGATAGTTAACATTGTAAAATCCCCAAGTATTGGCCCGATATATCGGCCGGATCGGGTGGCCTCTGCGCTGCGGTGTCACCAGCATGTTTAAGTTTCTTAGGTCGTTACGAAAGGGTTGGCCTTGTGATGAAGCAACAGATAACCTAGAACGTTCTGCAATGTGGCTTTAATTATTTTCTAGACAAAATTTAGAAGTACATTTCAGAAAGTCAGATTTATTGAAGCATTTCAATAAATTTTCAATTGTATTTTTAGCAACTTGGCACAGCATTTCTCTTCAAATGAAACCACTGAAACGCCTTCACTTTTTCCTAATATCCTTTTTGTCATACCCCTGTACGTTGTGGGCATTTCCCTCTTAATTCTGTCGAGATGCATGATTAATTTACACTGGTCTGGGGCCTTCATTGTGCACACATTACTATTGCAGACCTTTTCCACTGCCCCTGCTGTGGAAATGGGCCCAACCAATTACTTTAAAAGCTCAAATTAAGGATTCACTCGTGTCTTCTCCTTTCTCCTTCCTTTTTAATTTACCTCACCAGACGCTATCGTTCACTCCTCAAGTCGTCACCCCCCCTCCCCCGGATGGCATGTTACATTTTCACCCTGATACTGGCTGGCATCATGGTTTTGTACTTGTTTCCTACGGGACTAAATCCTCTTGAACCCGTGTGTCGGTGGCTTATGTATCTTCTTAAATATTGCATGGGTGACATAGGCTAGTCTTACTAATCCGTGTTTATCTAAAGCACAGTGTGTAAAGCCACCGCTCCACTTGCCCTGAGAATGACAAGTTTCTTTGTCTTATCGTGCAGCTTCCAGAAGCCTCCAGTCAGGCGCTTTTCGCCGACAGTCAGGCTCACATCTGGGCTCTAGAAGGTACACAATTACTCATTTCATGTCAGTGTTTTGCGGTTTTATTTAACAAATCATTACTCTCTTTCTCTGCAGGATTGTCTTACCTTGTTCAGGCTTCCTTCACAGAGGATCAGTTTGGAGTTGTGCAAACTACATTACCCAGCATTCTCAGTTCAATGTTGGTTCTACAAGAGGTAAAATTAGGAACACAATGTCCATGCTATTCATATTTTGGATGTAGTTCAACTAGTTTAACCGGGGTGGCATCGTGGTACAGTGGTTAGCGCTCGTGCATCACAGCTAGAAGGTCCCGGATCCACCGGTTTGTCGGGGTCAACTCTGCAGAGTTTGCAGGTTTTCTTCATGAACCACTTTAAAACATGTACAATACGTTTGTTAAGTGATGTCATTGCTCTACTTCCAGATCCAACGGAGCTTTAGCCCTATTCACTATGAAGGGATTTAGCTGATTTTAAGCTGCTATAAAATATATTTTTTTAACATCTGATCACAAATAAATATTACATTTACTCTGGATTTTTGTTAGTAATGCTTTTCTGGCATTAATTATCCATTTTTCTCTCCATACACAATGAAGGCTTATTTTAAATATAAAAATATGTGTTTTCCTGGAGAAATGGTGAGATATATTCCGCAAGAGATTTATGTAAAGTTGTGTTTTTTTTTTCCTTCCTGTGTTTATCAATGGCACTCAACAGTTTGGACCCGGAAGTAGCTTATTATTGTGTGTGATGTCATGAATAGACCAGAATGAATGCAGTGAGTGAGTGAGTGAGTGAGTTGTTGGCGGTGGTCGGAGGGGCAGATGGCACAGTCTCGTAGCCTTGCTTCCGTCAGTCTACCCAAGGGCAGCTGTGTCTGCAATAGTAGCTTACCACCGCTGAGTATGGAGTGAATTAATAACGACTACAGTGTCGCGCTTTGAGAGACTTAGTAAACTTATAAAGTGCAAGCCATGTTATTATTATTAGTTGATTATTGGTTTTGGATGAAGTTTTTTTTTTTTAAGGACAATTGTAACTTATTTACTGGAATCAGCCTTTATTTCACTGCCATATAGGATTGTAGGCAGCAAGAAACATGTTTAAATTCTGCTCCTCCTGTGCAGGCCGTGGACAGACACTTTAAACTGCCCCATGCCTCCAGTAAACCAGTCCGCTGCAGCAGCACTATGGGAGACTGCAGCTACAAAACACTGAGGTTTGCTTTGAGAGCCGCACTCAAGACTGCCCTCTACAGGATCACCACCACGTTTGGAGAACACCTCAAGTAAGAGCCACACACACTCACAACCAGTTAATGCTTTAGTAACACTCCACTTTATAACGGATCCCTTTACAATGTGTTTAAAGGTGTGGTGTTGGAAGTAATTTACAAACACAAAATTGCTGACACTTTTCTTGTTTCTAACCCTCAGTGCTGTCCAGTTGTCATCAGAGCACCGGAAAAAACTGCAACATTTTCTGGAGTATAAAGAGTAATAATAATAATAATGACACTCGGCTGATCATTTCCATCAACTGGATTAAAGTGTGAGGCCATAGATCTTTTCGACCTGTTTGATCGGATATAAGACGTCCCCCCCATATGATGAAGCAGAACTCTATTTTGAATGGAGGAGCCTGATACAACAAGCAACTTACGCCAACGGATTTTGATTTCTGTCCCCCACAAAACAAAACAAAAACATTTTCAGCTTTGATTCCTGAGATGAGCTGCAAAGGGCTGTTTGTACTAAATTATATCATATGTATTAAGGCTTAAGGCTAAGGTTTGTTTTAATATTTTTTGTATGACAACTGAACAAAAGGATTTGGTTTGATGAGTGAAATGCCGTGAAGAAGTGGATGATTTTTGTCTGATTGTACTTTGACCACTACAATTGAAAAGGTTGAACGTAATTCAGCTCTGAAAGTGTCATTGTTTGTGAAAGCTTGATCGGGTATGGCTGATTTGTCTGAAGTGTTGAGTTTATTTGCAAAGATTTGTTAAATAAAAAATGTCAAAGTCATTGCTGCCTGATTGTGTATAAGTGGAAACGTATGTGGCTCTGTATAGATTATGTTTAGCCAGTTGTTCACTAGCAACAACTCAATACGTGCATGACACATTTTCAGAGTTCTGTTAGTTTGAGCAGTGATCACAAGGCTGACAAAACAATATAAAGTTATTTATGGTAAAGATCCACCCACAACTAGGAGTGTTACATCGATCTTCCGATATATCGCGATGTTTTGTGAGACGATATACTTTTTGTTCCGTATCGATACTTCTGATGACGTCATGCATAATGAGGCAGCAGTGCTCCAGTCAGGACAGCAGGGGGCAGCGCTACAGTTTTAAGCACTTGGACCAAACACTCAAATAATTTACTTTTAATGATAGTTTTTATACTTTTATACACGATTCATTTGGGGTTGATTTATTCCTTTTTAAATAGGACTGTGGTTTCTTGTTTAAAGAGACTATACAGAGTTTAAAAATGTTCAAATTAAGTATTTTCCTCCCCCTACATGTTTCAACAATGTCGTAAGGTGTAGAATGAGCCCAGACATATTCACAACTGCCTCTAAAATCCTGCACTGTCACTCAAAAAGGTGTTAATTCGGTCCGAAATGCCGTCATGCACAAGCTTAATATAGAAGGTGCAGTTACATGTATGACCTGAAGTGGCAGTAGTGAGTATAAAATGGCTAACTTGTATCTAGCCCCTTTAAATGTAAATTAAGTCACTGACAGATCTTGAGACCCATTTTCAGTGTGTAAGTCAGGGATCATTTATAGACACAGAAAAAGGGGTAAAGAGCACATGAGAAGAAATGTAAATTATGAATAATATGTGGTATGTTAAAATTAAGGTTAAAAGAATGTTTTTTCATTAATCATGATGAATCTTAGGTTATTTTTGTGCAATATATCGATTATAGCAGTATCGGCATATCGTCAGATAATTGTTATCGTAAACCATGTATCGCGTATCGTTTCGAATCAGTTCCCACCCCTATCCACAACCCATTAAGTCCCAACAACCCACATACAATGTTTCCCTCGGGGCCAGGACTCTTCTGAAATGTCTTGAAATTTTAGTGGTACTTTCTTAGTTAATTCAAATAAAAGGTGAGAACCACTGAATAAAGCTCTACATTTAATAAATGCTTATAATTCATAGCTCACATGCATCTTATGATCAAAAATAATAACCACAGCACAAGCACAATCTTTAGTTTATTGCACAAATGGTACATATTTCCAACCAAACTGATAGATGGAGTAGTAGACGATGGTGGAAAATCTTATTTTGTGTGTACAAGAGGCCAAAAACAGCCAATGGGAGATTTGGATACAATTGTCACAAATTATGGCTTGGATCTGGAAACATGTTTTTCTCGTCTTGAACAAGGAAGAGACTCAACGTTTAATACTTTGAACGACAGCCCTGTTCATAACCAGAGGTCATTATAATGAAATGAACAGAAGTGATGGCGTTTCTGTTTTAAAAGTATTTGTCCTCATATATAATATAAACCTCTGCATCATTACCAATCAAATGTCTGACATTTTAAGTCAAATAGCATTTGCTAAAGTCATTTTTTTTTTTACAGTTTAATATACATTTATTTATGTACATAGAAATTCTAACTAGAGTTCTCATAGAAAATGAGAAAAGCTGGACTTTATCGCTCTCACACAACACATGACTGGCAAGCACACGGACCGGCTCCCTCTCGATCCTCCAGTGAGTCTGAACACTTCAGACCTGACCTGGTTTTGCTGAACTGAACATGAACCTTTCAGGAACAAGTGCATTATTAAATCACTCCAATCTCTGACTTGCGCGCAGTGCTTTGATTTGATCCAGGTTGAGTCTGAACCTTCTCCCTTGACCGACGGAGCAGCGATTTTTCCATCAGCGACAAGCTCCAACTCTAAAACTACCTTTACATTTTCACGTTCACTCGCCGCGGTGAACTGGCTCACGCCCGTCATGTGAGGCAAGGAGAGAGGGGGGAGGGAGCGGCTGGTGGAAGCAAGAAACCATTTTCCAAAAGAAAAAAAAGAAAAAAACAGCTTGAGTTCAGTACTGAAAAACTTCCCTCTGCTCTGAAATCAAAGGAGGTCGACAAGCAAATAAAGAGAAATCACAAAATAGTGCACTTTTAAGTCTGTCTCAAAACTAGAACATCCCTGATTCGAAGTGCACTAAGGAGTGAAGGGGAAGAAGCTGAGGGCGGACGCTGCATTTCCAAGAGTGGATCTTAAATGCCAAGCTCCAAACCCAGGACACAAGTACAAGACCAGGAAGTTGAGGGGTTTGGGTAGACCCTCTTGAAGCTCCAAATATTGTTAAGAAAAAGTCACATTTCGGATATTTTTCCATATTCCGCGCTCTGCAAGACTCCATTGCCACCACTGTGTATAGTATGCTGGTGTTTTTAGCTTACTAAAAGGGCAACTAATGTTACGGAGGAATCCCAAAACCAAAATGGTGGATCATTCTGGGCTCTGGATGAAAACGGGACCTCCGCATAAGCTTTGAGGGAGCCATGTTTGTACAGAGAAACGCAGTTATTGTTATTTTTTTCACACGGCTCGGAAAAGGTGGTGAAAACATGTCCTAATTTTGTATGTAAATATAGATCTGTGTAAAAAGTGTGTCTTAATGTGCCAGTAGCAATAGTTCTTGCCTAATGTGCATCAATTCAAGGGCAATAAAGTGAATGCAATTTGTAATGTTGCTTGCTGTATGTATGCGCACTGCAAAAGTCAATTCTAAAATGAGTTAAATGGTTTGAGTTGAGAATAATAGTGATTTTAAGTAGTTTTGACAAGTTTTTTTTCTGTTTTGAGGGGGAAAAGCCTTTTTTGACATTTAAGTGCTTGAAACTCAGGCTGCATGGAATTAAATAATCCTGTTCATTTTGAAATGTTATGATCCACCTTAGTATTATTCCTCTGGGTGATGCGGATGTCAGAATCTACCAGAAAATATAATACATGCTACCTTGTCAATACTACTCAAAAGATTTATGTACTCAAACCAATCCATTTAACTCATGTCGACTAATTTGTCTGCAGTGTGTGTCAGGTGTCTGTGGCTCAAGACGACATGCATTGAATTTGGTCCGGTCCGCCCTCCTCTTCGTCCGATGAGTCCGGAGAACTCCACGATTCGTCTGTGTCTGGGTCTGCGCCTTCACGACGAGCCTGGGGAGGTGGAAACGAGAAAATGAAGGGCTGGGCAATATGGTAAAAACATCTCTTTCCTGATATTTATCTTGATTTCTAAGATAATGAAGTAACCCAAACAAAAATCTATTTGGTTCATGAGACAAACATGGCATCGTCAAATGAGCGGTGTCCACTCAACAACCATTTATAGCAGGGGTAGACAAGTGTTCTTGGCGGAGGGACGATTTTCTTTATTGTAAATAGACCGAGGGCCAAAGCTAATGATTATTCGCCCAAAGAAAAGCACAACACTGGAAAAATGACCATCATGAGATAAATGGCTTAAAATTGCTTGAATTAAAGTTCTTCTATGTTGAATTTGAACTAATCCAAGATACAAATGCTATCGCCAATGAAGAATAAAACCCACTTGAAATCAGACAAATAATTGCTTTTCACATGAAACTAGAGGTTTTATCTCATCTAAGATCCGACCAAATCTACTCAAACCTTAGATTTAATCTCTTTAATTCAAGTCATGTCATTTCTTCCTTAAAACGATTATTCTTTTTCCAGTGTACTTCTTTCAAATGCAAGTGTTGTACATAATATATGACCTAATTGGGTGTATTGACAGTATTTCTATCTTTTTTTCTCCCATTTAACTCTAATCATGTCAAAAGTACTCTCTGATTTGTGTAAGAATGTTTCTCAAAATCATCTTGAGGGCCAGAGGTTCTATGCTGGAGGGCCGGATTTGGCCCCCGGGCCTGATGTTGCCTAGCCCTGATTTATAAGGACTATACAGAGTTTAAAAATGTTCAAATGATGCATTTTCCTAGAATGAGCCCAAACCTGTTCACCACAACTGCCTCTAAAATCCTGCACTGTCACTCAAAAAGGTGTTAATTCGGTCCGAAGTGCCGTCATGCACGTAATATAGAACCTGTAGTTACACGTAAGACCTGAGGTGGCAGTAGTGAGTATAAAAATTACCAACTTGCATCTAGTCTCTTTAACACAAAATGTTTATGTTGAGCGGACTCATGGGACGCTGTAGATAAAGCACCCGGCCATAACTGAAACCGACCATAGATTTTCATGATTCGATTACAATTAAATGTTTTGCTTTTAGTAGATGACCAAGATGCAGTTGTCTGGTTTTCTGTTTATAAGTTGGTGCAGCAGGAATGTCAACAATGAAAGCTGCTTGTTCCTCATTATGGAAGGACAGAGCTTCTTTGTGACATACTAACCATTATCGTTTATTAGATATATGGAGGGTCAGTTCACTTCACTGATGATCGGGCTGCAATAGCAGACTATTAAAACTTTCCCATGATAATCCATTTTCTAAATCTTACCAGTTCAAATTAGTTTCATAAAGTCAGCACATTGCTCCCATGATTCAATGTTTTGTAGAAGAGATTCTCACCCTCTGTGGCCGTCTGTTCCTCATGTGTCTCATCAGGAACCACAGCAGCTGTGTGTCGTACTGGTCGCCATGACGAACGCTGTCTTCATCACGCTCCCTCTTGTTCTTCTTCATCACCTGCGACACAAGCCAGACATCAAATTCAATACCACCAACACATCTTCAGCATTTTACCCATCATGCAGCAGGGGCAGTGGGCAGCTGTAGCGCCCAACATACTTTTGCACAGTCGAAGTGAGGGCTAGTGGTATTTACAATATATGAGTTAATTTGGCAAATTGTAAAAGCCGTATACGTTGCACAATATGGACATTTTACTTCTACTAATGCGTAACTGAGAGTGTCCTAACCAGTTGTATTACTGTGTGGTTTGGTAATCTCACTCTGAAAGAGAAGAAGGCTTTGAACAAAGTGGTTCACTCAGCCAGCAGGACCATTGGCGGCACTTTGCCGCTCCTGGAGGTCACATATAAAAGCTCGACTCTTCAATTGGGCTTTACAACTTGCTAATGATGCCTCAGACCCCCTGCACGGCCATTTTTGGAAAGCTTCCTTCAGGGAAAATATATCGCTCAGTCAAATGTTCTACTGATCATTTTAACTGTTTCCTTCCACAAGTTGTGATCCCTTTAAACATGCCACTTTAATTTTTGTATGGATTTTTGTACAGTATTTTACCCAGAACTTTTTTTGATGTGACATTTGTTTGTTTTTATGTTGTGTCATGTCCTTATGTGTTAACAGTGCACTTTGCTCCTTGCACATGCTTTTTCCAATGTGGTTTTATACTGAAAATGGCTAATAAAATTAATCTGATGATATTGGAGCATGAGAACAGAAATAATTGGGTAGGAAATGTCAATATCACTGCTTAAACTAGAGCCTTAGCATTTTTCAGACCACAATGACCTTTTTGCATAGGTCTCAATTCTGAAAGTATAGGTCAGGTGTCGATGATACTACCATTTTTTGGCTTCTAAAACATAAAATGTGAATATCTGCTGAATTCTGCGCTTACCTCTTTGAGGCCTTTGAGTATTGTGGGAGTTTCTGCTGTCGGGGCCCACAGTTTGATGTCATGGTCTAAGCCGCTGGTGGCCATCCCTGGAAGGTGTGGGTGTGGCTCCAAGCAGTTCACCTGTTCATTAATAGATAATAATAACAACAGGTAGTTAATATTTAGAGCAAAAAACATTCCATAAAGGATTTCACAGCGTAAATTTGGGATGAGGTTACACTTCAACATCATTTCTTACAGTTTTTGTTTGTTAATTCTGTATCAAAATCTCACATTTGTTCATTGTTTGAAAACTGAGATTAAGACTAAATTAGACTGACCACTCCTCCTCTGTCGCCCTCCATGAACTGAACGATGCGAGCCGAGTATTTGTCCCACAGATAAATGTGTCCACAGTCACTGCCACTGACCACGAACTCACTGCATGGCCCGTAGAAGTTCACCCCCTTCACTGCGGGTTCAAAGACAGACTCAACACTGCTGATTCTTTAAGAAATAAATGTAGACAATAAGAAGAGTGAGACCTGTTGCATTATTGCGATGTCCCTTGTATCGTCTGAGGTAGTCAGCCCCATCGCTGTGGTTGGAGTCAAATAAATAAATATCCTCGTCATTGTAACTGGCCAGGAGCTCTGTGGAGAGAAAAAAAATCCATATAAAAAGGTTTCCTTGTTTTTGTGCAGAATAAAGTTCATACCTGTGCCGTCATGACTGTATACAAGGCATGTTATGTTAGTTTTGGACTCGCTGGATACCAGGTGTGAGGGACAAAACTTTTTCAGTACGCCATTGTTGTCATTTTCGTTGATCTTCCTCTGGTCATAGATCCTAAAAATTAATACATCAAAAAGTTCAGACATCTAACCAAAATAAGTCAAGTTATTCCTTTGAGTAGGTTTGTGTCCTTACCTGACGTACTGGTCTCTTCCACCAACAGCGAAGTGATGCGTCTTTGCCGGGTTGACATAGATTGTGTAGAGTCCTACTTTTTTATCTCCCTCCTTGACAACTGCTAGTTTACTGCAGAAAGAACAACAGCTGTTTTACACAATGACCCTTTACAGCAGGGGTAGGCAAAGTCAGGCCCGGGGGCCAAATTCGGCCCGCCCGCATCAAACCTTTGGCCCCCAAGAGAATTTTGAAGAAACATTTATTCATAAATCAGAGACCAAATACATGAAAAGGACTCTAAAATGTAGAAAATACTGTCAAAACACCCCATTAGGTCATATATTGTGAGCAAAACTGATATTTGTAGAGAAAAGCTTCTTTACTTTGGGCTAAAATTGTGAGTTTCGGCCCTTGGTGTTTTGGCAGTGAAGAAAGTCGGCCCCCCATGACACAAACTTGCCTACCCCTGCTTTACAGCTTGATGACACTGCCCAACAATGTTCTTACTTATGGATTTGTTTGCCGATTTATTTATTTTGAGTTTAATTCAAAGTTGAGCTGTTTTAAGAGATGCACTCACTTGGCGGGGCGGTCGAGACGCAGGTCAATACCGAACACGACCGCGTCTTCTCCCGCCGACAGGAAAGAGCATGGGGAGTCTGGCTCAAGGGCCAACTGAAAATGTCAATATACAGAAGAATAAACAATGAAACTCACAAAAAAAACATAATCCTACTAAATCTTTTTGTGCATAACAGTGCTCTCCACGAATATTGGCTCAACTAATGCTGCAAGGACCTTTGAGCTGTAGTGTTGGAAATATTCTGAACCCCAAGACCCAATAAAGTGTGCAGTTCTAAAGCAGTGATCCAACCTTTGGACAGTCTTTAAGGCAGAATCCAGAATAAGGTTTATCTTTAACTTAAAGGGGCTAGATGAAAGTTAGTCATTTTATACTCACTACTGTCACCTCAGGTCATACACGTAACTGCACCTTCTATATTAAGCTCGTGCATGACGGCACTTCGGACCCGAATTAACACCTTTTTGAGTGACTGAGCTAATTCTACACATTAGGACATTGTTGGAACATGTAGGGGGAGGAAAATACATAATTTTGATTGTTTTAAACTCCGTATAGCCCCTTTAAGTCAATGCCCTAATGTAACATGTTTTTGTTCCTGTGAGGTTCAGTTAAAACAATTAATAAAATAAAATAAAATACAAAATCCTCAGAATACAAAACAAAGAAGTAATAATTTCCTAACCTTGTGTGCAGCCCCCTTGTGCTGTGCTACTCGTTTGGTATTTTTGCAGCGTTGCGTTGCTGAGAGCTCAGCCACTCGGATCTGCCCGTCCCGAGCGCACATGGCCAGAGTCGAGTCTCCGCTATGTGGAAGGAACTTCGCCTAGAAACAGTAGAGATAGCAGAATGTCAGTGTTGGCAATTTGAGTGGGTGTAAGGTGTTGTTAATAGCAATAGTTCAATATTCTGTCCTTATATTCAGTTTGTGACTGTCTCCCCACAGTCACTGCGCAGCACAGCTTTTAACTCTTCTCTTACACAGACTCATTCACATGGAATCAACTATGATCTAACACCCAGGGACCAAAAGCTCGTTTGTTCTAGACCTTGGCTACACAGTACAAGGAGGATGATCTTAACAGTACAGAGGAGAACAGATGAGGCCAGGAGGTGACGAGACAAGCAGAGGAGGAGAGAGGGGAAAGCTCAATGAACTGTTTCAGGAGGTGCAGGTAAAAACTGGGCACTTCCTAAAGATTAAGTTCAAACCTAGGGAATGGAAACAAGCCACTATATTGTATTTTAAGTCATACAATGAGCTAGCAAAACTTGCTTACATGTGAGCCTACACGATTACATGACGGATTTGGACGTGGACTTAAAGCAGTACTAAGCAACTCATGCCCCTATGGGCCACTGCAGGTGTCGTAGCATGTTGCGCTTTTTTGACTTATTAATTGCCCGTGAGAGTAAATACTACGCTGACAGAAAAGCCAAAGGGAGGGATATTGTGCCAAAGGGAGGGATATTGTACATCCAATTACACAATGGAGGTACATTTTAACTTAAAGTTTGCTTCACTTATACTGCACTAGCCCGCAGTTAGCTTTGCCCGTTAGCCTGCTAGCTTCTTCTTCGTGATTCCATTAGTGTGTATTGGTGACTCCGACCCGGTGGCAGTCAAGTTGCAAGTATGGTTTTCTGGCCAGAGACACCAGGGAGAGATGAAAGACCCCCCAATCATCCCATTAACATTTTGTATTACCCCCAGAGGGACTACGAAAAGGATTTATTAAGGTAAACAAGTTACTTAGTACTGCTTTAAAGAGAGTAGATGCATTTTATACTCACTACTGCCACCTCAGGTCTTACACGTAACTGCAATCTCTATATTAAGCTCGTGCATGACGGCACTTCGGACCCCAATTAACAACTTTTTGAGTGACATGGCTGGAACATGTAGGGGGAGGAAAATACTTAGTTTTAACATTTTTAAACTCTGTATAGTCCCTTTAATGTACTAGATGTAAATGAGGCATTTAAAAACCTGTAGTTGTTCAAGTCCTACAGTCTTAGTATAAAACCTGCTACTTTAAGTGTACACATGCACAAACAAGTTCTGAAATGCATGTGATTATTGTTTTAGTTTATTGGTTCATATTTTACTTCCGGGTGTTTTGGAAATGTGCACAATGAACTGAATCTTGATTTTAAACTATAAAAGGTAATCTGCTCACAATTGCAATAGTACAGAAACGGTTCAACAATCCAAAATCATACAGTCTTAATACATAATCTAATACATAATACAAGCCTTTATTGAGAGATCAATAAAGGCTTATCTTAAAACAAGGGTTATAAAAGCTCATGGCTAATTCAAATCTTACACACCTGAAAGACATTGCTCTTGTGACCACTGTCGAACTCCAGCTCGGCCCGTTTGACCGCCCAGTCCCATATGATCACCCTGAGGTCGTCGCTGCCCGAAGCCAGCCGCGTGCCCGACGGGTTGAAGTGCAGTGTGTTGACACAGCCCGCGTGTCTCTCCAGTTTGCCCTGGAGCTCCAGCCTCTGCACCAGCCCCCGCGCCCCGCACACGCGCCTCACGAACTGGTGCGAGCCCCGACCGATCTCCCGGGAGCGAATGGAGGGGACCGCTCGCCAGATGGGCCCACGCATGTCTCTGAGCTCCGCCCCCAGCCACGCCTCCATGGCCTCATCGTCGTCATCATCCTCATCGTCCTGGAGGCAAACGGTTGATTGAAAATTAGTAAAAAGGTTTTTCTCCCCAGGAGCAAAAAATGTTCTAAATGAGAGCAAACTTTCTTATTCATACAACGCTTCTTATGGGAATGTTTGTTGTGCCTCAGTTAAGCCGCTAGTTATGTGATAATGGCATTCAAAAACTATGTACATAGTAGCTGTAACATTAGATGAAGTGTGCAAAGATCATTGTATTGGATAAACTAAACAGCAACTGCATAATAGGTTGTACCAACATCACAGTGAGAGCTCTGGCAGCCCTCTGTCAGTAGGGCTGTTCCGATAATGACCATATCAACTTATCGTTCATCAAACAACAGATAAACAAACAAATTTGGCATCAGTTTTTTACATGAGTAACAACTTTACCTAATACCCCACTTCTGCATTTTTACTGCAAACTAGACATTTTAGACATGTTTGAAAAGAGGTATTTAGACCAGAAACGAAAGCTTACCATTTAAGCTAAGAAATTTCTCTGACAGATTTCTGAGGAGGCTTTTACTAATCATAAGTTAAAAGCCCATACTCTCGAAGCAACATTCAACATTTACATCTTTTTGTTCCTCATCTTCCTCCTCCTCATCATCGTCGTCAGAGCTGGAGGAGTGGTTAGCTCCCCCTCCTGGCCGGTTCCTCTTTCGCGCAGCTCTTTTAGCAGCGTCTTTGGACCTGGTCCGCTCCCGCCGGCCTCCTTCGCTCTCTCTCTCTCCGTCCTCAGTTAAAGAGTACAGCCCGCTGCCGTCCATACTGTCTGTGTCCTCCTCGTTCTCCGCGTCCTCGTTGTTGTTGTTGCCGTCCTCTCCTGCCTCTGCGTCGGGCATCGGCTTGTCCCCCGAGCCCTCTCCGGTTTCTTTAGGAGCTGCACAAACCATCAAAACCATTACCTCACCAGAAGTGCTGTAGATACAAGACACTTGAGGAGGCTGTAGTTCGTCAAGTCGTCAGCTTTTCCTGCCTAGAAGCCTCACCTTTTGTAGGGCTGCACATATAAAGAATTTGGTCAGTTTCACATAGACATTCTATTGGATTTTGGCCAAATACTTTTTTTCCCCACTGTATGTATAATATGAGAAATATTATGCATTGCAATATTATACTATAATATTGTTTTTTAAGGAAATTGTCAAAACAAGGCTAAAATAGCATAATTTGGACTAAAACTCATCTTTTTCTCATTTTTACTAATTCATTATTTTTTGTTTGATGCTGCTTAACCTGTTCCATGAAAGACCTCAGTAATTCTGCTATAGTGAGGGATCTTCTCATAACAAGGTACACAAAAAATCCATTCAACTTTTTAGCTAACATAAAATAGCCTTTATAATAACATGTCTTACTTACAGATCAGTGGAAAAGGAGGTAACTTTACGTCATTATTTTTTTAATCTGTTATATTCATCTAAGTTTTTTGTGAAGAAGAAAAAAATAATAATAAAATAGCTCAGATGAAAGGGGTCGTCTCATGACTGAGAATGTTATTGGTTTATTTGGTAGGGACAGTGCATGTTAATGAACACACCACACTGGATTGTCCATACCGTCTCTCAAACACGCTCTCATTCATCCTGGCCTATTGTGCATGTTTCTAGTGGTAGAGGAAACAGGAGCGCCCAGAGGAAACCTATGCAGACACGGGGAGAACATGCAAACTCCACACAGAAAGGCCCCGTCCAGGTGGGAATGGAACCCGGACCTTCTAGCTGTGAAGCACGAGCGCTAGCCAAGTCTAATGTTGTTAATTTAACTTTTGACTTCAGTGGGTACAGACTGTCACTGTGTCCTTGGGCAAGACACTACACCCACCTATGTGAATGTAGTGTGAGTGAGTGGCTGGTGGCGGTGGCGGGAGGAGGAGGAGCGGATTGCACAGATTATCAGTATCACTTCCATCAGTAGAACCAAAACAAATGCTGAATTAATGGATAATGACTACAGCTTTGAGAAACTTGTGAGGCTTATATAGCAAAATAAAAGGGTAGCCAATACCATTACACATTATTATGGTGGCCACAAATAATCAAAAATGTATGGGAAACATTTTAGTTTTTCATAGTTTGCCATAGTCACACTTATTGGTGCATACATATCTTATCTGTGTTCAAGTTGGGGCGAATATTAAGCAAGCCTTTCTTCCACTGTCTAAATGCCACATTATCATTATGTAATCATCCAGTGTGATTACCGTCTGCATTAGAAGACTGTGCTTGTCCCTCTTTGCTTCCAGAGGAATCTCCATCTTTGTGTTGATCCTCGTCTGGCTCTTTTTCTTCTGTGCCACCTAAATAACCACGATATATACAGATGAGCGTGGAGACTGCTCTGCGCCACGGGTTCTTTGTTATTATGGCCAGTATAAATAGTCGAGTTATATTCTACTCATCCTCACCGTTAAGCACTGTGGATTTGTCGTCTGCCTCAGCCATCCTCTCTCCCGATTATGCTGCGCGGGACAACCTGTGGCAGTGAAAAAAAAAAAAAAAAAAGCCATGAAGTTATAAATATGGCTATCCTTTGCCCCGTGCCGAAGTTGACAGGCGATCGTATTGCGTGTGTGCAAGCCTGCCCAGTGCCCCCTTTCCTTTATCGCACAGGCTTGAACTGCAGTGCCAAGACTCCAGGCCGCACTATTACCTTTTAGCAGTGTCTACAAATCAATTTCACTTTCACAACGCGTCCACTCACTCCAAAAGCGAAGATTGTGGATCGTCTCAGAATGCGTCGTTCTGACCGATTCCCATTTCGGGGCTCAGGGTGCTTTAAATCCACACCGTCCCGTGGGCAAAACAACAGCTGCAGCTCGTGACATTGGTTTTGTAGTAACAGGAATCGTGTTCGGACGAATGTTAAACTAGTATCCAATGCAACTTGAGTGTTGTCACTGCTGCTTCGGCTGCTGGTTGTCAAATCGAAACGTGAAACTGGCAGTGCGTGGAGAGAGGCTAAGTTAGCATTAGCAGCTAGCAGTAGCAGATTCAAATCCAGGCATTCCGTCCGAGTTGACATGGGTAAAGCAAAGATTTCCAACAACATTTTTGCTGGTTATAATACGAACTTAACGATAATAATACCCAAACTAAGCGATATAAATGATGCTGTTTGACTGGTGTTGGGGTTTAGTTCCGGTTTGCGTATTATTTCATGCAGCCTACAGAAGTTTGTCCAATACTGTGCTTGTAACGTGAAAAAAACCAAAAAAAACAATCAACCTTTCACCCGAAAACAAGCACAAAACACTCTTATTTAATCCATTTACGTGTGCTTTTGAGGAGAGAGTGAATGAGTGGCGTAGAGGCTTTATGCCCGCCTCCGAGTGAAATGCCACGAATTTAGAGAGCCCTTACCTCTGCGAAGCCAAGGCCCGTTCGAAGCGCCCTCCTGAGTTCAGTCCTAATCTTTACCGCAGATTTACTACCCTCCGCACACCGTTCATCTACAACGGGCTAAGTGCCTCGAGTTTGGTGTCTCTGATGGAAAATAAGAGGCATGAGGGAGGCTTGCATGAAGCGAAAATAAGGGGAAACGGAGCACGAAGCGAGCTAACTGCGTCTGCACCAGGCTACGCTGCTGCTGCTGCTGCTGTGTTTATGTTTTGACTGCGTTCAGATCTTTTTTTTTCGTCAGTGTCCATTTCCGGTGTCGTGCTTGCTTTGTTTTTATTCTGCCGGAAATGTGCTGCTGCCAACCACCAACAGACAGGCGATTTATTAAAAGACATATTTCAAGAAGTAGTTTTAGCTTATGAATCATTTGGACTCCTAGGCTAGGTCTAGGCTTAAAGGGACGATACAGAGTTTAATGTTAAAATAATGTATTTTCCTCCCCCTACATGTTCCAGTAATGTCCTAAGGTGCAGAATGAGCCCAGACCTGTTCACCACAACTGCCTCTAAAATCCTGCACTGTCACTCAAAAATGTGTTTCTTCTGGTCCGAATTGCCCTCATGCTCTGTGTCGATAGAATAATTTTAACCATTTTGCATTTAAAATAACTTATATTTGAGCAGCATCAGCTTTGTGGTTGTATAAGCCAGTGGTACCTTTTGGAGCCGCGACCCCCAGTATAACAGTTAAGGGGGTTCGTGACCCCCCCGCTCGGGTCACACCGTGAGAAATCGGAACATTAGCCGACATAATAAAAGAAAAAAACAAATGGCTACAGTAAAATTCATCAAATTACGAACATTTAATGGCCCTCTGGTAAAATAGCACATATGCAACAATAAAATATTATAATATGAGCTAAAAAAAAGTATGTATTAGGGCTGCAGCTAACGATTATTTTGACAATCGATTTATCTACCGATTATTTTCACGATTAATCGATTCATCGCTTGGCTGTGAAAGGTGCACGGAAATTGTATTTTTTCTATTTTCTTGATCACATGACGCTAAAGCGGCGCCGCTTGAGGACATGTTGATGGAGTAAACTTGAAGTAAACATTTGTAGGAGGCTCTTTGTGCTAATTCTGCTTTCTGATTGGACGAGACAAAGACAGATATTAATGAAATTTACAATGTACAAAACACTGCAGACCCTCACTTTAAAAACAAAGTAGGTTTTCATCCAAAATACATAATTGTCATGTCATTTTTGCTCTATTTTAGTCTGTGTTTACTAGAAAACGATTAATCGATTACTGAAATAGTTGACAACTATTTTAGTCATCGATTAGTTGTCGATTAATCAATTAGTTGTTTCAGCCCTAGTATGTATATTTTATCTACATGATCTGGCGACCCCCCTAATTTGTCTCGCGACCCCCTTGTGGGTCCCGACCCCCAGGTTGAGAACCACTGGTATAAGCAGATCACTCCGGCGGCGGAGTGATCTGCTAGAAAATAGTTCCTCAAAATACACTAATTCATGTGATGCAAGGTCAGTTATATTCCAAAAATTATTCTATTTACACAAACATTTATATGGTTAGTCTGGCGTTATAAGTGATTTGCCTCAGGTGCTCTGTGGAGCGGGTCAGACTGTTTTTAATGCAGGCTAGCTGATACCATAGAAATGTGCTAGCCTTGCACTAGCCTAACACCACGAAACTCTTCAAATCTAAGAACTGCATGAATTACAAAAGAAAATATCTCCAGAAATCAGCAACATTCTCGATAACTAGCAAATAAGGCCCTATGTCAAAAATCCTGAAATATCCCTTTAATATAAAAGGTGCAGTTACAGGCATGACCTGAGGTGGCAGTAGTGAGTATAAAATGGCCAACATCTAGTCCAGGGGTCTCCAACCTTTTTTTACCCAACGAGCGACTTTTACACAATATGAACATCGGAGAGCTACTTATGTTCAAAAACACTCAACTTAGGTGGAGTTCACTAAGAAGAATTACTTGCTAAGATGTTATTTCAAAGAAAGTGACTTGAGCTTAGTCCTTATACTTTACTATATTGAACCAACTGTTCACAGATTGTGTTCAACATGTTCAGAACAAACAGAAAATGCATCTAAAATCTGAGTTATCAAGGGTGTAGAGATGTACAAAGTCTAAAATTCGGCTGCATTGTGTGCTGTGTGATTCCCTTCCTAATCTTTGTAACTCACCATTACCCCACACTTAGGAGACCACGAAGCTGTGAGCCTGTGGCCAGTCCGCCCCTGTGTATTCGTCAAAATTCAGCAACAACAAAAAAAGGTTCCACATTAGTTGCTCATTTTTTGCCAATTGTCTAACTCATCCGTGTCAGGGATAATGTTGGCGTATTTGCAGGGGCGGACTGGGACTGGCATTTTCTCCAGTTCGGCTTTACCCAAATCTAAAAGCTTCTCGGCTGGAGAGCAACAATGTAAAGCCTCATTTGAAAGCTGAGACCTACAAAGTGATTGCAACGTTTTGTCAAGTCGCCGCATTTTTTGTCATAGTTTTGTTGTTTCTTCATTACTTTTTGTGGCTTTTTGTTGTGTTTTTTGTCACTTTATTGTCACATTGTTTTGTTATGGTTTGGTCACGTTTTTGTGGCCTTTTCGTTGCTTTGTTGTCGTGTTTTTGTTGACTTTTCATCACTTTTTTTGTCACTTTTTTTGTCGCTTTTCTGGCACATTTTTGTTTTGTTTTCATCCTCTTTTTTGTCGGTATTTTGATGCTTTTTCTTTTTAGCTTTTAGATTTGGGTAAAGCTCGGTTAAGGCGGGACCGGTGGCCCTTGAGCCAGTGGCCCTTCTGTGCTCTACCAGAATGGACATATGGCCAGTCCGCCTCTGTGTATTCGTCCAAATTCAGCAACAAAAACATTAGTTGCTCATTTTTTGCCAATTGTCTAACTCATCCTTGTCAGGAGTAAAGCTTGCTAACTACACCCATCATAGAAATATTCACAGCTTAATTGACAGTGTTTCAGATCCTGTTCGGCCTTGAAAGGAAAAGGCTATCCACTGCTGCTGATTCACTAAAGGGGTCCCTCGGTTACAGAGAATAAATAAACTACACTTGGCTTTTCATTTGCGGCAATACTTTTCTCGAGAAGTAAGTGTACCTCTGATGTGATGAGTCTGGCATCCTGCAGATTTCCTTCCTGTGTTTATTTAGTGCTGGATCATAATGAGGGACAGTGATACAATCCAAGTTACACAATCATGCCCTCTGTCTCATTTGAATTGTTGAGCCTATTTGTGATTTATTTTTAGGTTATATTATTTCAATACTAAACATAAACAGGGCACACTAAAGTGAAGTTACCGATAATGTCAATTTTTAGATGTTTGTTTGAACCCAATTTAGTCCTGATTTGATCTGCATCTTGGCCTGTACTGTAAAAAGTCATCCTCCCATTTTGTTATTATAACTTTAGATTGTAGTTTTTTTTTTGACAATTAACGTTTTCAATTTTTTACTTATGGCGATGTGTTAAAAACTGAATCTTCATATGTAGAAAATAGCTGAATTATTAGTTAGTTTTGTTTCGTAGTTTCACAATTATGGTAACAGTTAATTAAATTTATTTTTCTCCACAATTTGACTTCCCAGGCTATCTGTTAACTACTCAGTATTAAAGATTATTGTATCATATCCAATGTATTAATGTGACACCACAAAATATTGTGCATTAAACATAGCTTTGTAAAATAGACTGGGTTTGATAGGAACATGCAATTCAACTTTAGGTCAATGCTCGATATACAAAATGACAGTACTCAAGACACCAGACTGAGACTAAAGTAATCTGCAATTTAGAAAGCACAGTTTTTGCCCCAAACATATGAGTTCCTCTAACATTAGACTGTGAGTGCCATTATTAAAAAAGTACAATTTTGCGTTAAAGTAGCAAATTATATGGTTTCACTCAACTGCAGTGAATGAGTTCAAATTTATTCATAACTTACAGTAACCTGATATGTTGTGAGAGACAAAACTGTTTCTTTTGACATCGGATTGTAAGTGAAAAAATTATTTCAACTTAGGTTTAACATGCTGGTTGGTTAAAACTTAAACTGTTAAGTTGCAACAATTTCTAGCAATGAATTATGGACCATTTATAACTTTCTTCTTTTAGTTGATTGAAACGAGATCGGTATCTTCATTGAGCTCAGCTCAACTCAACAAAGACTTAAGTTAAACTACCTTATTATTTGTTACAGTATGGTGATTGAGGTCTACTATTTTATACAGCCTACTTGGTACAAAAAGCTTAAGAACCACTCTCTGAAAACTATGACATAACAAAGATGAGTTAAGGTGTACTTTGTCCCCCATAGGATTGTTTTCTTCTGCATTTAACCCATCCTTCGCTGCCACTGGGGCAATCTGTAAAGAGCACCCGGCGACCCATTTTCAGATGTCTTATTCTACTATTGTGCATTTTTTGTTGATGGGTGAAATCAGCCTATGGTGAAATCGGACCCACGGAAGGAAGCCTTCAGTTCCACATGAGAGAGGCACGCTCAGCCACCATGGCCTAATTTGTCATCAACAAAAAAATATTAAATATATAAGTTAGGCTATTGAACCAAACATTATAGGCCAATGGATCAAAAGAAATAGTTTTTTTTCTTTTTCTCAGACATGGAAAACTGTCAGATTTTACTAAAATGTATGTCACCCTTTCTCAACTAGAAGAGGGATAATAAACTGTGTTTATATTGAGTGGCTATCTTTGCAATATTCTACTTGTGTTATTTTTTTTAATTGTCCCTCTGATTTGTTCATTCATTTGAGTTTCTATTTAGAAATATAATCTGCATAATCTAAACAGGAGATTTCTTTCGAATAGTATTTCAAATAGACTATAAAGAGAAACAAGTGGTTGGTCAGACTGAAGCATCGCCTAACTTATAGCCTACTCACTGCCTCTGGTGGGTCGGAAGGGGAAGTAGCCGGTGGGCGCTCACTCTCTCCACGAGCCTCATAAGCCTCAAGTGAATCTATGTCAGAAGACTGGACTCAGCGGACCGCGCGTTTGCTGCGAACATGCCAGGGCATCGCCTTTAGCGTCTTTTAACCCTCAACCCTCTTGTTCATTCCTGTATACTTATTTATTTCCTTGGATCGGCACAGCCATGGAGTACTGGAGGCAATGCGCGATGTGGCTGATCAGCTGCAAGGTCCTGCCGCCGAACCACCGGGTGACAGCGGACACGGCGCAGGTGTTTGACCTGGCACAGACGCTGCGGGACGGGGTGCTGCTGTGCCAACTCCTCAACAACCTCCGCCCGAGCTCCATCAACCTGAAGGACATCAACCTACGCCCGCAAATGTCACAGGTAACAAGGCACAAAGTCATGCCAGAATCACGCAAAAAGTCTGGAATCAGGCAAAAAGTAGGCTAATTGTTGTCCTAACGTAACGTACGCTAATTTTGTGCGCGTGGCGAAATTAGCGTAGCAACAGTCGGCTAATAAAATGACCGTTAATGACGACTATTATTTATTTTATTCTTTTATTGTTACTTATTTTAGCATATAAATATTGCATTGTAGAGCCTATGTATTAATAATAATAAATAATAATAATTATATTTTTTATAATAAAATTCGCTTTTATCGGGAAATTTGTGATGTCTGCCGTGACTATGATGCCTTTATTGTTCAACACAGCTGAGTCAGTAAAATCCAAAAGAAGTTTAGGACTTGACCCCTCTTTACCCATAATTCAGTGGTGCCACAGGAGAGGCCAGATAAAATCCTGGCTTTTATCCACCCGATAGTTTGGGAATGCAAAGCCTTTTAGCAGCAGCTTGTTCTTTTCTGACTGGGTTTATAGCCGGAGATGGTGTTTAAGCCTCTCCCTGTGTATTTTATGATTTACAAATATATAAAAAAAGAGGAAAGTATACTTAAGGTGGCCTGGTTAATACTTGACTTCTACTTTACTACTTCCAGTAGCTTCCCAGACCTTTCCAAAGTAGCTCCCCAAAGACCTTTTAATGTCTTCAAGTTTACAAGCATTTCTGAACATGCTGAACACAATCTGCAATCTAGTTGAATAGATAGTTAAGTACAAGAAGAGACATTGTTTTTACTGTGTCGCAATCTCATCTTGGCTGTTCAGGGTGAATAATTTTATATTACGGAAAAGATGAACATTTTTGCATAAAGTTTTTTTCTTCTCTTTCTGTAAACATGCTTTATCCCTAAATGTCGCATATACATTTTTTGTAGCAATCCCTGTCATTGACGATTCTGATAATTGGGTTGTGACAAAATTACGAAGGATTGAGAGATTCGCCATCACCGGCCCCGCAGCTGGGACAGTGACAGTGAACACAGGGTGTTGGACAAAAGGGCTCATGTCCCGCAGCTGTAGGTCATCTGCTGCTGAAAGACAAGTGTGTCACTGGGCTCCTCTTTATCCCCGTCCCCCTTGAATGAGCCGAGCTGACCCAACCTCTTTTATACGGGCCTGTTCACGACCAGAGTGCACTGTGCTGTGATTAATACGCAGACAAGGGCTATTTTTAAATTAAAGTCTGTGCAAGTTTTAGTAAGACGTTTACCAGGTATAGGAATTGGCGTTTTGTTTGGTTTAAGCTGTACATGATATTAGTTTGTTATATCTTTCCCACAAAGTAAAGTAGCGCAGGCCAGTTAGGTCAACCAATTTTAATTTAGGTGTTCAAAAAAAGTAAAACGAAACTATAACCAAGCAAATGCTGTTTGAATGTGGTTACAGACTGAGGTTTGCTGTATGTGCACCTCTCTCCCACACGCCTCCAGGCAGCGGGTCATTACAGGCGTCTCTTCGATGAAGTGTTCTGATAACACAACATCTACCCTTCAAATCTGTGTCGACTGCGCACGTGGTGTTCAGTGTGTCATTCTTATCTCTCAATTATGTGCAAAAGTTTGCTTTATAAAGTGTCCAGTAAAGAGCACGCGCTGACTGCTGTGATACTGTCATTAGGAAGTAACAACCAAACAGCATGCTCGTGGTTTGCGACTCTTTCAGTTGTGTCGGAGTAAAGGTTATAAAACTGTATCTGGCTCCAATGAGTTCTGTCATCTCCAATATGAATCATGAATAAAGTGACCAAGACTGTTTTCCTTTATGCTCGAAATCTTGCAATACTTTCTTTGAATCCAAACAAGTGAAGATATTATTTCATTGTTCTGGTAAATTATTCGTGCGAGGTCTACACTCCTACAATTGTTTTTTGTAGTCAAGTCAGCAAAAGTCAGTCAGTTCGGTTTACAATATGGTTACTTTAAATTGTATGCTGCTTCAGATAAACAAACAAGAATAGATGTATTATGTTCTCACCAAAATAAATGTAAATGTGATGTGCTGCAGTTTCTGTGTCTGAAGAACATCCGGACCTTCCTGACCTGCTGCTACGATGTCTTTGGGATGAAGAAATGTGACCTGTTTGAGGCCTTTGACCTTTTCGATGTTCGAGATTTTGGGAAGGTAACAGCAACACAGTAATTGTGTGCTTTGAACGCAACATATCAACATGATGGTTAATGCCGCTCTGCAAGCAGGTCGGTCTTTTCACCTGAAAGTCGACAGGAATCTAACTTCTATTGTGAAAGTACATTACAGATTAAGCTTGAATGTGGCCTTTTTCCTGAAGTTGTCCCATACAGACGTCATAATAGGGCATGGCTTCGCCGAGGGAGAAAATAGAATCTTAAGGGAAGATTTTTCACAGTTTTTAGCCATTTTATTGTGAAATATGAAATTATATGTCTAAATTGGGTCCATATGGATGTGTATTCACAGCAGATTGTTCAGTAGAAGAGGGAAAAAAACAGCAGTCGTAGCTAGCGCTTGCTAGCATTAGCACGATGCTAACATGAAGCATCATGGCATTCGCCATTTATTATTTATGGGCTGTTGAACCACTTTGCTCCTCCCCATGTCTTTGTATCTGTATTTAGTAGAAAACTATGTTCATTATTCGGCAATTGTTAAAAGGGCAAGTTGGCCATTTTATACTCACTACAGCCACCTCAGGTCATACGTGTAACTGCACCTTCTACATTAAGCTCGTGCATGACGGCAATTCAGTAATTTGAGTGACAGTGCATGATTTTAGAGGCAGTTGTGGTGAATAGGTCTGAGCTCCTTCTACACATTAGGACATTGCTGGAACTTGTAGGGGGAGGAAAATACATAATTTTAACATTTTTAAACTCCGTACAGTCCCTTTAAAGTATTTTGGAATAATTAGAGAAAGTTTAGATTTTTCTCCAAATTGTTTTCCCCCTTAACTGCTTTCAAACATGACCATATATGGGGCCATTCCAGAGATGCTGTCTATCTACTATATAGGTTCCTTGGTTGATCTAGCCATGCATACTCCCTAATGTTAAACGTTGAGTTCTTATTACTTTCATAAACCTCTTTCAATAACCCAGTATTATAAAGTAAATTGCATTTTCCCTTTTATAGCGCTATAGCATCTGCCTATGCCTGCGAGCTCCTCTGTGTCTGTGGTGCACTTCCTTTTATATTGCCTTGTTCTTGTGAGACTTCAGTGCGGTGCGCTCAGCGTTAGCAGGTCAGTAGGTCTGCAGTGCGCTCTTCCAGCTGGCTCTTTTCTGTGGGCTGTGTTTTTTATCATTTGAAACTGGTTTTGATTGAAGGACGCATCTTCTCTAGCCTGGGGTTTCCCATTTATTCTGATTTATAGGTTAGGTTTGAGCTTTTAGTATATCAATGCAAGATTTTTAAACATCTTTCCACTCTGTAATAGGATCGTTTGTTGATGTGGATTTGTATGTGCATGTTTGAATTCAGTAAGCGACATAGAGATCCATCTCCAATCATTGAAACCAATAAGGAAATAGAATAATCAAAGTAAAAGAGGTTTCTTCTTACTGACTGTAGAAGTGGATTGAACTTGCCCTGAGTTCTGTTTTCCCCACACACATTTTCTTTTCACTTCACGATTTTGCTCTAAAGAAGCTTCCACTTAATCTGTCAGCTCATAATCCCACCGGGGGGGAAACTACTGCCTGTAAATGTGCACCAAAACCAACCCCAAATGCAGTAATCTTAGTCTGCAATTTTCATATCCTCGCGACCTGATGATTTGGTCGCATTGTAGAGTTGTGAAAAATGTTACATGCCGGTTGAGTCCAGTTGGATGGCAGCCAGAAATGCTTGTTTGGCCCGGCTAGAAATCCTCAATCTCCTTCTGAATCAGAAACATTGCAAATCTGAGCCAAAGTCTAATCCACTCGGGCTGTGTCATGCCAAGGAGACTGGTCCAGCCTAGATTCTCCTCCTGAAGTTCTACAAGCAATTTGGGGTATTTTGCATAGCATCAAATATGCCATAATTTAGTTATTCTCAAAAGATTTAAATGAACGTGTTAAACACTGTTAAATTAAAAGATATGTTTCATCAGTCTTCCAAAGGCCTTTCTTAATTAGACATTTATACCTACATTTAAAGTTGTCTTATTGAATAATTAGCATGATAATAGTAAAAGTTAACGTCAAGTTTTTTCCATAAATTACAGTAAAATAAGTTTTCTGAACTGTTCTTAGTATTTCTCAAGAAATCTTAATCTGATGGTGTTAAACTCAGCTTTCTAAATTACATGGATGCGTCTGTGGTTTTCAGTTTGACTCAATTAAAACCTTTGCCAGGAAACTACTCAAACAGTTTTTATTTTTTACATTTTGTATGCTATTAAAGGAGACATAATTGTGCAAAATCAACAATTGAAAACCTTTTCTGAAGAAATTTGCAAAGTGTTTCCCACATCAAAATAATACCTGGAATGATATGTCACCTTTTACTTTACGCAGTTTTGAGTCATCCTCTGTACTTATGTAGTTTCTTATATATATTGGGTTTTGTTATGTCATAGACGGAAAGTGAAACTGTCCTCAACAATTTCGAAGCCCATAATCCAACCCCAGACTTGTTCTGAGCAGTTCTACACTCAAAGTGTGGCCATTATGGCATCATCTATTTGCTAGCATGCTGTTTGCCACGCTAGAGCAGAGGTCACTAAATGGCGGACCTCGGTCCGGATCCGGACCCATGCACCAGCCCATTCAGACCCAAACCTTGAATCCGAACTTTGGACCCGACCCTGAATCCCCTCAGACGAGCAGCTGTGTGTGCGCTCTCTCTCCCTCTCTATCTCTCTCCCCCTCTCTGACTGCAGAGCGGTAAACTACAGCCCAGATGAACAGAAAGAGAAAGTCCTACCTCTGAGCTCTATGACACTTTTTACATTTTTAGAAACGGTTTTGGAATGACTGTGGCTTGCTAAAAAAAAAGCGGAGGACGCCCTAATTAGCGGGATGTTTCCCGATCGGCAGCGAGCAGGTCTGAACCTGGACTAAACCAGGACTAAACCTGGACTAAGAAGGGCTCAGTGTTGAACTGAGCAAAGAGGAGAAACACATCACTGTTATATGTGCACATTGTGTATAATAGAGGCTACAGTATCCTACGCATTCTGCTTTGTAAGAGCCAAAACTTATTTTTGGCGCAAAAAAACAATAAGAGGATTCAATTAATTGCATTATTTTTGAATCACAGTAATAGATTTAATAAAGGCTTAAAAATCCCCATATAACCGTGAATTAACCCCGCATGTTCCGGACCTTTGCTTGACAATTTTTTTTCAATTCGGACCTTGGTGAAATTTTATTTGTGACCCCTGCGCTAAAGAGATTACTGTTGATTAATGCATTCTTCCTAATAATAATCAGAGTAATTCTCCATCCTCTGGCCCTTTTCAAATAACTCAAATATTTAAATTTTACCCCATATCCAAGCTTGAGTCAAATTTGATTGCAATTTGATACAAGGACCTGGATACAATATTGTCAAGTACTACGTAACAATTACAAAATACACTACATTATGTTTTCAAGCGTCTTTGTGTCTCCTGAAAAGCGCTATATAAGACCTATGTATTATTATTATTAAAGGCCATGTGTTGGTGTTGTATTGGGTAAATCAGTGATTCTCAACACTTGAGTACAGTGGTTTCCCAGAGCTTCTAAAAACTATGCCATTTTTTATGTGTTTATGTTGAAACCCACATGACTCAGTAGTTTGTGAGGCTGGAAAAAAGTATGAACTGCCAAATAGAAGAAAATAAATAGAAAAAGGCTGGGGAACCACTGCTGTGTATGGACATTATTTGGCATTTTAATGAACTTCTTTTCATTTGAGGTTAACTTAAATTCAAGTGCATTTTCATATCTCGGTGCCCTGCAGGTCATGGACACGCTCTCAAGGCTTTCCCAAACAATCACTGCACAGCAACAAGGGTTCAAGTAAGTTTTCAAATCCTCTCTCTCACATTTCTACATACATAAATCTCGCACTATACTGCATTGTTTTTCAAATATTTTACCAAATTTCTGAAGTCATCCTGTTTTTTTTCTCATTTCCAGGCCCTTTCCGACCGAGGAGAGCCTAAATGACGAAGACATTTACAATAATCTGGAAGACTTGATTGAGTATGTGTGAGGTATCTCCCCGTGGGACCATTATGTTGATAAGACATGATTATTTAGCTCAGTAGCGACTCATCGGGTGGGTTAAGCTCCCTCATGTTTTGGTAAAAGGCGCTGGAGATTGTGAGTCATTTTTCAGAAGTGATGAGGGCAGTTTGCATTGCAGCGCAGACAGGAAAGGAGACATTTATTACGTACAAAGTGTGAAAACCTAAAAAAACAATTGATGAGTGTCCTACAGGCCATCGGGAGGGTGAGTAAAGGCACTATGCTAACCACTCAAGCATCCACTGAACCACCGAAAGAACAAATACATATTAATATCATCTTTTTTTAACATAAAAGTTGCTTTAAAGCAGTTCTAAGTAACTCATGCCCTAGAGGCCATAAGCGTCCTACAGGTGTCGTAGCATGTTGCGTTTTTTTACTCATTAATTGTCCGCGAGAGTAAATACTGAAAAGACAAAGGGAGAGAGGGATATTGTACATCCAATTACACAATGAAGATCAATTTTCTCACTCAAGCTTGGCTGTAAATACTGTTTAAATGGTGCTAGCCCGCAGTTAGCTTTGCCCATTAGCCTGTTAGCTTCTTCTTCGTGATTCTATTAGTGTATATTGGTGACTCCGACTCGGTGGCAGCGAAGTTGCAATTGTAGTTTTCTGGCCAGAGACACCAGGGGGAGATGAAAGCCCCCCCCCCAATCATCCCATTAACACTTGTATCACCCCCCAGAGGGACTACAGAAATGAATTATTAAGGTAAACAAGTTACTTAGTACTGCTTTAACAATCACCTCAGGTAATTTGGTTGGTAATGTACCTTCGGATACATCGTCCATCTACTGTATAAGGAAGATCCATGAATCATAATTGGTTCACTAATGTCAATAAACATCAGCCTGCTTAAGAGATGCTGTTATCGCTCTACTTCCATGTCCAATGGAATTTTAGCCCTATTCCGCTAATGTGATTTTACTGATTTGAACCTGCTATAGCGCCGACTACAATGCTCTTTTTAAACATCTGATCACACAAAGAAAATACATTTCCTATGCTTTTCTGACATTAATTATCACATTATTATTTTCCACACACGAGGGCTTTATTTTAAACGCAAAAATCTCTTCATTTTGCCTGGAGAAATGGTGACACAACTGCAGTAGCCTAACTAGGTGTGAAGCCGTTTTTGACCTTTTTATCTGTTGTTGTTTTAGCAGAAAATTCAGATAAAGTTGCCATTTTTTCTGTGTTTGTCTAAGGAACTCTCTACAGTTTGGACCCAGAAGAAGCTTATTATTGTGTGTGATGTCATGTCACACTTAAAAGCCCTGTTCTCAAACTGGGACCTGGAGACACTCGGGGTTTCTTCAGCTATGTTTGGGTGGTCTCTGAAAAAAATTGTAATAAATAGATAATAAAAAATATATTTTCGAAAAAAAAAAAATCTGGGGGATTGTAGAGACGCAACAAATCTGGTCTGAATTTCCAAAACATTCAAAATAGCAGTTTTACAAATGTATTTACTATTTAAACTGTGCTGTGCTGAGCAACTGGCAACTCCATGATACTGGATTAGAAAACAGCTGCCTCTACTTGTACTGAAGAACATGTCTTACACTGGACAGAGTACGTAAGGCAGGATGGTTGTCAGGGTAATCACAGTGTGTGCATTTGTGAATTAAACTCAGATCACAGATTAAAACAAAGAATACATAGATAAATTACAAACTCACCTTTTGCAACTTTCATTTATGCATTTTTGTGTTTCGCTTCAGTGAGAATGCCCCGGAGGATGAAGACGACCTCTATGCTGCAGTTTATGGCTTAGAAGAAGACTACGCTGGAGGAGAGATCTATGAAGACCTCATGAGAACAGACCTTCAGTCTCCTCTGGTGCCGCACTCGCTCACAAATATGTAACTTAGACACTGTGTTGGTCAAAAGAAAGCAGAGTGGTATAACTTACAGCAGGAGTAGGCAAGTTTGCTTGGTGGAGGGCCGGTTTTCTTCATCGTCAAAAGACCAAGGGCCGGACCCTCCAATTGAAACAATTGAAGTAAAGCTTCACTTTCAACATATGCCAGTGTGTCATATACACTGTAAAAATGTCCATCTTAAATTAGATAAATTACTTAAAATCACTTGAATAAGGTTTTTTTTTATGTTAAATTTGAGTCGTTTTGAACTAATCTAAGATCAGAGAAAAACGCTAATGCCAATGGAACAAATAGGAATCCCACTGGAAATCAGGCAAATTAACTTTTACTGTAAAAAATATTTATTATTCACTTGAAATTATACAAAATAATCTGAATTAAGAAAAAACTTGTGCTTGTTACATTGGCAAGAAAAATAAATTATCTGCTCTAAGGCCAGACCAAATCTACTCCAAACTCCAAAATGTAGATTTAAGATCTTAATTCAAGTAGATTTAAGTCATTTCTACCTATAGATGAGTATTCTTTTAGGATTATGGCCTAAAAGGGTGCTCGGCTAAGGTATTTCAAGGTACTTTAACAGACCTTTGATCTCTGATTTGGGTCAGAATATTTCTCAAAATCATCTCGAGGGCCAGAGTTTGATGATGGAGGGCCGGTTTTGGCCCCCGGGCCTGACGTTGCCTACCCCTGACTTACAGAGGCACAGAGAGAATGTGAACTGGGCTGAAGCAAACTTTTAGCACTACTTTTAGCATCTCTCTTTTCAGAAGCCTAAATTTACATCCTTGTCAAGTTTATTAGCACTGATGTCAAGCCTTGAATGTGATCTTAGCTTTTCATCAGCTTGTTGTGTGTTTTGAAATAGGCAGAAGTAGATGTCCGGAGCTGCTGCCTCTCTGAGATCAAACAGACAGAGGAGAAATACACAGAGACACTGGAGTCTATAGAGAAGGTAATGTAAATATGTATATACACATACAGATGAATGACTGAGATGCAACAAACGGAGACTATGGTTGATCTTTTGAGAGGAAAATCTACTTTAGTGAGGTTTATAATGTTGTGACTGAAGAGGATGTTGTGGAAGGACCGAGGTTGTTGTTTCTGCTGCCGTGATGGACAAAGCAGAGAGGGTTGCAGCATGTAAATGAACAACAGGGTGAAAGTGCATCTATATATGAAAGACTTGAGAGGCAAAGGTGGCAGGTTCTTATATTCTGTGTATTATCCTGAAATACTGTACATAGCACTTGAACTTTGAACCACCATCCACCTTCCCATTTCACTGTCTTTAAATCCAATAATATTTGTGTTCACTATTTGTTCGAGCTGTTCTTATGTATCTGATTTTGCATCATTCTACCTTTTCTTTACAGTATTTCCTGAATCCTCTGAGCAAATTCTTCACCCCAAACGAAATAGACAGAGTTTTTGTCAACATCCCGGTAAGTTACATTTTTTTTTCTTCTTAAATCAAGCATTATTAAGAGCACATTTACTGTCAACGTCATGAAGATATCTGATACTACTGATTTACGGTTTATTTTTTTTAAATGTAGGATCTTGTAAGGCTGCACAAGAGCCTGATGGTTGAAATTCAGGATTCAATACTCAACAAAAATGCCTTAAATCTCTATCAAATCTTCATCACATACAAAGAAAGGTACCTATACATTTGAACTGGCTTTGTCTGTATTCGGAATATAGATGGAGCAATTTCATATGTTATTGTAGATTGCATATATAACAAGAAGAATGTCAGTTTAGGTAATTTAGCACATCTACAGTTGCAGTGTTTAGATATTTTAGCTAAAACATCGTAATATAACTGAGAAATGTTCTTGTTCTGACTTTACACATTACTTGTTGTTAAATGATCTTTTTCTGGATTTGAATTGCACCATAGATTGCTCATTTACGGGATCTACTGCAGCCGAGTGGAGATCGCCATCGCTGTGCTGGACCTCATCTCCAAAGAGAAAGAGGACGTCCGCTTAAAACTGGAGGTTAGATAAACATTATACACATTTCTGTTTGGATTGTGTGTATATGTGTGTGTACCGCTGTATTATTGAGCAATACGTATGTTATTCTTTTATTCAGGAATGTGCCAAAAGAGCCAACAATGGGAAGTTCACCCTGAGGGATCTGCTGGTCGTGCCGATGCAGAGAGTTTTGAAGTACCATCTTCTTCTGCAGGTAAGAAACACGCAGATCTACCACTGATGAGGACCTTGAGTAACACTGAACCACAACGAGATATAAATGATGTGCGAGCAGTCAGTAAAACCTCAAGCTTACAAGAGGTGCATATTACTAAAGAGGTGAGAAGTAAGACAGGAAATAGATTTTATCCATCTGTTAAAGGAATAGGCCACCGTTTTTACATACTGAGATATGCTCTTACCTCACTTTAGCCGAGTTAATATATCCCCGTCTGGTCTTTGTCCGTGCGCTCTGCCAGGCAAACGGAGCACATACGCAGCCTCTCCCACATGTCACATAGCTCCAAAAAAGCTCACGATAAAAGCTACCAAGCTCTTCCACGTGTTCCCTATTTAAATAAAGTTACGTGAAGTGTTTTCTTGCGAAGTATATTTACACAGAAATGTAACGTGTCGATTTTATAAGCAGATAAAAAGGGGGACTATGTTGTGAGGCGTAATGATACGAGGAGTAAAACGTCCGCGCAGTAACTCCTAAAGGTTATTGACGGAAGTGAGCGGGGGAAGTCTTTAGGAGTTACTGCGCGGACGTTTTGCTCCTCGTATCATTACGCCTCACAATATAGTCCCCCTTTTTATTTGCTTATAAAATCGACATGCTACATTTCTGTGTAAATATACTTCGCATGAAAACACTTCACGTAACTTTATTTAAATAGGGAACACGTGGAAGAGCTTGGTAGCTTCTATCGTGAGCTTTTTTGGAGCTATGTGACATGTTGGAGAGGCTGCGTATGTGCTCCGTTTGCCTGGCAGAGCGCACGGACAAAGACCAGACGGGGATATATTAACTCGGCTAAAGTGAGGTAAGAGCATATCTCAGTATGTAAAAACGGTGGCCTATTCCTTTAAGGAAATCATTATATGTTTATTACTGCTTCTTATTAATATACAGTTTAATACAAAGATAAAGTTGCTCTGGTGCTAGGTTAGGTTAGGTTACTTTATTTGTACTCGTGGGTAAATTTGTCTTGCAATTCTAAGAACTAGTCAAAACATTAAAACTCATTATACAAAGATAAAGAATCACACATATTTAAACATAAAGCTTGTAAGTGCTCCAGATACTAACAGGATGTGCCTTTGGTACACATGAAACTGAAATTTAAGCCACTGGATCGTAACAAAGATAAAAAAAAAGAGTGGTGCGCACTGAATGGGTGCTGCTGCCGGATGCTCTCTCATCGAATGCAATTTCTCCATCTGTGAGATCAATAAAGTATCATCTTATCTTATCTTATCTTAAAAAGTCGTGTCAGGGGCGATTAGATCCCTGCTTGTTCATCAAGGAAAGGGCAGCGGGAACAAAGCTTTTCTTAAAACGGTTGGTATGGCTTATTGGCATCAAAAACCTACACCCAGATGAATCAAAACTCTGAATGCAAAGGATGCTCAGTGTCTTTTATGACGCTTCGTGCCATCCTCGCTAACTGTTTATCATGCAGAAAGTCCAAACTAGTCTGAGGCTGGCCAGTGACTTTACTTGACCAGCTGATTCAGGGCGTTTTTGTTTCTAACAGAGGAGCTCCCATACCATGCGACCAGGCAGAAAGTTAGGCTCGCTTCGATCAATGCCCGATAAAAAAGTGTCTTCACAGTTTTATATACACGAAAGAAGGACAGTTTCCGAAGACAATGCAGTTGTTGGTGAACCCTTTTTACAAACAACAGCACAATTTTCATTAAAATTCAGTCTACAATCTATAATTGTTCTATAAAGATACCTGTGAGACTCCACACACTCCACTGGTTGTCCCTTTATATATGTTACAACATGTGGGAGAGTGTATCATTTGCACTATGTGATTATTGTTCTCCTCACATCTGCTGCTTATTGTACACTTCAAAATTCGCCAGTTACGCCGTTGTTTTATTGGGACATGTATATTTTTTTAGAACATTTTTTCTTTATTTTGTTTATTTCATTATTTCATTTTATCACATGTCCTTATAGCTTTATTTTTAATTTTGTTATTAGTTAAGTTTATGTTTCATGTCACAAAATCACTAGTTTTTTGAATATACCTTCACTGGCAATGGTAACAAAACAGATTTTGATTCTATTGTGTTATAGGTATAAACATTTAATTGGTAAGTTTATGTTTAGTTTCCTATTCCTATCATAATTTGGCTGTGATATGCAGTAAAAACACAAGAAATGTCTAATATATAAATAACCACATGAGGGAGCTGTTCTCCACGTATTTGTCAGCAGCCTGTCCTTCTGGGTCTGCATTTTTAGACACTTTTGTATTAGTCTTCCTTCTCTAGTCATGTTATATTATCATAACATTGAAGATAAGTCATAATGACTGCATTGGCTAGTGGTTGGTTATAAAACCATAGGTTAATCCTCCAGCCAGATGTTTCTGACCACCAGCCTGGCTCCACATCATGGAGATGGGTCCCCCAGCTCACTGCTCCTACAGGTCGCTCATTGACACTGACGATGGGTCAAATGCAGAGAACTAATTTCTCTACAGAGATTGATAAAGTATAACTTAACTTGAATGCATAAAAGCCATTTCCATTGAGTTCATTACACCGTGTACATAATACTTGATTGTTTGTTTTCTTTTTGCATGAAGCACTTCCCAAAATGGCTCTAAAGCACAGATACCGATGGTCTGAGAGGCCATAGGTGCAGCATTATTGATGACATACAGTAATTAGTATTTTGTTGCATTATTTAATGACTTATTTTCTAATCTTGTGACATCAGTACATGCTCTAGCGATAAAAAAAAAAGCATTGTCTTTTGTAAAGCCACTTATTCAGTCTGAAGCTCTTGTGTTGTGCCGTCTTGTTGTAAATACATGCTGCTATAACATGCCCATATGTGTAAACACTGAGCCCTCGCACAGGTGCATGAGGGGCATACGAGGAACTTCCCTCTCTCTCTCTCCCTCCCTCTCTCTCTCTCATCATAATTAAAAACACACAGACCTCGAGAGACTGGACAGATTTCATCAACAGATTGGCGCCTGTGTGCACGTTGCACTTCAAACAATAGCGTCTGCAAAGTTGATTAATCCAATAGACGTGCGTGGGATCCGTTTTTCATTTCTCAAAAGCAAATACGCGCAATTCTTTTGAGAAGGCCTGTGCATTCAATCTTACCTTTGTTTAGCTTGATTTGCATTTTCTTTTTGTCTTAACGTTTGGAGCAACAGTGCTTCATATTCTTTCAGTGTTGAATTATTTGCAGATGTAGCTTTATTGTCAAAAGCACATGTAAAGCACATGCGGAGAACTGAAACTGTGTAACTCTCAAACGAGGGCTGCAAGGTTTATCAATACTGCAACCGAGGTTTTGACTACTGCAATAACCTAACCTCAAGTTCAGTGTTTCTTTTCCCCTTCTGTTTCTGACATTTGAGTGATAGATATTCACCAATCAGAAACGTCGAGCCTTGTGATCTGAGGTTCAGCTGCAACAGATAAAAGTTTGTCCGAGTTTCCATAAAACAGATTCTAAAATGTTTAGATTGACGCTATGTGATGCCACGTAGCACATGAGTCACGTGGCTGTCCCCCGGAGGTACTCTGAATGTCGGGAAAGGGTGGAAGCCGAACTCCTCCAGAAGAAGGCGCTGTCCACATAAAATCTAATCTTTTTTTTAAAGTAGATTTATGTGGATTTTCTAATGTGGGGCAATTTCAGCAAGAATAATATCTGACAGTGAAAAGTAGCATGACTTCCTTCACTTATAATTTTAGCAGTTCATGCATTTAGATAAATATAAAAATCAAATCGCAATCTCAATATTTGTCCAAAAAAAATCACAATTAGGTTTTTTGTCAAAATCAGCCCTATCTCAAACCCTTGGTGCAAAAAGCCATCAGTTAACATACCCCACCTGACCAAATAGGCTCACCCTGGATTTAACGAAGGGGGTCTGGTCTAGGTTTAGCAACACTATGTGCCCAAAGAATGAGCTCAGTGGACGACCTGAACATCCTGAAAGACCTGTTTATTCCATCAATGTATTTCTTCTTCCCTTATGGCACGGGCATATGTCAAGATGACAAGTCCAGGATTTCTCTGGCTCACATTTTGAAAGAGTGATTCACAGAGCATGAGACTTCATTTTCACTCATGGATTGTCCGCCACAGTGTCTTAACCCCATTGACAATCTTTCGGATGTGCTGGAGAAGGCTTTGCACAGTGGTCACACTCTCCCATCATCAATACAAGATCTTGGTGAAACATTTTTTTTTGGGTCAGCCAGTGCATGTACTAAAATATGTACTAAAGGAGGTCAGCAGAGAAAAGGAATGGAGAGTACAGCTTCCTGGCAGATTGGCAGATAAATTTGCCCTCCAGTCAGTTTGAACTGTTGCGGATTGAGACTCTGCTGTCCTCTCCATTAAAGTGATAGTCTGTAAGTTTGCAAAGTGAGGAGAGATAAGAGTGAAATTTGAAAGTAAACAATCAAATTTAACCAGAAAGCCTGCCCTAGTTTGCAAAATGAGGAGAGCAGGAATAGGACATTCAAAAGTCAGTGGTTAAGCTCCTCCCCCTCCCTCCTGATTGGACCTGGCAGGCCAGTTCACAGGAAAGCACTTCTCATTGATCAAAGTTGTATCCCGGGGATTCTGATTAGTTGTAGAAATCAGCAAAGGGAGGGGCTTTAGAAAAGATATTGTTATTTAATATTACTTATGTTACGTCATATTTCAAGCCCAGGCAGTCAATTATTTACAATCTACTAAATTTGTAAAACATTTAAACTTCCAGACTATCACTTTAAGGCTGAACTGAAGAGACTGTGAAATGGGTGTCACCCTATGAGGTTACTCTGACCATTCTGCCACAGGAAAGCCGGTCAAACAGGTCAATCTGTCCTGTAACTATAGGGGTATGACAGAAAATTTTTGGAGGGCATAGCAATGTTTATCGCACAAATGTTAAGTTACTTTTCGTTTTATATTGAGGTTTTGCTTTCACTTTTATCAAGCAAAAACAGGTAATAAGGCTTTTTGTTTTAAATTTTATGTTTATGCCTTATATATCTCTCTTGTCTTTTTATCAGGAGCTCGTCAAACACACTCACGACGCTGCGGAAAAGAGCAACTTGAAGATCGCTCTCGACGCCATGAAAGTAAGTGGCCTGTTGCCGGTAATGGCCTGTAATCTTTGTGATTTGAGCTTGTTAGCTTTGATTTAGTGAATACTTCCAAATGCCGACTGCCACTCAGCTTTGTGTCAGAAAACCCATCCATCACAGAGGAACGGCGACGCTCGTTCATTTCCCCTTTCCCCGAGCAGCACAAATCTGCACTTACTTGACATCAGTGATTTGATCCTGATTTTGGGCAGATGCAGTGCTACATTTTTAAGAGGTACTTGCCTACGCTTGGGTAATGTAGGCAATAATTGATATAAATAACTAATAAACTAATAAACTAATAAACTAATAAATAACTGAAAATTGCAATAACAGCATTGTGATGTTTTACTAAACCATTTCAATGCAGCGCAAGAATGGAACGAAAATCATTACTTATTTTTTTACTTAGCCCATTTTTTAGTTACAATGCACTTAGGCCATTTATGTGTAAATTTAAATGTGAATAAAAAGTGTAAATCTCAGTAAAATTGAAAACCTCAGTGATATTGTGACACTTGTGACATGATATAATGTTTAAATAATACTTCAGTTCAGGAGAAAGTTGGGGAAACTCAACTCAATGGAACAAGTGTGCGCAGATGGTTGAGCAGGTCGTCTCATGATTGGTAGGTTGGGGTTTCAAATCCCAGATCCTGCAGGTGCACACAGTCGTTGTGTCCTTGGGCAAGACACTTGCCTCCAGGTCTGCGTACACTGGTGTATGAATGAGAGTGTGAATGTGTGAGTGGCTCCTTGATGTAAAGCGCTTTCGGTAAAAGGGTACTGTTAAACGATATCAGAAAAAAGTTACTACCGGTATTGAAAATATTAAAGTATCGAAAGCAAGCAATGAATAAAAAAAATCTTAAATATCTTTAGATGTTTAGTTTTGATGCTGTCGGTCCAGGGACAGCACTAAAGGAAATGTCTTGGCTGCTTCAACTCAAATAAATAATCCTCTCCCCATTTTTACAAAAACATCTTTTTGCCCCTATTTCTTTCAAATTTTTTATTTCATTTTTTTGCCTAATGTTTGCCCCATTTTTTTGCTCTACTTACCTTTTTTTTTTTTTTTTACTTTATCCCATTCTTCCCCTCATTTTGCCAATTTTAATACTAATAATTTCCCTATTTCCCTCCAATTTATTTCCCATTTATTCCTTATTTTTGCCCTATTTATTTCAAAAGCATTTGCCACAATTTGTCGCGATAGGTGTTGTTAAAAGTATCGTTCAGGTATGGGTATCAAAAACTAGGTATTGTTAAAGTACTGGAAACGAAAAAATGCAACGGTACCCAGCTCTATATACTAAGTTGAGGCCATTTACCATTTATGGGCTGTCATATCTAAACCTATGAACTTGTGGTACTTCAAAAGTCAAATTTAGTTGGTACAGAGAAGTAACCAGAGTTCGGTAAGAGTCAAATCCTCAGAGCAGAATACTAGAATGCACCTTTTACTCTAATAAACTGTACCTCCTTTCAGCTCACTGTCAATAATAGTTTATTGTTTTTGGTTTAATCAATGCTCCTCATTCTGCTCTGTTGGGTCTTCTATTGTAAAATTGTAACTTATGTATCTTTATGTGTGGTTGTTTAATTGCGCAGGACTTGGCTCAGTACGTGAATGAGGTGAAGAGGGACAACGAGACTCTGAGGGAGATCGACCAGTACCAGAGGTGCATCGAGAACTTGGTCAGGACTTTTAAGTTTAACGCTAACGGCAGTTTTACACAGTAGATCTAGCTTCTTCCTTCCCAATTGTAATATCACAAAATCACGGGTTCACAATGATAAGTCAATAAGAAAATAGATTTGGTAATTGAAAAATGTTAAGCTGAAATTCACTTGGCAGATTCATTGATTTCAGTTATTCAATTTAGTAAATGTATAAGTGAAATAGCTAGACTTTAAATCGGAGAAATTAGAGGATTTTTTTTCTTCTTTTTTTTTTTTTACCCCATTCCCAATGCGAGAAATGGAAGCATTTTAATTGCGGCCCAGTCTCCTTCAAGCAAAAGCACATACAGTAAACAAACCTAAGGCTCCTATATGCTCATATGCAAATTCAGAATGCCGCAGAGCCATGAATAAGCCATTAGTTTTGTAGGAGGTGGAAACATTGTGATTCGTGATTTTCAGAACCAGCCTCTGATCGCCTACGGTCGGCCCAAAGGAGACGGGGAGGTGCGGCTGGTGTCAAGCGTCGACAAGAGGAAACAGGACAGGTAGGGTCTCATAAGGAACTGTGGTATGTGTGCTAAGTTACACTGCCAAAGCTCCTCTGCAGTGCTAGACTTAAGACAGTATGGTTATCTTGTATTAGAACTATGTTATGTATTATTTCGTACATTATACTGCTCTATTCGTAGTTATACCTGGTAGGGCTGGGCGATATGGACTAAAAGTCATATCCCAATATATTTAGGTTGAATAACGATATACGATATATATCCCGTTATTTTTTCCACAAAGTGAGGCCTGTGAAATGAACTGTTAAGTCAAAGCCAAATACGAGTCGTTTTATTGAAGACTCACTATAAAATGTAGACATAAACACTGTATAACAAAGTTCCGTAAGGTGCACATTTAAATAAAAAATATATATAAATATAATAAAAATAGCCTAGAAAATAAAGGTCAATCTCTTTCTGAGGCCAACATTTATATATAAAGATATAACAACATAAGGTGCTCAGTTTAAGATAAACTTTTTAAAAATCGGCTTAGACTACCTGTTTCTTTTTGGTAACTTAAAGGGACTATACAAGGTTTAAAAATGTTAAAATTAAGTATTTTCCTCCCCCTACATGTTTCAACAATGTCCTAATGTGTAGAATGAGCTCAGACCTGTTCACAACTGCCTCTAAAATCCTGCACTGTCACTCAAAAAGTTGTTACTTCGAGTCCAAATTGCCGTCATGCACGAGCTTAATATACAAGGTGCAGTTACACGTATGGCCTGAGGTGGCAGTAGTGAGTATAAAATGGCCAGCTTGCATCTAGCCCCTTTAAGAGCTTAATTTGAAATATCCCGATATATGCGATATGGTCTAATTCCATATCTCATTTATAAATATATATTGATATATCTTAAATATAGATATATTGCCCAGCCCTAATACCTGGTTTGGATTTGGTTTATATTTGGTGCTACTTTTGTAGAACAATACGCTCTATGAGAAAAAGCCACAATATAGCACAGCACCTTACAGTACTATAATAATGCATTGGTTTTATATAGCGCTTTTCTGGACACTCAAAGACGCTTTACATTGCACTATTTGTTCACTCCATACTCGGTGGTGGTAAGCTATTATTGTAGGCACAGCTGCCCTGGGGTAGACTGACGGAAGCCAGGCAACCAGTCTGCGCTATCGGCCCCTCCGACCACCACCAACCACTCACTCACGCACTACATTCACTAGGCTTCCTGGTGTTCCCAAACGGTCTCCCATCCAAGTCCTGCCAGGCCCTTCCCTGCTTAGCTTCCAAGGTCTGACGGGATTGGGCAGAGCAATATAGTGAATTAATTAAGCAACAAATGTGCTATTTTACTCTGCCTGCACATACTGTATGTAAGTATGTTCATGAATTGAAAGTTACATTTTAGTAATTGCTATTAAAGTACAGCATTTCTTCACCTTCACAAGAAAGTATCCAACTGAACTCTATATTGTCTAATTGCAAAAAGCTGCTGTATTTAGTTTGTACTTTTGTAACTAGTGCTTGTATGTGGAAGCAAAGCGGAGAAGTTTCCAGAGCTGCTTCACTGCTTCACTAATTGGGAATCTTTCAACTAAAGCTGAGAAAAATAAAATGATGCCACTGTATCTTTCCAAATTTATGAAAGTTTGTTAAAGTCCGTGTTTTGTACAGCAGATTGAGATTGATGTACTTTTCTCGTGCACTAACGAAGCAAACAATTACAGAAGAAAAGTGTTTGATGAGGGCTGTACTGATGCGAACAATAAAATGTAAACTGATTTTCTTCTTTATCATGAAAAAATTAATATAGTCAAGAAACATAAGGTGAGTCCATTATACATAAAATACCCCATTATGATTATCTCAAGAACCTGATAACCCTGTAGTTTAGACTTATACAAGCACGTTCTGATTGTTGTTTTTGAGGATAAAAAAAACAAACAGGATATGCCATTGCCATGATGAGAGAATCCAAGAGATCATAAAAAGTTGCATTTAAAGGTGTATTATGCAACTTTTTCCGAGGAAAAAAAAAGTAGATGTTTGTACGTATTTGACCTTGAGTGACCCAGTGTATGACCCTGTATGAGTGGCCAGCATGGCGCCTTTACTTTCCATCACAGTGGTCTCTACAACGCTCCAGGATCAATTGTTTTGTAGGTTTTCTGATGAGAGGGTCCATCTGTGATGAAAACCTTCCAATCAATTGATCCTTGGGCGTCCTAGAGACCACTGGGATGAAAAGTAAAATTGCCATGATGACCGCTCACACAGCCGATGGGTTACTACAAGGTCAACTACGCGCAAATATCAACTTTTCTTTCCACATAAAAAAGTTGCATAATGCAGCTTTAAGTAGGCGAGCGGAGTCAAAATTACCATTTGGCCCTGTGAATTGAATTTTTACTTTTTGAAACAGAAATCAATCTCAACGTTAACTCGGGCTGTGCAATTAATCGAAATTCAATTAAAATGTTGATTGTTATGCTAAACAATTACAGAAATTGCATATCAAGAAAAAAACAATTATTAAGGATGCCCTCCTGCTAGTCCATCCGAAGTGCAGAAAGTCTCTTGTTTAAAAGAGCGCAACTAATCCATTGAACTACCAGCGCTGTGTGATGAACTGTTGTATTTGTCGCAGGAAAAAATGTAACAATATTAATAAGTTGCTCTTGCTGAATGGAGAACGGCAAAAGGGTCAATAACTCTTGACTCTAACAAGTCACACTAACGCAGCTCAAAGCAAACAGGAAAAGCATCATTTCATGCCACTTGATTATTTTTGTTCCCTTCACATTTCACGTGCCAATGGAAAATACTTTTTGTCCGACATTTTGTCCGGCGGCACGGTAGCACAGCGGTTAGCGCTCAGGCTTCACAGCTAGAAGGTCCGGGTTCGATTCCCACCAGGGACGGGGCCTTTCTGTGTGGAGTTTGCATGTTCTCCCCGTGTCTGCGTAGGTTTCCTCCGGGTACTCCGGGTACTCCGGTTTCCCCTACCACTAAAAACATGTACAATAGGCCATGATGAATGTGAGTGTGTTTGAGAGTGTGCATGGGGGACGACGGATGGAAATTAGCCCAAGGCTACAATCCGGTGTGGCTTGTTTACATGCATGAGACCCATGTATGTTCATTAACATGCACTGTCCCGACCAAATAAACCAATAAATAAATAAATAAATAAATAAATCAAAACATTGGCGCTGTTTTATGAGGTCATCAGGTCGCTCTGTTTCAGTGGGCAGGTTTTAGGGCTGGCCAGCAGGGGGCAGATGTGACATAGATTATTAGTTTAGAAATATGAGCATAGTCTATATAATTTGACAAAGGCTTGTTTGGAGCAGATATGCGTGGAAGACACCAGCATTATGTTTGAAAGATTTTAACACTCATCAGCCCAGCAAAATAAAGGTTTTTTAAATGTAAACAGAGAATTATAATGTGGAGGAGTGCCTTGGTTTTTTGTTTGAGTCTTAGTTCCCCAAACACCAAAGAGCACCTTCCCCCCAATTACTAATTCATCATCGACTTCCTGAGCACTTTGTCTAGTTTTATTTGTCCAAATATTTAGCTTTTTTAAATTTATATACTGTATGTCAATAAATAAATAAAAATAACGTAGCAAATAATCGTTTGAATAATTGTGATTTCAATTATGACTCAAATAATAGTGATTATTATTTTTTCCTATAATCGAGCAGCCCTAGCGTTAAAGGGACTATACAGAGTTTAAAAATGTAAAAATGTAACATTTTCCTCCCCCTACATGTTTTTAAGTGTAGAATGAGCCCAGACCTATTCACCACAACTGCCTCTAAAATCCTGCACTGTCATTCAAAAATTTATATTATATAGTCATGTTTTAATTTTGTTTAAGTTTTTGTCTTTTGACGAAAATGTAATTAAATTTTAGTCGAGATTTAGTCGACTAAAATTGCATGTAAATTTAGTCGACTAAATTTACATGCAATTTTAGACTTTACATTTATAATATTCATTATAATCATATTTAACCTTGTTCCTCTGCTTCATGGAGCTGCTCCCACATGAACAAACCTCAGAGCTGTTCCTTTGGCAGTCAATAGAAGTTTGGATGATTTTAGTCATAGTTTTAGTCTCATGAGTTTTAGTCCAATTTTTAGTTGACGAAATTAACACTGCTTCGGGTCTTGTCATGCACAAGTTTAAAATAGAAGGTACAGTATGACCTGAGGTGGCGGTAGTGAGTATAAAATGGCCAACTTGCATCTAGTCCCTTTAACACAATATTTGTCCCCAAATTGTCCCCACTGCCTTGCACTTTTGGTATCGGCGTTTCAAGAAAGCCTCGATATACATTAAACAGCGTGTCATACTTACCCGATCTACGGTGTACTTCCCCAATGGAAACTTGCCTTGTAATTACATCAACCCTGACCACACCTTACATAATGTGTACCATCATAGCATTTATTATAGTATTAGGTAACCCCCATTTGCCACGTTACACCACCTCTCCTGCTTCCTGCCAAGTCTCCAGCACCACCACACATGAAACATTATACATTCCAATGCATTTTAAATACGATCCTTTTCGGGAACAATTTCCATATGGGAGTCATAAGCACACGCCAAATCAAATTCCTCAACAATCACGGCCGGTGTATCCCGTTTTTTTCATCAACGCGGCTGGAAAATTGGCACGTGCTGCAAATCCGGCGCGAATCCAATCTTTAATACTGCAAAAATGAATTACAGCTTGCCATACAAATGGTCTCAGATTTGCTATTATTTATTGTGAATCAAACATGGCTCTCATCCATCACTCCTCGGCGCTAGACCAGGAAATGTCCATGTTTTTATTGGATGTTAACCACGTTTGATAATTCTGGGTTCGAAAAAAAATGCAATTATGCAAAACACAAACCATTAATCATCGCGTTTAAACAAAAGGGACACATAGTTGAGGTAAATGTATGCATTTCATAGCGCTATTATTAAAGCTGTCTTTGTTATTTTTAGGCACATTTTCTTATTTGACATCGCTCTGATCATTTGCAAAAGAAGAGGATACAACTATGAGATGAAGGACGTCCTGGATCTGCACTGCTACAAGGTCACAAACAACCCCACCTCTGACAGAGAGGCTAAAAAGGTGCTATTTTTAAAGGGACTATACGGAGTTTAAAAATGTTAAAATTAAGTATTTTCCTCCCCTTGCATGTTCCAGCCATGTCCTAATGTGTAGAATGAGCCCAGACCTGACTACAACTGCCTCTAAAATCCTGCACTGTCACTCAAAAAGGTGTTAATTCGTGTCTGAAGTGCCGTCATGCACTTAATATAGAAGCTGCACTTACACATAAGACCTGAGGTGGCAGTAGTGAGCATAAAATGACTAAATTGCATCAAGCCCCTTTAAATGTGCTGCTAAGACACATTTTGTGGACTTTGGTTTAATTTATTGCAATTAGAAATCTATTGTTTATTTTCCTTTCCATTTATTTACTTTTTTTTTTTTTTTACACATGTGGAAATCAGGATTACAAATGAACACGAGCACTGTTTCCACAAGATATTAGTGCTGAATAAACCTCCACTAAGACACTACGAGATCTAATTTAAAAATAAGTTACTTTTTATTGAATTATTACCTTGATTTGAGAAGAAAATGATATGCCAATGGAACAAGTCAATGGAGTCTTTGTACTTAATATACTGTATATATATATAAAAAAGAACATTGTATTGCATGTAAAAGAAGATGAAATATCTTATTGCCCTTCATCCTTAGTTAATAAATCAAATTTTACTTGAAAAACTATTATGTTTGCACTGTACACTGCCTGACCATTTAGTTGCATCATCTTAAGCTTTAACTGCAGTGCGCATTCCCTGTGGCATTGTTTCAATAAGCTTCTGCAATGTCAAAAGATCCACTTGCATTAATTTGTCACCACGATCTTGTATTGATGATGGGAGAGTGTGACCACTGTGTAAAGCCTTCTCCAGCACATCCCAAGGATTCTCAATGAAGTTTAAGATCTCTGTGGTCAATACATGTGTGAAAATGATGTCTCACGCTCCCTGAACCACTCTTTATTTCACAATGTGAGCCCAACTACAGCAGATCAAAACAGGAGCACTATGTAACTTTTTCTGTAAAAAATGTTCATATTCGTGTGTATTCGACCTTTCAGTGACCCAGTGGCTGTATGGGTGATTAGCCCACAGCGCCTTTACTTTCCATCCCGGTGGCTCCTATGATGCTTCACGATCAATTTTATTTCAGTTTTTTTTCTGGTAGGTTTTTTTTTATAATGGAATGTATATGTAACCATTCAATTAGCAGTGAAAACCCCAAAAAGAATTGATCCTGTAGCGTCCTGCAGGCCGTCAGGATGGTAAGTAAAGGCGCTATGTTGACCACTCAAGCATCTGCTGGGTCAATGAAAGGTGAAATACATATTTTAAACATATTTTTTTACATAGAAGGTTGCGTCGTGCACCTTTAAATCCAGGTGGACACTTTTTTATGGCTGGGCAGTGTATTTGAAAACACAAAACTTTTAGACCTCAACAACCTGTGACTCTTGATTTAGTTTAATGGATGAAAAATAAATACTGTTGCGTATAGTAATTGGCATCAGAAAACTCCCACACCATGTCTGGGCCCCTATAGTTGTATGTTTTCCACTGTGAGACAGATCCAACGCCCGCTGCTACTTACCATAATGTCCTATTCTTTTACTAATTCAGCAATAGCAACCACCTTTGATGTATATCTTGGCTGTGCATGTGTGACCAACTAAGTAGACGCTGTACCCCGCCAATAAAGCCACCACACACACACACACAGCGAGGGGCAGACATGCTAATAACAGCTGATAAATGTGCGCGCTCCTCCAAGGCTGCCTAAAGCTATAGATCATTTTGTACTAAATGAAGCCTCAGCGCTGTAGCACCCTCTCTCCCATCAATGATTTAGGACTCGCCGCGGCTTTAAAACTCTCCTCTTCGCGTCTCCACCAATCGGAGACGAGCTGTAGCCGTTATCGCACGCGACACAACGAGCCCGGGCAGATTAGCGCGGGGCCAAAAGTCACGAGATTTGAGAATCGATTGGAAAATGATCCATAATACAGCGCCATAGGCAAGGTTTATACTCGCGCAGCTACAGGGAGAGGCAGGGGGTTATGAGGCAATGCTGGGCAGGAGTGGAGCGAAATGTTGGCTTTATCCCAGACTGTTTAGCAAAAATGTTGAAAATAACAATTCTTGTATTTATTAGTAAAGTTGGGGTTGATCAAGCAAAAAGACTTTTCCATAGACCATGTTATATTGTTTTATGACCTAATCAAAATTTTCTGTAATTCAAATTGTATTCTACTACTGTATTTGCATTTAAAGGGACATTTCAGGATTTTTGACATAGAGTGTCATTTCCTAGTTTCCCAGTGTGTTGTTGACTTCTGAAGATATAATTCATGCTGTCCTTATATTTGAAGGGTTTTAGTGGTGCTAGGCTAGTGCTAGGCTAGCGCATGTCTATGGTAACTAGTAGCCTGCTTTAAAAACCTCTTCAAAATCATGGGGTAGTCCTCCAAAAGTTGCCATATCTGATTTGTAGAAAGCTCCTTTGTGAATTCCACGTGTAGTAATGCCGGCCGCTGATAAACAAACTACTGTAGATCCGGTAACCTAGCAGATCACTCCGTCGCTGCGTAACTCACAACCAGGAAGCTGATGCTGCTCAAAGTTATTTTAAATGCAAAATGGTTATATTTAAACAATTAATCAGTCAACACAGACATTTCTATCGGCAGCCTGGTGTTAAAAGTGATTTCAGTCAGACTGTTTTTAATGCAGGCTACTAGTTACCATAGACATACGCTAGCCTAGCACTAGCCTAGCGCCACTAAACTCTTCAAATACAAGGACTGCATGAATTAAAAAAAAAAAAAAATCTCCAGAAATCAACAACACTCTGCATAACTAGGAAATGAGGCCCAATGTCAAAAATCCTGAAATATCCCTTTAATGTACTAATGTACTAATCATTATAAGTCCGTTTAGTTTGTAGCTTTGGCTTTTCACCTGTGCCTCGGTGCCCCGATTCATTTGTCATTGTCTTGCGTGTTTTGAAAATGGCAAGTTCCAATAAATGACAATAAAGACTTAGCTGGTAATTTCGACAACACAGAACAGGCGGAGACTTTCCTCCACTTAATGGAAAACAATTTCTCTAGGTGTATGCTGTTTAAATTTAATCAGCATAATTATGAGTTTGAGAGCTTAGGATCCCTAGATATTTGGATTCCATTTCCCTCTTTTTTTTTTATAGCTGCTCATCAACTTTATGTGTTCTGTCATTTACGCAAGACAACTTTTCTCCCCAGAGTTAATAAATAATATAAAATTGAAATTAATGTGATGTCCTTTCTATTGCTTCCTGCTTTCCTATATAGCACTAAAACCGCCTGGGTCATAACAATCTCTGTGTGATATCAATGTCTGACTGTTGCCCTCTTCCTCAGTGGTGCTACGGGTTCTACATCACACATCAGCAGGGGCACACGGGCTTCGAACTTTTCTTCAAAACCAGAGAGGTCAAGAAGAAGTGGCTGGACCAGTTCGAGATGGCCATGTAAGTACTGCCTTATGAGGACACACTTGTTTGTTGTACATTGTTCTTGTCTATCAACTCTTCCTTTTTATGAGCCTTAATAAATCCTCTCTTTTACACCAACGCGCACTCAGAATAAACGTGTACATAAGAAACATAAGAACGCAGCGAAAATGATTGGAAAAGTAAAATATTGAGAGAGACGCTGACTCAATGCTGTGCGCCATTTGATCTAATTTGACAGTAATCAACATACCACTGACATTTTTCGCAGCACAATGTCTCGCACAGCTTTCGAAAACACGAAAGCTTTCCCAGTGTTGGTAATGAACAAATAAATGTGTTTTTGGAAGCCGTATCTTTTGTAATATTTTCTAACAGTGGGAGGTTTTCGCCGGGAAACTTCCACGGTGCGCGCTTTGTTATGCCGGCGCGGGAAAAATACAATGTTGTTTTGACATTACATCAAGACTGACTGAAACAATGCTTTTGTGCAGAAATACAGTGCTCACAGAATACTTGATTATCATCCGGTCTGTTGCGACGTGCTGGAGACGTGAAATAGAGAAAACAATAGGGGAGGGGAGGGGGGGTGCACATGTCAAACAATACATCATTAAATACAAACAAAAGTACAGTTTATGAGAGCAAATATGTAATCAATAACAGCAGCAAGAAACTCACTGTATTCAGAGGAGAAAAGCGCAGTGAAAACTTGCCAAAGTTCAAACCAAGGCTCAGAAAAGAGATGGTAGATGCTGTTGTCTGGAAATACATTATTTACCCAAGTAAAGGATGTTTTCCCCCAATGTTGTTTTTATTTTTAGACTAATTCTTGATTGACATATAGATACTGTATGCTGCACTTTGAATGACTTGTTATTCTTTAAATTCTGTATCAAGTTAGCAATGTGATCCTAGTTAAATGGCCATTAAATTTACATATTGTCGTATTTGTTGTTTTTTCTCTCATGTGAGGCTTCTTTCATGCGGTGCAGGTTGAGGTCGGGGTCACATGCCTATTGTTTGTCGTCAAAATCCATTATAAAAAGACACAGTTTTCAAGTGTCTCTTTTTTTTTTTTTTCGCGGAGGTTGTGGTGCCCTCTGCTTTTTGGAAATAACATTGGGAAAGAAACACATTGAAAAAGTGGAAATTGCAACGAGTCCTCACTTACACTATTGGAACACTCAGCGTAAGTGGCCTCCTCTGGTGCACTTGACAAAAAGTCGTTTGATTTCAGTGCGCCGTTGAAAAACATGCCTCAATGAATATTTTCCCACAGTTATGATTTGGCCGGCGTATATTGTATATTATCTTTGTTCATGTCTGTGGAAGTGTATAATACAAAACAAGCTGTGCTAATGACTATATCTTTACATAAGCAAAACCTTGCTTTGGCTAAATCTTGTATATACGTCTTTCAGATCAAATATCCGACCGGACAAAGCCAACCACAACTATCACCAGTTCAAGATGCACACATTTGAGAGGATCATGTCCTGCAGCTACTGCCACCTCCTGCTCAGGTACTTTAACTCTGTCAGGTGTGGTAACGGTAGGGATGGGTCCCAAACCCGGGATTATTCGTCTGACGGCCCAGCTCGTCTTATCAGTGCTGGAGGGGTCTCGCTAATGTCAGGCAGTTATCTACCACCTTGATGTATCATACTACAGTCGCACCACACATATATTAAAGTGTTAGTCTGTAAGTTTGCAAAGTGAGGAAAGATAGAGTAAAATTTTGAAGTAAAGCAATCAAATTCCTCCCCTCTTTATCTTGAAAGCTGGTGTACACAGTGTATTTTTTTTGTCTTAAAAGATTTTTAGATGTTGCATTGCACGACGTGGGAGTGTAAAATCATGAGCTGCACAATCGCAGGGAAAAGTGCAGGGAAAGTCCTGTAAAGTGCAGAGAAAATGCAGAGACCCACTCAGGCCTAGCTTGTTGCTTGGTTGCTTGTGTCTCTGGCGGCGGTGAGGCATTCTCTGATGTTGTATTCTGTTGACGAAACGCTTGACAGAGATCTGAGTTGCTGCAAGAGAATGGCTGTCTTTGGAGGTACGACGGTGCTAGGTTTTAATTTCTCACCGTACGACCTGCGATTTTGAGCTATGACCTCGGACTTTTCCCTCGACGAGTGATTGTTCGTTGCAGACAGCCAAAATAGCACAGCGTACACTCGAGTTTGCAAAATGAGGAGAGCAGGAACAGAATTTTCAAAAGTAAATGAGCAAGCTCCTCCCCCTCCCTCGTGATTGGACCTGACAGGCTGGTTCACAGGAAAAGCTTGTCTCATTCTCTGATTAGTTGCTGAGACTTTACATCAAAATTTAAGAAAACGTGGTAGATTTTGCACATTTTATAGAATTTGAAATGCATTTCCAGACTATCACTTTAACATTAGGTCAAAACATGCGATATATATATACTGTAGGTAATAAGAAGAGTTTATATACTGTACCTGTCGGGAACAAAAAGAAAAAAGAAAGAAAAAGAAAGAAAAATAAGAAAAATAATGACATTTCCATTGTGCCTCGGGGGTTTTGTTTAATTTCTCTGTTTTTAATTAGAAATCAGAATGAATATAACTTGAAGCTATGTTTTCTATATCAGGCTGAAGGACATTTCTTCACTTTTTTAATCTGCACACTGGCACAGAAGACAGACAGATCCGAAATGTCAAGACATTTACTCTACAACTTGCGTTTCTCTGTTCCAGGGGAATCTTTAACCAGGGGTACCTCTGTCTTAAATGTGGCCTGGGGGCTCATAAGGAGTGTCTTGGTCGAATGAGACTATGTGGGCAAACAGGTAACTGCAACATAAACGCACCAATGCAAGCAATTAGTGCAATGTTACTTATGCTATTTCTGACCTTTTTTAAAATTGAATGCCAGTAGGGCTGCCTGAAGCTGTCATATACGTATTTAGGCTCTTTGATCACCAGTTTAGCCAAGGGATCTGGCAACCCATAGCATGAGCCCTGTGGTATTTCTGATCAGACTTAAAAAACGCAAGCATGTAAAAGTTGTACTGTAAAATACTTACCTTACATCCCTTAAATACAAACACAGTGTACCATTGCTGAAACATCAAAAGCATGTTGTGCATTAGACTTCTTTTGAAATGTTGAAACTGGAAACATTTCTGTAAAATTGTTTAAAAGTGTCCTAAAGTCTGTACCCAAAAGACCAGTCTAAGCTTTTCTGCCTGTGCTCTGCTCCTGTATCTCTCTGGACCTTAGACAGGTGGCAGGTCCAGCCAGTGACAGGTTCTTCTTAGCAGCCCCCCTCCCTCACCCTCTTACTCTCTCTCCCTCCCCCTCACTCCCCCCTTCTTTTCTCTTTATGCATTCGTGGAGTGCGTGATCGGGGCCACGCAGGTTGGCAGCTGAGGTTGTATGTCACTAAACCCACAGTCTCATACTGTATTCCTCTCACTTTTGCCCCTGTCTGTCTCTCTCGTGACACTGCAGACTGCGGCAAGACTCGCTCCAAGGTAAGATCTCCGGGTAAACTCGCATCAAGGTTAAAACTTCAGAGGTGTGTTCAATGCAACCACTAATGATCAGTAATTGAAGTCAGTGGATGCACTATCCATCAGGGTGACAATAGGCTGTTTGGACCTGGACCTAATTTCAGAATATGAGAAACTTTTGCAGACTAATACAGGGTTTCTGCGCGGCATTAAAACGCTTTAAATCGGATTCAAACTGGCATTAAAGCAGTACTAAGTAACTTGTTTACCTTAATAAGGAATTTTCGTAGTCCCTCTGGGAGTAATATAAGTGTTAGTGGGATGATTGGAGGGTCTTTCATCTCCCCCTGGTGTCTCTGGCCAGAAAACCACAATTGCAACATCGCTACCTACGGGTCGGAGGCCCCAATACACACAAATAGAATCGCAAAGAAGAAGCTTACAGGCTAACGGGCAAAGCTAACTGCAGGCTAGCACTACTTAAACAGTATTTACAGCCAAGTTTGAGTGAAAAAACGTATCTCCATTTTGTAATTGGATGTACAATATCCCTCTCTCCCTTTGTCTTTTCTGTCAGAGTAGTATTTACTCTCACGGACAATTAATGAGTAAAAAAACGCAACTTGCTACCACACCTGCAGTGGCGCTTATGGCCTCTAGGGGCAAGAGTTGCTTAGTACTGCTTTAAATCAACATTTTTGGGAAAATATATTTTTTCCTTAGAGACAGAACCTACAACAATGACGCTCAACTATTTTTACAGCATACATTTGTCAAAAACACAAAAACTATGGTCTTAAACAAATTCATCTGCATTTTGTCCAATTTACTTTTGAATATTAAAATTTTCCCTCATTCCTCTGTTTGAATGTCTATAAATATTACAAAATGGAATATGCCACATTTGGTCTGCCCTGTATAGTAGGGGAAAAAAGCATGTCCTTACCTTTGTTGGAATGGTCACTGTAATGTAATGTTTTGTCTGTATCCATGTTTCTATCTTATCTTAAACTTGAGGTCAGGGTTAGGTTAGGTTTCTTATTTGTACCCGTAAGTTAATTTGTCTTGCAATTCTGAGGAAAAAAAATAATCAAGCACCACATAAAAAAGGTGGTAAATAAATAATTTCTCCCCGAATGCCAAACAATCCTTAAATTAAAGCTGTTGTTTCTCTTTGTTTTGTCTGATCTAGCAGTGAATTCTTCTGCCCACACGCAACAGTCTGTGATCACGGCTCCTTCTGCTGCAACTTAGCTTTTCACATTCTCAAATATAAAGCAAGATCACACTCACTTAAATATAAAAGGCAGGCAAGATTATAAATAAAAATAGAGATCGTCTGAACCGTATCTTCACAGTCAAATAATGAGGTATAGCAGACAGACATAATGCTGAGGTGGGTTATATAAATGTATTAGGAATCATGGGGCTCTGTAGGCTTTCTGATTGGATAACTGTAAGTGGATAGACTTTAGAACCAAGAGGTCGATTGATATGGGTTATTTTAAGGCCAATGCTGATATTTTTGGCTGATATTTCCAAATGTCTTGTCTTTAATCCTGTGTATAATGTTTCGAAACTGTCAAATGTGTCAGTGTTGAACTGTGACAGCAGGGGGCGCTTTATTATAGGCCGATTTATTCAAGACATTCATGTTTAGTACGTACTTCAGAGGGAGCTTGTTTGAAAGTCAAAAATCAATCGGAAAGTCTCTATCTCTTATGGTTCTGAAATAAGAAGCAAAAGTCTGCAACATAAAATATATAAAATAGGTGAGGTGTACCGATTTTTACTGCGATATTTCCGGAGATATCGGCCTTTTATGGGCATTAAATCGGCCAATATTATAAAATACCCAAATATCAGTTGACCTCTATTAAGAACTGCAAATATAAAGTAAACCTAAACCACTTTTGTAAGCGAAAGGTAGTTGTGAATGTATCAGCAATACAATTACCAGTCAAATCGGTATTTGATTTGAGCATGTTTACTTCATAAGTATGTGAATCTGAAATACCCTTTTACATCCTGTATAGGGCGCATTTGGATTTGAAGACGTTTCTGTTTGGCCTCTTTGGGTAATTATTTTAGTTTTGAAGAACACACGCTCCGAAAACAAACCTTTTAAAATGTTTACGGACCCAATGTAGTCCTTGGGTCATCACAATCTCAAGAGTTTAAATGCAATCTGTTCCTCTTCAAGTACTTATTCCTCTAATCTAGCTTTGATTGTCACTAACATGTTCTCTTCTATCTTGCGTCTGCAGGAAATTGTCAGCCCTCAAGATCCAGGTCAGTGCATCATAACCACTGTAAAGACCTGAACAAATCTGCTTGTTTATCTCCACGCTTTGGTTCAAAATGGTTGTCATTCAAAGGCCGTGCAGGACTGTTTAATGCTTTATGGTCGTAGACGTCTTTCTAACCACCTCACGCTTCTGATCAAATATTAATGAAGGTGAGAAAAGCCCGAGCTGTGTTCTTGGAAATGCGCTGACACAAGCCTCCAACGCCACAAAACACATGTCCAAGAGACCATTTTTTATATAATTATGTTTAAAGTTAGGTATGTGCCACCGTAAAAGGCATTTACAGTAAAATAAAGCATTAACACGTAGCTGCATGAAGGAGGGGAAAGAGTGTGTATTAATAGGAATTAGGGCTTTAACGACTACAGATTTTCAAAGGGAGTTTCAGTCTCTACGATGATGTCATCACATTGACAGTAGATCATTTATATTGAGTGCATGAGTCATGTGATAATGTAGGCTCAAATGTAAGCAAGTAATGCCAGCTTTTTTCTGAGTTAGAAATACAAAGTAGTGGCTTATTTCCATTTCCTTGGTTTTAACTTAATTTTTAGGCTGTGTTCAGCGTTAATGCGTTTACCTGCGGCGTAAGAAACATCACATAGTGTCTCTTAACAGTGGGTCTGTCCTCTCCTCTCTCCTCTTGCCCTCCTCTTTGTACTTCTCTCCTGGATCTTGTGTATCCAACGTCTGAAGCAAATATGCTTTCGGACCCCGGAGTGTTTGATTGTTGTTGATCGTTGAGTCCGAATGAGTCCGTCCATGCTAGAGAAAAAGTTAAAGGAACAGGCCACCGTTTTTCCATACTGTGATTTGTTCTTACCTGAGCTTAAACGAGTTAATAGGTACCTGTCTGGTATTTGTGCGTGCCCGTGGAAGAGCGTGGTAGCTTCCAACTTCACCCCTGTTTGGAGCTATATACTGGGAGAGGAATATACTGGGAGAGGCCAAATGCTAACAACATCTTTGGTCTTTTTGCATCACTAAGGGCACACAGTTCTTACATACTCTGATATGTTCTTACCTGAGCTTAGACGAGTTGATACGTACCTGTCGTGGTAGCCCCTGTTTGGAGCTATAGGAATATACTGGGAGAGGCCAAATGCTAACAATATCTTCGCGTGACTGAGGGCACGCACAAAGACCAGACTGGTACGGATCAACTCGTCTAAGCTCAGGTAAGAACATATCACAGTAAGCTTTTAAAGTAGTTCCTTTAAAAGCCTGGCCGTGCAGTGTATCGCGGTGGAGGTGGAGAGATAGTCCTAGCTTTAGCTCGCTCATATCAACTGAACATGTCCAGATGAGATGCGGACAAAACAGTGTGTTGCACTAGTTTGTGACTGTATTTACTGTCCCACTGTAACACAGAAAAGGGGTTCCGCCTTCCACAATTATCCTGTGTTTTTTTTTACCTTGTGTTAAAGTTCGCAGTAACGTAATGTACAGTAAAGTGGTGAATAAAAAACTTGCAAGCCACAAGCGTCAACACACAACTGCAAAGAGAGATTAATACATAACTAGTCGACTCGTTGATAGCAAATATATTTTCATTACATTATGTGTACAGTAAATAGTACAGAAGAAATCACCTGTATTCCAATAAATGCAGTGAGCAGTGGAGAAAAAGTACTTGCACCCATCATTGTGATAAATCAATTCACATAAGAGGCTTTATACGAGGCGGACAGGCGTGCTTATTGTTGCTATTAAAAACAGAGATATTCCAATCATGGGAGGACACTGGCAGCTAATAGTCTCCTGAGGGGGAAGAGCTATGGGCCCGAGTGTCTAAAGGCGATGGGCGAGCGAGGGATGCGCGAGGCGGGGGAGAGTAAGTGGCCGTGTCTCCGATGGTGACAGGAGCGTTTCGTCTTAGCTTTAGCGCGGCGCTCGTGGCTGTGTTAGTCCCATATTGTACAGGAATCAAAGAGATGAATTTGTGGAAGGAGGAAATTGCTCTGCCTTTTTTTTTTTTTTTTCATCCCGGACAGCGGCTTGATCAAAAACGCAGCGGGACCTGGACATGTGTACGGGCTGGGATAGGGGTCGGTCAGGCTGACATGTTTATAACAATAGCAGTCACAGGGAACGATAAGAGAAAGTGCAATGGATAAGCAGCCGCAGGGATATTAAATGACAAGGAAAAAGCATTTTGTGGGGAAAAAAACAAGGCGGTTTAGTTTTGTTATTTTGTTTGCACTTTAGACTAAAAACTTCACTAATATTGTTTGCTATAAATAAAGCCCTTTGCTCAATTTGACTGTGGGTAAGGTTAACGTTGGGTTATGGTTTAAAAGTTTGCCGTTTTCCATCATTCGTCTCTTAACCAGAATCGATAATGGAAATAAGTAATGTTTTTATGTTAATATTTGTGAGATTTAAAATACTGTGTTTTGGCATAAACCTCTTAAACCCCCACCTGAACCATCACATTTCATCCAGTTCGGCATTACTCATAACTAAAAGCTTCTTTAAAAAATAGCAACGAGAAGGATTGGAAAAGCAAAAATGGCACTTTAAAGAGACTATACAGAGTTTCAAAATGTTCAAATTAAGTATTTTCCTCCCCCTACATGTTCCAGCCATGTCCTAATGTGTAGAATGAGCTCAGATCTGTTCACCACAACTGCCTCTGAAATCCTGCACTGTCACTCAAAAAGTTGTTACTTCGGGTCCAAAGCGTAATGTAGAAGGTGCAGTTATACGTATGACCTGAGGTGGCAGTAGTGAGTATAAAATGGCCAACTTGTGTCTAGCCCCTTTAAAAAACATGACTAAAGAGTGAAGATTAATCAACATAAAAGCCACAAAAGAGCAGCAAAAACATGATGGAAATGCAACAAAAAAGCCACAAAAAAATGATGAAAGTATGACGAAAACTGAACAAAAAAGCGGCAAGGAACGTGACAAAAACGTGACAAGAAATGTGACCAAAAAGTGATTAAAAGAAAGCAATAAAAAGAGACGAAAACACAACAAAAAAACGCTTCAGAAATGTGATCAAAAAAATAATCAGGACAAAAAAATACATGAAAAAGTTACGATCAGTTTTGCAGGTCTTAGCTTTCAAATGAGGCATTGCGCTGGCCAAGCTCTCCAGTCGAGAACCTTGTAGATGTGGGTAAAGCCGAACTGGAGAAAATGCACTCAGTTAAAGTAGGGGGTAAGAGGTTAAATTGCATCTAAAAGCATTAAATCTAACTTGCTGCTATTTCTATACAGTAAACCCTTTATTTTATTGATGATCTTTTTAAGTTTTGCATGAATGACTTGAACCTTGTTGTACGCCGCACCTCTCGCCTCTACTCGTCCTCACACTGTGTACATGTGCATGGATTGTGACTCGTACATTCATCTCCCCCGTCATAGGTTTGCCCAGGATGGTGGTGATCAGAGACTACAGTGGCGTCCCCTGTCCCCAGTGCGGACCCCCCCTCAGCATTCACACGGGGGACGTGATTGAAGTGATGTTTGCCGATCTGCACAGCTCCTGGTGGCAGGTGCGTGTCCCTCTTTAACTCAACAGCTGGGACTATGAAAAAAATAACATGTCACGGCTCAGCGCTCGACACGGGGGCACGCCATGTCTGCATGCTGGAAAATAGCAGTCAGAGCTTCAGTGTGTGGATGAGAAACTGTCACACCAAAAAAAACAGGACAAACCACTTGAGACCAATTAGTTTTGAGGGGGGGTCATCCTCCACAGGTTTGTGTTTCAAGTGCCTTTAGAATAAAGCTAGCCCACTTTTTTTTCTGCGCGAAAGAAGGTGGGTCTGGACGTACAGTGGCATGTGCAGATGTTATTAGCCAAAACTAATCATGAATTAAGGAGTCATGGATTTTGCCTCCGCGTTCTCGTCAGTTTATATTCAGTTCATATTTTGTGAATTGTACTACAGCTGTCATCACGTCTGCTAATTGCTGGTTTATTTCACTCACTCCCTTAAAGGGATATTTCAGGATTTTTGACATAGGGCCTCATTTCCTCGTTATCTAGAGAGTACTTGATTTCTGGAGATTAAAAAAAAAAAAAAAAAAATGTTATTCATGTTTCTTATATTTGAAGAGTTTAGTGGTGCTAGGCTAGTGCTAGGCTAGTGCATGTCTATGGTAACTAGTAGCCTGCATTAAAAACAGTCTGACCCAAGCACAGTGCACCTGAGGCAAATCACTTATAACACCAGGCTACCAATATCTGAGTTGACTAAATCATTTTAATATAATAATTTTGCATGTAAAAGAACTTATGAGCAGCATCAGCTTCCTGGCTGTAAGCTACGCAGTGGCGGAGTGATCTGCTAGATTACCGGATCTACAGTAGTTTGTTTACCTGTGGCCCACATTGCTGCACGTGGAATTCACGAAGGAACTTTCTACAAATCATATATGGCAAACGTTTGGACTACCCCATGATTTTGAAGAGGTTTTTAATGCAGGCTACTAGGTACCATAGACATGCGCTAGCCTAGCACCACTAAACTCTTCAAATATAAGGACTGCAGGAATTAAAAAAAAATATATCCCCAGAAGTCAACAACACTCTGGATAAGTTGGAAATGAGGCCCTATGTCAAAAATCCTGAAATATTCCTTAAATCTGTAGAGGATGTGCAGTAGGTTTATTAAAAAGTCAATAAATATATATCAAATACGGCTTTATGCACAGATTTATCTATAGGGTTCACTTTTTTATCGTTTATTGAGAAGGATTGGCTGTAAAATCATAGCCAGTCCTTCTCATGTGCTCAACTGTCAGTACAAGCTGCTGCGGTCTGGGAGGAGGTTTAGGATCCCCCTCTGTACACACACCGCGATAAAAACCCCTGTGTAAGAAGAACAAATGTGACTGTGCTAAGCCGGGCCACTGTGGGTGTATTTTGGATTTATATCTTTATTCTGTAATGTTAATGTATTTGTTTGCAACGGACTCCCCTCCAAGTCAAATCTCTCTCTCCCTGGAGACAAAATAATAAAAATGAATAAATAAAGTATCTATCTATCATTCACTGGTCAGCCACTATACAGCCTGTTTCTATGTTGGAAGATATGCAGCAAACAGCAAAATATTTTCTAACAAGCGTGTTATGGCCAGTCCCTCTCTCCAATCATCACAGACTAGCGTGAAGCTTTTATGCTGGTTTCCCTGTATCCATCTCTCCCTCAGCCGTAGACAGACCATAAACGCGCACCGGGACGTTTATTATGGGGTCAGTTTCAATTAGAGACGAGTGAGATGTGGAGAGACCCTCGGCTGCCCCTGTGTCCTCTCCTTCTCTCTCAGATTGAATCACACATCGGATGATCTAACCAATTAGCCGCTGCCGCTGATTAATTACACGCCACGCTGAGACAATAAAACAGCACACGCCTGGGCCTCCACTGGGGCGTTTAATGGCAGCGCGTAACCTCGTGTACCGACGCATTTAGCAGCCAACTCACAGCGCTTCAGAGCACTTGACCTTATCTATTTTTGAAGTGCTGGACATTTATCCCGGGTCCCTGGTTGTAACTCAGTGTGGCGTCAGAGGGTTGTTCACTTCCTGGAAATTCACTCATCAGAAAGTAGTGTTTTCTCTTTAAGGGGATAAGTGTGAAACAATGGGATCGTTTGAAATGAGTTTCTGGGACCAACAAACTGCCTAATAATTGTCAATTAATCAAGACGATTGCCTTATATGTAAATGTTGGGTGTCTGATCCAAATTGTGGATGTGCCCAAAGGCAAGACTTCACCTTTCCCCAGGCCAAGTTTTGTCAGTCAGCCCTGGAACAACAGACGTAGCCGACAAACCACCAAGTGATTGAATATTATACTACAACACTGCACATTGTGAAGCTCGCCAAGCAAGCGCGCTAGAAAAGGGCGTCATTATCATTATAAGACAAACACGTCTACATTCTCATCAAAGCTGTTGTTTGGAAAAATAGGCATTAGGCAAATGTGAGTGAATTTTTCATTGGGACTGAATATTGATGGCAAGATGAATGAGCCAGATGGGTCCAAGTCTTTGTGTCCAAAGTTCAGTTCATTATAGTGCAAAGACACAGTGGGGAAATAAGCTCAGAGGACAAAGTAGCACAGCACAGTGATACTATACTAGAGGATCAAAATAGGATGATACCTAAACGTGTAATAACAATTATTGTAATTACATTGTCCTTTTTGGTAATAATTAATAATAATTGTTAGCTTGCTAGAAACAAAACTTTTTTTTTTTGGAAAGACACTTTTTGTAGCTCACATGTTTAAAATAAATGTATTCATTCATGGTAGTACTGTTTACCCCTGACTGTAGACCAGGGGTAGGCAATGGGCCAAATCCGGCCCTCCAGTATAGAACCTTGATGATTTTGAGAAATAATGTGCTCTAAAATATGGGAAATTTGCACTTACCAAGTATCTCAAATTGCTACACTGTAGTCATTATTCATTTTTTTTACTATTTTACTGTTTGCACTTTTTTTGCACCGAATGTAACAAGTGAATTTCTCCGTTGTGAGATCAATAAAGGATTATCTTATCTCATCTTACTGACGAAAGTGAGGAAACCAGTCTGCGCCATCAGCCTCTCGACCACCACCAACCACTCACTCACTCCTACATTCACCCAAGCTTCCTGGTGTTCCCAAACGCTCTCCCATCGAGGTACGAGCCAGGCCCTTCCCTGCTTAGCTTCCGAGATTTGATGGGATTTTTAGGTATGGGCACAAAGAAAGTCGTGCTTTCCTTTGGGCTATAATTGGCAGGTTAGTAGGCCCATGGTCTTTTTACAATGAAGGAATGAAATTGGCCCCCACCAAATAAACTTGCCTACCCCTGCTGTAGACTGTATTTAAATCCTTTTTCTGTTAGTACTGTTCTGTGAAGTGGACCCTGATCGTCTCCAGTACTTCCTTTTTCTAATGTTACCACAACAAAACGCTTTGGCCTCATCTGATAAATCCATCTGATCATATGGAATTGTAATGTCTCACTAAAGTCCTCCCTAAATGATCAATGTGTAATTAAATCACTGTTTCTTTATATTTTTGTCATAACTGTTGTCTGTAGACCCCCCCACCCCCCCCCACCCCCCTTTGTTTACATTGAGGCCTCTCCGTTGGACGCCTGTGTCTCTGTGCTCCCCGGTGGCGCCAGAGGATAGAATTACAGAACACTGAGAATTCATATCCCGCGTTACCCAGAAGGCAATTATCCCCCATCCCAGCGGCCGAACAATACAATCAATCACCGTAATTTCATTTGATCCTTTGGCTGCTGCCTGTTTATGCCAGGGCAGTAATAAGTTTAATCTTTATCATACGCTTATCATGCCATAACAAATAGAGAAGAGCTTTCGATGAGAAAGAGAGAGAAAAAAAAACGGTCCCCCCACCCTCTTTGATGAAATGTTATTACACAGAATGAATCACAGAGATGGGCAAAGATTCGCTTTCCAATTTGGTTACGGCTCAGGTCTGCACGCTCCCAAGAAGCATTTGATCGCCTAATAAACGTGGAGAGTAGATCGGGGCATGGCCAAGGCTTGGAAGCAGTGTACATGACCCTCTGTATAGTGTCTATTTCCCCTCACGCAATGGACTTCAAATTGACCCGTAGCAAACGCAGCGCCTTAGATTACTCTGCGCATAATTCACGTATAAAGGCTCATTGGCCCGTCTGCGTGATATACATCTTTGACTTAAAATAACGACGCATCAATGGGAGTTATAAAACGCAGCGGAGAATCAATATCTAAGCAGCGGTAATTTGTCGACCAAATTGGTTTACCCGGCTGAGAAAATACTCTGTAAAGCTGCTTATCTTAAGAACAAATGCCTTTCATATGAGGCGATCTGTACCTCTGAGCAGCTTTAGCATTTTTCTCCAAATGCTAGACATCCATTATTATAGAGTTAGGGTCTTTATTTGTGGTATACTCGTATTCATAATTAACTCAGGGGCTACAAATGAGATGCACTGCTCGTTGTGCTCTAATTGCCGAGGATTTATCGGAGCCAAGTGAGAAAGAGGTGCTCGCAGACAAATTTAATGCGATTAACTGTGCTTTTTTACAGGGGAAAATCCTGGCAACAAGCAAGATTGGCTTCTTTCCCAGTGACGCTGTAAGGCCGTGCCCCTGTGTAAGCTCAGTTTATTTTTTTGCTACTAAATCAATAAGACCCATTGACAGTCTAATCTAGTCAGGCTTTGCGCTTGTCCCTGGCCCTGATAAAGTCACAAAGCAACAACTCCTTTATTTTGCAGTTCATGAGTTTATATGATCTAGTTTAGCCCTTTGACTAGTTTAGTTTTTACCTCATTTTGACTTGATTGTGTTCTGGATTTAGCCAAGTTGAATTTAACCCCTTAAAGGTGCATTATGCAACTTTTTATGTGGATAAAAAAAAAGGTTGATATATGTGCGTAATTTACCTTGTAGTGACCCAGTGGCTATAGGAGTCAGCATGGCGTCTTTACGTTCCACCACAGTGGTCTCTAGGACGGTCCAGGATCAATTGTTTGGAAGGTTTTCACTGTTGATGGACCCCCTCACCAGAAAACCTCCAAAACAATTGATCCGGGAGCACCCTAGAGACCACTGTGATGGAAAGTAAAGGCCCCATGCTGACCACTCAAACAGCCAATGGGTCACTACGAGGTCAAATACGCACAAACATCAAACTTTTTTTGTCCCATAAAATGTTGCATAATGCACCTTTAACCCCTGCCTTAACCGAGGACATTGCCTCCAGTTTTACCCAAAACTAAAAGCCTTTCAACTGGAGCATACAGCCCATAGGCAAGCTAAGACCCACAAAACTCATCTAAGCTTCTTCCTTTCTTTTTGTTGTCATGTTTTAGTTGTTTTTATCATGTTTTCATTGCTTTGTTGTTGCATTTTTGTCACGTTTTTGTCACGCTTTGTCAGGTGTTTATAGGCCCTAACGTTTTTGTCACTGCTTTTTTGAAGCATTTTGGCCGTATTTCGTTTTTTTTATGTAATGTAACTCAAGCCTCAAAAATGTGATCAAAAAAGCATAAAAAACATGACAATCACCACAAGGAAGAAGCTTAGATCAGTTTTGTGGGTCTTAGCTTTCAAATGAGGCGTTACACTGTAATGTTCAACTGGAGACAATGCACAGGCGTTGGTTGAGAGGTTGTGGGGGTGCTTTTTATCATGTTGTAATGTTGTCAAAAACATACCTGGAGTTGTTTTTTTTAAATCTTCCCCAGTGGCCCCATCTCTCACGTAGTTTAATGCTTTTATCGCGGAGTAAATATACTCGAAGGGGAAGGGGTGAAAGAGAGCTAGAGGGTGTGAGGGGCTTAGGGGTGAGTTCGCTTGTAGAATCCGGAAGTGAAACTGCATATTTTGTTTTAGTTTTTTAGATGCATTTTCTAACCAACAGTGTAAGATAGTGATTCAGATGTGTTTGAGATTATTGATAAATACCTGCTAAAAGCATAATCGCTTCTATAAAGTAGTCTATCAATGGATATTGTTACATTAATGGCAGTGAGGGAAAGACAGACGGCATATTACACTAATTGATTCACAAAATAACCACACTCTTTGTGATCTCCTAGGTGCCAAAACCAGTGGATTACTCAGGGCAGCCGTGGTAAGTGCCGGGATCATGAATTTACATGTTTGCTTATAAGGTACAGACACACAATAGTTTACACCAGGCAAATGGCCACACTCAGTACTGGTAAACATTGTGGCTGCATATATTTCTTAGATTTTTCTTTTACTGTTAATATATGGCTCTCTGAAATAATTTGATTTAGGCTTTAGTTATGTTTTCAACCTCTTACTCCACGCCTTAACCAAGCACATTTTCTTCAGTTCAGCTTTACCCAAATCTAAGGCCAGGCCATAAAGCTATAACCTACGAAACTGATTGTAACTATTTTTTATTATCGTGTTATTGTTGCTTTTCTGGCACGTTTTTGTTGCTCTTTTGTTGCGTGTTTGTTGGTTTTTTGTCCTGTTTTTTATAATTTTTTTGTTATGTTTTTGGCCTCACTTGTTTCGCTGCGTCTTTGTCGTGTTTTCATTACTTTTTTGGGGGGTTTTGTTGTGGCTTTTCCGGCACATTTTCATTGCTATTTTGACACTTTATTCAAGGATTTTTTTAGATTTTGGTAAGATAGGTGTTTTTCTTGTGTAGAGACATGATGAATGTGCAGTTTTGACCTATTTCAGAGCAATTTTGATCTAGTTTAAAAAGTCTGTGACCTGGTTTAATCCTGATTTAATCTTTGTTATAGAACTGGTGCTACTTGTAAAGTCAATGTGGTGGTGGTCGTTGATGAGAATACAGTAATTTGTGAACCACTGCTTTAACCATTGAAATTGTCGTCAGAAAAGTTATTAGCTTATACATCAATGATAGTGGTGACTGTGTGTTGATGTCTGTGCATGTTGTGACGCTGGCTCAGGTTTGCAGGGCCCATGGACAGGTCTCAGGCTGAAGAGGAGCTGCAGGAGAGAGACCACGGGACCTTCCTCATCCGGAACAGGAGCAAAGAGTGCACAGAGTACGCCATCAGCATCAAGTGAGTGGCACTAACTGGATGTTCTCGTCTCATACTGTCTTTAATACTTAGCCTTGTGTGCTTATCATCCTTCATACTTCATAACCCAATACTTATTTTGCACGTTTACCACGTCTACTGTAACACGATAAAGTCTCCTCACTCAATCACAGTCTGTTCATCTCTGACAGTGTTCCTCAACCCGGGACCCTCTGGCCTTTAGAGACCCCCGCAGCCCCTGTTTCGTAGCCCATCTGTGTGGCTGTACTTTGGTTTATTTTAGGCTCATCCTCGTGATCTCAACAGGCAAACTTTCATTGTATATATTACTACTATATACACTATATACTACTGCATCCTGAATAACACTGCCGTTTCAAACCACTTAAAGGAGAGTTTTATGCAATTTTTTTCACTCAGTTTTATATTCATCGTGACTGAAGTGTGGTGGGCTTTGAAATTGATCAAAGAAAACCAAAATATACATTAGACTTGGGACGGCAGTGGCTTAGCAGTTAGATTGGTCATCAACGGACTTAAAGCAGTGCTAAGTAACTTGTTTACCATAATAAATCCTTTTCGTAGTCCCTCTCAAGGTAATACAAGTGTTGATGGGATGAATGGGGGGTCTTTCATCTCCCCCAGTGTCTCAAGCCAGAAAACCACACTTGTAGCTTTCCCTTCTCCGACCCGGAACCACCAATACACACTAATGGAATCATGAAGAAGAAGCTAAAAGGCGAACGGGCAAAGCTAACTGCGCCACTTACACAGTATTTGCAGCCAAGTTTGAGTGATTGTTTAATTAGCTGTATCCCTCTCTCCCTTTGTCTTTTCTGTCAGCGTAGTATTTACTCTCATGGACAATTAATGAGTAAAAAAACACAACATGCTACGACATCTGCAGTGGCGCTTATGGCCTCTCAGGGCATGAGTTGCTTAGTACTGCTTTAAAGGTCATTGGTTTGGTCTCATCCTAACCAGTGCGTACTATGTTTTTGCCCTGTAGGAGTATAAGGTTTCCGCGGGGCATTAAAAAGTCTTTAAAAGCATTAACTGGCATTAAATCTACATTTTTCTTGGAAAATATTTTACTTAGAGACAGAGCCATAACCACAACAATCAACTATTTTTACTGCATACATTTGTCAAAAACTATGGTCTAAAACAAAATCAACCACAGTTCTGACTGATGTGTTATACTATATATATATTATATACTATATATATATACTATACTATATACTATAATTTTTAAGTTGCCCATTGTGTCCAATTTAGTTTTGACTATCAAAATGTCCCCTTATTCCGCTCTTGAATGCATAAGGTAAACCTTTATTTATGTCACAGTGGAGAAATAACGTGTTACATCATAATAGAAGAAAGAAAGAAATATGCCATTTTTTAATTTTTATTTTTATTTGTGGCATTGAAAGCATTAAATTTGACTTCCTGCTGCTTCCTTACTTCACAAAGGAAGTTACTTGTGAATATACGATATACACAATCTCGTCTGTTAGGTTAACTTAACATAGGGATATTGTTTTTCGTGGCTCTGTTTTTCGTCTCTGGGTGTTGTGCACCACACATAACTCAACCTCCATCAATAATGTATCCCTAACCATATACAGGGACGTATCAGTGGATTTGCAACATGACCCGACCCTTCTCATCTGTTACACACTGCAGATGGGGAGATTCACTGTGTTCATCCCCGGAGTGAAACTTGCACATCATCATCGTCATCCGGTATAGGAGGCATGCAATCTCCGGCTCGGACTGTAGACCTGTCATTTCACCCCCCATGCGCTGCAGTTTCAGAAGAGTAATACGTATTATCACGCTGTACATGACGCCCACGACACTGAGAGGAGATTTGGTTGATTTAGACACACATCAGCGGCTGTCCGTCTAAAATGAAGAAGGGTTTCTGAAGAAGCTGTGTTAGTTTTCAAAGAGGAGTTTAACAAGGTTTCAGGCTAGAATATACCGGGAAGTAACTGCATACCTTTGGGAGTTGAAATGTATGTGTAATTCTTGGTTTAATTCTTCTCTTAAACAGTACTGCTCTGAACATGTTTAAATTGCACACAGTTACCTCAATCTTAAGCCCTAAGTATTTTGTCTTATATGACACTTTGTAAACATTATTCAAAGTTGCTTTAAAGCAGTACTAAGTAACTCTTGCCCCTAGAGGCCATAAGCGCAACTGCAGGTGTCGTAGCAAGTTGCGACTTATTAATTGTCTTGGAGAGTAAATACTACGCTGACAGAAAAGGCGTAGGGAGAGAGGTATATTGTACATCCAATGGAAATCATTTTTTTCACTCAAACTTGGCTGTAAATACTGTTTAAACTTACGCTAGCCCACAGTTAGCTTTGCCCGTTAGCCTGTTAGCTTCTTCTTCGTGATTCTATTAGTGTGTATTGGTGGCTCCGGTCTGGAGGCAGTCAAATTGCAAGCATGGTTTTCTGGCCAGAGACACCGGGGGAGATGAAAGACCCTTCAATCGTCCCATAAACACTTGTATTACCCCCACAGGGACTACGAAAAGGATTTATTAAGGTAAACACGTTACTTAGTACTGCTTTAAAGTGCCCAAGGACTCAGCGGCAGTATGTATTGCTGGTGCCATTAGTGTGTGTGCATTAGAGTGCGGATCGGGCCGTTTTTTTCTGTCCGAGACCGGCCCTCGTCCGACAGAGCAGTGATCAAATCCGAACCGAGCCCGACAAGCATTAAGATATTTGTGTCCGAGTCCGACCGAGCCCGACACATTTAAAATCACAATATTTCCATAAGCCTAATGACACAGTAGGATACGATATTGTTTGTGTGGAAAAAGTCAGATTTTAGCCATCAAAAGGCATTCGGAACGTCAACACAGATGAGCGGAGCACGCACGGCCGCACGCACGCACGCACGCACGCGGAGCAACAGTTTTACCTGTGCGGTCACTACACGTGTTTCGTTGTCACAGCAGTTCACAACTTCTTAAAAGCATTACTGCGTGCGCACTGCGCAGTGCATAAGCGGGTTTAAATGCCGCATCTTCTGTTTATTTATTTATTTAGTTTAATGACAAATGAACGCTTGCAATGCATGAAATGAAACAGACCCATTTTATTTTAATTTTTTATTATCGTGCTGATGTGTCCGAGTCCGACCCGAGCCCGAAAATAAGTTCTAAATATTTGTCCGAATCTGACCGAGCCCGTCGGGTTCCGACGGGTCCCGTCGGACGTCGGACGGGTTGCAGCACTCTAGTGTGCATCAGCCACTGCCGCCCCACTCCTGCTTATCTAAAATATCTACTGGCAATCATGCTCTATATTGTTTAACATAATTCACTTAGTCTCATCACATAGTCTGCTTTATTATACAAGTCTGAAGCATCACCAAAAGCAGATAATTGCATCTTTTATCTTCAAAGTTACAAGAAAACTCATATCCAGCTCACTAACATCGTTATCCGAGTTGTCATCTCTGCGATGATGTTGCGTCATGTGCCGATAAATCTTCATGTCCTCCACAGGTTCAGTGACAAAGTCAAGCACATTAAGATCCTGACCAAGGACAGCTGCTTTTACATCGCTGAGGCCCGGCTCTTCAAGACGGTGCAGGTAAGTACTGTGCCACAGAACTGCAGAGGTTTCTGATCCCGTTGGTCAACATTACTTTAGCTACTGATGTTGTGACAGTAAATGACTTCTTTTATTCACTCAATCCGGGTTTGGTTTTTGCTGTTGCTGATGTCCATCTCTCAGAGCAGTATCCCTGTATCAATTTCATTTCTTTAAAAGAAAGTCACAAATTGTTATTGAGAAGGTTTGGTATCCAGCACTTAATATTAAAACTCTACAGCAGTAACTCTCAGACATTTCACTCTAAGTACCAATTTATGAACTATTTGACCTTCCGATTACCACGGGGGGTAGATTTGGGTCAAATTTGGATGAAACCTGGTCGACAATTGACCTAAATTGGACTAAATTATGAATAAAATGGGTGTAAATCACTTCTATATCAGAAAACCCCTAAAGTAGGTACATTACAAAGGTTTTAGATTCAATCATCTATAATTAAAGTTGAGTTCAGGCTAGGGCTGGGTACCGTTAAACGGTACCTACTTGGTACCGACCGAAAAGCTCCCGTAGGAGGCGGTATCGAAAAAAACTTTTTTTTTTTCTGTGCTAATTTTCGGTACTTTTTCTCTCCAAACGTCCATAAATGATCCGCAGTGAGTCTAAAAAAGCCTGAACTCATGAGCAGCTTCAGCGCAAATGCAGAAGCGAAGCAAAGCTGTAACTTACTCGCACTTCAGTCATTATCAGAGATGGCAGAGCCGTGGTCTGAGCCAGGACTAAACCAGGACTAAACCAGGACTTACAGTAAACTGGTTAAAAAACAGGACTAAACCTGGACTGACTAAGAAACTAGAGCTCTTAGACAAATAGAAAAGCAGTGACAACACAGTAGCATCGGCTTTACCTTAAGCTTTAGCCCTGCAGAGCCTGAAGATACGCGCTGTTATTTACAACTCCAGCTGCATCAAATGGCAGCACCGGAGCATTTGGGATCAAAGATTGTTTCTGGAAAAGGTGAGCGCTCACTCTGCATTAGCCATTTTTGGAACATTTATGGTACATTTTTAGTGACAGAGTGAGCGCTCGCACTATGTAACAGATCTTTGACGTGTGAGGCGCTTTCACTTCGTCGAACAGTGTGTTTAGAAAAGTTTATCTGAAAGAAAACAGTGCCTGATGTGGATCTGGTCTGTTCCTTCAGCTCAGAAGGTAATAATGTCCTTTCTCTCTTTTTATCACTGCTTTAGTGGGAATTCTGCTCAAAAAATTAAGTTACAGGTGACGCTGCTGCGGCCTGTTTTCTGATGTGCCGTGTTTGGACTTCCTCCTGAACGATGCTTTTCATATGCACATTATTTTAACTCAATTAAAATAACATAGGTATCGATAAAAGTACTGTTAAGGCACCAGTACCGAAAAGCAGGTATCGTTAAAGTAGTGGTATCGGAAAAAAACGAACGGTACCCAGCCCTAGTTCAGTCTGAACTTGCAGATGAGTACCACAGTTTGAGAACCACTGCACCACAGTACACTAATTGTAGTTATAATTTTACTACATTTGAAGTGCATGGTGAGTATAGTTTATCTATCTATAGTTTATCTGAAGCCTGGCTACTGTATTCAGACAGCTACATTACATTTATACATGTATACGGCTGATCTTTCCTTTTAAACTTGGAACTATAATTCAAAATAACCTTCATGCTTAAGGCCTATTCATACTCCACAAGACTCTACCATTTCTTTTCAGTCTTTTTACATGTAGCCCTTCTGATGCAAATCCTTGGCGCTTCTTCCATTGTGCATGTTTTCCACAGGAGTTAGTGGAGTATTATAAGCAGCACTCTCTAAAGGAGGGCTTCAGCAGTCTGGACACCGCTCTGCTCGTCCCCTATAGGGAGCTGTCCAATGGAAACATGCCCAGGGCCATCACCAAGGCTGTCAGCGGTGAGTGCACTTCACAAAGTCCCTACAAAGTTCCTCGGGAATGGCTCAGCTTGTGTGGCGAACAGCAAAGCAGAAAGTGAAGCTTTGCTTTAAATTAATGAGCAATGTTAGGGTGTAAACTGAAACTTATTGGTTCACTAAATCAGTTTGTTTTTGCAACATATAGTGAGCAATTATGAGGATAATCTGGGAAAAGGGACTCAGAACATATCCAGCTTCAGTTGGTCAACACTTAATTAATAAATATACAATATTAAAAGGCAGGAACAAACAAAAAGCTAACTTTCATAGACACAGTACACCATTTTGTTTGGAAAATAACCTCTCTAGGAAGAATAAAGCGGACTTTATTTAGTTTTTTATTGCTATTAGTTCAGTTTATGACTGTAATACGTTGATGGAAGTTTTGGTTACTCTCAAACAATTACCTCTTTCTCTGTATTCACGCACACTACAAACGTAGCAGTTACACCATGCAGACAGGGGACTTGCCTGGCTGTCATGTTTAAACCTCGTCTTAACACCTCAGGCTGCTGTTTCTTTAAGTTGTCAGGCATGCTGCAAGTATTTAGCTCCGTACCATTAACAAGAATCCCCATAGAATAACACAAGCCCAGAGCCAGAGAGAGTGGAGCAGACACACTTCTTCAAGTTTAGATCACTGCATGTTTCATTCTCAAACAGCAAGGCTAGTAGTATTTCGCTGCAGTTCAAGTATCCCTCAGAAAAAGGCATTTTATGAAGATAAAACACAGCGTTGTCCATGTTTATCTATTGCAATGCACGAATAGTTTTGCAATGTGTGTTATGAGCAAGAAGGTCCCAGGTTCAGAGGGACAGAGAGTTTGCATGTTCTCCCCGTGTCTGCTTCTACCCCAGGGGAAACTGTAGCTACATACTCTACATCACTAACCACCACTGTGTGCAGAGTTAATAAAGAATAAGCTCCTCTACTCTGTGTGAAGCTAAAGCTAAAGCGCAATACAAATAAGCTTCAATTCCATCTGTGACCCTGTTCCTCCTGACCCAGACCGTCTCCCTGCCCCCCTCCTGCCCCCCGCTCTCATTTGCCTTTGTGATATTCGTAGGACCAACAATGACTTACTTATCACTGAGAAATAAAGTACAACAGGAAAAAAAAGTCTAAAATTACAGCAATTAGGAGTGTGCAGTGCATATTTAAAGGGCAGTTTTTTGTCTTTGAATGAGTAACCAGCCCAATAGTTTTAAAGCTCCTGAATAATTTATGCCCATTTGCAAATGTGGCTATTGCATGTAATTTTCTCTAATTTTGCAAATGCCTCTATATCCCCGTTTTCACAAGTTAAAAGTCTGTCCAAATTGTCTAAATTTCTGTATTTGAGTCACAGCTGGACATAGAACAAAATCTTCTTGTCAAAAGCTGAAAAAAAAATAGTCTTTTGTGTTTTATAGTTCTTGGGGAAAATGGCACATCTGGTGTCTCCAGTGGTTTTGTGACAAACTCAGCTCCAACAATGTCATGCCGTTTTAAAAGCCTGGTAAATCTAAGGCGAAAATTAACTTTCAATTGTGTGTGTTTTTCTGTCATCCTGTTAAGATGATTCCTGACTTTAAGACATGTCACATGAAGCTCTGTTGAGTTTTGCACACACAAAAAATGTGACAGCTCACAGGCTTCACAGCTTTATTTAGTTCAAAATAGATTGAAATAACAGTAAATCAGAGCAAAACTTTCATTAAGAAGCTCCAACTTGATAAATTTATCAACACTGACTTAATGCCTGCTAATAATATACTAAATCTGATAATTTCCTTGTTCATAGAAGTGATAGAGGACAGAGACTAATGTGAATCACTCATTGAAGTTTAGTTGAGAAACATTTCCACTAATTGTCCATTTTCCACATGACGGCACACATTGAGAAGATGCTGGAATGAAAGATCAAATCCATAAGGTGAAGATATGTGCTCGAGGCTAGTAGATCATAAGCCAATCCAACTTGTATCTTGGGAGCATCATCAGCGCTGTAAAAGTATCTTCACAAAATCCTTGGACATTTTTACAGAAGTTTGAGGAGTCATTAACATGTTTCAGCGGTCAGATTGCTGCCTCCGTCACTCTACTCTGGACACCACCACACGGCAGCAGGTGTGGTCAAATCTACGAGAGCCGTTACACTCGCAATGCCTGGAAATAACAGCTGATGAGCGACACGTCACACACATCTGACAAAGGCGACATCCAACAGCTGAAACATGTCATGGTACAGCTAACATCGACGAGACCTACTGTCACGTTATAAGTTTTATTACTGTCTTGCAAAACAACTCATCTATACATGCGTTTCCAATGACATCATGCAAAGTTCCGGCCACCATTTTGAATACCGAAGTAGAATTATGCAGTACTACAACATGTAACAATAGCTCTACTTGTAATCATTGCTCAAGAAGATAACAGTAAAAACATGGCCCCAGAGAGCGCACATTTATGTGAAGAAACCAGTGAGTCAGTGTTAAGCTGCTCAAGATGTTAGCATGCTACCGGTTAGCATTTAGCTTTTGATTCAATCAACTGCCAATGCCTTCAACACGATGAACACATGTGAGGAAATACTACAGTAACAGCTCAGATCTGACCTCTGTCACATGTTGTATCCAAGGCTAGATGTTTGGAGTGTAGTTCAGAGCTTTCTCTTGGAGAAGCTTATCATGTTGAAGCTAAATGCTAACCAGTAGCATGCTAACGTCTTGAACAGCACTGACTCACTGGTTTCTTCACAAAAACGTGCGTCTCTGGGGTGTTTTTACTCTTATCTTCTTGAGCTATGATTACGAGTACATAAAAATGCCACTGTCAATCAGTTGTCTATTTACATCCTGGGAGAGATAGAGATATGTTGTATTGTACATGTTGTAGTACTGCATAATTCTACTTTGGTATTCAAAATGGCCATAATGACAAAAGTCACGTGACTGAAAGGCATGTATAGCAAGTTACATTTACCAATGCAGCTTCTCTTTGTGCACCATATGACAACAAAATCTGCAAACATTTATGAAGAGAAAACAAAATGCATGGACTTTTATTGAAATATCATCTCACCCATACTTAAGAAGCCCACTGACTATTTTAGTTTGCACAAAGTCTCTCTCTCTCCTCTTATACGTATGTGATAATAAGGCAATTTTTTATAGATGCTTTGGAAAAAATGGTTACTCAGACAGGATTGTGTTGCTGAAGCACTTTGATGTGAATAGCTAATTATATTATGAGGTGCAAAAAAAAGCTGCTATTGTTATTTGAACCTTATGGCATTAACAAGTGTGCGTATCATCTGCTGTGTCCTCGATGCTAAAGTTCAACCAGACACAGTCAGCCTGTGCTGACGGAGCCCAGGGGACGGGGACAGATGTTGCTTCACTCTGAGAAAACGTTTGAAGGAAAGAGAGAGATGTAGTTGTGGGAAAGGCAAGGATTAGAAGATCAGATGCAGCCAAAATGATGGTTTCCAACAGATTGCAGAAATGGCCAAAATGAAATAAAGTGGATGGTTTGGTGCTACGATAAACAGCTGGATTCTGTTTAATTTATGTACTTCTAATGACGAGGAGCTAGTTATTACGCGATTCAGGAAGGAACCCTTGTTGAAAATTTAAAAATGGGCTATTGTGGCCTGTTTAAATGACTCAATTCCTCGATTGAATCTTCCAAAGTGTTTTTTTTTACTTAAAGCAGTACTAACTTGTTTACCTTAAATCCTTTTCGTAGTCCCTCTGGGGGTAATACAAGTGTTGATGGGATGATTGGGGGGTATTTCATCTCCCCCAGCGTCTCTGGCCAGAAAACCACAATTGCAACTTCCCTGCTTCCGGGTCGGAGCCGCCAGTACACACTAATGGAATCGCGAAGAAGAAGCTAGCAGGCTAACGAGCAAAGCTAGCTGCAGGCTAGCGCCACTTAAAGAGTATTTACAGCCAAGTTTGAGTGAAAAAAATGATCTCCATTGTGTAATTGGATGTACAATATCCCTCTCTCCATTTGCCTTTTCTGTCAGCGTAGTATTTACTCTCACGGACAATTAATGAGTAAAAAAACATAACATGCTACATGCTATAGTGGCGCTTATGGCCTCTAGGGGCACGAGTTACTTAGTTCTGCTTTAATTGAATTGAATTGTAGTTTGGCCGGCCAGGCAAGCCTGTCAGTGAGGCGAGAGCGCGCCACATGACCACGAGTTTACAGGGGAAATTGCTCTTGTTGGTTTGTTTTCCTTCTGCACTGCTGAGGACACCTTTGAAATGCTACGGCACCTATAGTGGCGCTTATGGCCTCTTGGGGCATGAGTTACTTAGTTCTGCTTTAATTGAATTGACTCAATGTATACTAGTTTTTTAATACAATCTTTCTGTACTGACAAAAGTTACTGAAGACTGAAAGAAATTCCACTTTAAAAAAAATGGCTTTTATGTTTACATTGTTTTCTTTGTAAATGTTTTCACTCAGTTATAGGTCAAAGATATTGTATATTGTTAGAGTATTAAAATAGAAACGTGGGTCTCATGCCCACACAAGATTGTTGTAATAATGGGCTGATGTCATGCATGAGTCTTATGACAATTTATCAATATGCTGTTGCTTTTTTTTCTGTAAAGATGCAGATAGATCTAGTTATTTTGTTGAATTATCAATCGTAAGTCACTCCTTTGGTTCCTAAAAACATTAATATCCTGCTGCCACCTGCCTTTGTCTAAAACGTCTCTGTTGCGTGGGGTGATCCAGTCACACAGTTTGAAGATGGTTGATGTCTGAGTGAAGAGATGCCTCTTTATCATTGGCAGTGCCAGTCCCAGTCAGCAGCAGCCAGTGCCCCGGGCGAGCACCAGGAGCCTGCCTCTCCAAAACGCCATGCACCACACGCCGTCCCGCTCCGAGATGGCTTCACAATCTTCCTGACAGGACATGACATTTCACTCTGCCATGAGCACAGACAGCTTGGTGACAGCCTCCCATAGGGTCCCACAAGAGCTATACCCTAGGTCCGACCCAGGGAAGGTGTCTGTTTTCAACGACACAAAAAAAGAAAAAGAAAATATGATACAAGCAAACGAAAAGCCAGCTGGAGGAAAAGCGTGTTAGGCTTAATAGAAGAATATGTGTAAACAACCACAGCAGCCGAGAAATGGATAAGAAAGCCAAAGTCAAGCCTTGAAGTTATTCCTGTTATTTAAAATGAAATTAGAACAAATTAAATTTTTGTTTGTCGTAGGTGTTTTTATTGGTGAAAAATTCCTTAAAAAAGCAACAGACATTAATCTTTAATGCAATCCTGGCGTCAAAATGGTTTAGTTGAACAGTACACTAGTGTTGTCCAAAATATGCGTTAATGCGTTAGTAACACGTTAATGCAAATCAATTTTAACGCTGTCAATTTTTTATCGCATGATTAATTAGTGTCAATTTGCCGACACACAAAGAGCTGCTGCCTGTCAGTTGCCCGGCCTGCAAGACACTCCTCCTTTCTGTTCAAAACAAGAACCGTCTGGCCTCTTCCAAAACATTAAAGATGGCGGCACGGCGACTGATGCACTGTTCTCTTTTCTCTGTTGTAAATCATTTGGAAAATATAAGATCCTTAAAACCGGAGCAAGAAACAGCATTCGAAGCGATCCTTGTTAAAAAGCCGCTTGTTACTGCGACGTATGTAGTGTTGCTCTAATTGGTTGATGCCGTCTGTCAATCACGCCACCGGGAAATCGTAGAGATTATGCTTGCTCCCAGATTACATGTCTTTGAAATATCTATGAAAAAGCATGTAGTTTGGCCGGCCAGGCAAGCCTGTCAGTGAGACAAGCACGCATCACATGACCACGAGTTCACAGGGGAAATAGCACTTGTTGGTTTGTTTTCCTTCTGCACTGCTGAGGACACCTTTGAAATCGCTTAAGGACTTATGAGGAAACGACAAGCATAAACGTTCCTCTTTCTGTCAAACAAAGCAAAGTTTGGAACTAGTGGATTATTGTGCATTATTTTCATCACATGTGCCTGTCACGTACACGCATTTGCTGGCTTACTGCTGTTGTGCACGCATTTGGAGCCAAAGAGCTCTGGGCTCTTTTTTTAAACGTGAGAAAACAAAATATGCTAATGATGCGTTTACCCCATAAAACTGCACATTTAACAAACCATTGCCTACTTTAAGTGGCATTTATGGATGACTGTCCAGTCGTCATGTTAAGCTTCTATTTCCGGTTTGTTTGGTGTGTGTGTTATGTGGGGGTGCCTGTCAAACACTGGTCAGAGCTGAAATTTAACTAGTTTTTGCCTTCATTCTTGTGCACTCTATAATATACTTTTGACAACTTGAAGCTGGAACTTCAATTTTCTTTGCTCATTACGGAGAGCAGTATTATGTCTGGCTTTTTATTCTTTCATAGTTCAAAAGCTGGAAGTGATATGGATATACGATGCAGGAAAAGTGTGCCATGTTAGAAAGTACGGTATATATAAACAACCACAACAGCAGAGCAATAAACAGCAAAGAGAAAGTTCACCTTTTCAGTCTTGCATATTGTAAAGTAAAAAAGAAAAAAACTTCTCCCTGCGTATCCCTATAGCATGTCTTTTCTGGTTTCTCGTCACATCACGCTTCAAAGTCCCGCGCAGCTATTCACCGAACCCCCTTTTTTCCGTCTCCTGACAGACCGGCATGCCGTCGCCCCAATGCATCCTGGGATAGATTATTATTGCCTTAAGTCCTCCACGCCCGTAGTCGCAGACGTGGGCACTTGCGCTGTTGTTTTGTCTGGCGAACAGCCTCGATGGAGAGACAGATGTCAAAAACAAAATATAGCGCAAAGAAAAAGATTTATTGGAGAAATGGTTTGAATTTTAAGTAGACACCTGGAGAGACGCGGGAGGAACACCGCAGCTATTGCACAGCTCGGCCAAAAATACACCACTTGGATGAAACTAAGCAAATAAGAGCCGTCCATTAGGTAACTACTGCATTCCACAATGAATCAGACTCAACTCTTGAAGACTGAATGGCAGGTTATATATATTGAGATCGCCAATCCATGAGTTAAAAATATGGCTGATGGTCTTGGAATGTGGACCTGTGTGTTCTGTAATGAAGAAAAATCCATTGATATGAAAACCTGGCCATACAATATATTCAGGTAGTCCTCTGATTGCATTCTTCAAAAGCATCGCTGAACAGTAATTTAATAATGGAATACATCTCATCTAATCAAATCCAGGCATCCGTTTACTTTATTTCTTTTCTTTTGTTATCATTATTACCTTGCTAGGCTGTGCTTATTACAGATGGAGAGAAAGTAACACTTAAAGGTTCATAATTAGTATTTTACCAGTAGTATTACCTAGTACATTTAACAAAAAAACAAATCTACACCTTTCATATCATGTACAGTTTTAGAATAAGCTTTATTAAGGCAACAGTTTGATCCTCACCATGCCGATGCACTACCATGCCATTGTTTCTTTTTGCAAGACGCTTCACCTACATTGATGTTTAGGGACCTTCTTTACAAGCCTGCAGACACTGGAATCGCCCATATATGGTCATGTTTGAAAACAGTTAAGGGGGAAAACAATTTTGAGAAAAATCTAAACTTTGTCTAATTATTCAAAAACGACTTTAACAAATGATGAATTATGAACATAGTTTTCTACTAAATAAAGATAAAAAGACATGGAGAGGAGCAAAGTGGTTCAACAGCCCATAAAGACATTAAAAAAACGGAGAATGCTAATATGATGCTACATGTTAGCATCGTGCTAATGCTAACGCTAGCTAACGCTTGCTAAGACTGCCGTTTTTTCGTTTCTACTGACTAATCTGCTGTTACTAAACATCCATATAGACCCAATTTAGACTTGACTTTATTTGTATGTGATAAATAAGTTGACATTTCGTCAGAAAATGGCTAAAAAGAGTGAAAAACAATTTACCAGAAGATTCTGTTTTCCCCCAAACCCCCTTCTATGACGAGATGCCGTCTGTATATATGGTATAGTAAAAGTCCTATTCCTCATGTGTTTACAAACCATGAGAGAGCATAATGATTTTAAATTGTTAGTTGTACAAGCTCTTTCCTAACACTTTTCTGACATCCCATTTCTTTACAGGACCTATAAGCATGTTTCAAAACCTTCAACAAGAAAAACTGACATAATAAAGTACCTAAACAACAACAACGAACCTGCTAATTTACTTTCAATAAAGAGGATTAGTAATTATGCATATGGCTCAAAGAAGGTTTTCCACGAATCTCTGCTTTTGCAATTTTTTTTAGGACGAAACTAATTTGATTCTACTCGGAAAAAATCCGGAACAGCCTTGGGCCTTTCAGAACAGTATTTATTTGTGTTCTTGTTGTACAACTTCCTTTTTTATTTGGGCTTTCAATGGGTGACGTTAAAGCAAAGTACTTCAGACTCATTCAATAACTTTCGTTATTTTACGTCTCGGACTGCCAGTTGTCTAAAAAGAAAGTACACAGAAACCCCGGTACTGTGGGTTGCCAGATCCTGAGGCTATAACAAGCTAGCCGTAAACTTAATTATCTGACAAATCAAGGCCACACAGCAAGCGTGCCTTTGATTTTTACACTCTCATTTGAAACAGTGTGCATCCAACACCCAACTTGTAAAAACCCTGTTTGAGCTTTAATCAAGTCACAACATTGTTCCCTCGCCAAATCTTTATCTGATGGTGAAAGACTGTTGTGGAGGGAGGAGCTGACCAGTGCAGGACACCACGCCTTACTACCTACCTACCTACCTACGTACTTACCTACCTACCTAGCAACCTACCTACCTACCAATCTACGTATACTTACCTACCTACCTAGCAACCTACCTACCTAGCAACCTACCTACCTAGCAACCTACCTACTTACCTACCTACCTAGCAACCTACCTACCTAGCAACCTACCTACCTAGCAACCTACCTACTTACCTACCTACCTAGCAACCTACCTACCTAGCAACCTACCTACCTACCTACCTACGAACCTACGTATACTTACCTACCTACCTAGCAACCTACCTACCTAGCAACCTACCTACCTAGCTACCTACCTACCTAGCAACCTACCTACTTACCAACCTACGTATACTTACCTACCTACCTAGCAACCTACCTACCTAGCAACCTACCTACCTAGCTACCTACCTACCTACCTAGCTACCTAGCCAGCTACCTACCTACCTACCTAGCAACCTACCTACCAACCTACCTACCAACCTACCTATACCTTCCTTCCTTCCTTAACCGAGCCCATTTTCTCCAGTTCAGCTTTAGCAAAATCTACTGTAGAAGCTTCTTCACACTTTTTCATATTCTTTGTCATCTCATTCTTGCCCTTTCACTTGCTCTTTATTGGCTTTTTGTCCGTTTTTTGTTGTACTTTCATTGCTTTTTTGTTGCGTTTTTGTTACTTTTCTTTGCTCTTCTGTGGCTTTTTTTGTTGCGTTTTCATCCTTGTTTTTGTCGCTATTTTAGATTCTGTTCTGAACCGTTATACACCCAAAGTGTGTTCATCTCGGCACCTTTGTTTTTGCTAGCATGCCATTAGCTGAAAATAAAGTCTTGTTTTTGTTTTCTTTAATAATGCATCATTCTGTTCCCTGCACAGGGCGCTCCTTAATGACTTTTCCTTATTTATCCCTTATTTCAAATCTCAATATGTAAAATATCAATGTTGAGGTGCTCAAAGAACAGTCAATAATGCACGATATGTCCCCTTTAAGCGTTTTTGTGCGTTTTTGTTTCCCATAGGCTTCCCTCTTCCACCAGCCAGTTTTTATACATAATAGACCCTTTCCCGTAGATCTTTAGTCGCACAGTGGCCATATTGGTGAGGGCTGACATGTGCTGGTCCTCAGCTCTTTAACCCTGTGGGGGGTCGGAGCGGACATATTGTGGTGTTGACGGGAGGCGCTGTGTTCGCTGCAGGGTCTGGGGCTCAGATGCGATTTCATATGGAAGTACGGGCTGGGGGAGAAAAACGCCAAGTTTGTTGTTTAACCTCACACTGCTGGTTTTGCAGCTCTGGTGTGGTTAGCTTTATTTCATTCAATAATAGAATGACTTGAGCAGCAATATTTCTACCCACTGTTTAAAAAGGTGATTCAGTGACCTTGGGACTCTCACTGAGAATGTTATCTTCTGCTTCAAAAAATTCAAATTGTTAGCTTTTGTGATGGGCTATATATATATTTTTTTTATATATCTTTTTATTTTTGCTTGAATTATAACCTTTGTCTGATTACAAAGCAACAGTGTGTGACCATCTACAAAAGTTAAATGACTCGTTACGATGATTAAAACCCCCACATACACAAGCACATTTTCTCCAGTTATTATCCAGGTCTCCTTAAATCTTATTAAGTGCCGAATGTAACAAGTGAATTTCTCCATTGTGAGATCAGTAAAGGATTATCTTATCTTATCTAGGTGTCAGGACTATGTTCCATTCAGCTTAAACACTCCCAAGAAAACTCCAGGACACAGCGGATGTACTTCCATGAAGTTTACTTAGAATCTTGTAAAACTGTAACACAATACAAAATATGTTCACATTATAGGTAGGCTCAAAATGTTACAAAAAATAAATGAACTCACAATCTAATGCGATTTGATGCTAAATACTTACAGACGATGCTTTAGCGAAGAAGGAGGAAAGAAAGTGGTGAACCAGAGCAGAAGACAGAGAGAGCTCACACATGTCTGGAGCTAGTGCTGCATAGCTATGTACTTCCTGTTTTTTCACGTTCTTCTTCTAACCAAACTAAGGTGTATGCTGCCACCTAGTGGCCTGTTCGCCTTCCTGCATTGCAACTAAGTAAATGAACATAAACGACTTCAGCTGAACTATGACAAATAAACACATATCTGTGGCACAACACTCCCCGCTTGGGGTCTTTAAAGAACCCACATTATTGAACAGAATCAGTCTTTGAAGAAAGAAGCAGAACTACTTCCGTTATGGGACGAGAAAAAGTCTTACGGATTCCATCCTTGACGACTTCCACATCAACTTTGCGGACCAGTCCATCTTCTCCTGGAAAGGTTTTGGTGATGATACCCATCGGCCACTGATTTCTCTTTGCCTGATTGTCTTTTAGGAGAACTAAATCCTTTTCTTTGAGGTTCGGCCGTTTTCCTTGCCACTTGTGTCGTAGCTGCAATGTTTTGAGGTATTCATGTTTCCATCTGTTCCAAAACATGTCCGCCAGGCACTGAACCCGCTTCCACTCTGCTCTGATGAGATCTGCTTCCTCGAAACTGCCTGATGGAGGAGGAGGTGGAGAGCCTGTCTTGAGAGTTAAGAGCATTGCTGGGGTGAGGATGAGAGGCGATTCCGGATCCGACGATACTGGTATGAGCGGTCTAGCGTTCATGATGGCAGCTACCTCGGCCATGAATGTAGTCAGAACCTCATGTGTAAGGTGAGATTTTCTTTGCTCGAGCAGCATGCAGTCCAATATACGACGAGCAATGCCGATCATACGTTCCCACGCGCCACCCATATGGGACGCGTGGGGTGGGTTAAATACCCAGCTGCAGCTCTGAGTGTCCAAGTATCTTTCCACATTGTTGAAGCCCGGATTAGCCTTGTCCATCTCCAGCTCGCGGGAGGCGCCAATGAAATTAGTTCCACAGTCAGAGCGGATCTGCTTTGCGGGACCCCGGACTGCAAAGAACCTCCTCAAGGCATTAATAAAGCTACTCGAACTCATTGCCTCGATCACCTCGATGTGAACTGCTCTTGAACACATACATGAGAAAATCACTGCCCATCGTTTTGAGTTGGAGACTCCTCCTCTCGTGCGGCGCGTGACGATCTCCCATGGTCCAAAGACGTCTACACCAACGTAGGTAAAAGGAGGCGCTACTTGCAGCCGTTCTGCTGGCAGGGATGCCATCTGCTGATGTTCGATCTTTCCTCTGAGCTTTCTACAGGTGATACATCCGTGAAGCAGACTGCTAATGCAACGTTTAGCTCCCACTAGCCAGAACCCTGCCGAACGGATGGCACCTTCAGTGAGATGTCTCCCTTGGTGTTTCACTGCTTCGTGATAGTGGGACACGAGCAGGGTTGCGAGGTGACACCGGCCAGGAATGATGATGGGATGAGTCTCGTTTGTGCTCAGACCTGACTGTCCAATCCGGCCTCCTACTCTGAGAAGCTGATCTTGGTCCATGGTGGGATGCAATTTCCACAAGCTGCTTGAAGGGGAAATGTTGATTCCCGAGTCGATACACTGAAGTTCCTCAGCATAACACTCATACTGGACGCTCTTTACAATGCACACTTTGGCTCTCAACAGCTCTTCCTCTGTGGGGCGGCAGATGTGCCACCCTTGGCACTTATTCTGGGTAGTGACGGTGAAGGAACGAGCTATGTGGATGAGGTGGGCAATGGATGTGAGGAGAGTGCTAAACTTGGAGAAACGCTCAAAGCGTTGTGGGTGTATGACATCTCTGGTAACACGCGTGAGACTTGTCACCACCTGGGGACGCACTTCTGAGTCGGCCTCGGGGTCAATAAGGTCATAAACATCCTGAGGCTCAAACGATTGCGAAGATGCATGACGAAGAAAGGCAGGACCTTTGAGCCATGTTGTGCTGTTAAGCAGAGCTGGTGTTGCAGTTCTCGACCCAATGTCTGCTGGGTTGAGGTGCGTTGGAACGTACTTCCATTGGCCAGAACAAGGTGATTGGCGGATACGTAGGATTCTGTTGTGCACGTAGACATAGAATCTTCTTGACTCATTGTGGATGTACCCCAACACAACCTTGCTGTCTGTGTAATAGGTGATGTTATTGAATGTTGCGTCCATCTCTGTGACAATCATCTCAGCTATCTCAACGGCGAGTACAGCCGCACAGAGCTCAAGTCTCGGGATGGTTAAGCCAGGCTGAGGGGTCAACTTTGCCTTTCCAAAGACGAAGCCAATCTCAATCTGTTCTTGCTGGCTTGTCACCTTGATGTAAGCCACGGCTGCTATTGCTTTGACGGATGCGTCTGCAAAGACACAGAGTTCTCTTCTTAGTGCGCCTGCAGTAGAAAAGGACGTGTATGGACGCGGTATCTGGAGCCCTTCTAGGTCTTGGAGTGACTGTTTCCAGCTAGTCCACTCAATCTCCATGTCTTTGGGAAGAGGTGAGTCCCAATCCTCTGCTTGCGTAGTGAGTTCCCTGAGTATAAGTCTGCCATGAACAGTGACGGGTGCAAGGAACCCCAGCGGATCGTAGAGGCTATTCACAGTTGAGAGTACTCCTCTACGCGTGAACGGCTTCTGGTCTTCTTCGATTTGAAACATGAAGGTGTCTGTGCGCATGTTCCAGGACAATCCGAGGCTACGTTGAATGGGCAGATCTTCAACAAACAGATCTAGGCTGCTGATGTCCTTAGTGCGATCTTCGGGCGGAAACGCTTCAATGACTGCAGGTCGATTTGAGGCAATTTTGTGCAGCCTCAGGTTAGAAGCGGCAAGCATCTTCTGGGCTCGCCCGAGGACACTGATGGCTTCTTCCTCAGTGCTGAAGGACTTTAAAGCGTCGTCGACGTAAAACTCACGGTCGATGAACCTCCTTGCGTCGCTGCCATAGTCTGCCTCTGCTTCCTTAGCTGCCCGTCGAAGACCATACACTGCAACAGCAGGCGAGGGGCTATTCCCGAAGAGGTGAACTCGCATTCTGTAGTCCACGATGTCGGAGCTTGGGTCATTGTTCCTATACCACAGAAAGCGCAGAAAATCACGGTGGTCCTCCTTTACAAGGAAACAGTGGAACATATGCTCGATGTCGGCGGTGACTGCCACTTGTTCTTTCCTGAACCTCATGAGAACTCCTACTAAGCTGTTATTGAGGTCGGGGCCAGTGAGCAGAACATCATTGAGCGACACACCTTCATTCGACGCACTGCTGTCGAAAACCACACGGATCTTGTCTGGCTTCCTGGGATGGTACACGCCGAACAAGGGCAGGTACCAACACTCTTGTCCAGGCTGCAGTGACCGAGCAACTTCTGCGTGTGCTTTCTTGAGCATCTTTCCCATAAACTCTAGGAAGTCAGCTTTCATCTTTGGTCGTTTTTCTAATGAGCGCGCGAGAGAGACAAGACGGTCAAAGGCCTGTTTCCTGTTGTTAGGCAGCCGCTGTCTTGGCGAGCGAAAGGGCAAAGGTGCAACCCAACTTTTGAGGCTGTCCTGGTAGCACTCAGCTTCCATTATCTTCAGAAACTCGAGATCTTCCATTGATGGAGCGAGTTTGTTGTCATCGGGAGTACGAGCAAAGACAGCCTGCCCCAAGCAGTCTTCAGTCGACTTTACTGAGTTGCAGGGGGTGATTGGTCCTGGGTGATGCCGATGTTTAGGCACTTGACTAAATACCTCTTTCACCGTGATCTGATTGTTGCATGGCTGAAGGTGACTCGTACGACCATTCTCTAGGATGGCTGTTTTGTAGCTCCTCACCTCGAGTGGTCTATGAGCACCTCCAAGGCAGACGTCTCCAATGACGACCCATCCGAGATCAAGCCTTTGAGCGAACGGTGCATTTCCCGGGCCACTTATCTGCTCTCTGACCTTGTGCACCCTCAAGATGTCTCTTCCCAACAGAAGGAGTATTTTGGCGTCAGGATCCAGAGGCGGAATGTTATTGGCTATCTTTTTCAGATGGGAATGATGGTAGGCTGCATCTGGCGTAGGAATCTCGGAACGGACATTAGGAATTTGGTTGCACTCAAGGAGTGAAGGCAGAGGAATGCTTACTTTCTTGTCCACTGGCTCCACAATGTAACCACTGGCTCTTCTCCCCGCTGTCTCTGTGCACCCTGCACAGGTCTTGAGCGTGTAGGAATAGGAGCTTCCGGAGATCTTGAAGATGTCAAAGAACTCTGACCGCGCCAGGGAGCGATTACTCTGCTCGTCCAAAATGGCGTACATCCTCCTGGCCTCCTCCCTGCGTCCATCTGGGAACACGCTGACGAGACAGATCTTAGCACAAGCTCTGGCGCTGAATCCCTCACCACATACTTGCGTACACGTCGACTTGACCACCTGGACATCTGCTTTGTCCTCCTCCCCGCAATTCTCTGAAGTGGAAGGGGACGACTTAGATTTCCAGGTAGGTGGGGAGGGGTGAAGTGCTGTCACATGAGATGTGCTTTCGCACTCCGTACATCTTATCTCAGCAGTGCAGTTCCGTGCAAGATGCTCTGTAGAGGAGCAACAGCGAAAGCAGATGTAATTCTCTTTTAACAGCTGCTTGCGATCATTTTCGCTCTTCTCGCGGAAGCCTCTGCATTTTCTCAGAGGGTGGGGCTTTTTGTGCAAAGGGCAATGTTTGTTTGGATCGATGCGTTCCACACTTTCTCTAGATTCAGATTTAGAAGTTCCTGACACCTGCGTCTTATGAACATATACGGATGTCTTGACAGGCTTCTCCCACTTACTCTTTCTCTCTGCCGTAGCTTGCATGAGGAGGGTAAAGCTTGGGTCTGTGCGTGCCTTTGCCTCTGAGGAGATGAAGTTTACCAACACTGAGAAAGGTGGAAAACTGACTAAATGTTCTTGTTTGTATCTTGTGCCAAAGTAGAGCCACTTTTCTTGTAGGTTGTATGGGAGCCTTTCAATGATAGGCTTAATTCCTCTGGAGGTATCCAAGTATGACAAGCCTGCGAGGTAGCCGTCTTCCTTGGCGGCTTGGAGCTCTGACAGCAGATCAGCTAGATCCCTGAGTCTCTGTGGATCCTTCGTTGTGATCTTTGGAAAGCTATCCAGTTTGTCGAACAGAGCTTGTTCAACAGCCTCTGGCGAGCCATATATTTCGTCGAGTCGCCCCCATGCCATGGACAGTCCGGTTGCTGGGTTCTTGATGTTGACTGTTTTTATCCTTCTTACTTGTTCTGCTGACTCTTTTCCTAGATACTTAGTAAGAAGGTCGAGTTCTTCTGAAGCAGAAAGCTCAAGATCACAGATCGCATTCTGGAACGATGTTTTCCAGGCCCAGTAGTTTATTGGTTGATCGTCGTATGTAGTGAGGCCTGAAGTTACCATATTGTTGCGAGCGAGATATTTGATGAGGTCTCCAGTGAACGTAGAATGGTCTTGGCTAGCTTGATACGGCATCTTGCGAGCAAACGGGTGGGCTGGAGATGAAGGATCCTGTTTTAAGTTCTGTAGCGGACGATTCCTACTAAACTGAGGAGCTGGTGCGGAGTTTGGAGGCTGCATGGGGCTTTGCTGTGGCGGTGCTCCGCTGGTCTGAGCAATCTGAAGAATTTGCTGGGGCACAATACCTGCAGATGCTTGTATTTGGCTTGTTTTGAGTGAGTGAGATGTTAAAGGGAGAACATTGATTGGTTGAGGAGGTAGAGGGTCAAGTGCAGCCTCTGCGCCTTCACTTCTGTTACATAGGCTGGCTTGAGCTGACACGTAGGCAGCAACGCGCTCGTCTTTGGTAGATTGGGCAAGCTGGCTTTTAACGTCACTCCGTTCTTCAAAGACCACGTCTTCCAAATCTGCTACAAGGGCATTTGCCTCTGCTATGGCAGCATCCTTTTCCTTCTCCTCATTTAATGCCTCAATATTAGCTTGGATACGTGCCTGCTCCACTTTAAGTTCAATTTCTCTTTGTGAATGTGCCGCTCTAGCTTGCGCTGCTTCGGCTTTAGCCTTTGCCATGGCGACAGCCAAACTAATCTTTGAGCTGTGTGATGTACCAGATGAGCGACTGCTCCTTGAGCGCGAAGTATCAGACTTCTTATCTCCATTTCCTTTACTACGGTTGCTGTGTTGTGACATTGTGACTCACTGCGATTTTAGTATGAGGAGGTGGAGGCTGGTGAGAAGTCAACAGGTAGTTATGATGTTAGCTGCTTAGCTCTCGATCTTGAGTTGCTCCGTAGGATGGCAATTCTTTGTCCTTCGTTAGCTGTGTTGCCGTCTTTTTACTGTCAGGACTATGTTCCATTCAGCTTAAACACTCCCAAGAAAACTCCAGGACACAGCGGATGTACTTCCATGAAGTTTACTTAGAATCTTGTAAAACTGTAACACAATACAAAATATGTTCACATTATAGGTAGGCTCAAAATGTTACAAAAAATAAATGAACTCACAATCTAATGCGATTTGATGCTAAATACTTACAGACGATGCTTTAGCGAAGAAGGAGGAAAGAAAGTGGTGAACCAGAGCAGAAGACAGAGAGAGCTCACACATGTCTGGAGCTAGTGCTGCATAGCTATGTACTTCCTGTTTTTTCACGTTCTTCTTCTAACCAAACTAAGGTGTATGCTGCCACCTAGTGGCCTGTTCGCCTTCCTGCATTGCAACTAAGTAAATGAACATAAACGACTTCAGCTGAACTATGACAAATAAACACATATCTGTGGCACAACACTAGGCATTACCCAAATCTAAAACCTTCTTGAAAAAAGCATAAAAATGGCAACGAAAACGAGACATAAATGAGGATGAAAAAGCAACAAATACATAACACAAAAGCGAGGAAAAGGTGATGACAATGCGGCAACAATGCATGGAAGCACGAGGAAAAAATCTTTGTAGGTCTTAGCTTTCAAATGAAGCGTTACACTGGCCTGTAGGCTGTAAGAAGTTTTAAGATTTGGGTAAAAATGGGTGAAGAATGGAGCTCTTGAGAAGCCCTTGAGGATCAGGATGAAAGTGTTCATACAGAAAGGGGACAAAAGGAAATCTGAGGCTTGGAAAAATTAAAATTGCCTTCTAGGAATTTGTCTTGCAAAAAAAAACCATAAAAGGAGAAGTACCAACATGACATATTTTTATTTTACTGTCTAACTGTCTACGGTCTGCGTGCCAAATCCGGCCAGCAAGATGATTTAACCCGGCCCCTGACTTGTAGAGCACATATCCCTGAGTATGTAAAAAAAAAAAAAAAAAAAAAAAAAGTTTCTAGCCCATTCCTGTGCAGAGTTATAATTGTTTTAACTAAATAAGCAGTATACTAATTCAAGCCACCAGGGCGCAACTTAAAAAAATAAAAATTCCACACGTGTCCAGCAGGGGCACTGACATAAGAAGATATCAGGGTATAAACAACACATTATAGCCATGTGGTAAATGAAGCTTACCACCACAGAGTGTGGAGAGAATGAATAATGACTACAGTACTTTGAGAAACTTGTGACACAGGCTTGTAAAGCACAATACAAGTCTAAGCAGTTATTACTTTGGTCACATTACAAAATGATGTTTATTTGAAAATAAAAATAGATAGAATAGATACAGACGGCATCTCTGGAATCGCCCATATATGGTCATATGTGAAAACAATTTGGAGGAAAATCTAAGCTTTCTCTAATTATTCAAAAACTACTTTAACTACTTAACTTTTTTATTTTATTTTATTCTAAAGATACAAAGACATAGAGGAGCAAAGTGGTTCAACAGCCCGTAAATACATAAATAACGGTGAATGCTAACTTGATGCCTCAAGTTAGCATCGGGCTAATGCTAATGGTTAGCTAGCGCTAGCTACAGCTGACGTTTTTTCACTTCTACCGAACAATCTGCTGTGAGAAAATATCCATATGGGCCCGATTTACACTTGACTTTACTTGGCAAATAAGTTTATTCCACCAGAAAATGGCTGAAAAGAGTGGAAAATTATGTCTCTCTAAGATTCTATGTTCCCCCTCGGCGAAGCCACGCCCCCTTCTATGACGACATGCCGTCTGTATCTATACCTGTAGTATTTCAAATTACAAAGTGTGAAGATTTGATTTCTATTTTTGAAAACCACTACAGTTAAACAAATATGTGCCTGGTGTTGATCTTGTGGATGTAGTGGGGATGACTGTGCCAAGCTATTCATCTCTACTTCACAATGAGGCCTGCTGCACTTTGTTCTGGGTCATACAATCCTACGTTATAGCCAACCCAACCCGGCCCCCATCACAGTCAGGAACAATAATGTGGCCCCCAGAGAAAAGTTTGAGGACCCCTGTTCTAACATAACATTACGACCATGCAGAAAATATCGCATTCCAACATTGTCTGCAACTACAGATGTCAGCGCATACTGTATATCCATAAAAATGCAGGCCTCCACCTGGCACATACTGTATATGTTAATGAATGTACAAACCCTATTCTTACTAAGTGTAAAAATACAACCTAGGATCCTCCCCGAATCCCGCCACACAGCCGCAGGGAAATGACAAATAGTGTTGCCAGCGCGCTATGTGTTTGGTGCCCTCCTCCCTCACCTGTCCTTGCTTTTTGTGCCTTGTCTTTTGACTTTGAAAACTTTTCTCTCTTCCCTCTCCCGTGTCAAACTTGTGTTTACTTTTTTTCCCCCCGGTGTGTGTGTGTGTGCGTGCGTGCTGGGATGCGGCGGGGCCCGATCTGCTCGTCGTCGTCGCTCTGTGCAGTTCCTCACGGCTTCTGCAGCTTCGTTCCTCCAGCGTCTTCGCCATTTTGGTCAGGTACAGCCACCCACTGCTTCTCAAGCGCCTGACGCTGTTGCTTTTAAGTCAAGGGTGGAGTGACAGAGAAGACTGCCTCCCGATGATTTGAATAAAATGAAATGTTTTCTCGCAGAGGTGTTCCAGGCATTTATCAGAATAGGATTTTGCGATGGGGAGTTAAGGTAATGCAAACTGCCCATGATGCATACAAAGGTATAGAAGAGTTTAGACTCTTATATACAACATGATTGAAGAACTATAGTGTACTGTATTTATGCTATTCAAAGACAACACTTGATATTATTAGGCTAATGATGTAGCTCAAGAAGCAAGAAGTTAGTAATGTTGGTCAATGTAATGAACTGACCAACATCACTCCCATGTTTATGAAAAGTATCACCACATTTGGACAAACTTATGATCAAGTAGTTACCCCTCAGTTCATATGTGGTGGCAGAGGAGACATTGAACTTTGTGACAGTTTTCGTTCCATGTGGATAGACCCAGTTATTACCTTAAACCGAGCCGATAACATTATATTTTTTGACAGTTACCATAGTTACCACTGTAGATTTCTTATCTGCCCTTATCCTGTTATGGACGCTTTTCAAAAATGCAATCTAATTACTGTGGCCACCGTTCTTCCATACTGTGATATGTTCTTACCTGAGCTTAGACGAGTTGACACGTACCTGTCTGGTCTTTGTGCGTGCCTGTGGAAGAGATTGGTCGCTTCCATCTTCACCCCCGTTTGGAGCTATAGGAATATGCTGGGAGAGGCCAAATGCTAACAACATCTTTGGTCGTTTTGCGTAACTGAGGGCACACACAAAGACCAGACAGGTACGTCTAATCTCAGGCAAGAACATATCTCAGTATGGAAAAATGGTGGCCTGTTCCTTTAAAGTAGTTAACCTGTTAACAGACGCACATTTTCTTTAGTTCGGCTTTATCCAAATCTACGTACAAATCTGACCGTGACTTTTTTGTTCTGTTGCCACTACGTTTTTAATTATATTTTTGTCATGTTTTTGTATTTTGTGTCGTCATGTTTTGTATTTTTTTTTGTTTTCTACATCCTCTACATTCCTGCTTTTTTGTCATGTTTTCGACTCGTTTTTTGTCACTTTTTAATTGTGTTATTGTTACTTTTTTAGCACGTTTTTGTGGCCCTTTTTGGGGGGGTTTAATTGTGTTTGTGTCGCTTGTTTATTGTGTTTTTGTCGCTCTTGTTGCTTTTTTGTCACTTTTTTGTTGCGTTTTCATCCTTGTTTCCGTCACTGTTTTGGTGCTTTTTTTCAAGAAGCTTTCAGATTTGGGTAAAGCCAAATTGGAGAAAATGTGCTCGGTTCAGGCGGGGGTAAAGAGGTTAATACAAAAAAAAAGCAAAAAAAACTGTTCCTGTGGAGTTTGAACACATTATATTTCTGCGTTCCTGCTCTTCCCCCTGGAACAAAGCTCAACAAAAACTCAAACCTGAAGCCCATCTACTGTGTAATTTTACCTCATTGCAAAAAAATATTGCTTTTAATGTCGCCGTCATTGAAGTTAACTTTCAGGTATTTTGATTAGTTTTCAGCTAAATTCAAACCGTTCTCGGGAAAACGTCCTTGTCATTGCTGTCTCCTCACAAAACATGCCACTAAAAGTAAAAAAGTAAACAAGGCTCTTGGCATACAAGAGATTTCACCTCTACAGTCTGACGCGACGAGAAGTTGTACAAACTCCCAATGACACGTAACGTTGTTTGCCAGTTTCAGCAGCCAAACATTTCATTTGAAAGACATGACTGTTATTGTTTGGCAAGGTTTATGCAGGTAGTGTCAAGTCAAATTCAAATGACAGGTTTTAATGCTTTTGAAAATATGGCTTATTTGGAAGGATAACATCAGCTGCAGAATTATCATGGTTTTCAGCTGTTGACAGGAAGTGACTTAGATAAAGGGAAAGTTCCAGAGCAGTTTGACTCATTTACCTAACATGGTTGGCACGGCAACAGTTTGCCTTCATCTATAGATACAGACGGCATCTCGTCATAGAAGGGGGCGTGGCTTCGCCGAGGGGGAAAATAGAATCTTTAGAGAAACACAATTTATCACTCTTTTTAGCCATTTTCTGGTGGAATATAAACTTATTCATCACATATAAATAAAGTCAAGTGTAAATCGGGTCCATATGGATATTTTCTCACAGCAGATTGTTCAGTAGAAGTGAAAAAACAGCAGTTGTAGCGCGCGCTAGCATTAATGCGTTAGCATTAGCCCGATGCTAACATGTAGCATCAAGTTAGCATTCTCTGTTATTTATGTTGAACCACTTTGCTCCTCCCCATGTGTCTGTTTCTTTCTTTAGTAGAAAACTATATTCATAATTCAGCATTTGTTAAAGTAGTTTTTGAATAATTAGAGAAAGTTTAGATTTTTCTCCAAATTGTTTTCCCCCTTAACTGTTTTCTAACATGACCATATATGGGCGACTCCAGAGATGCCGTCTGTATCTATGTCATTTCCTGTCAGTGTCCAATAAGGAAGTGAAACTATAAGCATCACAAAAATGGCCAAACTATAGAAAGCTGGGTACAGTCTTTAGCAAAATCTTAAATATAATTGTGCTAGCTACGTTTTCCGGACTATAAGACGCACCAGCCAAAAAATGCCTAATGAAGAAAAAAACAACAGGCTGAATAGGTGTACGGTTTGCTATCGTAACGCATTGATGGTTAGCTACATGAAGCGTAAACAACAAACTAAATAGTCTGGTATATAAACGTCACATAAGCAGTTCAGATAACTATAGCATAAAGAACAAACCAAACTCTCGATCTCACCCTAAATAACTAAATCCATGGAAATCTTCATCCTCAGTGTCACTTCTGAACGATCGCCTTGGCAACGACCTGGGCACGGAGGCGTAACTGCAACGTTGACAAGCCTCTCCCGGCAGCACGTTTTTCAAGCTCTCATTTACAAACTCGTTCCTCTAGCTGTGGCCATCTAGCTTTCAGCCCACGATTAGCTTATGAGTAACCTCCGCTTTTCGCCAGTCCCTCAGTCGAGCAGCAGGAAAAAAGTTTCTCGCTCACTCCAAACTTTCTTCCTGCTGCTCGACTAGCCTGCAGCGCCCTCTAGCAGCTTGTGAAATTATATATATTAATTTTAAAAAAGCACACACAAAAATTACATATTAAACTATGAAAAAAGTGTGACTTATAGTCCGGAAAATATGGTATGTTTTAGAAAAAATGTTGTCTATTGTGTCATATGCACTTTAATGCCTTTTAATGCACAGCTAATCCTAATATTTTGAATGCCACAAATGCAAAACACAGCATTCATGTTCCACAAAACAAAGGAGGGGGAATTTGGATATTTAAAAGCATATTGGAAGCGCCAAAAACTACTGTTGCATGTGTTTGGGACGATATTTTCTGTATTTCCTATGAACTTATGGAGAAAAGGCCATATCATTTTCATGAAAGAAACTGAGATTTAATTAATGTTGGAATCAAATTCATTGCTTTCCAATGACTCTTAAAGCCTTTAGTTTAAAAACTGGGGTTTCTGCTGTGCCTGAATACACTTAGTGCTTAAATGCAATTGTTTAAACCTTACTATAATTGTAATGTATTTTTCTTGGTGTCTGTATTCCAGTGTTTTGTCCTCGCGTGGTGGGCATCGCTGTGGCCCGGTATGACTTCAGCTCCAGGGACACTCGGGAGCTGTCTCTGCTTCAAGGAGACAGCATCAAAATATTCACCAAAATGTCTAACGGCTGGTGGAAAGGAGAAGTGGACGGGCGGGTGAGATATTTTTATGAACTATGTTCTCATTCGATTATAAGTCAGAACATTTTTATAACAAGGTGAATTGACCTAATAACACCTGGCCATTTTTGCAACATACAAATAATTGGAGGAGGAGAAGGTTGATATTGATCTGAAGGTTGTTTTGGTGCAGTGAAACTTTGAAATTTTTGGATGATTTATTATTATTTATTATTAAACTTATTTTGTTTTATCTAGTATCTCCCTCCACTGCTTGTAATTGATGAAATTGAAACTACAGATTGACTACAAATAGGAGAGCCTGAGTTTGTGTTGTCAAAACAGATTTGAGGGATTCCTGGCGCAATCCATAAGAATAAACCAGTTGGCATTTTAAAATGGTACATACTGGAGTTGTTGGTCACAGACAGTATAAACACGGCTATAGATACAGTCGGCATCGCGCCATAGAAGGGGGCGTGGCCTCGTGAGGGGGGAGGAAGTATGTTTTGGGAAGCACAATTTTTTCACTCTTATTAGACGTTTTCTGGCGGAATGTAAACCTGTTTATCACACACAAAGTCAAGTCTAAATTGGGTCAATGTGGATGTTTTTTCACAGCAGATTTTTCAGTAGAAGCGAAAAAACGGCAGTTGCAACTAGCGTTAGCATGTAGCATGATGCTAACAAGAAGCATCATGTTAGAATTCTCTGTTATTTTTGTAACTATGGGCTGTTGAACTCCTATGTCTGTGTATCTTCATTGGGTAGAAAACGACATTCATTATTCAGCATCTGTTAAAGTAGTTTTGAAGTTATTATCAAAAGTCGAAAATGTTCTTCTTCTTTGTTTTCCCCTGCGACAAACATGACCATATAAGGGAGATACCGTCTGTATCATAAGTATCTGTTAGATATAGGCTATTGGATTTTAGCTAATGTTCGTTTATGGACCGCTAGTTCCATCTCAAATGGTATTTCTTTGGTAACATTCAGTTTCAAGCATTCAATCCCAAACGCACTCACCAACTCACTCACTAACCAATACGAAATTGTTGTTCTCACTTAAATAGGATTTATCTTTTGAATACCACAGATTTATTTACTTCAATGATGTAATTTGCGGTCTCTCAGGTGGGCTGGTTTCCCTCGACCTACGTAGAAGAGGAGGACTGACACGTCAAGTCCTGTCCCGCTCTGCCTCTGTGCTCTGCAAAAGTCTGACGTTGAACTGGGGACTCGAGTGAACGCAGCGCTCCCCTCAGAAACCTCGCTCTGCCCTTTGACAGACAGTGAAAGAAGGGTTATGTCCCATCACACGGTAGCAGGACACGTCACCTTGTTCTCTCCGGCCCGACCTGCCCTCTCAGCCCCGGCCCCCGCGGCATCACAGGAAGTGTAGCGCACCCAGATAACCCCTCTCCCCTCTGTCCCGGGCTCACCTTGTCCCATTATTGATGTCTCTATTGGCCGGTGAGAGCGCTGCCGCTGCTGGCCTCGGGTTTCCACAGCGGGACGGGGGCGGCCTGCTGATGGGGCAGAGCTGTCCTGACTGCGCCGCATAACGCTACGGCACCTGGAAATGACTGCTCCTGAGAGGAAGTGCACTGGGCAGATAATGTGTTGATAAACTTTTTGCTACAAGATGATTTTCTAAAAACGGGAAGCTTTGTGACCTTTGTGTCTTTTTTTCAGTCAAATGTCCCGGTCTGTCCCAGCTCAATATCTTTTACCTCACACTATGCAAAAATGAATAATACATGATTCAATATAGACTGAAATATCAACAGGTTTGTTCCCATTTTTCAATGCACTGAACTCAAAGATGTTGATTGTGGTCTGCTCATCTCCATTGTAGGGATGTCACAATTTTAAGTTCTTGTGGCACTATAATTGTGAGGAGAAATATTGTGATTTCACACCTATTCCCGATTATCGAAATAGACACTGAACATAAGTGTTTCATATTGTTTGGGTCTCTATTCAATTTGTCAGTTTATGCCTATCTTGCACTTCAGGGAAACCACTATGCAACGCAAAACGTATAAAACCGGCTTTTTGAAAATCACCCCCAGCAAAGAACCTGCCCAGAGCCGCATTATCAAACACTGACACTTCTTTGTGTAATAAAAGAGCATTTTGTTGTCATTTTCTCACTGTATTTAACGCGTTAAAATGTACGATTACTGCACACTATGAAAGCATTTGGAAATATATATATTTCATCATTTAAAGCAGTGCTAAGTAACTTTAATAGATCCTTTTCGTAGTCCCCCTGGGGGTAATACAAGTGTTAATGGGATGATTGGAGGGTCTTTCATCTCCCCCTGTTGTCTCTGGCCAGAGAACCACAGCTTTCCTGCACCGTGTCGGAATCACCAATACACACTAATGGAATCACGAAGAAGAAGCTAACAGGCTAACGGGCAAAGCTAACTGCAAGCTAGTGCCACTTTACACAGTATTTACAGCCAAGTTTGAGGGAAAAAAATAATTTCCATTGTGTAATTGGATGCACGATATCCCTCTCTCCCTTCGCTTTTTCTGTCAGCGTAGTATTTTCTCTCTCTGACAATCAATAAGTTAAAAAAATCGCAACTTGCTACAACACCTGCAGTTGCACTTATGGCCTCTAGGAGCAAGAGTTACTTAGTACTGCTTTGAAAAAAAAATTGCGAAGCTTTCCTCATCATTTGTTAATCATTTATCAGCCCACGAGTAGAGATTAATTTTATTTTTCTGTCAATTTTTACACCCGAAAAGACAACGAGCCTAAACCGTTTTCTTAAACTTGACCAGACACCGGCATCGTGCGCTCTGTTACTATGGCAACTATCTGGATGTTTATTAATGCTGACAGGCATTAGTAAAACCGTGAAGATGTGTACATGATGAAATGTTTACTACTTCTTACTTTGATGGTGTAGTTAACAAATGTACTACAAAATGTGGATTTGTTTCACAAAAACGGTATTATGAGAATTACACAATGTCTTTTGTGGTTTGAAGTGTATTGACAATCTCATGTTATTTATTATGAAAAACTGAGTTGCAGTTGATTGATGTCGTTATGCTTGGAAAACAGTTGCACTTATAATCCAGAGCAGTGGTTCTGGTACAGATTGTTTTCAAGACAGGTCAGAGGTGACATAAGAAATGTACTCTTAATAAATCAGGTATCCCAGCTTTACCTAAAATAGATTCCTTTTCCACAGTGCACATTGGAACAATTGAGCCATTATCCTTTGTGGATGTTACCATTTCAGCCCGATCCTCTGACCTTGCACAAATGACTTGACACACGGTTCATTTTCAAAGTGGGCGAACGCGTTTGAGTTTCGGAGGATAATTTTCCGCAAGCCCCCACATCGTTTGATCGTCCCATGGCCTTTTTTCCATTCATCATTTTCACTGTTTGCTTTCAGCTCCTTCTGGTTCGAGAATGACTGACTCAATGGTGATGTAAGTGCGGCTCACTGTAGTGCAAAGGTATGGGCCCGCGTCTTTTTCAGAGGTGCTTTTTCCCCCCTTCAAAAGCCAACATCCCGCTAACCAGTTGTGTGTGTCTTCAATATTTAATAAACGCATAGTCTTTGAATTGTACTTTTCAAAGGCCAGTGTGTGCATGTGTGTGTGTTTTTCTTTTGGGCAGTTGTAACAAAGGTATTGCATTACAAAAGTCACCATTGTTTGACATTGGGGCATATGGAACTTCATCAGTTTAAAGCAGTACTAAGTAACTCTTGCCCCTAGAGGCCACAAGCGCAACTGCGGGTGTCATAGCCAGTTGCAAGTTTTTTTTACTTATTTATTGTCCGTGAAAGTAAATACTACGCTGACAGAAAAGGCGAAGCGAGAGAGATATTGATCTAATTACACAATGGAAATATTTTTTTTCACAATGGAAATATTTTTTTTCACCCAAACGTGGCTGTAAATACTGTTTAAAGTGGCGCTAGCCCACAGTTAGCTTTGCTCGTTAGCCTGTTAGCTTCTTCTTCCTGATTCTATTTGTGTGTATTGGTTTTAATTGTGGTTTTCTGGCCAGAGACACCAGGGAGAGATGAAAGACCCTCCAATCATCCCATTAACACTTGTATTACCCCCAGAGGGACTACGGAAAGGATTTATTACGGTAAACAAGTTACTTAGTACTGCTTTAACTAATTTGCTCTACATATTCAATCGTTTTAATGCTCCTCATAGCTATATTGTTTTCCTGACAGAGAAGAGGGTTTTGAACCAATGGCCACTGGTTGCACTGCTTATTATGACTGCGACGCTTGGGGCCGTGAGGTACATTTTAGAAATCTTGTATACTATTGAGGGCTGGACTTTGATTGGCAGGCCGTTAGCATTAGAGCTAATGGCGAGGGCACTTCGAACTACATGCTCCGCGAGGGCTGAGTCTACAGTGCCGCCCTTATGCCCTTTTTAGGAACATCCACAGCAGGGTAGGAGGAGTCTTTAAATCCGCCATGATTTCCCTCTCGAACGTTGTCATGGTATACGGGGAGGAGTGAGGAGACAGAGTCTATTATCTATTATGTCTATGGTTTGACCTAGCAGTGGTGGTAAATGTGCTCCATTTCTTTACCTCAGCGAAAGGTATTTAAGGTGAATTAATACCCCAACAAGTAAAAGTTCCTATGTATTTGCTTTAAAGTAATCACAGTAGAAAGGAAAATTCACCACAAAACCTGCTGCCAACCTTACTTTTATTTTTACTTTGGAGGGAGTATATAAGAGTATTGTGGAGAAGAAAGTATTATCTTGTGGTAAAAGTAATAATTCTCATTCAATTACAGATGTAAAAGTAGACATTCAAGGAAAAGCTAAATATTAACCATCTTTAACAGTGAATTTTAGGGTGAATGAATGTATGTTTCAACTAAGAGAAGGGAAATGGCAAAGAAGAGTTTCTTTTTGAAAGTCTTCTGAGAAAATAACATAATCCTGGAAAAAGATAAATTAATGTTCACGTCATGAAAATATGAAAAACAACAGAAATAGACAAATAAGTAAATACTTATTATTAACAGTTTATTATACAAAGTTTCATGACCTCTAAAAGTCTTATTGCCAAATAGGAAACTGACTTGGGAAAATTTCACTAGATTTGCATCATGCGCGCAGCCATTTTGAACGTGATACAGCGCTCTCTTTCATGAATTTCTGACACTTCAGAACAAACAACGACTGTTGTCACATGGAAACCTCGGAAGACAGGCAGACATTTTGAAATTGTGCTAGTTATTATTTTCAAATTAGGCGGGTCAAAAAGGTCAGACGAGGTCTTTGATCTTTCTATGTTTGGAATGGATCTGAGGGGATAAGCAGTAATGATGCGGTGAATCTAACTGTTGTGAAGTCATGACAGCCCTGTCTCTCACAGCGGCACATCCCTCCTCCAACTCACTAAAAACAGAAGCAAAAGGTTACTTTCCTACTTGAAACCTATAGAGGAAACTTAAGTATTTGTTTGCTAAAATGCTGTCCTGTAAAGTCACACATAAGATTAGCCTTTATTGATCTGACAATGGAGAAATTCACGTCACAAATTTGCTCTCATGATCACTCATTGGGAAGCAAATAGTCAGGAAAATGTGCAATCAAAGAACAGGATAATATGCAAATAAGTAAAAAATATGAATAATATAAAAAATAATATAGAAAATTACACAGAATGTAAAATATCAGCATATCAAAATGTCAAGGTTTACAGTCATGGTTCAGGTGACTGACAAAGTGACAATTTTATTTTGCCGTGCTGGATCGAAACAGGAAGTCACTTCTTGGGCGGCGTTGTTTCGATTTGAAGTTATGCACAGAGTCAATTATTCAGTGACTTTGTTTCACAGTAGGGTTGTACAGTCTGACAGTAGTGTGGATGAAGAACCTGTGCTAGCGCTCTGCCCTTTTTGTACAGGGCATTGGTATTGTGGGACCAGCCTCGTTTATTGTTGAGGTGAACTGTCCACGAAGTCAATGTCCTCCCCTGGATGTTCATGGTGAGGTAGAGTCCTCCTCCTCCTGAAGTCGATCACCATCTCCTTCGTCTTACTGGTGTTCAAGCACAGGTGGTTTCACTCACACCAGTCCACAAAGTCCATGATGACCGACCGGTGCTCCAGGTGCTTCCCCTCAGACACACAGCCCACGGATAAGTCGTGGGTGACACCAGTTTATTGACTTAGACAAGCTTTGTTGATCTCCAAAGGCTCCTACGAGGTATGTTCATAGAAATGGGGGAACAGTGGGATTTGCCTCTCGCCTATGACCCCTAAACAAAAGGTCTTTAATGGAATGTCTAGTTATTGGAGTTTGCTATGCACAGTAGAACAACTTTTCTGTAACCCATTTTTTAACATCCATATTCAACATCTCATATTACTAATTTCAAAAGACATCAATAAACACAGTGAATTGGAAGAAGCTTTTTCACTTTCCATGTTCATTGCAGCAGCTTTTCACCTTTGTTGATGTTGGTATATTGATCTAACTTTGATTCATTCATCAAGCACGTGCATCCCCACAGCCACATTCTGAGAGAAAGGGAGTTCTTTGTCCTGTTCACTCTCTCTCCACTCAGCTCCATGTGACACTGAACAAACTGGCACTGTCCGATCTGCCACACCCGGGCAGCAGCCATCAGCCCATTGCAGTCGCACTGTCCTCTGCGGAGGCGACTTGATTCAAACTGAGGGCAGCAGACTCCGGCTCGGTTTGACTGACAGCGGGAACAATACAGTGAGAATGTTCCCACCTGCTGTGCATCCTCTGCTTCACAGACACGCTCCTCCTGTCAGGCTAACGCTTTCGGAACGCATGGAGGTACAGCCACCGGAGAAAGCCTGGTCGAACTGGGAACCCCCAACCTTCATTCAGTGGATCTATTCTGTTTTTCCTTCATTTTTATATTACTATATTTGGCCTGTATGTTTTTAATAATAGAAACCCCACCTGCTATGCTTAATTTAAGGAGTACGTCAGAAGGAATTTAGGTGGTAGAAAATGCTTGTTAAAGTTGCACAAAGTTCCAGAAAAATAAGGCACAAACAAATCAAAATACAACACAGACAGTCGTGCTTTTTTGACAAATTTCTGCTTTTTCAACATGTGTCTCGATATATACTGAATCTCTACAATCAAAACACCAAGGGCCAGACCTCACTTTGTAGCCTAAATGAAAGGACCATTTTTTCCAAAGGTCAGTGTTGTACATTGTGTTTAACCTAATGGGGTGTTTTACCAGGTATACCATGAGTTTTTTAACCCCGTAACCGAGCACACTTTCTCTAGCCTGACATAAAGCCAGACTGACTTTATTCATGTATACATATAAAGATAGTGGAATTGTGGTAATAGGACACAATTTCCTAATCGAGACTGGAGGTGGGGCTAATGATCGCAGTTTGAACGAGAGTGAACCAATCAAACACGAAGTGACTTACGCTTTGTGTGTCCTGGGCCTTCAACAAGGTCTTGTCCCAATAGGACATGCCCTGAACACCTCCCGAGGGAAGCGACCAGGAGGCATCCTGAACAGATGCCCTAGCCACCTCAGCTGGCTCCTTCCGACATGAAGGAGCAGCGACTCTACTCCGAGCTCCTCCCGGGTAACTGAGCTCCTCATCCGAAAAACAACAAAAAAGTGACAAACGGCAAGGAAAAATCTTAGATGAGTTTTGCAGGTTTTAGCTTTAAAGAAGCTTTCAAGTCGAGATGGGTAAAGACCAACTGGAGAAAATGTGCACGGTTAAGGCGGGGGGTAAGAGGTTAATACGTATCACAATAAACAATGTTATTGTTCATGTCATGAACCAAACCTTATGACCGCAGGTGAGAGGATTGGCAACCAAATTCTCAAAGAAAAGTTTCCATTTCTGTCTCACCTTTGTCCTTGTCATTTTCCATGTATATTTTCACATTTTAGTCCATTGGCTCTATTGTATTGTTCCCTGAATGCTAATACATGGAAAGCCAAATCTTTACACACATACAACAGCCTGTGTATATCTTTCTATAGTGACTGGTGACTCATCTCAGTCTTGGCCCCAGCCTGACATCCATATGCATCATTCTTTGAGCTTTATCTGTCTTCCACAACCCACTACAGCTGTTTGTCCCTCACTGGCCTCCGTCCAGCCCCTTCTGTCACCGCCTTCATCTGTTTGGCAAATGGCGAGGACGGGCAGATTAGAAACATGGGGAAGCATTAAGGGGGCCGTTCTTCTCGCTGGGTCTTTGTGACGACGGCTTTGAGCTGTGACTTTTGTCCTGCAGAGTCTGGAGACAGTGAGGCCAGAAGAGACACGGGGCAGAAGCCTCGAGGGCAGTTACATTATACATAAGCACTCATATGGGAACAGGGAGGGATGCAAAGAGCTGTATTTAAATCTCTATTTTACTTGGCACTGACTGCGTTTTGTTTTCATTGGTGGTTAATTGTGTTTATATATGTTTTTACTGATTCTTACCTCATGTTTCACTGCACTTTACGGGATCTTAAAGGCCCTGCCTCTGACTCTTTTCTTTTAGTTTGCCTCATAGAGCAACGTCAGGCTCATGGGCCAAATCTAACCCTCCAGCATAAAACCTCTGGCCCACAAGATGATTTTGAGGAATATTTTTATACAAATCAGAGATCAAATTCCAGTTAACATCTTCATCACAGTCATATTTAACAATGAGTAAGAAAACAACAACATATTTTAATTTTGTGATGTATAGTCTAATGTATAGGTCATACTTTGTAGCCTGTCTGGGTTGTTTTTTAGACTGTGTTCTTTGTTCAAGCAAAGGACGTGACATAAACAGAGGTATGAACTTGCAAAACGCTAATACTCACATGTCACTGATGTTTCTGATCATTAAAACGGCAAACGACTTAATTTAAAAGTGTGAATGGTCTGAAACTGATACTGTTATAATGATAATAATCGTTATTTTATTCAGCAGTGTTTTTTTTTGTAAAATGTGACTTTATTCCATGATTGTGCTGCTTTGCAATTCATTTTGCCCAGGTCCTCATTGTAAATGCGAATTCTCAGTTGACTCACCTGGGAAAGTAAAAAATAAATGATAAATGACACGTACCACAGGCATAATCCTGTCAGAATACGATGAGAAAAAAATAAAATCTGTCATGCTGTCACTCTTATAAATGAAGGTATTAATCAGGGGGAAATGCAACAACAACAGTGTTTTAAAGACAAATAACACTATGTAGCTAATAACACTTGGGAAACAATGGATAATTTCCTCTCACTAAAGTCCTTACAGAGTAGTTAGAGAAAGCTTGACGTGTTCAGAGACACCGGGAGAAAGTGAAATTGTGATCTCTGGCTGAATTATCTCCGTAAGTCCCGGTTTTACCATCCGCGCCCTGTGGACGTCTGTACCGGGGTTAAACTGAGATTTACACAAAGTCCCAAACTCCTCTCTGACGCTCTGGTTCTTCACACGAGAGCTGACTTTATCCGGCGCATTGAAATTCCACTGCTGACGTGTGACCACCGAGAGAAAAGCATAAAGTCACCGGTCCAGGAATAACGTGTGGTCCGGTGAGAGAAACGCAAAAGTGGTACAGCTCTTGGTTAAAGGTGAGGTGGACATTTGATGTTCAAGGTTTTACAGTGACAAATTTAAAGGCACACTGTGTAACATATAAGAAGGAAGATCACAAATGAAGGAATTGACAGATACTCATACCGTGAGGCCCGTTAGCTACTCGTACTTTCTAGTCAAAAGATGAACCATCTGGGACCCTTCTCACTGCTAATGATGTCTCAGATAATTTTGTTATAGATACGGACGGCAACACCTATCCACATATTTATCACACACCAATAAAGCCACGCCAAAATCGGGACCATATGGATGATTTTTTCAGAGCAAATTGTTCAGTAGAAGCGAAAAAACGGAACTCATCGCTAACGTTAGCAGCATGAAGATAACGTTAGCTTCCAGGTTAGCATAGTCTGTTTTTGGGTTGGAAGATTCCGAAAGGTCACGTGACTCTCATAAAAAACAATATATAACAAAAAAGTGTAGACTATACACAGTTTCAGAGGTGAAACTGTGAGATGGATGTAGTTTCATGAGGGCCATATTGTTAAAACAGTTTTTTGCTAGTCTATGAAGAGTCACGTGATCTGTGGGGCTCCAGACCTCCACAGGAAATGACATCACCTCCACTTTTTTTTTTTAAGTTAATCTCAGTAAAAACGGCTTTCGTACACTCCACTATCCTTAAAGTTAGGGTTAGGTTTAGTTTGGATTTGTTTAGCGTTGCCCTGCTGAGGTGACATCATTTCCTGTGCTCCTTCATTCTCGTTTTCTATGAGACTGTTTTTTTTTTTAATGAGCTGTTGAACCACTTTGCTCCTCTCCATGTCTCTATATCTTTATTTAGTAGAAACATATATTCATAATTCAGCATTTGTTAAAGTAATGGTGGAGAAAATGGGAGAAAGTTTAATTTCTTCCCCCTCTTCTTTGTTTTCCCTCTCTGGCAGCTTCAAACATGACCATATATGGGCCATTTCAAAGATGTCTGTATCCATTTGTCACATGTCACTCAAATGCGGAGGACTCTTTGTTGTTGACTTGTTCACCTTAATACATTTTTTTCGTAGTCCCTCTGGGGTAATGGGGCGACTGGAGGGTCTTTCATCACGAAGAAGAAGCTAACAGGCTAACGGGCAAAGCTAACTGCGGACTAGCGCCACTTAAACAGTAGTTACTGCCAAGTTTGAGTGAAAAAAAATATCTCCATTGTGTAATTGGATGTACAATATCCCTCTCTCCCTTTGTCTTTTCTGTCAGCGTAGTATTTACTCTCACGGACAATTAATGAGTAAAAAAACGCAACATGCGGCGACACCTGCAGTTGCGCTTATGGCCTCTAGGGGCACGAGTTACTTAGTAGTTCTGCTTTACAAACCTGTATCCTTCACAACAATCTTTATAACATATCTCTCACCTGTAAATTGGTTTAACATGTCAAATGGGAAGAAGATAACGCTTTTTCACAGTCTTTTGTAGTTTTCGTTTCTTTCACTCAGGTAAGCCGCCATGTTTGTTTTGATGCAGACACATTTCTCAGTCATGGCTATTGTCCAGATGTCTTTCTAAGAATAGGAAAAAACAGGCAACTATTTATATGTAAATGTATTTCCGATAACTTAGTAGTTAGGAACAATCTATTGTGTAATGTATTTAGAGAATTATTATTATTTTTTGTCAAAATAAGGTCCAAATGCAAATGTAAAATGTATGAACTTGCAAACTGTTTTAAATGTTGGAATATTTTATGATAATCCAAAGATCTCCCGGATGATTTCACTCTACCTTCTTCTTACCAGTTAATCAATCTCAATAACATTACTTCAAATAAATAACTTTCACTTTCGCTGACATTTTGCACCGCTTTCCTAAAGCAAATTGAGCAGAATTGGTCTTGCATCTCAGATAGGCGGGAAAAAAACCCTCAATAAAATGGTGTGTCGTGTGGCGAGTCCGTCAGTAAAATCGCAGCAATTAAGATCTCCGGATCAAAGCGGTGTAAATGAGCTAATCCTCACAGAAGCACTGGCCTCTCTCTGCTCTGTGTCTGTCGCTCGCCTTCCCTCTCCGGGCTCTTCCTCCCGTCTCCCTCACTCCGGCTTTGATGCTTGACAGTGGTTGGTCTCCTAAATGCAAAACGGTGAATAAATGTGTGTTAATGGGTGGCACTTTCAAATCCTTAATGCCAATTTGCTCAGGCCGGGAGTGTGGTGTTTTTAATTCAAAAGGGGCCTTTAAGAAATAATTGGTCGGCGTGAATCTGGAGCCACATGCAGCACACCCTCCCCTCCCCCTCCCCCAAACACAAACATACAGTATGAAGGGAAACATCCAGTGCATTTTCAAATACTCTACCCTAAAGAACGGGATCAGCTGACATTGTGAGAGAGTCCAAATCTTAACCCCGTTGAGAATCTTCAGGATGTGCTGGAGGAGGCTTTGCGCGGTGGTCACGCCCTTTGGTGAAACATTAATGAAACACTGGGTCTTTTGACATTGCAGGATTTTACTGAAACCCATCTAGATTAGTTTAAATGTGTCAAATTATTTCACTTGTTCTGAGATGTTTCTCACTTGTTTCAATACATTTTGTCTTCATTTCAGCTTAATTAATTTGCTTATGGGGTAAGAAAACAGTTTCTGAATTTGCTTGTCAGCTACCCCTTAAAGGAACAGGCCACCATTTTTCCATACTGAGATATGTTCTTATCTGAGTTTAGACGAGTTGTTAAGTACCTGTCTGGTCTTTGTGCGTGCTCTCAGTCACGCATTACGACCAAAGATGTTGTTAGCATTTGGCCTCTCCCAGTATATTCCTATAGCTCCAAACGGGGGTGAAGTTGGAAGCTACTTCCACGGGCACAAAGACCAGACAGGTACGTATCAACTTGTGTAAACTCAGGCAAGAACATATCTCAGTATGGAAAAATGGTGGCCTGTTCCTTTAAATTCCCCCACAGACCCAGGGGGGTCCCATCAGGCAACACATAGTCGGCACACATGATAAGGCAGAACCTTTTGTGTGGGACAGTATAGGTCCAAAGCTTTGGGTGAAAGCCCATGATACATTTTAGAAGCAAAACATGACAGTGCAAAATTATGTCTTGTTTGCAGTGTGATCAAACCCAGCCTTCTATAGCGCTCAGGTGCTATTTTCTGGCAGCTGGAGAATTATGCGCATACATCTCCGCTGTAGGCTTTCTAAACACCAATGTTTTTCCAATACCACATAGCAGCACTGAGCAGTACTCGAGATCTGATGTAGGCCTTGTTTATGCTCAGCAGTAGTTTGTTGCTTCTCAGTACTTTGTCTTAAGAAGCTTGTCCCATTGGCAGTTTTACTTTCTTATTTCAAGCAGGATTGAGAACCTGTGAGCAATGTCTTTAAGCAAGAAAAGTAAACTTGGTCCTAACACATAAAATCACATAAAAGCTACAATGTTAAAGATTTATGAAGTACTTGGACATGAATAATGTGAGATATTTGCTTTGAACAAACATGAATATGATGGTTTGTTTCTTTGTGAGTGACCATTTGTAAACATGCATGAATACGACGGTTCAGTATTTTATATTGTTAATGTAGCATCTGAGGATGACCTTTGCTCTTCACCGTGGTTACCGCATTCCAGAGATGACCAAAAAACCCCACTTCAAGACCCCAGACCATTTTATGGTTTTCACTTCCTGTCTTGTGAATGGCGGTTCAGGACAGAAAAAGACTGTGACGATCTATCCTTTAGACTTCACAACCACACGAGAACTCTTTATTGACCTTCGAATTGGACTAAAGACTGAATCTCAAACATCCGATTTGAGTAATAAGCCAATTCTTTAATTCATGGACAGTGAGAATGAACTCAACCGATCTGTTCTAATGATGAATTCTTCCCCAGGTCAAAAAGATGCAATGTACATACATACTGTTTGAAATGTTGGAATGCATTTAGAAAGTTTGTGAAGTTGTTAATGTGTTTATCGCAATAGGAATGTATTTCATGAATTTCTCGCCAAGATAAGGCTTCCTCCCTCCCCACTTGGGCCCTAATAATATCGGGTTACGGACTGAATCATTGGTCCAAGAGTCCCGTGGAGGGCCGGCCTGGTATAAAAGCTGGAGAAAAACATTCTCTTACTCTTCTTTAAAAAACGTGCTTCTGAGAGGGTTGGAGAAGGAGAGACGGCAGGATGACATCCCCCGCTGAACTCTGACCTCTCCTTTGTCTCAGATGGACCACAAGAACTTTAAGTTTGAGCCCGTCGTTTGACGTGATTTGTAACTATCTGTTACTTCTTTTAAGAACATTTGCATTTTTCCTACAAGACAACAACATTTTTGATCGCTGAGCTTTCAGCGAAACCAATTTTGAGTCTTGCTTGACGCCCAAGGCCAGAGGAGCTGCAGACAGGGCCGTGTCTGCATCAGCTGAGAATCGCCACCCGAGAGACCACGACCACTGGCCGTCGAACACCAGGACTTTGGAACGCCGGACCACAGTTGGCGTGGAAACCATTCTCACGGTCGTAAGCGTATCTCACCGACCTGGCTTTTAGAACATTTTATCTGATTATTCATCCTGTTAGCCTTCTAGGTTATTCTGTTTGCACTTTAATATTTAATGCCGTCTGTTAATTGATTTTGATCATTAAACCTCCATAAACCACAGTTTGCTTTGGTAATGTCTAGATTTATTATTCCAGAATAAGGGTCCATGTGTACGTCCAAGACCTCATTTCCTTCAGATAAATCTGTAGTTTAGCCTCCTATTCTTACTTTTATTTTGTTCGCTTGTCGAACTGGTGCCCCGTTAAATTTTAAGGCTAATCTACAACCTATTAATTAATTAATATACAAATTAATTGATTAATAAACCCTCATACCCTACATTAATAACTGAATATAGAATACAAAAACATCTGTAACTACTGTAAATATATTTAAGACTGTAAATATGTGTATGCAGACATATATACATGAAAACGAAATGAAAAAAGTCTACTATATGAGTGAGTATGTTTACATGCCCTCGAGTATCCAGGTTATTAATGGTGATTAAAAGTTTCCTGGTTTTGTCTGGTTTATGTTAACACAGAATCCTGGTTTCAGTTTCCTGGATAAGCCGATATCCAGGTTATTAGAAACCAGGATATTCTCACCATGTTTCCAGGATACTGCATCATGTAAACAAAGAATCCTGTTTTTTTTTTTACCATTGCTGACGTACTGAGCATGTGCGAACTTTTGAAACAGCCATTGCATCTGGTACCTGGGCTTTTAAATTGTATCTTCAACAAAACATTGAAGTAGCGTTAAAAAACAAGTACTTTTTTTGCTCCGTGGTATGTCCGGTGGAAGTCAGTGCTGGTCTCGGATAAAACCCATTTTTATTTTGTATTTTTTTTCCAATTCTCACGTCTGTCTCTGAAACTCAGAAAGAACTCTACTGTTTTAAGTGCTTCCTTGAACAGTTCTTATTTAGCCCCTTATCATGTTTGTCATTTACTCCGCCCCTTTCTGGAGCCTTAATATCCGGGATAGTGTAGTTGCTCTAAAAAAATACTATAAGGCTCAAACTACAACCAAACATTCTTTCCTCCCGAGGTACTGAAGGCATTCCTACCCTGTAGTCATGGGTTATTTTGAGGGAATAAGTCAACAAATACATGTCAAGCATCAATCCTAATTTGCCACAGGCTCGATGCTTTCAAAGAGTCTTGAAAATAATTGGTTGTCATAAATTTGTAGCCACATAACTAGCTCCCTTGCTTTTTGCAGTGAAATGTCATGTTCACTTGATAATAGGGGCACTAACACACGAGAGTTGGAGTTAAAAGTTAAGAGGTGGCCAATTGTAACCGCTGCAAAGTGACAGCCATGGGGTCAGGCGCTGCTCAGAGGAGCGTGTCGCTGCCGGCCCGAGTGGACATTAGCACAGACACGCGGCCCTGGCTTCAATGGCGGGGACAAGGCTAACGAGGCGACGCGGATCTGGCAGCGTCATCCTCCCGCTCCTCTAACTCGCCTCGGTTAAAAGCCGGTCCAAATGCCACTGTCGTTCTGGAAGCTACTGTTTTGCTGTGTAAACTCTATCTCGTCACTGTAGCGAGGGTTGTTAAACTGAATATGATGTAAATGTAGCTGTCTCGTTCAATTCCTGTCACTTTGGCTGCAGGCATGTGCAGAGCTGCAAACACAGCGGAGCCCCAGGAGCCTTTTGGCTTGAGTTAAGATACAGCAAATGTTTGTCATGTAAAGGCTTTTGACAGAATGTGGAGTAAAATGTACAGAAGCAAAACAGTTAGTGCTCCTCATAAGCTTCGGAACGTTCACTGTGTCTTGATACTAGTAAAACTTTCATGGTTAATTTGGTCAGACACTAGGATTTGAGATGTTGAATTATTTTATCTTTACGTGCTTCAGCCGCCACGATAGGATCCACTGTTGAGCCAGGACACAGGTGGGAAACAGATTCTTAATCTAAGATCAAGGTTTAAAGGATCTGTATCTGCTATTTTAGCCATTCCAAAGTGAAGTATAGGTATTTGCAGTATGTGATGTATTGTACCACTATGGAGTACTCATTTTTGGGATAAATATAAGTATTTTCTGGAGGTATTTTTCAAACACACGACGTTTCGATTCAGTTAACTCCGCCCCCTCTCTCTGAGTTGCTGCAGCTGATGCAACTTTAGCCGTAGTAGTACAAATGCAGTTATAAGGAGTTAACATCTGCAACACAGCTTCATAAATGGCTAGCACACAAGCTAACACACGTTTTGACTTTACTCACCGCTCTGTCCTGGCCTCTCCATCACATTGGGGACTCGCGTTGGTTATAAAAGTTAATTCACTTTGATTCTTGCGAAGGTTCACCAAACATTCATCAAGAGACGCCGAATCCCAGAGAGAAATTCCAACTACTGGCGAGTGTCCTCTTCTTTAGGAAGGTTGAATAAAGTCCTGTCCTCTCGTAGCCAAACGCGCTTTTCTCCGTGACATAATTGTTAGGTAAGAAAAAAATAACAGGTGTCCAGAGTAGGTTAGAAAGACCTCCTTCTTCACAACTTTCGGCACAAACATGACACCTGTTCAGACGTTCAGGGGTGTGTTTGTTTTCTCTGCAGGGCAGTCGTTTTCCAGGAGAGGGCGGAGCAGCTGCTCAGAGAGCAGGATTCAGGAGGATTGCAGAGAACTGTGTGAATGAAGTCAATGAAGTCAAAAGGTTTTTGATGAGGAAATAGCTTAACAACATGGCTAAAAGATCCGAAACGTTGCTTTTGCATGCAGTAGGACCTTTAAGAAATGTTTAGATTAGTCTTAAAATAAAAATACTCATTCTTAAAATAGAACAATATTGTCATGTTTTAGAGACTCATTCATCCACAACTGTTTCTCAAAACTCCAATTGCCTTCATTACAAAGATGCTCATAGCAGATATTGTTTTAGCCTTTTTAAAGGAGTAAAACACCTTCTCTCGTCACAGATAAGATGAAAGACCAAAACCAAGTTTTTTTTTTAAAGCTTTCATATTGCAACAATAACATCTGAAATTACACATGATCAGTAAAACTAACCTATTTCATGACTTCATTTCAACTGAACCAGCGCACATTTCCTATTCCTGAGTGAAAAATCCATTGCATGGAAAAGCTGACATCAAAGGATGAAAGAAAACCATGAACACTTGGCCACAACAAGCCTGTTATCCCTGTGATCTGGTTTCTGACACCTTCTGTTTCAACACAGTCACATTAAAAGGTCAAATTAAGTTTTTTTTTTTCATATTCTCAGTTGTGTTTGTAACCATAGCAACACCGCTCCTCCCCTCGTGCAGTCCCTCTACCTGAAGTTGTTTAACATTACAAAAACATTAGAAAACTCTATAAAACATCACCTCTCCCTCTCTGCTCAGGTGCACCGAACTGTTGGACATCTCCACTCTATTTCATGATGAAACCCACACGGAGCTCTCGGTGCGTTAAAAAAACCAGGATAAACATTTTGTGCCGAGCTGCGGGAAGTGTGAACGCTATCTTTTATTTATGGCCGGCGCCGCGGTGATACATAAGTAATTCCTGCAGCGGGGTGTAAGGGCGGCGCGCGCTTATTTGCAATGGAGGTGTGGCAGATAGGGGAAGGCCGTGCATAAGAGCGTCTGGGTTTGGCATTGAGAAGGAAACGGACAAGGGCTGTGATCATGTGTGACAGTGGATGGGATTACGGAGCCCGGAGCCGATTGCCGCCACAGATTGCATTGAAATGAGGGACATCAGATTGGTTCGAGCTCGTGACGGGAAAGCAGATGTGTTTTTATAGCTTTCTCGGGAGTAGTATCCAGTCATCGCACTGCAAATAACCCCAAAATGCAACATGACTCCCCTGCGTGCATTGATGCCACAGAGGTTAAGACTCGCCTCACAGCCAGGAGGACTGAGTTCTGTTTCTTGGGCCATGCACAGATACACAATATATTGGTCGATTGATTTATTTGTTCTTTTTGGCCAACGGTTATCACCTTGAAGCTCCAGAATAGCCTGATATTGGATATGGATGAGTGAGACTGTTTGTTGGTGTGAATGCTGGAAAATACATGGAAAATGATCCCATGGCTACTATCAAGTGTGGCGTGTTTACATGCATGATTACATGTGTTGATTAACATGCACTAAATAAAACAAATAAAAGCAATGTTTTGTTCAGGCAGTATGCTTAAAGAAAATCCTTGTAACAATATTAGTTTCCCTTATTATGCTAACATTGGCTTGGAATTATTCATGTTGGCCATGACAGCAACAAAAAAAAATCTATTTATCTGTAACTGGAGCCGAAATTCGCCATGTCTGGGTGAGCATGAAAACTCCACACAGAACAAAAGGAAAGAGAGAGGAAGGAAACATACTGCTTTACTTAATCCCATTGTGTATCCTCACCTCTTTACTTATTTACCTAATTTCTTTACATTTTGGTTTTAGAGAGTATATGACGAGGCTCTAGTTGTAACAATTGAGGCAAACCTCTGACCTGACGAGGAGCTGGTCTGCTTCGGCCACAACAGAGCTGGCAGCTGAGGAGGCCCACTGACCCGTCTGCTCCAGATGCTCCAGCCGCTTAAAGCATGGCTGTCGTAGCCATAGATATATAATATATAAAGGCTAGATGTCTTAAGGCAGTCACTTCTGGCATAACAGGTGGCCATCTTGAACCCTCACGTATCATCTGGACTGTGAGGGTTCAGACATACATGTGGGGGTCGGTTTATCCTGTAAACGTGACGTCAATGGAGCTCAGTCAATGTAACATAAAGTGAGTGTGTACATTTGACCATTAAAATAGACCATGCAGTGTCGTACACCGGCTCACAAAGGAACCCGAAGAACTGGACACAATTGGACTGTCCAGAACTCCATGAGGCACATCTGTCCCTGCAGCTGTTCATAAGATGTTACATCATATGGAATGATGATGATGTTCCTCTGCACAAAACAGATCAGACATAATGCAACACCCTCATATGTTACTATTTGATAAAGTCATGTTCACATTTCTATATTTTATTAAAACATACTTGACAGTCGTCTGTATGATTTACATGATGGCGGCTCATGTGGCTGAGTGGTTAGTGCTCTGGCCTCACAGCAAGAGGGTCCTGGGTTAAATTCCCTTTCAGTGTGGAGTTCACCTGCACCCCAACATAAGTTATTCGTTATTCGCCTCAGAGGGATTAGTCTTGTGCTGCAGTGCTGCTCATCTACACACACAGTTCATACAATCAGGCATGACAAAACATTCACACTGAACACAAAGTGCCACATCTGCAGTGTCTCTATTACATTTGTTTAAAACATAAAACATGTGCATTAGGTGAATCCTCCAGCAGGTGATTCTGACCATCAGCCTGGCTCCACATCTGGAGATGGTCCCCAGATGCTACATGCTCCTGCCCACTGCTCCTGACGGGTCGCCCCAGTCGAAGGAGGAGCCAAATGCAGAGACACATTTTGTAATGACACATAAATTAATGATAAATTAATTAATCTGCCCTCATGTGTTTAGCCCATTATGTCATGCATAGAAACACATACTGTATGGGTAGAATGATTATTTTGAGCAAGACATTTTATTTTGAATAGAAAAATAATAAAATGTGTAACATTGTCCATATAAATCACAGGCATCAAAGGAAATGCTTTACAGCAGTTTATTTCAGTGTATTTATGATATAATGATGATAAGACAAACTACTGGATATGACATTATGACGTAGCTGACCCTTCAGCCAATCAGAGCGCAGGCTCACCTGCCCAAACGCCCTCGAGCTGATTCACGTGTTTTCATTGGACGGAGCGAGTTTCCGTCAAATCTAGTTCAAAAACCCGCGAGCTAAACACAGCTGTAATGTTTATATTTTATCCTTAAATGACGAAACTGCGGAGAAATGAACCACATCAGTTTCACATTTGGCAAAGAACTCTGACAGAGACGCAGGACTTTGTGGAGAACAGCAGCGGAGCCGCGGCCCGACATTGCCGAGATGACGAGAGGTGTTTCCCCGCATCAAACGCACTGGAACCCGGCGCGGATCCGAGTCTCGCAGCGGTCACCGAACAACCGGACGTACGGGTGACACGGAGTCTGACAACACTTGAGGACAGCGATGGAAGTGACAGGAGAGCTATGGAGTTGGCAGTGACGCATATGGAGGAGAAGAAGGACTCACGAAGACATCAATGGTGAGTAGTACTTTGGTATCGCTGTTGTTGTGAGTAAAATGGCGATAACCTAGCTTACTCATATAAAATAATATGAGAGCGGTAAATTGGCTGCTGCTGCGGTTGGGGAGGTGTGACGCGTAATGGCACAGTGCCCGCTTGGAGAGCCTTTGGCACAGCTGGACGTTCAGTTCCTCCACAGGTGTGGCAGGACTGAAGATCTGGGACTGCTATTTGCCCTAACAAATATTGCAATTGGGGATAATTTTGCAAGTTTGTGATTCATTTCTTTGCGTTTGACTTTTGGAATCGTCGTCAAAGTTGGTCAGCGACACTACGTAAAATAAAGTCATTTCTGAATTGGGTTAAATGTAATGTACATACCCTCAATGGGAGCTTGGGGGCGCTGTTTTAGTAGACGTCTTATATGGTCGTAATTCAGGGATAAGACAAACGACCACTTGTGTCGTTTTCTATTGGAGGACAGTCGCATATTCTGTCGTACATGCACTCACGCTTACACCTTCACACACTCACACCTCTGCTCCAGGATTAGGCTTGGAGAACGAATCTAAAAAACATTGTAACAAACTTTTAAATTTCCCTCTCAAAATGTATTCATGTTTACAACTTGGATGGTGTTCTTTATCTAAACAATTCATATAGACACGTATAGGCTACAGCGTTGCACCCTTGAGCCGGCCACTGCTCGTGCCGCTTGTACTGCTTGTACTGCTTGTACGCGCTTGTCGGAGTAATACACAGGAGCAGAGGGGAAATATTCTTTTTGTGCTCTATTTCCAGAGGTCTCAAAGAGCACGGCTGTACAAAGGTGTTTCCATTATACCGGAGCGGAGCGGCTCGACCTCCTCTTTGTTCGGCCTATTGATTCTTCTGTTCTGTTTGGTCTGAGTGCCAGGCCACCCAGCCACCCGCCCACCGACAGTTGTCCTTGTGCGGCAGAAACATGTGAAAAGGCTTCCATAAAGGCACAGATGGCATGCTGCTCCCGCCTCTCTGTAAGTGCTGTTTCTTATGTGTGGTCGCTTAAATGGAGTCGATACGCGGGTCGAGTGGTGGAGCTGAAAAATTGATCAGGTTCGGTGATGGACTTCGCAGCGAAACCCCCGGCACATTAGAGCGGAGCTAACAGCGGCGCAGGTACATTTCTCTGTTCGGACGGTTTTCAAATCACATATTGTGCCTCTATTAAGTAAGTTACAACCTGTAGGGCTCTTTCTGGTCACTTTCATTGTGTAAAATGTTTGCCTGGAGGCACTGGAGACACAAATAGGTAATGTCTGTGAAGTATTTATAACAAACCTATGCCCTCCGCCTTGGTCAGGAGTACTGTGGATGCTTTGGGTTGGATTGTATGAGGAAAGGTAAAGCAAGTGTCTCATATTTCAGTGATTTGTGCCTTTGCTATTGAGATGATGAGCTCTAACTAAGATTGATTTATTCTCAAACCTATATATACTTTTTCTCACAGCTTTAGCTTTAATTACAGCACATTCGCACTGGCATTGTTTCAATAAGCTTCTGCAATGTCAATAGTGATTCAGTGTTGCCTTCATTTTTCACTTTTTTTTTCCGCTTCTATTGCTGATGGGAGAGTTGGCCCAGTGAGTTGGGTTAAGGTCTGGACTGGGTGTGAAAATTATATCTCATGCTCCCTGAACCACTCTTTCACAATGTGAGCCCGATGAATCCTGGCATCGTCATCAGGGAATTGATGGAATAATAATAATGGTCTAATGATCTATTTTTTTGGCACATAGTGTGACTGAACCTCGACCTGACCAACTGCAGCAAACCTAGATCAGAACTAACAGAAGTTAGTTAACCTCTTAACATCCGCCTTAACTGAGTGCATTTTCTCGCTCGTTCAGCTTTTCCCCAAATCTAAAAAGTTTTTGACTGGAGCTTTCTGCCCCCAGGGTATTGCCTCATTTGAAGGCTAGGATCTACTAAACAGCCGACGGTGGCGCAAATAGTAAAGCGGGTCGTCTCATGATCGGAAGGTCGGGGATTCGAATCCCGCCTCCTGAAGGTGCACACTGTCGTTGTGTCCTTGGGCAAGACACTTCATCCACTTCACTTTACTCCATCCACGTGTCCTCAAGCGGCGCCACTTTAGCTTTATGTGATAAAAAAATTGAAAAAAATACAATTTCCATGCATCTTTCACAGCCAAGCGATTAATCGATTAATCGTAAAAATAATCGGTCGATTAATCGATTACCAAAATCACTTTTTAATTGATTTTTTGTAGCTCTTTTGTTGCTTTGTCATCCTCGTTTTTGTAGCTATTTTGACGCTTTGTTCAAAAAGCTTTGAGATTTGGATAAAGCCAAATTGCTTGGGGGTTAAGGGGTTAAGTTACATCCAGGTTGCAAGTTTTTTGTTGTTATTTTTTTTATTTTTTTGGTCAGGTGGTGTATTTACCATCAGGACTGTCCAAGACTAAATCCAGACTAAATCCTGGTCTAGAATAAGCTTAAAGCTGGACGACTAGCGCTGAAGATGATCCCCTATTGTATCATCTACACTCCACACTTTGAGAACAGTTTCATTTTATGCTAATAGAACTGTCACATTTTCAGGTATCATTGGCTCTTTCCTTCGCCAATTAGAATAATCGTTCGAATTCATCCCTACTCTGAAGTATATTTTCTAATTTTCTATTTGAAAACTACATTTCAATTGTAGCTCTGAAGGACACATAACCGTCTCCCTCTGTACCCGCCATATCCGATAATGACTTTTAATTCTCCGCTTGTACAAGGTGAAACTTTGTCTTTCCCTTTCTTACGTCTTACACAATAAAACTTTCCCAACAAACAACAACCTGACAAGCAAGAAAAAGGTGAGAAAATAAAAAAAGTTGTCTTCACCGTGAGGCAGCGCGTGTTTCAAAGGCAGAGTGTTCTTTGTGCTACATCTTCATACAGAGTTGAATGAGGAGTAGGATTTCTTTTGTTGTGCTGACAGACAGTGGAGCCAGCGCCGAGGCAGGTCAAGGACAAAGTATTCTTACAAACATACACAGAATAGAAGCTGTGTACTTCAGGAGCATAAAGGGATGTTTGGATACATACCCTACATGCAAACGGAGAGGATATGATTTTGAATGTCGTCCTTAGAGTTTTTTCCTTTTGCTTTGGAGTGGATTTTATGGAGTATATACATTCACGTTTGTGATATAGATGAGGTTTGCTTGTGATCTGCAGGATTTGAAGGAGACTGGTCTGCAGTATTTTTACTGAGTGTGTCTGCAAGTGCTGGTTTTGTCTGACCAAGGTGGAACATCTTATTCACCTATGTTCAGTAATTGTTTTCTTGTTGAAAGCAAACTAAGACGGTCTACTTTTTGAAGTGCATTGGGTCATGTTCTCAGAGTACAAAAGCCTCTACACTTAATCAAAGAACCTGCATTTGTGAACAAAGATGAAAATGTTTCTTTTATCACCACAGACATTTAACAGAGCAAACCATTTAAAGCTCTGGCGTCTTGCGTCTCAAAAGCTTGGCGTTGGCTTTATAACATGACATTAAAGGAACAGGCCACCGTTTTTACATACTAAGATATGTTCTTACCTGAGCTTAGACGAGTTGAAGTGTACCTGTCTGGTCTTTGTGCGTGCCCTCAGTCACGCAAAACGACCAAAGATTAGCATTTGGCCTCTCCCAATGTATTCCTATAGCTCCAAACGGGGTGGAGTTAAAAGCTACCACGCTCTTCCACGGGCACAAAGACCAGACAGGTACACATCAACTCGTCTAAGCTCAGGTAAGAACATATCGCAGTATGGAAAAACTGCGGCGTATTCCTTTAATTTACCATTTGTTTGCATTAGTGTCAGGCATTTCTCTTGCAATTCTGTTTCTTTGAGGACAATGACAGTAAACTCAAGAGGGTTGCCGCCTTGAACCAAAAGGCTCATACTGAACGATAAATAAGCTGAAGTGGTGATTCCCCAGTTGTTTGAGCATTGAGCAACTTCCCAAGGACCACATGAGGAGGAGACAGCCACTAGACAAACAAGGGCAATAAAAGAACAAGCACTGCATGAAAATCTCACATCAGCCATATCGGATCATTGCAAGAGAGAGAACCACATCATGAACTGGGACAATGTATCACTGCTGGATCAGAGAAGCCATCGAGATCAGGAAACGTGCATCAACATCTATGAACCGGGACGACGGAGCGTAGACCTTAACCCACACCTGGAGAAGGCGTCAGCCACTAAGCTCTCCCTAACTGGTAAAAAAGTTAAGTTAAATCAAGTTGTGCTTTATTAGTGAAATTCGCTCTCTGCATTTGACCCATCCTTCTGTCTTACTAAGAACCATCAGTATGAACTTTTTCCGGAATATAAGTCGCACTTTTTTTCATAGTTTGGCTGGGGGTGCGTCTGATACTCCAGAGCGACTAATGTGTTTTAAAAAAAATATTTTTTATTTATTCAAACATATAATTTCACATGCCTCTAGAGGGCACTGCAGGCTAATCGAGCAGCAGAAAGAAAGTTTGGAGTGAACGAGAGAGCGAGAGAGCGAGAGAACGAGAGAGCGGAGGTTACTCTTACTTCAATGAAGAAAACGGAAAAAGCTAATCGCGCTCGATGACCACAGCTAGTTGAACGAGGCGCAAATGAGAGCTTGAAAAACGTGGTGCCGGGAGAGGCTTGTCAACGTAGGTAGTTGCCATGGCGATTGTTCAGAAGTGATTTGGAGTGAGATCGATAGTTTGGTGTATATGTTCTTTATGCTATAGTTATCTGAACTGTTTATGTGACGTTAACATACCAGACACCGATTTAGTTTGTTGTTTATGCTCCGTGTAGCTAGCGTAGCTACGTTAGCATACCGTACTCCTATTCAGCCTGTTGTTTTTTTCTTCATTAGCCAGTGCATCTTATACTCCGGAGCAACTTATAGTCTGGAAAATATGGTAAACATAGAAATAATTATAATGTATGAATATATATGTTTTTATATTTATGTGTGCGCCAAACTCCCCTTGCAAACCAGTAGAGGAGCCGATCGATCGGGGGCAGAGGTCATATATCGTTATATTTGCTCAGTGAAAGACTGACTTGAGGAGGATCGAAACGCCTGAATAATAAATGCAGATTATTGGAGTCTAAGTGCAGGTTTTTAATTTTATTTTTCTTCATGCTTTACATTCCCTGTAGTAGCCTTGCAAATATTTTCTGCTAAGCTTCACTTTAGTGTTTCATCTTCATGTCATCGTGTTCACGATCTCGTACACTCATTTAAAACAGTCCAAGCCTGAATTGCAGACATTAGCACTAATAGGACATCCTCTATCTTCTCCCGCCTCTTCTCTTGATCTCGATCCCCGCGCACCTCTCCTGTGTCTTGTATAACCGGTGTTAGTGGCACCGGTGCTGACAGCGGCAGAATACAAGGACTATCCATGTCTAAAAATGTCCTCCCGCCCGCGTCCCGCTGAGCCTCTGAAGTGAGAGGACAGGACAAGGCTGCGACATCGAGCAGCGGGAACAAAACTAACGAACTAAATCTTCTGGCTTTTCCTTCACCTCTTCGCAGGACACCGCTGAATGGACGCAAAAAAAAGGCACGATGCTCCGGAGCTGTTGAGCAGATCTTGGGAGAGAAATGATACAATAAATGTACCGTATGAACCAGGATTTTGAGTTTCAATCTTCTCTCAGCCTCTTTGTGAGTATATAAACAATATTTAAGGCAGGTTACAGCTCTCAGACTGTGATGTTGTTGGAAAAGTCATATTTTTTGAGCTGAAATCTTAAAGCAGTACTAAGCAACATGTTTACCCTAATAAATCCTTTTCGTAGTCCCCGTGGGTGTAGTACAAGTGTTTATGGGATGATTGGCCAGAAAACCATGTTTGCAACTTGACTGCCACCGGACCGGAGCCACCAATACACACTAATGGAATCACGAAGAAGAAACTAACAGGCTAACGGGCAAAGCTAACTGTGAGCTAGCGTCACTTTAAACAGTATTTACAGCCAAGTTTGAGTGAAAAAAAAAAGATCTCCATTGTATAATTGGATGTACAATATCCCTCTTTCCCTTCGCCTTTTCTGTCAGCGTAGTATTTACTCTCCAAGACAACTAATAAGTTAAAAAATCGTAACTTGCTACGACACCTGCAGTTGTGCTTATGGCCTCTAGGGGCAAGAGTTACTTAGTACTGCTTTAAGTTAATAATCCACATCAAGCCTGAATCTGAGTTAAAATAGAATGTGAGTCAAGTCTGAGTCAAGACATTTATGAAGGGTTTACTTAACAAAGCTTAAACCCTTTCATGAATCTCACAGCATTTAAAGTGGAGTTATCATGCAATCAACATTTTTGAGCTTTAAACAGTGCTCATTCTTGCAAGCATAACTAAAGGTTGTTTGGTTGTTTGCTCTGTTACTGCAGAACTACTGGTTAATGGTCTCAACATATTACAGCACTTTTCCATTGGGCGAGGAAAGCGCTTCTCTTTGGTCATCATGGCGGAGAGCAGACACTGCTGCAATACCACCCCTTCCAAAAGAAACTTTCTATAAACTTTTGTTGCACCGCCCCTACACAGCATAAGAGTTTGTTTTCCTACAAAATGCTGTGACCCAGGTTTTTGTTTTTTGTGCTGTAGAATTGAAAAGTTTAAACCTCAGTTGAAGTCGTGGATTGACAGGCTCTGGAACACTGTGGAGGCTTGCAGCCAAGGGGCGGGGCTTCTTGCCGTTTTGCCCTTTTAAGGGACATGCTCTGGAGGTGCAAGCTGAGCCATGTTATTTCACAAACACAGGAGTACGGATGGGACGATAATGAAATTTGGGGTCATGATTATCTTGGCCAAAATTATTGCGATTAACAATATTATCACGATATTTGCCTATGGTTTAAAAAAAATCACTGAAACTGCAGAAATGATGGGGATTCTTCTTCATTGTCTTCTGTAAATGTCATATTGAGTGAGACATAAAGTAAATATTTAAAGGCGCACTCTGTAACATTTTGGACTATGCTGTCATCAATACAAAACATGCGGCTCAGTAACCTACTGAAATCTTAAATACTGCTGACTTCAGTCAAATCTCCATGGAGACTAACCCACTCCCGGTAAAGTTACCAGGACTGGTTGTCTGATGAATTTAGCGATTATCTTCTAGCACAATAATCACGATAATCAAAAAATGTGGCGATAGATTAATTGCCGCATTCTTTTATCGCGATTAACGATTTTATTGTTTATCGTCCCATCCCTACACAGAACCATAACCTTGAATGGGGCGGAATGACCGACCATCTATCTCCTGTATATTATATCTAAGGCTTTTCCACCTACATTAGACACTCAAAGCACTTTACAGCAAGGAACCAGTGTGTTTGAATTTTAAACCATTCTTTAACAGTATGTTTATAAAACATATGCATCAATCAAGTCCAAGTCCGAGTCTTTCAGCCTGTGAAAAGACTGGACAACAAGTCATGGGTTTGAATCCGAGACTCGAGTTGTACATTTCTGCTCTTGGCACAGTCATCACTTTTATCTCCTGCAGGTTTCAAGGTGAGGACTGTTCTGACTGTAAATTTTATGGGTTTCTACTGGGGCAATTTCTTCGACTTAGGACATGCACAGAAGTCATCAATAATCATACTGACCAGGAATCAGCCAGCCTCAGATCTACAGTAAGGTGACCCTCAAAATGCAGTGGACAACTTTCCCTATAGTCCCCTTTTATGAAGCAGTCCCTTGTGCATTTCTCCTCAGCTAAATATAAATCGTCCACATTTTGTTTTTCTCTCTCCATATGCTTTTCTTGTGACAATCTGTGCTGTACAAGGCCACGCGGCAGAGTTATCGCGCTCTTCCCGCCCGGCCGCACCTGCTCCTCTGGCAGAACTATGGCCTCCCTGCAGCCGTTCATCAACCTTTGTGCCCATAACGTGGACTTAATCGGCGAGAGATTCAGATGTAACCTTAAAAGTTTTTGTGCTAATAGCTAGATACAGCCGTTAGCCAGAAGCGAGGGGCATAAAACTGATTTTATTGCACCAACATGTCATAAAGGCAATTGTCTTTGGCTTTTAAACACTGCTGCTGTCCACCCGGGACCTTGGACAGTAGATAACGGGTAATGGTGGCTCGATATGGAGTCGTCTCAAAGGGGTAACAAACGTTGATCAGAAAAATACAAGCTTGCGTGGCCCATTTTCCAAGGCAAGCAGAGTCTTTAATAGAAATTATGCTTTTTACCAAAAACATTACTGACCATGAACATTAGTTATAGGTTGTTTCTCTTATGTCTTTCAAGCAACAAAGATCCCCCTTTCTTTCTCTCCCTTTGGACGTTTTTTTTTTTTTTTTTAAGCTTTTAACCATGCCTTTTCCACTTCATCCAGGCAGTTTCGAGAAATCCTGTTTACTTGGTTTGTTTCCCCTTCTACAGGTGCAGCGATAAAGTGTTGTATTTCCTGATAAATGGAATAGGAAACTGCCCACATTTTGAAGACAATAACCTGACCCATTCTGAAAGGTTGTTCTTCAAGCCTGTGTCACAAGTACAAGCAAAGTACTACACTGTTGTCATTATCCATTCACTCCACAGAACTATTGTAGCCACAGTCGCCCCTTGAGCAGACTGACCATTTACCAAGTGGCTATAATGTGTTGTTTATATCCTGAGCTCTTATCATGTCAGTGCCCTCTGCTGGACATGTGTGGAATTATTTCCCTTTTTGTTTATAGTGGCTGGAGTGAGCATTCTGGTTATTTCCTTCAAAATTCATAACTCCGCAAAGGAATGGGCTAGGGGGTCTCCAAGTAAATTTCGCTGGGGGCCAAAATATATCGGGAGTGTATCGCTGGGTTCCATAAACAAAAGCTCCAGTAAAATATGTTTTGATTGGGAAAATACTATTGAGGAAACTTTTTTCAATAAATGAATAATATTGGGCCTGACAGGACAGTAACCTCGGCTTAACAAGCCTGTGTCATAAGTCACTACTACACTGTAGTCATTATTCCTTCATTCAGCACTCTGTGGCGATAAAATACTATTGTAGCCAGTGCTGCCCTGGGGCAGACTGTCTATTTACCATGTGTTATAACGTGTTGTTTATATCCTGATCTCTACTTTTGTCAGTGCCGTCTGCTGGACACATGTGGAATTCTTTTCTTTCTTTCTTTAAGCTGCCCCCTAGTGGCTAGAATTAGCATTCTGGTTATTTCTTTAAAAATTCATGACTCCGCAAAGGAATGGGCTAGAGACTTACTTAATTATTTTTGACATACTCAGGAATTTGTGCTCTACAAGTCAGGAGCCGGCTCGAATCCTCTCGTGGGCTGGAGTTGGCCCGTGGGCCGCCTATTGGAGACCCCTGGGCTAGTGACTAGAGACCTTTTTTATACTACAAGTTGCGGGCTGTATTAAGCAGGCCTCGCATCAAAATACACGTTTAGCATCAGCACATCTATTTGGTAGTATGCCGTAAAAGCTCCAATCGAAAGCCTTTTGTCTCGTCACTCACTGCTGCCTACAGAGGGCGCTCCAGGCCCCTACCACTAGAACACCTGGAACGCACTGATTTATGTCTAGGATGTAAGAATTTTGTGTTTTTAAATTGTCTTCCTTGTGTTGTTGTAAAGTACCATATAAATAAACTTCAATTGATTGATAGAACCCTGTAAACATGTATAATAAAGTCTGGGCCGGATTTGCAATCTCTGTCTCTTGTCTGAAGGGGTAATGGTCAAATGAATATCCCTCATCATGTGCGTAATGGTTTGTAGCATTTTGAAAGTGTTTGGGCATGTGCCTGTTGACACATCCCACATTACATGTTCTGAGTGGGCCCAGAGGAGCGCGCAGTCCGAGCAGTCTTCACCATTTGAAATACGTCCAAGTTTTGAAAATTGGCAGCTACTGCAACATCTGGCACCCATCCCTCACTCCTCTTTGGCTTAACTCCAACAAATGATTCTGCGATAAGCTGCAATTTGAGTCCACTACTTTAACGCTGTCAATATTTTTCTCACAAATAATCTGACTAAACATCCACGCTCCGTGAATCCAAATCTACATCCAAAAAGGCATTCTCCCTTTTTTTTTTTATGGCTATTTAATGAGAGGCACTTACAGTAGGCGCGAACACAATTAGGTGCTCAGTGACAACCTCTGGAGGCGAATTAATCTCTCAAATGAAATTGGTAGCGGTGCTCAATATGTCACCCAGTGGGACGTGCCTTCATTCCTATTCATCCCGCGTCTGACAGTTAAAGCTCATTTCCTGAACTGGGGGCTCCTCGCGACGGGACACGAGCGTTTAATCCAGAGAAGCTGGCCCTCGCCCCGTCCCATTCACGGATTACATTTGATTATGCGGTAAGCCGGACGTTGCTGCAAACCTCTGCTTTGCCGCTGGAGTTATAGTGGTGGACGAAATTATCTGAGAAGGGGATATTTTTGTTGTTTCCAATCATTTGTTTAAGCCATCCCTGTTGCAAGGACAGTGAGTATGGGCATATCTCACTTCAGGCAGAGGACAATCCAGCCTTTGGTCAGTTTCAGAGAGGAATCAAAGCGTGCAATACTTGACTGTTAACTTAACCTGTTAACTGCCATTTTAGGATTAGGATGAGGGTTAGGATTAGTCTTAAAGGAACAGGCCACCATTTTTACATACTGAGATATGTTCTTGCCTGACTTTAGACGAGTTGATGCGTACCTGTCTGGTCTTTGTGTGTGCCCTCAGTCACGCAAAACGACCAAAGATGTTGTTAGCATTTGGCTTCTCCCAATGCATTCCTATGGCTCCAAACGGAGGTGAAGTTGGAAGCTACCATGCTCTTCCACGGGCACGCACAAAGACCAGACAGGTACGTACCAACTCGTCTAAGCTCAGGTAAGAACATATCACAGTATGGAAGAACTGTGTGCCCTCAGTCACGCAAAAAGACCAAAGATGATGTCAGCATTTGGCCTCTCCCAGTACATTCCAACATAGATCCTGGATACAAGTGGACAAAATGAGCTTCGTATGGTGGATGGGCGCACTCTTAGAGGTACGATGAGGAGCTCAGTCACCTGGGAGGAGCTCCTTTACATCTAGAGGAGCCAGTTGAGGTGGCTCGGGTATCTGTTTTCGAATGCCTCCTGATCTCTTTCTTTGGAAGATGTTCCGAGCGCGTCCCATTGGGAGGAGGCCCCAGAGAAGACCCAGGCGATGTCTCTGAGCTGGCCTGGTGTCTCCTCGGGGTGCCCCCAAGAACAGCTGGAGGACGTGTGAGGATAGGGAAGTCTGGACATCTCTGCTCAGACTGCCGCCTCTGTGGATGGATGGTCTTCTTGGTATAGTGTTTTGGAACTAGGACAAGGGAGCAAACTGCCAAACCTGGGGTCTGTGGCCAAATGAGCTAAAGGAAGGAAACAATGAAAAAGTGAAATGATGAGATTTCCCTATAGAGGCCAGTATAGTTGCCCTAAAAGAATACCTTAGAAACAGACTGAACTGTAAATGGACCACATTGTGTTATCGTGACACATGCCATTACCCCTGCAGCCTGACGGAGCATCTCCTCGACACTATGAGGCTGTGAATAGTTTTTATTTTGTCCCCAGCAGCTTTTTAAAGCCAATAGACCAGGGGTGTCCAAACTTTTTTCACTGAGGGCTGCATTTCGAAGCTTGTTCGGCATTGAGGGCCATAAACTGGTGGTCAACACTGTGAAACATTCAACTGGATGCAGTTAAAGAGAGGTTTTAACTGTCTTACACCTCTATTTAGACTTGGAAGCTTAAAGGAACAGAACACCATTTATCCTTACGGAGATATGTTCTTACCTGAGCTTAGACAAGTTTATACATACCTGTCTGGTCTTTGTTTGTGCCTGTGGAAGAGCTTGGTCGCTTCTAACTTCACTCTGTTTGGAGCTATATGTATAGATTGGGAGAGGCCTAATGCTAACAACATATTTGGTCTTTGTGTGTGACTGAGGGCACGCACAAAGACCAGACACGTACGCATCAACTCGTCTAAGCTCAGGTAAGAACATATCAGTATGTAAAAATGGTGGCCTGTTCCCTTAATGCAGCTCTCTCAGGAAAAAAGGTTCATTTTTGAGGCTATATTTGTGTTTAATGATTAGATTTAGAGTAGAGAAACTATGTGCAAAATCAACAAGAAGCTTGAGGGCCACCAAAACGTGGTCTGTGAGCCACATTTGGCCCCTGGGCGGCACTTTAGGTACCACTGCAATAGACTGTGGGCCTTATCATGTATTTTGCTGTCATGAATTGTGTTGTTCTTTCACTGTAAAGCACTTTGCAACCCCTGTCTGAGAAAAGCACTAAAGATAAAGTTAACTAAAGCCTAAGTTACTCCTCACCCTATATATAAAAAATGAGATTAGATCATTATTATAAGCTATCAATAGATTCGCCGAGCCCGTGTTACATTTCTACTTTCTAAGTTGACACCATGACAACAAACACACATTGCTTTTTCCCTTTGGAGAGAGTGTATTGTGTAAAGTGTGTGTAAACATATTGAACATTAGCTCTTAGTGCCACACAATTGAAATAATGCTACGATAGTGTCCTCTTCATTTTGACAGCAGCCAGATAGAAAACAAGCCGTACATCTTTTAGTTTGGAGTTTTCATGAAAATATCTGTTTTATACAAAAATTAAATACACTTACAGTATGTTACAACTTGTTTTCCCACCTTTCTGAGCGTAACCAATGACGACGAAGCCTCTGGGAAAGAAACCGACTCGAAAGTGTCTCTCAAATCACAAACTTTCCTCTTTAGTTCACACCCTGGGTATCTAAGAATGTTGTATGGATTGATTTTCATAATGATTTGTATTTTATCCAAGCTTGGTTTTATGAAATTGTGTAACATCAGGTTTTAAATATATTACTCCAGTTCACAATGTCATTTTTCAGGATTTTTGTGAAGAGTACATTTTTGAAAACCTTATTAAATGAGCAATCAGAAAAAAAAGTTTCCATTTACACTGATATGTAAAAAAAGGTGCAATGTTAGCGATACTAACAGTCATATGGGGAGTGAAAAACGCAGTTTGGCGGAAATTTCCTGTATTTTCTGGACTATAAGTCACACTTTTTTCATAGTTTGGCTGCGGTTGCGTCTTATACTCCAGGGCGAATAATATGTGATTTTTTTTTCTTTAAAAAAAAATTCCAATACAAAATTTCACATGCTAATCGAGCAGCAGAAAGAAAGTTTGGAGTGAGCGAGAAAGCGGAGGTTACTCTTAAGGCAATGAAGAAAACAAAAAAAGCTAAGGGCTAAAGGCTTGATGGCCACAGCAAGAGGAACGAGTTCACAAATGAGAGCTTGAAAAACGTGCTGCCGGGAGAGGCTTGTCAACGGTGCAGTTACGCCTCTGAGCTCAGGTTGTTGCCATGGCGATTGTTCAGAAGTGACACCGAGGATGGAGATTTCAATGGATTTAGTGATTTGGAGTGAGTTCGAGAGTTTCTTTATGCTATTGTTTTATGAACTGTTTATGCGACGTTAACATACCAGATGCCTATTAAGTTCGTTGGTTATGCTTCATGTCGCTAACCATTGACGTGTTACGTTAGCATACCGTAGGCCTATAGAGTTCGGGAATGTGACGTCATATCGCTAAGCATTATGGGATTAGCAGCAATTGTAAACTAATGGGGATTTTAAAAGTTAAATTACTGGAGTTACTGTTCACATTAAAACACTTGGACACTATGGACACCAACTATGGAAATGTATGATGGTGGATCTCCATGGTAACTGTGGAATTTCCCGAACTCTATTCAGCCTTTGTTTTTTTCTTCATTTACACATTTTTTGGCTAGTGCGTCTTATAGTCCGGAAAATATGGTACAATATTTGACAGAAAATTCCATTTGGTCGTTCCAATCAAAAAAGTCATTGAAATCCTTGTCATGTGTTTCATGGAGTTGCCATGAACAGTTTGCAGTGACCAGAACTGACTCCTCATTTACTCTGATCTCATTGCTTATACCCTTTTCGTTTCTAAAAATATATAGTTTTCATACTCTCCACGAAAATCCCACAACAGTGGAAATCTAAACATAGTAACCCAGACTATAATAAAGAGGTTTTTTAATATATAATCATTTTAACATTTTCATATAGTCTCTTGTATATATATATATATCTATATTTGAAATCGATTTACTTTATCATATAAAAAAAAAGCCCAAAAATGTCAGATAAAATGTGTGGTCAAAGCGTCTCTCTTTGACTCTTTGAACTTGACATTCATTTGTTCTGTGGTTCAGTGGTCGCCGTACTTGCCTCACATAAGATCCCAGGTTCGAGTCCCAGACCAGAATGGGCCTTTCTGTGTGGAGTTCCTACACATGGGACCAGGACCAAATCTGACTGAATCTCCCAAGTAAAAAAAACCAAATCAACATACTCGATCATTGTAATAATTTGTTTGAATCCCTTTATATTAAAAACACAACCAGCAAAGTCTACAAACATTCAAACAACCCTGACAACTTTGACCATAGCAACCCAGCAAACCACAACAAGCACTTTTAAACATTTTTTTTATTTCAAAATATTTTGGAAACTGCAGCAGAACCTTGATATACCCCTGACTCTAACACACTGCATTTCCCCGACACCATTTCCCGCCGTTTCTGGCCACACGTAGTTGTTCGTGATTTGAGACACACTTGCAGCTCAGGGCTTGGTAAATTTTACATGTGCAGCATTTGGCGAAAAAAAAACAACAGACATCTTTCAGCGAAAACAAATCCACCAATAGTCACCAAAGCACAGGAAGGAGTGAGGAGCGACGGGAGGGAACAAGGAGACGAGGGGAGGAAGCGAGGAGGCGAGATGTGAGGCGAGTCCCAGTTTGTGACGTTATTTTAACACCCCCATGATGCTTGAGAGGGTTCAGGTAAGTGTTCAGAGCTCTTTGATTTACTCCTGGTTTGTCATGTAGGAGTCTAAAGTCGTGTGAATTCATTTTATATTGCACTGAATACCCTAAAATACAAACTACTGTACGAATAATACTAATGCTTTGGAAAAGTCTTGACATAAGATCCTCAACCGAACACACCAGCAATCTCCAACCAATTCTTTCCAAGAAGCTCCCCGAAGGTTTCCCACATTTCCACTTGAAGTAATTTTATTTTCCACAGTTAACTTATTTTTCTTCTGAAAATGTGGAACACAGTCCTCGACCCAAACCATTCTCTAAGGGCTGAGTTCAAGTTGCCCTGACCGCAGATTCACTGTCCCCAGGTGAAGGACAAATAGATTTAAGGAACGTCTTTATCCCAGTTGCCAACGGCATTTCAAACCAGGCTTTGTAATGTGTGTGTTCCCCCCGCCATTGTTATTGAGGCATGTTTTCTGCTGCTGCAAAAAAAAAGCCCTTTGGGGATAATAAAGTCTCCTTGAACCTTTGAACCTTGAATCATCTGTAAACATGTAGAAATGCAAGGTGTAGTTGCCATGCCAATTTTGGTTTATATAGTTTTTTTTTTTTTTACCTCTCAACCCCCATCTTGCATTTTCTCCAGTTTGGCTTTGCCCAAAACCCTCTTTCATCATTTGAAAGCTAAGGCCTACAAAACTCTTCCAAACAGATCTTTTTCCTCACGTTGTTTCGATTTTCGATTTTTTTCGCAGAATCGTTCAGTTGAAGCCACGAAGAAGCCTCTACATGTGTAAGCTCGCAGTATTGGTATATTAAAAAGCATAAACTTTTAGGTTAAAACCGGCCTGTTTAGGGAGATGTGGGGTTGTGTTGGATGGACGCCGCAAAGATTATAACAGACGAGCTGAATCGTGGACGTTACAACAAACATGTTGGCAGCGCAGCGGTTAGTGCTCGTGCTTCACAGCTAGAAGGTCCCGGGTTCGATTCTCACCAGGACGGGGCCTTTCTGTGTGGAGTTTGCATGTTCTCCCCGTGTATGCGTAGGTTTCCTCCGGGTACTCCGATTTCCCCTACCACTAAAACATGTACAATAGGTTCCCCTCTGGGGCCAGGACTCCCCTGAAAAAGAGATTCTTAATCTCAGTTTGACTATCCTGGTTAAATAAAGGTCAATACAAATGTTTGGAAGTGTATTTTTTAATCACGGATTATGTGGCGCCGCTTCCTCATGAAGAGCCTTGATAGCAAAGCAGCAACAGTGTCGACACTTTGGTCACGGCAGCTTCAGCGTTAAAAAAAAGCTTCCCGCGAAAAGCCCCAAACAGTAAGTTTTGTATCTTTTTATTACGGTGGATTTTGCGTTTGTTGATCTCTGATGTCTCGCTCTGTTTCCACGCTAGAACACGCTCATCTCCTGTTTCCTTTTGTTGTTTGGGGAGGAGGCACCGCTGCTTTGTTTGGCGTTGTTAACACATTCTTTAGTGAAAAAAGGCAGTTTTATACATACGCCTATTGTCCATCAGTTTATGTGCGTTTGAGTGAGTGAACTCAAGGCCTGAGGACTGAAACCCCACACACATGACACGACAAGGGGAAATTTACAGCAGGATGGCTTTTCTAAATGAGATGTAAATTAACCCTTTTATCAGAGGTGAGAACAGCCCAAAAGTTTAGAGGCCGATTCCTCTCTTTGACATATTTCCAGTTCCTAAATTCAACTTGCCACATCTTCTCCAAATATGATCAGATTTCCATGTGATACACATTGTTGGGAGCTTTGGAGACTACATTTTCACAAGCTATGTCCCGCTCAAAATGCCCCAAAACTGAGTTGCGCCCCCCATTCTCGCGATGGGTCACATATTTGTCACTTTTTTGTTATTCTTTGGTTGCTTCTTTTTCACATTTTGTTGCTCTTTAGTTGCGGTTTCATAGCTTTTTTTCCCCATCTCCTTTTGATCGCTATTTTCACACTTTTTTGAAGAAGCTTTGAGATTTGGGTAAAGCCAAACTGGAGAAAATGCACTCAGTTCAGGTGGGGATTAAGAGGATAAAGATGCCCGACTTTCCATGCAGTTCCTTGAGTAAAAAGCTTGGAGACAACATCTGCAGACCCTTTCCATTGCTCTCAATCATAATTATGCTGTTTTTGAACTTCTACTGCCACTACATCATCCTTTTTTATTTTATTTTATTTTTTATACGGAATATGACTAGAAGTTTTTCAGTGTCAGACTTCAACTTAATAACACAGGAATAAATAGAGCACGATCACTTCCTGAACCCACTGAATAGAAGTCTGTTGCTTGCTTTTTTTTTTCTTTACAGCTCAACCAATCCAAGAAGGAAACCGTGGTCATGTGATTTCACCAGTCCTTGTATGGTCAATCATTGTCCACTTCCTGGTTGAGATAGACAGTACAAAAAGAGTTATTTAGATAGTATATCTGTCTTTAAGGTTTTGTGGGGGAGGTCCAGTCTTTAAACTTGCGTGGATTTTGGTTACGAGACAGTCTTCCGGGTCTCTCAGCAAAGGAAAGCGGTCGTTAGCAGTAGCGCTAGCAGGGCGGTAGAAACGAGCCGTGGTGCGCGATGGGAGAAAGCCCGTCCGGATAGCTGGTCGTCGCATTCCCCGGGGCCTTGGCAGCGTGCGCGCTCACACAGGACGCCCGTGAAGCCTGGCGAGCAGAGGCAGCGCTGGTGGTGATGGCACGTGCCGCCGTTCTGACAACGGAGCATGGCGTTGTCGCAGACTCGAGCTGGAGAGAGAGACACAGAGAAGAGAGAGAAGTGATTGATTAATAGAGGAGAACGGCAAGATAATGGAGAGATGGATGGAAATAGCATGTTGTCAAAACCATGGTGATTACAAAAACAAACATGCCATGCCTAGTTTACTTCATGAAATTAAAATGAATCACAGTTGAGCTTCATGTTCAAAATGATACGAAAATTCTCTCAAATTCAAACTTTTTTACTGAAAAACCTAAAAAAAAATGTTCTTGCTTTACACATTTCCACCTTTTATTACCCCCCTGCCAAGTGCTCAAGTACCCCCAGGGGTCCCTGTACCCCTGGTTGCAAAACACTGTGATACAATGAGCAACCAAATATAACTCTATGGCATTAATCACAAGAGTGGACATTTCGGTGTAAACAACCTGTCAACCAACCAGGAGCAGCAATTGTTATTTTAAAGAAGAACTAAGTAACTTGTTACCCTTAATAAGTCCTTGTGTTAATGGGTTGATGGGGGTCTTTCATCTCCCCCCGGTGTCTCTGGCCAGAAAACCACAATTGTCTCTGGCCAGAAAACCGCAATTGCAGCACTGAGGTGGTGACCCAATACACACTAATAGAATCATGAAGAAGAAGCTAGCAGGCTAACGGACAAAGCTAACTGGAGGCTAGCGCCACTTAAACAGTATTTACAGCCAAGTTTGACTGAAAAAAATATCTCCATTGTGTAATTGGATGTGCAATATCCCTCTCTCCCTTTGTCTTTTCTGTCAGTGTTAGTATTTACTCTCACGGACAATTAATGAGTAAAAAACTGTAACACGCTACGACACCTGCAGTGGCGCTTATGGCCTCTAGGGGCATGAGTTACTCAGTTCTGCTCTAATGTATTTTGTTAATTTAAGGGTTTTGTATTTGTGTGTTGTTTCATTATTAGACAGAGAGTACAAGGTGGAAAGGGCGATGAGCAGAAACAGACATTAAGCATTTTGGCATCTAAATCCATGACACACAAAGTTGTTTGTAGATGCAGGCCATTCTTTAAAGAGGGGGTATTATGCTTTTTCAATCACATAGCACCAGTCTATAACACACTACAATGATGACGAAACCTTCTGTTGGTCTGTAAATGCAGTAAATTAGAATAACTGCCTTGTATAAAATTTCTCTCTCAAAATGGCTGTAGTGAATGTCTTGAAATAGGCCTCTGTCTCTTTAAGAACCTCTGACCCTTTCAGACACGCCCCCTCCACACACTGTCTGAGGCATCAGTGGGGAGGGGGTTCTGCTGAGGAGCAGTGGTTGGTTACTCGGCTGGTGACGAAAGCTCGGAGGCGTCTCCAGGAGGTGGGGGCGTTCCTAGGAGGACTCAGGCAAAGCTATCCCTAAAATAGCTGCCATCAGAGTTTTTACAGATTACTCAAAAATACGTGAATGTGCCAAGGCAACACTTCAGGCATGTTTTTAATGAGGGAATGACATAATAACATGATGTAAAGCTTGAAAAAGTCGATTTTGCATAATACCCCCCGTATAAGGCACAATACCTGATTTTTTTTTCTTGTATGTTAGGAAAATGTGTTTTTCCCTCCTTTAATATATTGTAAAATCATACATTTTTTGTGGAAAACACAAGAATAAAGCGTTTTTGATCACTTTCATGAATTTGCAGACTAGTTTTCTAGCATTTCTGGGTTCATTTGGGTTTGTACCACAAATAACATTTAGTGACTTCCTCTTTTATTGTTTGCAATAAAAAAGGACAAAAATCAGGTATTGGGCCTTTAACTACCACAGTGGTTCTCAATTAACTAAGCCTAAAAACAGGAGCACAATGCTAAGGATTTAAAATCAAATAAAATAGATTTTTCTTAATTGAATTGACTCGTTGTAACATACACAAAATAGAGACAACTGTAATATGTGTGTTATAAGGAATTTGCTTCTATGCGTGATAATATACAATAATTAGACTATACAGAAACTTGCAATATTGTGATTACAAAACTACTTCCTAAAATTACTGGCCTATAAATATCTCTTGTAACCATGTTTCTTCAGGTTATAAGGTCAAAACGAGCCTCATATACTGCCCAAGATTGCTACTGTTGCTACTGATGTCCACTCTTTTGGTGTCTGCTCTAACTCTCTGACATAAACAAGGGGTTCAGAGGCCACAAGCTGCCCGCTCTTGTCCCGTCTCCACGGACGTGTCCCCGGAGCTGACACATCGGACAGGGGACAGACAAGGACTCCTTACACCACTGGGCAAAAGACAAAACAACACACTGATGGACTCATGCATAATTTTAGAAGCACCAAAGGGAAAGAAAGTTTTAAAAAATGAAGCTGAACAAAGAAGCAATAAGCGAGTCAGATGAGGATAGATGAGTGATTAGTTGTGAGCTGTCAGCATTGTTCGCCTTCATCTAAACTTTTGCCATGCTAAGCTGACTTTTTTAATAGCTCCAGTACCAAAAAGGTGAATAGGCTCTGTGTGAGATGCTAACTTCCTAGCTTAACAACTGTTTCCTGTATCTTATTCCTATGGAGAGTTAGCCATGTCTTGTTGAAATGAATACAGATTTCTATAACAGTACGTGGTAGAAAAAAGCAGCTTTTGGATAATCACAATAATGAAAAGCTTTACACAGCACGAAAATAGTGTAACTGTAGCTGTTTTAGCCTTGAAGCTAACGGCTAACGTTTGTTTGATGCTAACAAATGTTAAAATAACATCACAATCTGAAATCATTGTCATGAAACACATTCGGCTTGGCGTTTATTTAGGTTATATTTTATTTTTTTCTTATTATTTTATTTTTAACTTAATTTACACCGGCCAACAGGAAGTTAGCTAAAAACATTGCATAGAGCCTGCTATGACAGAACTATACCTCAAATTCACTATACCGGTCTATAGTAGTATTTTCACAAATACAATCCCTGAAGGAGCCATTAAACTTTAACACCCACCATAAGTGAGCACATTTTCTTTACCCAAATCTATAAGCTTCTGGACTGGAGAGCAACAGTGTATTAGATCGTTTATCTGGTGCTTCATTTTTGTCACATTTTTGTCGCTTTTTTCACGTATTTTGTTGCTTTTTAATTTTCATTCTTGTTTTTGTTGCTATTTTTGTGTCAAAACCAGACTTAGAGAGACTTATCCATGCATTTGTCTCCAGCAGGTTAGACGACTGTAACGGCTGCTCACTGGCCTCTCTAAACGAGCTGTCAGAGCTGCAGTACATATTACAACCATATTAGTCCAGTGCTCCGGTCTCTGCACTGGCTTCCTGTCACACAGAGAATAGAATTTCAAACAGCTCTGCTTGTGTGCAAGTCTTTTCATGGTTTAGCACCATCAGTTTCATGCAGCTAAAATCTGGAACAGTCTTCATGAGGACGTGAGACAGGCCTCAACTCTGACAATGTTCAAATCCAGGCTGAAAACACTTCTTTTTGCCCGTTCATATGACTGAAAGTATTTTATCTGCACTCTTGCCTTTTACTGTAATTGATTAATTTTATGTTGATGTTTTTATTGATTGTACTTGTTTTCTTATATTTATGCAACTGTGAAGCACTTTCATTTCATTTCATTTCATTTCATTTCATTTCATTTTATTTATTTATTTCATTCAAAAGTGATGTTCACAATCACAATAAAACCGCCAAGCCAACACAGTATGAATGAAACGGAGCAGAGGAGAAGAACAAGTCTTATAATATCTGCCCCTTTTCTTTGAATTGCCTTGTGTATGAATTGTGCTCTACAAATAAACTTGCCTTGCCTTGTTGCTTTTAGAAGCTTCTAAATTTGGGGAATGCCAAACTGGAGAAAATGCAGTCGGCTAAGGCGGGGGTTAAGTGGTTAAGTGGTACGGCGGGGTAATCAAACTTGTCAAATATTTACTCAGGATGAGTAAGGCAAATAGTAACTTGTGCAGAAGGAGCTTTTAGCTGTTCAAATTGTCTTCTAGCCTTAAAATGTGTCCCTCCTCAAACTGCCAATATTATATATAATTTACTGCATGAACGACTCACACTATAGAACAACAAGAGACATACTTCCTGCCCCTGCACAGACTCATTACAACTTCCCGAGCTGCTTTCCATGTTCTTTTCGAACAAAAACTCTGAACTCAATTATCCCGGGAAGCTGCACTGTGGGCAGAGGTGAAATCCAGGAAGAGGGAATGTTTGCACTGAGATTTCAGGGTAATTGGATATCTGTGGCTGCATAAACAGTAATCGCAGAAACGTGCGCTCGTGCATCAGCCAGCCGTTAAAACTCAACACCGATTGGAGCGTTGTTCTCATTCTGTTTTCGTTCCATTTATGTGGAGGGTTATATTCGTTTTCATAATGACTCTACGAGAACCCACGCACTTATCACTGATAGCAAACATTTAATCCCATTGTTTCACTTTGACAAATGCGCTTGCCAAGTCTTCAAACCATCACTTGTTGGTCTCGATGTCTATAAGAGTCCTGTTTACTTGACTGAAATGTACATTAGGCGGAGCGTTTTAGTATCAATATTCTACCTTTTTCCAAATAAACATAATTTTTTTTATATGATATCGTCCTGTCATAGATTAATGTTAATGTCTACCCTTCAGAATAATGACCCAACCCTTCCCTTGGACTAACTCAATCCTCCTCGGTCATGGGAAAGGTTTAAATTGGTTTGTATTGAATATTAAAGCCTCATGATTTAGAGCAGGGGTGTCAAAGTCATTTTGGGTCACAGGCCGAAATTCATCTCCCACGGAGGGTCACGGGCCGCTTATAACAGAGAAAATGTTTCCAATAAATGAATGATAATAAGCTGTGATTTGGTCAAAGCCCCAACTTAACTTGACTTAACTTTAACTTCATTAAAAACAAGGGCTTACACTTGTATTGCACTTTACAAGCCTGTGTCACAAGTTCCTCAAAGTACTACATAGTAGTCATTATTCATTCACTCCACACTCGGTGATGCTAAGCTATTATTGAAGCCACAGACGCCCTGGGGCAGACTGTCTATATACCACATGGCTTTATAATGTGTTGTTCATATCCTGAGCTCTTATTATGTCAGTGCCCTCTGCTGGACACGTGCGGAACTCTTTCCTTTTTTTAAATGTAATACCCCCTAGTGGCTAGAATGAACATTCTGGTTATTCTTTAAAAAATCATGACTCCGCACAGGAATGGGCTAGAGACTTAGGCTACTTTATTTTTTATTTTTATTTTTTTAACATACTCTGGGATTTATGCTCTACAGGGCAGGGGCCGGATTAAATCATCTTGCGGGCTGGATTAGACCCGCGGGCCGTATGTTTGACACCCTGATTCAGAGATATCTACTCATTGAAAGCCTTGGTAGAAAAGCTGAGAAATGTCTTTTGTAACCCAACCCACTCTGCTCTCCCCTACATAAATGTTATACCTATTGATGGAATGAAAAACTAAACAACAACAATCAGCTATAATGCAATTAGAAGCAGTAACATGCAGGTAAATGATGCTGGAAGAGCTCAGCATTAGACAAATTTAGACATTTGTGATTGGTAAAAATGTGCTGTGGTTTCATGATGTCAAAATTAATGTATGTCTAGTGATGGTTTATGGACTTCAAATGTGAGTGGAAGAAGAAACAGCTTAAGCAACATACTGTACATACATACAAAGCTGTAACAAAGCTCGCAAAAAGGACAAATTGTATAAAATGGTGCTTTTGAGGAATAAAAACAAATCAATAAAACCACAAACAGAACTGCCCCTGTCCTCTCACTCCAAAGCCCAGTCTGCAATAACACTAGTCTATTTCCATTATCCCTTTGACCTGCGGGCGCCTCGGCCTTGAACCACAAACCCTTAAGAGCCCACTCAGACCAAATGACAGCCCCAGCGCCGCTAAAGTGTCCACACTCCAATTTTACTGTCTCCGGGATTACTGAGGGGTAAGAGACCTGCCATTGCACTACGTATATCCTCGACGGGCTGCGACCTTAAGAACATTACCACTTCAGGACGTCCCATTTGTAGCTAATGGACAGAAAACACTTGTGTGCTCAGTTCCAATGTGAGATTTCAGTGGGCTTTGTCTGGACTTTACATTAGGAGCGGCCCAAAGATAATCCCCATTCTTCAGGGCACTCCCAGGACCAGCGCACGTTGGACTAAAAGCATTCAGAGCTCGATTAGCTGCGTGAGCTTAGAACCACACGGGGACATAAGTCTCCACCCATCCCAGACACTTTCAATACGGAAATACAGCAAGGGAATTTAGGGTGTCCAATCCACATTTTTAATTGATATCCGCATATTACTATAAACTGTGATGTAACATGAATATTGATAGTGAAATAATCAGTAGTAAAAGTAGTGAAAGTAACAGCTTATTTTTTCCAATTTAAATCAATTCATGAATAAAGTTCTGGATGCCATCCACCCATCCATCCATCCATCCATCCATCCATCCATCCATCTTCTTCCACTTGCCCGTTGCCGTGTTGTGGCCAAATCACCAGCCCCCTATGGCTCCTCATGCAGGTGGTGGGTCCACAGAAGGACAGGCTCACGATTCTCAGTTGGTCTCTAGTAGCTTCTGAACCGCTCTTTGTCTGATCCGTCAACTAGGACCTGTTTGCCATGAGAGACTCACGAAGACCCCGACAACAGAGCTCCCAGGATCAAACCCCTTCACCGCGTTAAGGTGGCAGTTCAAGGAGGGAAAGTTTTGCATGGAATATTATAGATCCAAGATTACCATAGAAATCCGACATTTTGGGGGCACCACCAAACACCTACAACGCCGTTAGCTCCTGGAAACGACGTATGTCCAACACAATAGTGTCCGAAAGCTTATGTGATCGCTAACATTTTATTGCCTCCCCAGACCAGCTCTTTAAGATAGGAGCCTGGGAAACCCTCGGGATCCCCCGAGAACAGTTGGAGGAAGTGTACGTTTATAGGGAAGTCTGGGCATCTCTGCTCAGACTGCTGCCTCCGTGACTCGGCTCCAGATGAAGCTGAATAAAATGGATGAATGGAATATAGCCTTATGACTACTCAGCAGGTGTGACAACACCACTGAAATTCTTGTGTTGTTTTGTTTTAAACCCTGCCTGACCAAAAAAAGCACAAAAGTTCTAATATTTGTTTGGCCAGCCTTAAGCTTTGATTACAACACACATTTTGCACTGAATTTGCTCTAAATTTTCACCAAGACCTTGCACAATGTCAGCTCGATGAATCCTGGCATTGTCATCTTGGAATTGCCCATGCCATCAGGGAAGTAGAAATCCATTGATAGAATAACCTGGTCATTCAGGATGTTCAGGTCGTTGGCTAATCTCATTCTTTGGGCACATAGTGTTGATGAACATGCTGGAACTGAACAACTGCAGCACCCTCTGATCAGAACAGTTGAATTCAGGCAAAATCCTGGTCAAGCAATGAATATGAAAACTTAATTTCAACAACATAAAACTAGAAGCGGTTACAAACAGTTCCAAAATACAAACTTCTCCCTCCATGTATAGGAGCACTGCTGCACTGATTTTTTGACCGGGGTTCGTTCTAGCTACATCTACAGTTACGATCTGTGTGCGACATGTTTGATCCGGACAAGCTCAGGCAGCAGGTGAGAACACAGTCTGTCTATATTGCACTCTGAGCTCCTCACACCTCTGTCCGAGTGTGACGTTTTAGTGCCAGAGCTGTCATGACAAGTCCATCCCTGAGCCTCCGACAGCATATGAGAAAAAAAAAAAAAACATATGCGACTTCACAGCACACGACAACAGTGACACACAGAAGGACATAGCACGAGGGACATACGGTAGCACAAGGAGCTGGAAGAATGGTGTTATAGTGCTTCAAATGTCACACTTTTTAGACTGGGTTTGGGCTATGATTAGTCATTTTACCATGAAGGGAAGAACTACGTGTGTGTTCTGTTTACATGGAATTTCTGTAATTACTTCTTATTAGACTTATACGATGTAAAAAGTGTAGTATACTATTTTAATGCTATTACTGTGCTGTAAAATGTGGAGTTTACAGTTTTATACACTGCCTGACCAAAACAAAGATTACACGCTCTTATAGTTCGTTGGACCGCCTTTAGCTTTGATTTCAGCCTGCAGTTGCTGTGCCAATGTTTCAGTAAGTTTCTGCAAAGTCAAAAGATCCAGACTTACGTTAATTTTTCACCAAGATCTTGTATTAATGATGGGAGAGTGTGACCACAGCGCTAAAGCCTTCTCCAGCACAAATCCAAAAGATTCTCAGTGGGGTTAAGATCTGGACTCTGGTGGTCCATCCATGTCAACACTGAATATGTCTGTTCCATCAGGGAAGAAGAAATCCACTTATGGAATAACCATTCAGTATGTTCAGGTCATCAGCTGATCTCGTTCTTGAGGTACAAAGTGTTGCTGAACGTAACCCTGATCAACTAAAACAAACCCGAGATCATAACGTTTGGTCAAACCCAGGCGGCGACTATATTTTCTTTGTCAAGCAGTGTGACAATAACATTATCATTACTATAAAGATGGCCGACTATCATGGTGGCGACATGTAAACAAGCAGCAACCTCGCTCTCTCTTTGTACAGCTGCGTTTTTGGCCTTTTCCTGCGAACTGCATTTGTGTTTTCTGCGCTCCACAATGTTTTACTGGATACTTTTTTACGTCTTTGCTGTGTTTTCGTGTGGTTCCGCTGATTTTTTTTTTTTTTTTACTGCAAAGACTCCATAATGGTCCTGAAGAAAGAAGTTTAAAAAAAAGTAAGCAAACAGCTAACTTATGAGCTAAAGGCATATGAGACCAACACATTTCTTCTTCTGAGACACTGAAGAGGCACCAAGAGCCCCCCCACACCTGCAGCACAGTGGAGGCGTCACAAGAGGCGCTACAGGAAAACAAGGAAGGGACCAACGAGGAGGTATCCAGGCAAGACTCACTCACAGCTAAGCCACACATGCCTTCCATCCCTACTATTGTTCTGGCTCATGGACGTTCACTGGAGAATTAAACAGATTAACTGCTCGACTGTTGAGGCGTGGAGGGAGCTGCGCTAGAGGAAGAGGAAGAGGGAGGAGCTGACCAGTGCAGGACGCCACGCTCTGAAACAAGGACAAACCCATGAGGCGCTGCACCGTTTCAGAGGATCAGAGGAGACTGAAGGCAGCCAGCCAGGTTTCCTCCAGGTGCTACGGTTTCCTCTACCTCCGATACCTCTACCTATTTTGTTGTATGGTTGTGCAATGACAAATAAAGCACTTACTTAATGCGACTACGACTATCATTCGACTTCAAAACACAAAATAGTCAGACTGCAACAATTTTATCCCTTTTTTTAAACTTAATTTTTTTTCTACCAAGGAACCACTCAAAGTCTGGCCTTATCTCCGCTCTTTTATCAGTGAGAGGCTGAGCGAGTGTAAACTGGCTGTTCCTCTCCTCTGAGTGAACTCCTGATGCCCTCAGATAAAACAGCAGAGATACGGCCGACCGCAGCATGAAGCCTCTCTCTGCACTACAGCCTCCGACTCGTCTCCGCTCGTGAACTTAATCCAACGACAGTAGTTTTGAAGTTGAAGTCTTGAAACTAGGCCCAACTTGTAACCTCTTGAATTTGTGTTTGATTTACTTTCAGATTTACTTCTTTTTGTCTCTGAATTTGGGGGTGCTATTGATGCACTTTCATCTGTCATATATGTCTTATGTCTTATATGTGGACAGGTCCTACTTTCAATATTCAACTATTATTTGAGAAACTAATTGAAATTAATATCTTTGTGGCAAATTCATTAAAGATCTAATGAATGAGTTATTTTTCCCAGACGAAGCCCAGATTGCCCATTTCACTCATATAGAGATTAATTTAATACTCTGAGCGGCTTTTATTACACGCCATAGATTGGGTAGCACAATTAACAATAAGTGCAGACAGTTTTCAGATACAGGATTTGCTAATTATAAGCCAGGGGGCCGAGCAGCGTTGCTTCAATTACACCGGATCGATATCTTTTGCCGTGATGTGAGCGAAAGCTGAGCCGAGCCTTCAGACATGCCTCCTGTTATCATATTAGCACAAAGCCTTCATCATCCTTCAACGCTGCAGGGCTCAACCGCAATATCACTCACAGACGCAGGCTTAAAGGGGCAGGGAGCTCATCGAGGACGCTGCTTCTTTATGTTTGACCATAGATAAGTGAGAATGCTTACATTTCAGCCCTGTCCGGCCTGCCCTGCTATGATGCCGCGATCCGAAAAACTTACTTTTAGCAGTTTTCTTCGATTGCAAGCAGAAAATGATCACAAAGATTCAACAGATTGGCTTTTTTAGTATTAACTATTGTTTTTGTGATACAACTGTGTTTCATGAAGAGTGCACAGTAAGGGCATCTTCGTGGCAGAGTTCCCTCTCAGCTCATGTCAGTACAGTACTTGTTTCACTCTGGATGATGACAAACTTTTACCAGTTTCATCCATAGTACGTTCTTATCTGGGAGACAGAGACCCGCCTTCTTTGGGATCTGTATCATGGCTGGACATTTCCATTATTGCTTGAACTGTTACAACCCAGCTCTGCTAGATTAAAAGTTGTAGCAAAAACCAAGATGTAAAATGGATAAATACAGGAGAGTTGTAATTTAATAAAAGGAGTGTAAAAGGTGAATTTAACAGGGGATGTCAAAATACTAAAACAAAAGGTATACAGTATTTACAAAAAACAAACAAGTGTCTCAAAAAACTACAAGTGTCAACAACAGAAACGAGAAACACAACTCAAACAACACGAGTGCCCCTGGACACACAAACAAGGGTGGGGCACTCGATGGCATACTGGCCACAAAGACCAGCAGCCTTGAATGTCCTTAGGCGTGGCCTTTTTATAGGCGTGGCTGCAGCAGGTGGTCGATTGGGGCCAGGCGTTCCAATATCGCACCAATCAGGACCAAGGACGAGCAGCCAACCAGAACCGAGCATGAAACGAGTCCTCCAATCCCAGGCCAGGGCTCACACAGCCAGGTTTCCATGGAGGACAAAGGGAAATTAGCCACACGACCAAAACTAATACAAACTGGAGGGAGATTGGAGGCCTGGGGCCGTAACACAATGAACCTGGCACCTTTAAGTGTCTTGAAATTGCACCCAAGGATGAACCAGACTTGTGCTTCCAAAGACATGACATCGCCATCTGGGCTTTCCCAAATTGTTTAAGGGTGTAGTAATCTGTTTATGTTAACTTTTACATACATACGTAAGTGTATGTAAACTTCTCTCATTCGTCTGGCATTTAACAAATAGAAATATTTTTTAAAATTCAAATTGACCTTTTATGAAGTGTAAACATATGGGTCCCGCAATATTTGAGGTACCAGACCTGCCTGAACAAAGCTGACATGCAGTTTCAAGCAATGTGATATTTGAAAGCAACAGGAACGGCACTTACTGTGGTTTAAAATTGGTATAGTTTTTGCAGGCACTCAATCAAACTAATTTGGACTGTAAACAATTCCCAGCAAATCACTAAATATATGAAAGTGACAGTACAATGATTGCATATTCCATAACTGTAAAAGAGCCCAACTCTTTGAATCCTTATGAACCATTCCTGATCAGTCCATGAGCAGCAGACTGAGTGGGAGTTGCCTGGAAACCTCACGCGCTGTTTGTTAAAGGTGCAGCTTGTAGGATTTACGGGGATTTACTCAAACTAATCAAATATGTTCACGCTCAGAATGAGAAGACGAGAAGGAAATTCATTATGGCCCCGCTTCATGATGTTCGGGGAAATTCATCATGATGTTCTGCCAAAGAGAGTGAAGTCAGTCTATGGGACAATGAGTTCCATCTCACCCTAAATTTGCACTTTTGTTTTTTTACCTTCATGGAAAGATATCATATGGCTACAAAAATAAGCAAAATACACAACGTTAGATCAAGAAGAAAGCTGAATGAAAATGTCCAATATATTGATTAGAGGTGGGCCGTTATCGGCGTTAACGTGCTGCGTTAATGCGAGACTCTTATCGGGCGATTAAAAAAAGCTCTCAAAGCTGGGTTGGGAGCTGGGTCTATACTCTGCAAGCTATGGTGACTTTCACCGTGATATTTTATGGTCAGCACACATTACACGACTTTAATGCCCAATTTCGGACGCACAGGAGAAATGTGAGTGAATATAGCGTCTCCAAAGCGAACACACAGAAGCAGCGGCCAATGACAGAGTGAAAACAAGACAGAAAAACACCGCAGCGCCTCCCTCTTTCAAAACAGCGACATAAACAACTCATTTCATGGCCACAGCCCCACACGAAACAGCGCAACTTTATCACCAAAAGTTCACGAGAGCCTTTTTCAGCTACATTTCAACCGCGAGCAGAGTTTAACCACAGCACTTACTGAGTTTGGAGACGAACTTTACAGCTACTTTTCTACGTCCAGCATCTTCGTGTTGTCGACGTTTATCTCCATTTTGACAGAACTATCGCCAAGTTGAAGCTCGTAGTAGCAGAAGCTGCAGCAGCATGAACTGCGTTGTTGTGACAGTGATCACGTGACACTGTTGACACTGTTGACCAATCAGGAGACACGCACATGTTTCCCACGCTCACAAATAGAGGCCTGTTTTTTCTGATCTGGTAAAATGGCCCAAAAATTAATCTAGATTAATCTAGATTAAAAAAATGAATCTATGCCCACCTCTAATATTGATTGTATTGGGGAATGTAGGATCCGGCTCGAAGGACCAATATTAGGGAATGTAGGACTGTATTATGATTATCTGGAATTCTTCATCAGCTCAACACAATGAATTCGGACACATGGGCAGTTTAAGAATTTAAATTATGTCAATCTGTTACAAATGACATCTGATCTGAAAAGTAACGGGGAACAACGTATTACAATGAGTCAGAGCTATCACACACATAACTGATCACTTTAATCACATTTCTTAAATTAGCTTAGCATAGATTAAGATAAACATAGCCAGAAACTGATAACTGACTAAATATACCTGAAACTATACTAGAAATATTAATTAGCTGTCAAATATATCATTTTAACCCATCTCTGTCACAGACGCAGACATTTGCAACTGACCGTTTAACATTTATGCTGCTCCGTTACCTAGCAACCATGAACTCCTCCCACCTGGTCAACTATAATAGAGAATTTATAAGAGATTGTATTACGCCTTTGAAAATATAAAGGAGTAAAACATGCCCTCAATGTTCGACATTTTGACCTGGGTGGGGCTCGGTCACACTAAAACATGAAACTAACCCACTTCTTTTCCAATTGATTAGGTTCTCATTCTCATTTTGCTTTTTTCAATCAAGAGCTAGTCCTGTGATAGCTTTTTTTTTTTTTTTTTACATCACTTTTCTTGGTGTAACTACAAAATGCAGAGAAATGTAGAAATCTTTTACATCCTCCTTTAATTTGCCTGCATTCTGGCTGGGAGAGCAGCGGTGCGGACTTAACACCGACTACACGGGAGATCTGGGGCCCGAGGATTAGCTGTGGATCAATCTACATAAACCTCCCCCGGAGCCGCTTCCTCTCCTCCTCTCCTTCTCCGCTCCAACTCACGAACATGACAGAAAGGGTGCGCCCCCGGAGAGCATTGTGGGTAATTAAAAAGAGGGCATGAACAGAGGGGTGAGAGGGTCGCGGGCTGGGTGATCACACGAGCCGTGCGGTCCCGTCCCAAACGGCTTCCCAGAACAAAAAGGTCTACTATGTGCTGTTCTGGAGGCAACAAAACGATGGGCAAAAGTTTGAAATTCTGCAAACTGTGAATAAATAAGGAATCCATAGTACATAATGAGGGAAGTATGTCATGCAGCAGAAACTCTGAATTGATTTGCATACTCTACATCAGTGGCTCTCGAACAGTACACAGCGAGTTCCTGAATTACACTGCCTGAGTCCAGATCTTAACCCCATTGAGACTTTGAATGCTTTGCGCAGTGGTCACACTCTCCCACCGCCAATGCAAGATCTTGGTGAAAAATGAACGCAACACTGGATCTTTTGACATCACAGAAGCTTATTACAACAAAGCCACAGCGAAAAAGTGTCATATTCAAAGCTGAAGGTGCTCCAACAAAATATTACAGCTTGTGACCTTTGTTTTGTTCTGACTTTTTTGTTTGGCAGGCGGTGAATTTGTTCTCTGAAGTACCAAGCTGAAATCAGGACTAAACCAGGGCTAAAACTGGACTAAATGACGTCTGAACTAGGAGTAAACTATATCTAAACCAGAAAATCAGCATTACCAAAGCAGATATGAAATGGAATATGTCAAATCTGTGCAGCCGGTGGTTAATGTGTTCTAGATCCGACAATTTTCTCAATATCGCTCATTTTCTCTTCACCCCTTTCACTCTGAACAGTCCCGGAAAAGTCCACGCTGCAGATGACCCTGAGAGTCACCCGAAGAAGCCCAAGTACCACCAGTTCCAGTTCGACAAGAATTTCTCCTCAGTGAAAATCATCAACTGCATCTACATTAGCCATAACAATATGACCACTGACAGGAAAAGGGGAACAGCACAGTGACTGGCATCTATAAAGGGCACAAAGCTTTACAATAAGAGGACAAAGCTCCTGACAGCAGCCGCAACCATAGATACAGACGGCATCTCGTCATAGAAGGGTCCGTGGCTTCGCCGAGGGGGAAAATAGAATCTTTAGAGAAACACAATTTTCCACTCTTTTTTGCCATTTTCTGGTGGAATATCAACTTATTTATCACAGACAAATAAAGTCAAATGTAAATCGGGCCCATATGGATGTTTTCTCACAGCAGATTGTTCAGTAGAAGTGAAAAAAACGGCAGTACTAGCCAGCGCGAGCTAACCGTTAGCATTAGCCCGATGCTAACATGTAGCATCGAGTTAGCATTCTCCGTTATTCATGTATTTATGGGCTGTTCAACCACTTTGCTCCTCCCCATGTCTTTGTATCATTATTTAGTAGAAACTATGTTCATATTTCAGCATCTGTTACAGTAGTTTTTGAATAATTAGAGAAAATATAAATTTTTTCAAAATTGTTTTCCCCCTTAACTGTTTTTAAAAATGACCATATATGGGCGATTCCAGAGATGCCGTCTGTATCTATTTGACCACCGGCTGCACTGTGGCACTTCAATTCCCTGTTTGTGCCCATGTGTGAAAATTAAAGACCGCTGGACAATCTTGAACTAGCAGGTTAGTTGTGGTTAGCAGCAAAGCTGGTGAAACAGTTAACTTGTCCCTGTGTCGAATTGGGATGCAAGAAATGCCTTAAAGTACATATGACACATTAGACACAATTTTTAACACAATTATATTTAAGATTTTGCTAAAGATTGTACCCAGAATTCTTTAGTTTGGCCATTTTTGTGATGTTTATAGTTTAACTTCCTTGTTGGACACTGGCAGGAAGTGACATAGATGAACACTGGTGCCGTGCCAACCATATTAAGACAATGGGAAATGAGTCAAACTGCTGTGTTTACCTCCATCTATGTCACTTCCTGTCAGCAATTTAAAAAGTCAAATAATATGCACGAAAAAAATAAAATAAAACACTTTTGGACTAAGTGCAAATGACAAATTCATCAGTTGCATAATTATCATTTTATTTCAGTGAAGCAGTCATTTTGATGAAGAAATAGATAAAGGTAAAGTTTGACTCATTTCCCATTGACTTAACACGGTTGGCACGGCAACAGTTTGTTTGCCTTCATCCATGTCACTTCCTCTCGGTGTCCAATAAGGAAGTGAAACTTTAAACATCACAAAATTGGCCAAACTAAAGAAAAAATGAGTACTATATTTTGGAAAATATAAAATATAATTGTGTTAACTATGTTTTAGCAAAAAATGTGTCTAATGTGTCATATGCACTTTAAGCGTAAAGTGCACCATAGGTTTTGGAGAGAAGATCATTATATTAGTATGCAAACATTTCAAAGTCTACAAGGCACAAAAGAGTTGGAAGTACAAATAATAAAATAAACTAACCCTATAATAATGCAATGTATTCAACATTCGCTGCATTTCTTACACCTGACTTTTGCACAGTACTGCGCTGAAAGCAGTGGGAGTTCTGTCGCCAACACACAAGAGAACCACCTATTAGCAAACCAAATGTTAATCGCATAGTCTACATTACAATGCCAATCAATACGCAGTGCATTTCTGCCAGCTATTGTTAATGTCATGCTGATGTCACAAAGCCTATAAGCCTACCTTGGTTTCGATTTGCAACACCGAGAGACGACGCGTTACCTCGATCTGTGCAAAGATATGAAAGGGGGAAACATTACAGCGGGTTGTTGTGTGACTCATGCTTCCTTTAGAAAAACGGGGACGGCATGCATACATTTATGTTGCTCTGCATCTTTTCAGGTAATTTAAAAAAATACTGAAGAGTCTTTCTTATGGTGCTGCTTTTCAAAAAGAGTGGATAGGTCATTAAAGGGGAGTGCATGCAGTAAATAGAGGCAAATGCATGAACAGTACTGTGCAAAGGCTTTCAGAAGGTTATGTGGAAAGAGCGTTTTTACAATTGTAACATTCAACACTGAAAATGGAGCGAAGGCAACCGTTATGTTAAGACCTCCACCGTGGAAAAGTACAGCGGTTGATTGCCCACACCTACACCCATTTAAAAGGTATTAAATGAATTGTCATCAATTAAATGGCATTAAATGTAATTAAAAAACATTAAATTGGATTCAAACTGACTATAAAATCTAAATTTCTTGTAGAAATATGACATTGCTCAACCATTTTTATTGTATACGTTTATAAAATACACCAAAATGATGGACCAAACATATTCAGTTGCAGTTTTAGCTGAAATTCACCACCTTTTTTTTTAAAGCTAAAATGTCCCGTATTGTCCTCATTAAATATTTGCATATCTTTTTTTCTGCAACTTGCTTTGGCCGAGCTATCTTGTGACTGGCTGGAGAGGCTAACCCCTGACGGAACCGATGCAAAACCAGGAACAACATTTTCATTGATTCTATGGCAGAAAATGAGATACACTCATCGTTTCTGATTGGCTGTATCAGTTCTCAGTCTGCGTATCTCAGTCAGGATCAGGTTTTTCTTTAAAATGTGTCGTTTGTTTGGTTGTGTTGTTTAGCTGTATTAGCATTGTTTTCTCCATTAATTCCCAGGATTCAGTGTTTTTTATTTATTTATTTTTGCAAGGACAGTGCATATTAACATAACGGTTGGCATTCATCGTTTCACTGTCCCACGTTCAATACAAATTGGTCAGGTGAATGATTTAAAGTGTTTGACAGAGGAAAATCCATGAACAAATGTAGCTCAAGTCTATGCATGCGTTTGAAAAACTGCAAACAGGTTTTTTTCTTTGCTGATATGACATAAGGTCAGTCAACTAAAAATAGATTAAAAAAAATAGTATCAAGGAAATAAGTGTTTTTCCCCATTTGAATACATTGCACTGGGTAAGCCCGGCACAAGATGGCCGGAAGAATTGCCTTTCGTTCCAACATATTACTACGGCCATGTCTTATCTCGAGTTTATTAAAGATCTTTGCCTGAAAACCACCACAATGTAACGACTGAGGTAAGTTCAGAGGCACCTTTTTCACACTCCCTTTAAAACAATTCTTAATACATTCATTAAACATTCACATTTATAATTTGTAAATGCATTTGAGGCACTTCTGGCTTTCCTAAAATGTCCATATTACTCCATAGAATAATTTTGCAGTCAGCCAAGCACACTATACTGAAACCCTTGCACAGTACTGCACAGATAGTGCTTATAGCAGTTATTCACTACACCCCTTGAAGACATAGACAGGTGTAGAGATGCATGATGGGAGCGACATTCTCAGAAAAAAATGTTTCGCTGTAGACTCTGGCTTTGGGCAAATGTCTCACTGAGAGCTGGAAGCTAATATTGTGATGTGTGGAAGGGAAATAAATAGTCGTCAGAGAAAGTGTTTGAGCTAAACCGAGAAGACAAGTGTTTTGGCTAATAATACATGAAGTGGGATATTTGGTCTGTGTATATAAATTAGAAATTATTAGTATTATGTATGAAAATAATTAACATGCATCTTTAGCCAGGGTGCGCCTGAAGCTATAGGCTATTTAGTTTTTATTCATATTTTTAATGAGTGTAAAAGTATATCACAAAGGATAAAATGTTCTGAATGTGCATCAGTCTAACTGCATCATATACCGATGTCATTAGCCAAACTGTTATTGTATTTTAGCAGTTTACCAGGAGAGTTCTGACTATATTGGTGATGCAATGTTTTGACTTTCAAAGGTAATCATACTGTTTCATCAAGTCATATTAAAAGAATAGAAGTTGGGGAGGAAAAAGAGCACAAGATTTGTAAATAGTGTCTCATTTGATGGGCCACTGACAGAATCTTGCGCAGGAGCCATGACCTGGTACTTGTAGCCATTGACTAAGTGACTGATGGACAATTGTTTAAAGTGGACATGTCATGCATATGGAGCTTAAAAATAGACTTTAAAACACTATTTTGGAGTTGTACAATGTATAACTTGAAAATATGTTTCTGCAAGAACAAGCCAAATCAGCATCGTCAGTACGCATGCATGGTAATTTTCCGGTCAAAGCTCACAACTACCCACGGTGTCAACAAAGCCCATTAAAACCACACTGTCATAGTAGAACACCCGGCTATTTAGTGACTATTATGTTGGTAAAAGTTGTTTTACAGTGATATGCCAGGTTCACATTCATTCTCCATTGCAGTGTGACTGTCACCGTGAGCTTAATCAGTGTATGGAAGAGTTTAGCCCTATTCACGAGTGCAATAAAGAAACCTCACAGTGTTGTATATGGAGCCACCATACGCACTCATCACATTTCCTACTGAAGGAAAAGAGCCAGTAAGTTTGACATATGGCTAACTAGTATTGTTATTTGTAACCAATGCGTTTGTTTACTTAATACAACACTAACTTTTTTATTTATTTATTGGTTTAGCAAGGGCCACAAGTTCTTTTTCTCTTCCCAGTAACACTGTGTCCTCGTTTCTTACAGAATTCTTTTAAAACATCGATTTTCAACGCTCAAAATATTCAATATCTGTGTCACACTCGTCATGTTAGCAGTTCAGGATACGATCTGGGTAGTCCTGACCTTTAACCCGGACCAGCATGCTTTGCGCTCGGTAAAATGCCGAATCCGCTTATTAAATGGTAACAATGAAATGCAGGCAAAAGAGCTGTTGAAAGAGCTCCTCCAGCTGGCAGCTATAGGAATCATTTTACTTTTTAAGGTTGGACGTACGGCGTGTGAGCAGCTCCAGCAGTGCGTCATAAACACACGGCTCAAAATTTTGGACTTTAAAAATGTGGAGGACAGTTTTTAGGTTTGAACAATGACGCAAGTGTAATCAGGAAGTCCAGAACGAGGCGCTGACACCATAGAAGAAGAAACAGCTAAATTTAACAGCTTTGTCCGAGTATTAGCTCTAAACTGTGTGAATGTTGTGAAATTCTCCTCCAGGTCTGCCTTTGACGAGGGAACAACATTTAAAGTCCATTTTTGCGTAATATGTCCACTTTAATATGAAGTGACATGCATTAACACATGGAAAGCAAAACAAAAATGCAAAACAGTGTGATGATGTTATAGAATATGCCTTAAACAGTCATTTTAAAGGTCAGGCTGAGGGTTGAGACAGTTTGAACCTCTTTTGCAAGAAAATGTTCACACGTTTTCAACACGTGGCTTCAGCGCGGAACAATCCAGTACAATACAATATCCAGCCTGCGGTGAACTTTCTCTCCCAGGTGATATCCATGTTCTTAAAATAAAGTGACATTTATCAGAGGAGGAAAGTGTCTCACACCTCGCCGCGGTTAAGTTCGTGAGACTTTCATAACACGGCTCTATAAAAGGAGTTAGAGTCGGTCAGCGGTGGCATGCCAGGTTAATAAATTTGATCTACTTACGCACGGGTCCGTGATTACTGGGGATACCTGTGGAGACACAAAAACAAACAATACTTCGTTAAACTTTGCAATCATCATATTTCAGTAGCTTTGTTCGCAGTCTGGCAAGCACTTGTTCGGCCGCTCTGTTTGTTGATTAGCTGATTCAGAAAACACGAGGGGCACCGTGTCCAGCGTTCGCCTCTGTCTGATGATAATAACAGGTCTGTACTCTTTGCCAAATGTCAACAGAATTAAGCTACGGCCAAAGGATTTGTTGAGAGGCACAGAAAAAAAAGAGGGAAAAGTTTTCACAAAGCTTGTGATTAGAGATATGTAATGAATGGGTTGATGTGCGGGAAGTCATCGAACCGCAGTCTGAAAATTGTAAAACGTGTTTGTAAATTCAGAAATTGGCTCAACTCAAAGAACTGCAAGGCATCTGTAAAATGATTATTCCTTGTCTATACATGCGTTTCCAATGACATCATGCATAGTTCCGGCAGCCATTTTGAATACCGAAGTAGCATTATGCAGTACTACAACATGAAACAATATCTCTACTCAGGATGAAAATGAAAGACAACTGATTGACAGTTGCATTTTTATGTACTCATAATCATTGCTCAAGAAGAAATCAGTAAAACACGGCCCCAGAGACGGACGTTTATGTGACATAAGCAGCAAATGTGGCACAGATGTAGCAGCGAGCTACACTAGGATTTACTAATGATCTGCCTCACTCTGAAGACTAAATTAACACATCAAAAAACACAAAAAGCCTAGAGAATACCTTTCTCTGTGATTTTTACAGTTTGTCATGTCAACAGTCTCAGTCAGTGTTTAAGCTGCTCAAGACGTTAGCATGCTATCGGTTAGCAACTGTCATCAATCAGCTATCAATGGCTTCAACACGATAAACATAAAATCTGTGGCTCACGTCTATGAACACTGAGGAAATACTACAGTAACAGCTCAGCTCTAACCTGTCACATGTTGTATCCAAGGCTAGATGTTTGGAGTGTGGTTCAGAGGTCAGAGCTGAGCTGTTGAATCTACATGCTAGCATCTTGAGCAGCTTAAACACCGGTTTCTTCACATAAATGTGCATCTCTGGGGCCGTGTTTTTTACTCTAATCATCTTGAACAATGATTACGAGTACATAAAAATGCCACTGTCGTTCAGTTGTCTTCCATTTTGATCCTGAGTAGAGATAGTGTTACATTTTGGTATTTAAAATGGCCGCCATAACAACAAAGTCACATGACTGAAAGGCATGTATATGGTACTTTTCTCTATTGTATTGCTTGCACATTTTCAAGCTATTTGCATCTTACTGTTGGTTTTTAAGAGATGCTGCAACCACTGAATTTCTCCAGTGTGAAATTGCTAAATGTTATATAATGTTATGATATTTTAGGACCATGTCATTCTCAGTGCAGTTCCCCACCACTCCTCGCCTTAGATAACCTATTTATTCAAGCCAAGCCCCTTCCGCACTGTTTGTCTGAAACTGTCCCCACCCTCCCTCCCTCCATGTCTGTTTTATCTTTCAGCGCTAATTCTCCTGCTCCAGGGGGGAACCTCCTGAAGAGCCAAGTCCACACCTTTGACGGAGCTCCCACCCATAATTTCACCCAGACATCACCAGCTCACAGTCACAGCTAATAAGTTAAACTGCACCTTTTGTTGTGGAGTGGTTTATGTGAAGGAAAGTCATGTTCTATCTTATTTTAAAGGGACTACAGAGTTTAATAATGCTAAAATTATGTATTTTCCTCCCCCTACATGTTCCAATGTCCTAATGTGTAGAATGAGCTCAGACCTGTTCACCACAACTGCCTCTAAAATCCTGCACTGTCACTCAAAAGCTTAATATAGAAGGTGCAGTATGACCTGAGGTGGCAGTAGTGAGTATAAAATTGCATCTAGCTGCTTTAATGAGCACTTAATCTTTAAGATTTTGGTCGTTTTGGTTGATACCCCTTAAACGTTGAGCAAATTGAAAAATGCTTTGAAGTCTGTTGCTTTATTATTTCAAGTTCAGTCAACTTTGTGAGATAATATGGGGCCACAGCTGACAGTTCAAATCTAGTATCCTCTCTCTGTTGCTGTTTGAAGACAGAAGAAATCATTGTCTACATGAGCTTGTAAAGAGTGGTTCTCAACTGGTGTGGCTTCAGGGAAAATTATACATCGGAATTTACACTTTAAAGGTGCATTATGGAACTTTTTATGTGAAAAACAATACTTTCTATTAGTGCATATTTGAGCTTTTAGGGACCAGCGGCTGTATGTGTGTTTAGCATGGCACTTTGATTTTTTCCAGGATGAATTGTTTTTAGAGTTTCTTGTAGGTTTTCTCTGCATGACCGAGCCTCTCACCAGAAAACCTACAAAACAATTGATCCTGGAGCGTTGAAGGGAATTGTGATCAAAAATAAAGGTGCTTTGCTGGCCACCCATACAGCCAGTGGGTCATAAAGAGTTCAATTACACACACATATAATATTTTATTGTCACATAAAAAGTTGCATAATGCACCTTTAACTTAAAATATATGGGATTTTGGCATTTTTAAAATTTATTCCATCCATCCGTCCATTTTCTTTCACTTGTCCGTTGCTGGGTCGTGATCACATTGCACCAGTCACCCTATGGCTCCTCCTGCAGGTGGTGGGTCCACGGAAGGACGACCTCACGATTCTAACCGGGCCTGTTGGTCTCTCATAAGGGGATTCTGAACCGTTCTTTATCTGACCCGTCACCTCGGACCTGTTTGACCTGGGAGACCCTACCAGGGGCACAAAGCCCCCGACAACAGAGCTCCCAGGATCATTCGGGTGCTCAAAACCCTCCACCACGTTAAGGTGGCGTTTCCTGGAGGGGCTTTTTTATTTGTTACATTTTAATATTTTATAGCAAAGTAGTATTTGTTGGTAGAGTTCAGTTGATTTAGACATTGATTATAAATTCTTCGATTAAAATTTTCAAAAAATTTGCCTATGACCTACTGAAAATGGTCCCGACCCACCAGTTAAGGACTTTTTACCTGACTAATTTTCTGATGATGAGATCTGGACTGTGTTTGGGACATTTGAGATGCATAAATTAATAGCTATTTATTTTTTTATATTCAAAGAATTTTAAGATTAGATGGAAATTCAACATACTGTATTGTAGCTGTATCTGCTGTGTATGTACCATATAGCCTTTCCATCTCCCTCTCACCCCTTGCTAAGACACTCTTTACTCTCATTGTCAGGGCCAGTTAAGACATAGAGCATGTATCTGGCACAAAACCCTGAATCACCGTGAAGTGATGAAACAAGATGCTTGAGCTGCTGTTATGAGCCATAACCGAGCAGCTTCACTCCGATACAGTGACACAGAGAAGTGTAGGTTGTACAGGTTTCCCTTTTTTTGTGTGTGTGAGAGAGGGAGCTCCTAATTAGAGCGCTGGCCTTTAAAAGTCACCTACATTTGCTGCTGGTGTGTTTTACAGGAGTTTCATCACTCGGACCTGACATTACAGTAAATGGCAGTAAGTCACAGGATCAGGAGTGGCCGGTGTTAATGCCAGGCGTGAACCCACTCAACGCGGCAGTCACACATAAATCTGAGAAGTCACGTATGATCGAGTGCGAGGAACTGCACTGAAAAAGGGGAACGATTCTGAAAAAAAAAGATCAGTAAATATTTTCCACCTGTCCTCTGTTCTGGTGGTGAATATTCCGCTGCGCTCCCCTTGGATGCGGCGTATTTATGTGCTGTTAATGTCAACAAGCCACAAACTCCAAACTCAATGTTATTAGAGCACGATTAGTCCTTTTCACTTTCCTGAACCGCTTTCACTGAGCCTCGGCTGTTTCTGTACACTGTTCTCAGCCTTTTCATCCCATTGTTACCATTTGGCTCTCTTTACAGAAACACTTGACGGGTGCACAGGAAGAGAAAAGGAAAAAGGAGAGCGAGAGACTGTTGCGGAGCGAAGGAAAAGCAAGGATTTTCCCTCAATTGTTGTGCTGTTGTAGAAATGCTTGAAGAATGGCGGTGTTTCGCAGAGTCTGATCAAACCCCGGTCTGAACTCTTTGTGACCTCGAAACCCTCATCTGAAAATGTAAGATGAGGAAACAGATCTGTGCCATATTTATGTTCACTTGACTGGTTCGCTGGTCGGAATGCAACGTTGAGATTATTTTACGTTTACTTAAGAGCTACTAAAATGCAATACGATTTGGTAAAGGTTAGACATGCACCTATCCAGCTTTTTCGCTACCAGGGTTTTGAGTATCTGCCGATCTTCCGATATTTACCAATACAAAGAGACTCTTAAAAGTGTCTTTCTCTGAGTGAAAAATTTAATTGACTCTTTTCTCCATTTTAAGATCAAAAAAGTCATATTTTATTGTCATGATATTATGGATCAATTGTCAATTATCTGTTGATAAACTAATGGATAAACTTTTAACAAGGATCACTGGACTTTTCTACACTAAATATCCTTGGGTGCATGACAGGCTTTAAGTTACATTAATATAAACAACTCACATGAAGTGATATGATCATAACAAATATGTTAGATCAGATATTTCTTAAACTAAAATACACTTGGCTTTAGCAGTGGTTATTTTATTGTATTAGGCTTCTTTAGGTATTTCTATCATAGTTTCTGACCCAGCCTTGATTAGTTTTCGTTAGCATGCACCCGCTAGCTTTAGCATGCTATTGCTAGCGCAGCATTTTGTGCTGCGAGATTAGATCAAACTCAGCGACTGAATTCTCCTAGTTTTTAGCTTTACGATGATATGCAGCATGCCCATATTCACTTAGATTTAGTTGGTGAAAGTTTTTTTTAAGGGAGCCAAAACTGGTATCTGTTCAGTACCGGATTATGAAGTCCAGGGGTGTCCAAAGTGTGGCCCGGGGGCCAAATGTGGCCCTCAGACCAATTTTTGGTGGCCCTCTGCCTTTTTGCTGAATCGGGACACATCATCAGAGATGGTCCTTTTTCTTTGAAATGTAATAATTTCACACAATTCTAACCAAACAACTAACCTTTTACTGTGAGACAGAGCTGGCATGAAGGTTTTGAGCATAAATAAAGGTGTGGGGCGCAATTTAAACCTCTGCTAGTCAAAGGTTTTGCGGCACTAACTACCGATCTATGGCCCTTCACCCTGTGTACGCTTCAGTATGCGGTTTTCCAGTATCAGCTCCGATACCAGCACGGATCGGTTCATTGCTAGTAAAGGTCCAACATTTCAATACTTGACATGTCACTGTAAAATGCTGCAAGCTTTAAAGCTAAACTACCTTTCTAGAAACAATAGAGTTCAGGAATGTGATGTCATATCGCTAAGCATTATGGGATTAGCAGTAGGGATTAGTTCACATTAAAACACTTGGACACCACAGTGTGTTAGATGTATTTACCAGCAGTAACTCAGCAGCTAACAGAGTTGTTCCAAGGCAATTTTATCCACTTTTTATACTGTTTTTAACCAATTAGTTAGTCAATGGAAATGTATGCTACCAGCTGCAAAGATGGCGGATCTACATGGTAACCGTATATTTATTTTTAGGATCAATATTAAGAGCGCGAAGCTGGCTAATCAGCTGTTAAAAGCTGTACCTTTTCAGTTTATAACGTTTTAGACACATTTTCAATTTAACCTGGTATGTTTTATGTCCATGAGTCGGCACATACAGTAGCTGACAGAAAAGCAACAGAAGAGCGGGAAAAATGTGACAAAAACGCATTCAAAAAGTGACGAAAAAGCAATGGAAACCCCCCCCACAAAAGTGACGACAATGCGGCAACAAAGCAAGGAAAAAGATCAGTAGCTTTCAAATGAGACGTGGCACTGGCCTGTAGGCTGTAAGCTCCAGTCGAGAAGCTTTTAGATTTGGGTAAAGCTGAACTGGAGAAAAGTTTTGGGGAAAATTGATGCTAAAAATAAATGGGACTATTTTACGTCGGATCCAGAGACGTGACCGGAAGTGGGTGGGGACTGTTGAGCTCTATATCAATAAATTACAGATAAAATACTTTCAGCATCATATGCACAGATAAATAGGGCTTCTTTCAGCCTTTGTCAGAGTTGAGGCCTGTCTCACGTCACTTCACAGCACAGACCAAAAAACAAATAACAAAAGACCAACATCAACATCAGTCCATAGTTCACCTCTTTTTGCCAGGCCAGAAAAAGCATTTGCACTTGTCTAGATCAAACTTGAAAATCCCGCATGTCCTCGCAAATTGCTCAGGTGGCAAACCCGCTCTTCGCCCTCCTCCGCTCGCTGCCCTTAGCAACATGGAGTCCCGTTTTTTTGGACAGCGATTTATTAAATGAACGATCGCTGAGGCCTATATATATCTCTCTCTATGGCCTCCTGTTTAAAAATGTAACAGACCGTGCCTTGTTCTGCGGAGATTGATGACTTTGAGGAAGACCTTATGACAAATGAAAGCTATTAAATTCTAATTACAGTTAGCAGGTATAAGCATTTGTCTCAATACAAAGTTGAGTTGCATGACTAATTGCAATCGAAATCACAATTTTGAACCGTCTCAAACATGCTCTGAAAAGCACGTGGTTCTCCTTCGTATCTGAGGCAGTAGATTATTACAGCTGATGAAGAAAAAAATCTCTCGGGTTTACTCAAACTTGTGCAAAACACTGCTCATGATGAGCGAACATGGGCCAGATATGTGCCAAAATGTTGTGTCCTCAAACGGCACTGCACTGAGCCAAATCTGGACCACAATTTGGCCATGAGAAGGCCAGATCTGGACCACCTTCTGATAGTATGATGTACTTCCGGCTAAAAGTTGGCCGTTCTGTTCTGGATTTGATGTGGGCCAGATAAGGTAACTGAATGCAGACCGCCTTTGTGCCGATCATCCACGCAGTATGTCAGCCAGATGAGCTGAAAGTAAGTCATGTGGGCCAGATATGTGCCAAAATATTATGTCCTCATACGGTACTGCACTGAGCCAAATCTGGACCACATTTTGGCCATGAAAGGGCCAGATCTGGACCACCTTTAGGTAGTATGAAGTTGGCCCTATTCTGGATTTGATGGATTGGATTTGGGCCAATAAAGGTAAACCGAATGTGGACCACCTTTGTGCCGATCATCCACGCGGTATGTGGGCCAAATGAATGTGTCTGATGTGGGCCACAACTGGCCCATACCAATTTTGCTATCTTGGAACATAACATAATTAAAAAGTAGATTTTGCACATAAATTGCTAATCACAAAAAGTCTTATTCCTGTGCTTTACGCACATAGAGACTTTGATCTTGCAATATAACGGGCTCGTGCCGAAAATATGAATAATTTGGGACAAAAATACGCTCATTGAACACCTGGGGACTTAATATTTCTACGTCACGTCGTCGTGGCACATTATTGCGTTTTATGCCGCGGCCAAACAAGTGCTTATATTGCCTTTGATACGGGTTTCATCAGTCGGGTGCGGATGCGGTCCAAGTGCCGCATGAGTTTTTAATAACGGCCTGTCAATCTGGCGGCCCCTCCGCTCTGCAGGGAGACTTATAAAACAGGAGAGGTGCAGGGGTAAATCCAGCAATATCTCGACAGAGTCCCGAGACGAGCGCGCAAACAAACTCCCACATGCAATCAAGAGGGCCGCATGCCAACGTGCCGGGACGCACTGCTCGGACAGCAGAGAGAGAGAGACGGACGGGGAGAGTGATCTGTGCTGAGGCTTACTTACTGGACGACTTCTTTGTACCATTAAAATAAAAAATGTGTGCATACATTTAGCTGTGTGGGTTAAGTAAAAGAAAAAACGTTCATCCTGGCAGCAAACAAGCTTCTTCCACGCTTACCGTTAGCAATGGAAAAAGTTTCTGCAATTTAGATTTAAAATTCCCATCAAAGAATGCTCCTTGCCTGAATGTGGCTGTCAGTTCACTGCGCAGTTTGCCCGGAGTATTGTATATACGTATAAAACTATATTCCTCGCATTTACTTTCCAGAGATTGATTCAAGGCCAGCTCTGTTTGCATCTAGTGCTGAATGACTTCTATGAAAGCAGTGGTAATGCATAGAAATAAGGCAGCAAGCTGTGTCGTGCCACGGTGTTTCAATGAGCATTTTTAATTTGCTCACAAACTGGAACACATTCTCTCCCTATAAAGTAAGTATTTGCTCTCACTGAATGAGAGACCGGGATCGTGGCATCTGCATGGATGAATCTACATTTGCAGCACATTTTACGGAAAGTCTTATGACAATTTCACAGTTTCATAGATAATGGCACTTCTCATTAACACAAACTAGTGTATGTTTGTTGCCACAGCCACCTCAGGGCAGTCTGACATAAGTGCCAACTCGATCACAAAAAATAACACATTCACATGAACACAGTTATACTTCAAGTGCAATATGACACATTAGACGCCACCAAAACATAGTTAACACAATGTATATTTATATACATTCCCCAGCTTTCTTTAGTTTGAACATATTTGTGATTTCGTTTTTTTTGTGATTCCTTATTGGACACTGACAGGAAGTGACATAGGTAGAGGCAAACAATTTGAAGCTGTTGCCGTGCCAACCATGTTATATCAATGGGAAATACAATACGTTCGTAAAGTGTGACATCACACACAATATTAAGCTGCTTCCAGATCTGAAATATTGAGCGTTCCATCGACAAACAGCAAAACAATATCTGAATCTCCTGCTGAAATAAAAGGCCAAAAACTGTTTTACACCTAATTACAATAATATAGCTCACCATTTCTACAGGCAAATGAACAAGCCTTCATTGTGTATAGAAAAAAACCCTCAGAAAAATAATTAATAATATTGCATTTACCTCAGAGTAAATGCAATATTTCTGTGTGATCAGATGTTTAGTTTAGTTGATTGGTTTATCTGGTACGGACAGTGCATGTTAATGAACAAGCCACGCCGGATTGTAGCCTTGGGCTAATTTCCATCCGTCGTCCCCCATGGGCACTCTCAAGCACACTCTCATTCATCCTGACCTATTGTACATGTTTTTAGTGGTAGGGGAAACCGTAGTACCCAGAGGAAACCTACATTGACACGGGGAGAACATGTAAACTGCACAGAGAAAGAGCCCTGTGGTCGATTCTACAGCAGGTTAAAATCACCTAAATCCCAATATAGTGAAAACTCCGTTGGACCCGGGAGTAGAGCGATGACATCATCACTCAACAAACATATGGAACATTACCCCCGATCTATGTCACTTCCTGTCAGTAGCTTAAAACATAAATAATAAAATGACTTTTCTGCCCAACATTTCTTCATTACAATTGCTGCTTCACAGAAATAAAATTCTAAATACCGCTTACAACACATGTTATGCCTTCAAAAGCATTAAATCCTGTCATATGCACTTTAACAAGGACATACTGGCAGGATGCGCTCTGGTCGGAGCAGGAATAGAACAGCCAAACTGATCTGAACTCTTGATGCCCTGATGAACATCCTGCCTATATTATACACCCGCAGTTCCTCGGATCTTTGTCCACTCCACTGCACACTTTGTGAGGGCTTTTAGCTATTTTGTATCTCACCGTACTTGAAGAGCACCCGTTGCTGTTTATACCTACACGGATCACGACCCAGCACACCTGCTAGTTTTTACCCGAAGAACAGCCAAACCATTTTTTGCTTTATATGAAATCAGCAAATCACTAAGAATCACTAAGAATCCCTGTAAGTCACTGACAAACTGAATGAAAAAGTGAACTGAATGAAGGATCTACTGCCTCCTGCTTCGTGTCTGAATCTGTATGAACTGAGACCACAGAAGACCTGGATCTGCCTCCATCTGGACTCAGGACCCCCTCCATACCCCGCCCCCCCCCCATCACCACCGCATGAACAATAACACACGGCGACACACACAGCAGACCCCGCAGCTCCTCCTCTATTAGATTTATGGAGGCAATGAGCCCCCGCCTCCGGCTCAGGGATTTGATGAATGTGCCTCCGCCGCCGTCCAAGATTATAATGGGGATAATGCAAAAGAGCACCTCCTGCCTCACAAATACCACGCGAGCGGCGATAGGGAAACGCTTACTGCACCGATGAGCGATTGGTCTTCATTTAACACTAAATAAATAGAGCGGTTAAGAAGATATGCACGCGTTGACATTCGGCGAGAGACGCTACGGGCAACAAGACAATAAGCCGCTTTTCCAGGGCGGGCGGAGAGAAGCGTTTATCTGTAGGAAGGAGAAAACGTGGGAAACAAATGCAGCGACAATAGACGAGTGTTACTTGCATTGTCGAGGGTGATGATCAGTCAGACGGAAGACAGTAATTTACAGATGTTGGTGGAAAAGTACACAGAGCCTTATATGGATCACAGTTCCTGCAAAATAGTTTCTTTTGTGACATGGCACCTGTTACATCTCCTCCTTTTATACCCGGCGCAGGTATATAAAAGGTTTGCGATGGTATTCACCTGTGGAGTTCCCCAGGGGTCGATTCTGGGGCCCCTCTTGTTCAATTTGTACATGCTTCCATTGGGTCAATTGATATCCAGTAACAATGTGTCCTATCACAGTTACGATAAACGATACTCAGATCTATTTTTCGCTGACAGTGGGTGAACGTGGGCCTGTAGATTCACTGTGTCACTGTATCAAACAGATTAACGTGCGGATGCAAAACAACTTCCCCCAGTTAAATAGAGATAAAACTGAGATAATTGTTTTTTGGCCCACAAAAACACAGAGAGGTTGTTATTGGTCGTCTTGAAAAGCTTTCACTGGGACCGGAAAGTCAAGTTAGTACCTTTTCACTTATCTGTATTTAAATAGGGAAAACGTGGAAGAGCTGCCAATACAGATATGCTCTTCCTTAAGGGGCAGAGCAGGCTCTACTTCCCCCGGAGACTGCGGTCCTTTAACATCTGTCAGAAGCTGCTGCAGATGTTTACCATATCTATCTATCTATCTATCTATCTATCTATCTATCTATCTATCTATCTATCTATCTATCTATCTATCTATCTATCTATCTATCTATCTATCTATCTATCTATCTATCTATCTATCTATCTATCTCCTTTTGCGTAACTGCAGCTTCTATATTAAGCTTGTGCATGACGGCACTTCGGACCCGAAGTAACAACTATTTGAGTGACAGTGCAGGATTTTAGAGGCAGTTGTGGTGAACAGGTCTGAGCTCATGCTACACATTAGGACATTAGTTATTGGGTTAGCTGCCCTCCAGGTGAATCTTTAAATGTATTTATATATTTGCCTGCAACTAAATAGAAGATTGATCAAGGATCAAATTGAATTAACTGAGGAAAACCAATTCTAGTTTTAGGCTTTTGTGCAAATGTGCCAATTCAGTGATGTTGGGATATACAGTGGCTCCTTGCGATATTTTGTCACCTAATTTGGCAACATATTGTGCAGCCTTAGATGTTACTATTGTTTGAGAAATATCGGAATGTGCACAGTAAAAAATAAACTGCAAAATGCAAACACTTTCAGTCTTTCCATTCAAGCACAAATTCTGCCCACAGTAGATGAAGAAGCACAGTATGATGCAGTTTACTTTTGGTTTTAGTAGTTCTTTACACGTCTATTTTCTAAAAACTCAGCATTGTCCCTCCACCCGGAACAGAACAGCTATGAAAAACACATTACTTCAAGCAGAGAGAAGATCGATCAACCATTTACATGCTTATTAGCTATCAATATTTTCTTGGTGAATGGATTAACGAGGAGTGCACAGCAGCAGATTGAAAATTCCTCCAAAATCAGAGCCCTTCATTGTTATTAGATGAGCTGCTTCGTGAATCAGCTATTCCAACAACATCATAACCAGCCCATACTCACTAGTTAAACTTCTGGAACACATTTTACCTATTTGCAGTGAGCAGTGCTAATGTATGTGCTTTACAAAAAAAAAAAAGTATTTATTAATCCTCGCTGTGCACTCTACCACTGGGCTGCATTGAAGTGGGCGATTTGCATGGCTCCGGGCTCCCTCTCATTTGTCCTGAGGCTTCAGCCGGGAACGTTTGTGAGTGCAATAAGTGAAATTACACACTTAACTTCTGCAGCAGTTGGAACAGGAGTGTGTTGCATGAACTACAAGGATCCAGGTTGAAATTCATGGATCTAAAACACGTCTTTCAAATGGCTATTTAAAAAAAAGTCGTTAAGAAGTCACACGGGCTGTGTTTAAGGTGACGCCATTCTGCTTATTTCTGAGGCTCCAGGAGAGGAGTGAGACTTGCCTGTTTTGTTTAGGTGTGAGGAGGCTGTAAATATAGTGTCACCAAATAAGTAGAATTAATACATATATAAGCATTTATTTTATTGCAGTCGTCTCCAACTCATGTCCATGGAGATATTGACTAAAGGTAGCCAAGTAATAATAATAATAATGTATTTATAGGTTTCGTACCACTTGGCCATTCAAAGTACCATCCTCAATGGAGCGACCTGTAGGACCCACCCACCTCCAAATGTGGAGCCACATCTAATCTAATCTAAGGTTAATGGTCAGCATCACCTGACTGGGGGATTAAACTATCGTTTTTAGCGTTAAGGGAAACTGGAATAATTGGAGGAAACCTACGCAGACACAGGAAAAAACATGCAAACTCCACACAGAAAGACCCCATAGTACTGGGAATCGAACCTGGGACCTTCTAGCTGGGAAGGACGAGGGCTAAACCTCAATAAAAGTTCAGGAAAAAAGTACAATTAAAAACCAACAGCATAAGAGTCAGCAGCAGACAGATACTATAGCATTTAATAAATAAATAAAAGCCAAACATTAAAAAAGTGTTATTAATTTAGTCAAAGGGAGTTGGTCATTTTATGCTCACTACTGCCACCTCAGGTCTTACGCGTAACTGCAGTCTCTATATTAAGCACGTGCATGACGGCACTTCAGACCCGAAGCAACAACTTTTTGAGTGACAGTGCAGGTCTGGGCTCATTCTACACAGTAGGACATGGCTGGAACATGTAGGGGGAGGAAAATACTTAGTTTTAACATTTTTAAACTCCGTAAAGTCCCTGTAAAGCTGATGACCTGATGTCAGATAAAGTGTAAGGTTGGGGCATAAATCCTAAAAGCAGCATCACCGATTTTTTAAATACAAATTTCTTGGGATTCCAAGCAGCTATGTCAGATGATGGCAGTGCTCTGGGTTGAATGCTTTTAGCATATTGGCAATAAAAGTGGGGAAAATGTGAGATTTAGGCTGGTTCTTCATCCTAATCCATTATTGCAAAAATTGCAAAGGAGTATTGCTGGCAACAGTATAAGCCTTCAAACAAGTATTTTGCCCAGTTCCTAGAAATGAGCAGTCTGTCCCCCATATTCAGCCGTGTTAAAACAGACAATGTACTGAAACCAGGACTAACTAACAGTTTGACCTCCAGGCCGTAAGAACTGTGGAAAAAAGGTTTTAGCTTCAGTGATAATGTACTGACCTGAGGTTTATTGTACAATGACAATCTTCTTGTCTTAATCATAATTTCTTTTTATAATTCCTTTTAGTGCTATTTCCAGCAGTAATAATGATAAGGGGACTGTTTTTTGTTTGCTACCAGGAGCTCTAAAACCATTTCCAAGTAGCTTCCCGAGGTCTTCTCACATTTCTCCGTACACTTGATGAGTCAGATTTGATCACTCTCTTGGCAAAACAGAGCACATCAAGTCACATGCACAGATGGATTGTCTCTTTGTGCGCTAAATGACTGAGTTTTAACACAATGGACATAATCTGCAAACATCGGAAAGCATTAGTTAGAAAGTGAATCTATTTCGCTCTGAAGACAGAACTTTGGAGACACAGTGACAAATGAGCCGGTGTATCTTTACTCACATATATTGGCGGTTCCTTTGGGGATGGGCAGGTAGGAGCCCACACTCCAGGCGCGCCCGTGGTAGTGCCTCTTACAGCGGCTGCAGTCCGGACCCGTCGTGTTGTGTTCGCACTCACAGCCCAGCTTCCCCTTGTCAAACACGCAGCTGTTGGCGTGGAGGTTACACTTGCACCTGGGACACAAGGATGACAAGGAAACACAGACGTTAATATGGGGCAGTATGGGCTGAATCAATAGACTCTGTAAGGAGCGGGAAAAGCTGGTGTTATTACATGTTTATTCATGTTATTGCTGTTGTAGACTTGAAGGAAAGGGATGCTGAACTCATTTTCTGATATGATTGTTTTTACAAAATTATAGGGAACCATTTTTTTTTAGGTTGCCTTTAAATAAAATATGGTCAGTATTCTCAAATGTTAATGCCAGTGAAAGGAAGAAGAAGATGAGGAAGAAGGAGGAGAAGGACAAGAAAGAGAAGGAGGAGGGAAGGAGGAGAAGAAAGAGAAGGAGGAGGAGAAGGAGAAGAGGAAGAAGGTGGAGAAGAAAAGGAAGAAGGAGAAGTAGAGGAAGAAGAGGAAGAAGGAGAAGAAGAAAAGGAAGGAGAAGAAGGAGAAGAAGAGGAAGAAGACGAAGAGCAAGGAGAAGAAGAGAAAGCAGAGGAAGAAGGAGAAGAAGAGGAAAAAGGAGAGGAAGAAGGAGAAGAAGAGGAAGAAGAGGAAGAGGAAAAAGGAGAAGAGGAAGAAGGAGAAGAAGAAGAGGAAGGAGAAGAGGAAGAAGGAGAAGAAGAGGAAAAAGGAGAAGAAGAGGAAGAAGGAGAAGAAGAAAAGGAAGGAGAGGAAGAAGGAGAAGAAGAGGAAGAAGGAGAAGAAGAAGAGGAAGGAGCGGAAGAAGGAGAAGAAGAGGAAGAAGGAGAAGAAGAAGAGGAAGGAGAGGAAGAAGGAGAAGAAGAGGAAGGAGAAGAAGAAGAGGAAGGAGAGGAAGAAGGAGAAGAAGAGGAAGAAGGAGAAGAAGAAGAGGAAGGAGAGGAAGAAGGAGAAGAAGTAGAGGAAAAAGGAGAAGAAGGAGAAGAAGCGGAAGAAGGAGAAGAGGAAGAAGAAGAAGAGTGCGCCCTCCTCTCTCCACCGGCTAGTGTGGAGAGAAGAAGAAGTAGAAGAAGAAGAGGAAGAAGAAGCTCTTGTTGATAAAACTTACTGTATCCTATCCCTATCCACTTGTGATCTATTGTCGCACCCTTTAAGTACGGGATTCCGCAGTTCTGTCTCCTTGATGGTGTCAAAAGTCAAAATACCATTAAAAATCTCCATAGACACAAAAAGAACAATTGTCATGAAACCTGATAACTCATGGACAGCACGAAACATTTTAAACAGGAAATTCATCCAAAATGTATCAAGAATGACCTGTTGAGGTTTTGACTATGTGCAGTATACTCTACAGTGCCAGTGAAAACAATGTTATGAAAAATATGGTCACAACCTCTGTAAACTGCTATGTAAATGGTGTCATAACATTTCTGCCCAAGTTATGTTTCTGTCTCAATCCTGAATCGTTTTTGTCAGCACTTGTTACATGTTTATTTGCACTCCTCACAGTTTTTGACAGCGGTGAATTAAAATCCCGCTGGGTTATCTGACTCCAATCATGCCTCGGCGATGCTTCATTATACAGCAGATAAAATTAATAAATATAACCAGCACAGCCTCGTTTGTCGCTGCCTCTGTGGAGAACAGCGTCGCGCCGAAAAAGGTCATTTTTGCCGCTCGCCGACAAATGAAAGACACTGTGAAATGCTCACTAATTAGGCTCCAGACAGCGATCTGATAACGGAGTAATGGCGGCGGAAAGCGCTGCTAAGTTTGAGATCGGCTCCTTTTTTTTTTTTTATTCTTCAAAGTTTGGGGTGCTATTTGGAGAGAGAGAGGCTCCGGGCTGGACACCCTGCCGGCCAAAAGCGGCGTTATTAGACAGCGAGAAGCAGAAATCCTGACAGACAGCGCTGACAGGAGACAAGCAAAGAAAAGGCCTTCCAACAATGAGGCCAACACTCACCGCTGCTATGGACCATATGGGGAGAATGAGCAGGGATTGTCAGATGAGCGTGAGGGGAAAAGGAACGGGCGTACAGTTGGAGTTTGAGGCTCAAAACAAAGCTGGACAAACATGTTGGGCTGCTGTGCAATTACACCGAAATACAAAAGAATAGTGCAATTTACACTCCAAGCACAAACAGTCAAAACTCACTGTATTCTCCAAATCTCCATTTTCCAAAGCGGAGTTCAGTTTTATGTAAAAATAAATATATTCAATTGTATTGTAATCGCAGTTTTGATAGAGTCTGTGCCTTATTTCATTATATGTCTCCAGTCAGTCACAATTTATAAAGAAATTCTGTTTCCATTTGAGAACACAGAGAGTCCCGGGAAAAACAATAAGCTTGCTTGATGACATTCACAAAAAAATGTCCACCCAAAAGAGTAAATGTCAGGGCTGCTCAATTATAGAAAAATAATAATAATCACGATTTGTAATAATTGAAATCACAAAATTAATATTATTTGTTGTCTTTAAAAAAAATCGTTCTTTTATTTATTTATGAATCTAAATATCGTCATTGGTCAATGGAAAAAAGCCCAAATTATATTTAATATGTTCACATTTCTAAGCTAATCCTCTATTGAGAGATCCCTGTATCCCCTGCCCCCTGCTGGTCAGCCCACACACCTGCCCAAGCAAACCAAGCGTGCGGTCTGATGACATCATCACACAGCGCTGTTTGTTTATGTCGGACCAAAGCGTGAGCCAGTATCATGTGGAATGCGAAGGGAACCAAAACAATCATCCCGACGCTCATGAAGAAGAGTTTTAGACTCTTCTACACAAAACCAGCGCCGGGGAAAAGGATATAGAGGCTTCTAAACTTCTGTTCCCTTTCAGCAAAAGGTGAACACTTATCAGTAGCGATTGTTCAAGATACGCATAAAAAATATAAAAATGGTCCGCGACAAAAACATAAGTTCTGTCCCGCAGCTGGATGGACTTTCTGTGCTTTGGCTGGACAAGTGGGTGGGCATCCTTAATAATCGCTATTTTCGTAATCGTTTAGTTTAACAATCGAAATTGTGATTGCACAGACCAAAATTGAGCTGCCTCCTGCAAATGTATGTTCACCCCAAAAAACAACCATTTACAAACCATCATGAATGAGTGAAAAATAAAAAGATAAACCATCGTGACTCTTTTAAGACGGTTGTTTTTGCAGGTTGTAGGGCGAAGTGACCTTAAGTTTGCAAACACTTAATGAAAGAAGGAGCACATACATTTAAACAGTTCAGGTCCAAACTCATTCCAAACCCATTTTTCTCAGGAGTAAACACTATAAGGCTTTATAATTACAGGCACATGCAAAAATGTCTGCAACAAGATTTACATTTAAATCCACAGCTCACAAAAAAGGAAGTACTGCGTTTAGCTTTTGTATCCCGTTTCCACATAACAAGAACAGTTGATTTTAATTGCTATTTTTTATGGCATTGAATGTGAAGACTCAAACGTATCGACCGGCGGTATCTTGGTCTCGTGTCCTTTGGCTTTGCCGTTTTCCCGGACGTTGTTTACTCTGGGCGAGCTCTGTGTCTCAGGCGGGAGGACGGCCCGTGTTTGTTGTCCCTGTAATAAAATATTACAGTTTCATATTCCATGTGTTTTCCAAATATAATTCTCTGTATTTGATTTTTTTGTCCTCGGAGGGTAAAAGGTTACTCAAGCAATGACCCGCGCCTCCCCTTATCCCATAGGCGAACGCTGTGTGTCAGGGGGGGAAGGGCTGACACTCGACCTGTCCCGGGGGAAGTTGGATGGATCACGGTTTCATATCGGGACTATGTTTGTTTATTACACGGTGCTTAGAGAGAGGGGCCGGGCATTGGAACAACAATTACCAGAGAACATGAGCCTGAGGGATGACAGGCCCAGTCAGAAAACCATCTATTCTAATTGACTTCCTGGCCTCGCCTTGACATCCAGCATTAACGGCACAAAACTGCGGGAAGCAAAGGGAATTACAGCCCTCGCCTTCTGCAGCGGCTACGAAGCAGAGTGTCTGTGTTAATGAACAAAAATAGATTAGATTAAATTACAATGTGACATAAGAAAAAAGTAAAAATAGACAAGAGCCTCCCATTGGATTCATAACATTGTGTGCCGTTGATGTAACTAAATAGGTAAAATTACCGTATGCACTAGTGGGAGCTGAGATCGAACAACCAAAGGCGAAACATTTGCAACTCTTAAACTGCCAGGCACAAAAGAACTTTGGTCTATGAAAACATGTATTTGTCAAACTAAGAGAAGACCAGTCCTTGCACTGCCAGAGATCTGAGTATCAGTTTTACAAGTCGTGTTGTATTGTCCTGGCTCAACAGCTGAAGAAATATGCCCTGGGCTTTTGGGTCGGCCCTCTAAGAAATCCATCGTAATCAATGCATTCTTATTGATTCTAAAGAGCCTATAGTTTAAAATTGAGGTGGAGGGCAAGTGATGGTAACTATGATCATGTGGTAACTAACGGTCATGTCTTTGTTTCTTGGTTCATATCTCAGTCATCGCTGGAGGAATCCACAAGACACAAAAACTATCACAAAGTTCATTGTCTCCTCTGTCAGCACATATGAACTAATGTCCAATTATGTTCTCCGAAAAACGTCAAAAAGTGGTGACAATATGCGAAAACATGAGCGTGATGTTGTCCAATAAAAAAAGGACTTTCCGACATAACAATAATATCACATTTCTTACAAAAACTGTATTTCTCCCATAGAGTTGTATTGGCCCCGCCCTCCACCTGACATTATGACATCATCACATTCTAAATCGTGAACGCCACCTATTGTGAAACTAAAGCAGTATAAGCAACAAAACTGAGGGCAATAGCTGCATGTTGTTTCTGCCTCACAGCGCTCACAACTTGTATCTTGTCGTTTGGAACATTTGTAAAACTGCCAAACAATCTTAAAATGCGTGTTCCGTTATGGAGGTTCCTCTCACACAAATAAACTTCACAAAATCAACCAATTGATCACAATGTAGATTTAGGTAGTGAAAAGGTAAAACTCATCACGGAGTTAGAGAGGCGTGGAGTGAGAATAGAAGTCCCAGAAAAGGCATTGTAAATCCTTTCACTGGAAACAAGGCGGTTTTCCAAACTGCGCAGGACTTCATTGCGTACATTTGTCTAAAATATATAAAAAATGAGGCCTGAGGTTCTGTGGGTCCTGGAGGATGTTACAATAAACTCTTTTCAATTATATTGGCAAAGATGATGTGAGGGGCATAAGTAAGGGATGAAGATGGTGGTGCAGATGGCAGAGGGGTCGTCTCATCCCAGCTCCCGCAAATGCACACTGTGGTTGTGTCCTTGGGCAAGACACTTCACCCTCCTTGCCTCCAGTGTCTGCGTACATTGGTGTATGAATGAAAGAGTGAATGGGTGACTGGTTCCTTACTGTAAAGCAGGGGTCCTCAAATCCGGCCCGCAAGAGGATTTAATACGGCCCCCGACTTGTAGAGCACAAATCCCCGAGTATGTCAAAGAAAAAAGTAAGTCTCTAGCCCATTCCTGTGCGGAGTTAGGATGTTTTAACTAAATAACCAGTTTACTCATTCCAGCCACTAGGGGGCAATTTGAATAAATAAAAACTAATTCCACAGGTGTCCAGCAGAGGGCACTGACATAAGAGATCAGAATATAAACACATTATAACCACGTGGTAAATGAAGCTTATCACCCCAGAGTGTGGAGAGAATGAATAATGACTACAGTACTTTGAGAAACTTGTGACACAGGCTGTAAAGCACAATGCAAGTGTAAGAAGTTATTACTTTGGTCTCATTACAAGTGTGAAGACTTGATTACTATTTTTGCAAACCCCTACAGTGAAATCAATATGAGCCTGAATCAAGTGTTGATCTTGTGGATATAGTAGTGGGGACGACTGTGCCAGGCGAGTAATCTCTACTTCACAATGAGGCATTTCGGTCTGAGTCATGCAATTCTATGTAATAGCCAACCTGGTCCGGCCCCCCATCACAGTCAGGAACAATAATGTGGCCCCCAGAGAAAAAAGTCTGAGGACCCCTGCTGTAAAGCTTTGGGCCTGATACAGGTATAAAAGCGCAATATAAGTTGAGACCATTCACCATGAGTAATGTTTACATCCAAGAGGCCCATTGCTCATTAGATTATCTGGGAACCATAACTCAATAAAGATCTGAACGTCAATGGAAGTTGCAGTTTCTATTATGGGCCGGTGTGATGCAGTACATGCCTGTTCACTCATCTAAAAAGTACACATTGGATGGGCAGCCCAGTTCTCTACAGAAGCAATAAAGCCCACCTTAACCATAACCTTGCTCTCACAGCTGAACAGCGCAGTAATGAAAAATGGCACTCTCTTTCAGCGTGCTCTCACTATCATAATCTTATCATCATTGATTGCAGTGAGACGCTCATTCATTAAAATCATTGCCTTTTAATCGAAGTTTATGAACCTTGATAGAGATAAAATATTTGATTAATTATGAGCTTATTGAGTCTCTATTAGCGACAAATGATATGACAGCGGTTAATCCTTTGAAATGCGCCGCTAGACAAACCCTTATCTCCCAAATTGTCTTCAAACGCACAGTGAATAAATGCAAGTGCCTCTTATGAATGCATTCCCCGCTGCCCTTATAGTTTTTGATCAATTAAAGCCCCCGCTCTATAAAATTAATGGCCAGGTGCTTCGCCGGTGCCACACACAGACACCAGCGGCTCCCCGAAGTCACACGCGATGAGATTTGACCTTCCACTTAATTAAAAACCAGGAAAAATCTGGATCAGCGGGTCCGACCGGTGCTTAGGTACTCGGCGCGCCCATGGGAGACGGGGGCTAGGATGTGATGCTTTTGCCGGCGGCATTGTCATATCGAAAACCTCAAAGTTTTTTCAGCGCGGCCACGGGAGGCTCAAGAGCGCCCCCAGGTGTTCAGACCCGCGAACCGAGACTGCGACAAAGGGAAATGTGCGAGTTTTTAATGACCTTTCTAATCCCGTGAGCAGCCAATAGGTTTTATCCATTATCTAAACAAGAGGGTCACCCGGGAGGCAGAGAACATGGCACAGTGTCCTCTTACATTAAGTGTAAGCACAGGGTATTTTGGGTAAAGCTCAAGGTTGACAAAAAAAAGTGTGTTTCAGTCTGTGTTATCTTAAAGGTGATCATTATTAATGATGCAGCACTTTTTAACCCCGCGCAAGGGTTTAGTAACTAAATGTTCTCTCTGGCATTGTCAGGGAATTGGTTGTCGAGTCATTCTTTCCTCTGTGATATGAGTGTGAGTCATCAAGGTGCTAATTTTGAGAGAAAACTAATTTGTGGAGTTCTTTTCTTTGAGGGATGCTAAATCTCACTGGAACTATGAGCCTTAGATTGGTACACTCAATGATGCACATTTGAGTTTTTAATTTACCTTCTTCCCACTCCCTTTCAGGTAGAATTGGATCGTCATGTTTGCAAACTGTATATTCCTTTTTGCACTGTATGACTTAACTATATTTTGTCTACCTTCTACTTTCTGTGCCATCGCCTGAAATAAATAAATGAAAAAAAAGTTATACCGCTTTGCTATGCCTGATCCCATCAGACCGCGGAATCAAAGCAGGGAAGGGCCTGGTTGGCACTTGGATGGGACAGCAGTCTCCCATCCATCCAGGCCGTTCCCTGCTGAGCTTTCGTGGTAGTGTGAGTGGTTGGTGGCCTATGGCACAGATTGGCAGCTTTGCTTCCGTCAGTACTCCGGGCTGCTGGTAGCGGCTTTGACCATCTGGAAACAAAGACGCCGCCACCTTAACGTGGTGGAGGGGTTTGAGCACCCGAATGATCCTGGGAGCTCTGTTATCGGGGGTGAGGCAAAGAGCGGTTCAGAAGCCCCTTATGAGAGACCAACAGGCCCGGTTTGAATTGTGAGGCCGCCTTTGGACCCACCACCTGCAGGAGGAGCCATAAGGGGCTGGTGCAATGTGATTTGAGCAACTCCAACAGCTGCCCCCACGACCAGGAAATGAAAAAGTGGAAGAAAATGCATAGATGGATGGAAGCAAGTGCATTATTATTATTAAAATGTGTCCCCTACCGCTATTGGGCAGTGGGAACCATCTCCAGGGTGTTGAGATTCATGGTTAACCCATTTTTTCGGCGGAGCACCTGGAGGAAACCCACTCAGACACAGCCCGGAATCGAAAGCACCTATCTTTTACATTTCAACAATGGTGTCAACCCACAAAGTATGCACAAACGCTTGCAAAGTCTTTATCACGATTTCAGCTTGAGATTCTTTCATGCTTAATTGGGTCACGGCTTATCATTCTAGGGTGATGGTGGATCCCAAGGCCATACCAGTTGAGAACCACTGCACTACAACACGCATGGCAAACCACCTCTTGAGATAGTTTAATCTCTCAGCCGATCTGCCTCACTTCAACGGCACCAATGGGAGGTTTTCAGGCTTCACACGTTTAGTCAAATAGATAATTCAAGCTTGGCATCCCATTGCAAATAACCCAGTCCAGATAACAATTTTTGAGGTTTATTCATGTTGTTCAATTCCACTCATTCTTAGCTATTTGCAAAGTAACCCTAACTCCTACACCATTAGAAACATACCACCAATTGTTACCTGTTCAGAGGTTGAGTTAACCAGCTTTAATTCCGCTTCTATTCCTTGTCTCCTGCCTTCTTCCCGATGCTGTGTGCTTGCTCTGACAGGCTCAACCTGGCTAACACAAGCTAACACCCCTTTCCTTCTCAATGACAGATCTGACTCCTGACAAGAGCAGTGCCCTGAACTCTCATTAGCTACAGAACAACCTCGAAGTGAAGCCGGCTCTCATCTCCACCTCTGAGCGAAAACCGAGGTGAAGCAACGCCCAACGAAACAAAAAGGAAACAACAAACACTGGAAGTTTCGTTTCTTTTGGAGGCTAAGCGTAATATAATTGGATGCGCGTTGTCAAGCCTGCGACGTAAGCGGAGACGCTGCATATTTTAGCACCTGTTTAAAAACATCAGTCATTGCGAAGAGTGTGTACAAATAATCAAAACAACAATGAATAATGATGCATTTGCACATCAATTATAGATTTCATCACCAACACTTTTCTTTTCTATTCATATTTAGTTTGATCTCTCCTCCCATCAACTCCAAAAAGTGCACACTTCACACTTCTTCTCTCACTAAGGCCTGGCTCCGATCTAGAGAAGGGTCCCGAGGCGAGTTTCTGTTTGCCCACTGCTCCTGACAAGCTGCCCAGAGATATTTAGAAAGCCAGGCAAACCAAGATGCAATATTAATCACAACCGCCACGTACCGACTTTACTGCCAATTCTTGCACTGTTCTTTATTCTTCAAGGGGCTGTGTGTAGCTGGAACACATTTGGCAGCAAATACAGGCCTCACTTGCACGAGTAAAGGCTCTTTATGCTCGTACATAAACAGATGTGTGCGTTCCAAGCCCATAGCTGCATTTATGATTCCATCCATTTCTAATGTCAAGCCAGTTATATGTTGGTGTTTTATGTGGACCCCAGGAAGAATAGTTATTTCTGTGGTAAAAACTAATGGGGACCACCAGAGGCACTGTAAGTCTGTGAGTGAATGGACCAAAATGGAAGAAAAGGTTCAAACATTGCAGTGTTTTTTTTTTACTACAATTACTGGAAATATATTCAAGAACGTTGGATGAAAAGAAAAATTGCATTCAAATTCAAGCAAGTGCTTTATTTGGACAACACAATTGCGTTGACTGAGCCGCCATTGTGGGCCAACCTGACCAGCATGTTTTGGAGGTACGGGAAATTGGAGCACTTGGACGAAACCTGGCTGGCTGCCTTGAGTGCTCCTCTGATCCTTTCCTGGGTTTGTCCCCGTTTCAGAGCGTGGTGTCCTGCACTGATCAGCTCCTCCACATCCTCCTGCGCAGCTCCCTCCGCTCCACAAAGTGTTTCACCAACTTCAGGGAAGAGCGTTGCAGACCAATATAATGTGTCTTACTGTCCAGTGAATGAACATTTGCCAGAACAATAGGGATAGAGGATTTGTGTGGCTTTACTGCAAATCTTGCCTGGATACCTCCTCGTTTGTCCCTTTTCTTGTTCCCTGTAGCACCTCTTGTGACGACTCCATTGTGCTGCAGGTGTAGGGGCTCTTCAGTGTTTCAGAAGAAGAAATTTGTCGGTCCTTGATGTTAGAGGATAACATTAAATTGCTATTTATCATACTGGCTCAAGCTCTGCTGAATGTTTGCTTGCTCGAGAGGGTATTTATCCCTTTTCTGTGGAAGGACAGACAGACTTGAATGGTCCGGGTCCCATACCGATGGTAAATAAACTTCCAAGACATCCAGACTGCTGCCTATTCTTCATCTATTCTCTCGAACACCATTGTTAATTCTCTAACACTTGAGCTTAACATTATGCAAAGGAAGGGTTTGTTTGATTCTCACACCTTGCAATATTTCTTAGTCTGTCTCCCTCTCCAGAGCTCAAAGCGGCTGCCCACCAGCAGAGCCCTTCAGTTTGTTGTAACTGAAGTCCTCTGTGTTGGTAAAGTCCGTAAACTTTCACCTGCCATGCTTCCAGAGCTCAAACTGCCTCGACTGCAACATTTCACAACTACTAAGGCAAAGTTCCACGTACAATTTCAACCCTGGTGAAAGCTTTTTTTAGTCGAAAAGCATCGGTCTACAATACATGTAGCTGCAAATACAAAGTGCCTCAGCTTCTTTGCCTTCTCTAAAATGTTTTCCCCCTCCAAATCTGAAAAGCACAAGTGGTCTGTTACTTGGAAGTGAAGTATCTCTGCCATTCTTTTATAGAAACCACAATATTTTCTTGTTTCTTGTTCATTCTATTCAATGTCCAGAATTAGAAATGCTTACACCCAGTTTAGACATGATTTGGTTCTTTTTTAGGTCTCATGATAATATTTTGACCTGGTCTAGTCCTGACTTAATCCTGTGCTAGGCCTTGGAAGGCAACATATTTCATGAGGTGGTATTTGGCGTGAAAGAACCACTGACATAGAACCATTAAGGATTTTAAGATGCAGGTGAATTCTTTGCCAATCATTGTTTCCCCCCGGAGTCTAAATTCTTTGTTTTCCGTTCAGCTAAATTACAATTTGGAGCAAACTTTCTCCAAGCCATGTCTGAGAGCCGCAGCATTCTCCTCTCCTCGATAAACTGCAACTTTATAATGTGTCGCGCTCGGCCCCTGTTAAGTAAGAAACCAAATAAATAACAAAGAATGGTGTTATCTCCGGCGCATTAGGGAAACAGTGGCAGCCACCTCCGGCAAAATGGCCTCACGCTGCATTATCAGGAGACTTTCCTGGAGAAAATGACATTCATAAGCATATTTCAGAAGTCTATTCGCTTTATTTTTCCTTCTAAAATGTTTAACCTGTAACCAACCATTGTGAGAGATAAGAGAGAGCGACTGCAAAGTATTTCACGGTCAGTGGCTTACGACGAGACACTGCAGGTGAATAGGAAAAATGAATAAATGCATTTCGAGATATCCTTTTGAAACTTTTATTAATATAAGAAAAATGTATTGTGAATTTTCTATCATTTAATATTTATATGTAAAAATGTATGGGTCTATTATTGTGTTGGAATATTCACAAAGGCTGATAGGATATTGACCTTTAGTCTTAAAAATACTGACAAAAAAGCTTCAAATTCCTTTTATGGTTAAAGTGCATATGACATATTAGACACGATTTCTGCTCAGACACACAAGATATTGCTAAACATTGTACCCAGCTTTTTCTAGTTTGACCCTTTTTTGTGATGTTTATAATTTCACTTCCTTATTGGACACTGACAGGAAGTGACATAGTTAAAGGTAAACAGTTTTAAACTGTTGCCATGCAAACCATGTTATGTCAATGGGAAATGGTTCAAAAAGCTGTGGAACTTTACCTCTATCTATGTTACTTCCTGTCAGTAGCTTGTCAACAAAATGGCTAGGCTAGTAGCAGCAAGGCTAGCTACTTATTGCTAGCCAAGCTACTTAGTTGAAGGTGAAGTTGGAGAGGAGGAATGGTGGTGAATCTCTGGGTAAGTTGAAAGTCAGACTCCTGTTAACTTCACGAGCGATTACCCCAACTTCTCTCCCAGGGACGAGGACAGAGATAGTGTCCTCTACGTGAAAGACCTGTATACGTTTGTTAAGTGTGACGTCACAACTTCTGCCTCCGGGTCCTAGCAGACCGGCAAATATGCGAGAAAAAACATAAAAAATTCTTAAAAACAACCATAAATATTTCTGAAACTCAGCGGGGAGTTACTGATCCTACTTATTTCTCCAACTCATTTGCCAAAAATTCCGCACCTACTGCTAAACAACTAATATTTACTAAAGTCACTACTTCCGGGGTTAGCGTAGCTGCTGTGCCGTTAGCATTTATCTCTGCTAACCCGCATGTACCGATTTTGGCAAATATTACTTTTATAGCAGTAGGTACAGCATTTTTGGCTAATGGGCCTGATAAATAAGTATGTTCAGTAACTCTCTGTTGAGTTTCAAAAATATTGATTGTTGTTTTTAAGAGTTTTTTGTAGTTTCTCGCACATCTCGGGACCCGGAAGTAGAGCTGTGACGTCACCACTTAACAAACGTATTACAAGCACGAACTCCGTTGCCATTGGCAGCGGTCATTATTTTTTTCAGAGGTTCTCTATCAGAAAATAATGACCGGTAGAATGTTGGAAAATCCCATTCAAGTCAATGGAGCGCTCTACTTGCATTGTGAAGAGCTGCATAATAAAGTTTAATACATTGGGGAAGGAATTATAGTGCGTTCCAGGCAACTGGTAACTGTTATCTTGAACATGACGACTTACAACCTAAGACCGTTCCAGGTCAATAAAGTTGTATGTAAACAAAATGGCTAATGCTACAACAGTTAGCTCATACGATGCAAACGTTTTATGAAAGTTTCTCCAAACCAGATATAATTAAAAACATGCAACATAATGTTATGTTGAAAACTGTGACCAAAAGTAGCATTCACGTCACTGATGCAGTGGTTTTGTTATCGTCTTATTAGCTCTGCGCTCCTCCATTGAGGGCAGCCATTACTGTCTTCATCTCGAATACTAACTTGTATCAGTGTTGAGGTTTCTGAGTTCACAAAGTTGAAATTACCAGTTTGAGCGGCGGGAGATGGGAAATTTACCAGTTACCAGTTGCCTGGAAAGGACCATTAGAAACAGTTTTGTTATTTACAAGACTGAAAAATGTGCTACTTTAAGCGGCTTGGTTGTTCCTATGATAAATATGCATTTTGAGGAAACAGCCTTTGACTTTATAATCATATATATCTTACTTTGTACAATAATACACGGCATTATTGTGTTGACTGGACTATTTCTAGGAGACATCTTGCCAAACTGACTGCTTGCAGTATCTCCCTTTAAATGCGGCTCTATACTGCATAAATCTCTCATGAATTTTCCAGGAAAACTTCTCCTATAGTTGGAGATGCTTGCACATATCAGCCCATGATGGTTGACAGGAGGAAAGATCAAGGCTACAACGGGGAAAAACAGGTTTAAAAAAACATTTTTTTTGACCTCGCTCAAAGTTTTTGGAGAGCGTTATACTTTGACAAAGCAAGAGTGAGCTGCCGGGACCTCACAGGGAATAGAAGGTGCGTTTGATGTCTTTTACATGGACAGACCAGAGGGACGAACAGTGGAAGGAGATAGCCAGGGCCCAAAGTCGACGGAGTTTTAGTAAAGAGAAATACGGTCCATGCTGCCGGACTGGTCTGTGTGGACTGAACCGGTCGTGAATTCATGTTTACGGATTTGTTTGTGTTGTGGAGTGTCATTAAAGATTTATACAGTAGCATCACAGTGCATAGGACATTGAATAACATATACTCTTATGGTCAAAGTAGCACCGTACTGTGCAGCCATTTGAAACCACTTCACACGATGCTTTTCTTAACTATGCAAAAATGTGCTTCAATAAATCATCTCATCCAGTAAAGCAGTGGTTTTCAAATGGTGTCTATATCATAAAGAAGCTGTGACGAAAATGAAATTATTAACATCAACTTCGACCTTCACCATGGTTGGACAATTTATTATTTAAATACAGGATTTCCTCAGTTTTGTTGATTAATCCATTGGTTCTCAGGTTGACTATCAAAAAATATCAAAACCATTGTATCAGCGGTCAAACAAACATACAGAAAGCCAGTAGCTAATTTGAAGTGCTATGGCAGACATGTCAAACTGCCGGCCCAGATGATTTAATCCGGCCCCCGACTTGTATAGCATAAATTCCTGAGTATGTAAAAAAAAAAAAAGTGTCTCTAGCCCATTCCTTTGCGGAGTTATGAAATTTGAAGGAAATAACCAGAATGCTCATTCCAGCCAATAGGGGGCAGCTAAATAAAAAAAAAGGAAATAATGACATAACTGACATAATAAGAGATCAGGATATCAGAGATCATTATAGCCAAGTGGTAAATTGACAGTCTGCCCCAGGGCAGCTTCGGCTACAATAGTTGCTTTTGACCAAATCAGCACTATGTTAAAACCACAGCTCAATATAATTCATAATTCACAAAATTGTTCTCTCGATAGTATTTTCTTGTTCATATTATAAACATGCGGGCCCATATTTATCGTGTTATATGCGGCCCCCAACCTGCTAAGGAAACTGGATTTCGGCCCAGGACCCAAACGAGTTCGACACCCCTGTGCTATTGAGACATTTAGGATTTCATGTGTCCAGGTTGCCTCGAGGGAACCATCGGGAAGACACTTCTAAGAAACAAGTCCAATTCAGCGGACATGATTATCCTGACTGCGCTACTATCCTTTTGAGTGCCTTTCCCTTCAGAAGGAGAAACCTATTTGACCACGAGAACAGGAATTGCAGAGTCACTTCATTACAAAGGCCCCTGTCTCCGTGAAATTGGAGCGACCGATTTGGCTTGTTTTGGTTATGGACAATTCTGTCATTCTTCAGCCTGTAATGTAATACACCTCGAGCAAATTGTCACTGAAAGATAAGAAAAGCCGCTCCCCCCAGGGCCCCTCTGAAACTATTGAAGAAATATTGGGATTGGATCCCACAAGTTAATTTTCCCGCCTCCAATTTTCCACTGAGAGCGGAATGAAATTTGAGTTTGCGGGTCGAGGGCAAAGCTGGAGAAAGGCGGTGATTTGTTTCAATGACAGGGCCTATTATGGAGACTAGGCATTGATGTAGCTGTACAATATGGAAATGAGTAACCACCTCAGCTCTGGCTATATGTGAGGGCTTCTCTTTCAAGGCTTGTGAGCTGTTCAGACATGTGGAGAAGGAGGAGGAATTGCCATTGGAGGACATATAACTATTGAAATAAGAAGGGTTAGATGCTGCTTTGCTGTTATATTAAGTGAAAAGGAAAAGTAAGAAATGCGTGTCTAACTGTTTCACTGTCTTTGTGTCCTTGGATAAGACCCTTCATCTCGTCTATGTGTGCGTGTAGTGATGACTGAGTGGTAGGTGGTGGTCAGAGCGGCTGATGATGCAGATTGGCAGCTACGCTTCCATCAGTCTACCCCAGGGCAGCTGTACTTACAACAGTAGCTCAAAACTTGGGCAAGGAGAAGTGTGTAGCCCAAGGACACCATGAGAGGCTTGGGCATGGTTCCAACCACCAACATTCCCGGTTATAGACTGACCTCTTTTCCACTGTTGCCCAGAATCAGTCAGTGAGTAAAAAACAAAACAAACATTGCCCATAGATAATGTGAAGAGTAATAATAAAGAAAACCTCGACGGAATGATAACAATAGGTCTTAACTTGATCAAATCAATCAAAACTACAACTCTAGATCCATATTCTAGATCTACATTTTGGACAGTGTTGTTATTCCTATACAGTGAAGGGAGGGGGTGAGGCCTGCGGGGGTCTTTAGGGTCCCGTGAACCTGGGAAACCTGGTGTCAATCAGAGCGGCGCTGCTGTCACGGTTCACAGACTGGGGGCTTGTTCCGCTCAGAGCCAGTGTTCAGGGAGACGGATGAGGGCCTGACTTTACATAAACATGATTCTGAAAGCAGGAGGTGTGAGCTCGCTCTGCTCAGGTGGAACTTTGAGAGAGACTTTTTCTTCCACATTCCTCAAACTTTTTTTGTGTGTCATAAGATATTGTCAAACTATAGTAGCGGTGTAACCATTAGTGTTTGGATTGGATTTATTCTGTAATGGCAATCAAATATGTTTGTGAAATATGTTGCAATATCAATGATCTTGTAGGTAATGTGTTTCAGTGGCGCTAAAATCGGGGCCATAGACAGACTTGGTAAAGACCAGGGCAGGAAAATGTTCTCCTTCGAGTCCCCAGATAACAAAAGTTGCAAAAGCTGATCAGCAGTATAGGGTCATTTGTGCATTTTGTGTATTGACTTTTTATGATTAGGCCTGTCACGATAATTACTTTGACAGATAATGGCAGATATCATATTTTAGGCTCAATGTTTATTGTCTGTACATTTATTTTCATTTCCCCCACATTTTTCCCAATGTAATACTTTTTACCCAAAGTAAGTTGTGTCAAATTTCATGTTCATTGTTTATTTTTTTGATTTTTTTTGATTAAGTATATTTTGAACAGAGCTTTGTTGTTTCTTATAAAGTCTTCAATAATATCGCAATAGTTTCCTGGCTCGTTATATTGAACTTTTTTTTATCATGACAGGCCAATACACTATGTTAACAATTGTTATGCAAATTGTATTTCAGTGCCATAAAGGTAAAAAAAAAAAAAAAAAAAATGTATGAAACTCATGGATGGTATTGTGTCTCAGGGCACTTTGAATCGCTGACATCAATCTCAGGCGCCTGTGATGAATAGTTAAGTCCGGTTAAGGCCAAAACTACTGAAGAAGGGCGTTAACCATTATTAAGCAGACCACCATTTTCAAGCAATATGGGAAAGAAAAAGGATCTTTCTGCTGATGAAAAGCGTGGAATAGGTGAATGCCCTGGACTAGGTATGATTTGTGGCTGATTCAGAGCACACATGGGTTTGTGCAGATAAAGGCACAATGAGGACAGTTTCTGTCAGAAAAATACATCAGATTAAGAGAACAGCTGCTACAAAGCAAAGGTAAACATCCTTTTTCAGTACTTTTTCCCTTAACTGGACTTAACTAATTATCACAGGCGTCTAACATTGATGTCAGTAATTCATGGAGCCCTGAGCTGCAATAACATCCATGAGTTTAATTGTTTTTTTTACCTTTATGGCACTGAAATACAATTTGCATAATAATTCTTAAAACAGTGTATAAGATTTGGGGCACTATCACTATAATTCAGGCAATATAAATTGAAAGCAACATTCCATCAAAGAATTTTATTTTTGCAGTTTGCACCTGCTCTTTGCAGTGGGGATGGAATCCAATTTAGCACCTGCGCAGACAAATGACCCCCTTAAAGTCACACAAGTTAATACAACAAAAGATTAATATTCAAACAGTAGCAAGTTTCACTAATTGGGGTGGCCCAGCTGTGGCATTTGGGTATGTGAAGGTGACAACGTCCAAGGTTTTCAGGACATTTAGAAATCCGAATTGGACTTCAATATTTCATTTGGAATGCACAACATTCTTATTATTTAAGGCCATTTATGTTTATTATGATTTATAATTGATTTGACCTTGTTATAGATGCCTCATGTATCGCAGAAACAGAAATCCAAGGCCCTCCTGCGACAGTAAGTGCGTACCCCATGGCTTCTCGTATCCTGGTTGGGAAACACTGCTCTAAGGTGAATCGGAGGCAGTGGCCAAAAAGAGCTGCTTTCCCTCTCTGTATTCTGACCCATCCCCTCTACCACTGGGGAAACCTGTCAGGAGTCAGACCGTAAAATGTATAGCAGCTGGGACGAAACGGCTAAACTTGTGATTTTAAGACGACACTCATCTTAGTCATTAATCCAAGTTATTGAGACGTCTTTAAGTGCTGAGGACCTTTCACTTCTCATCTCGAGAGGCTTTGTTAGCAACTACTGATCATTTAGCAGCAGGCTTGTACTGTATGTGCTATAGTGGCTCCAGCAAAGCGAACAATGCCTAAACGTCGCATGTTGTAATTATTTGAGACAGTAGATGTTATAGCAGCCCATCATTGCACTGTATTATTCCAGCGTGGCCCCTAAACTGCCCCTGAAGCTCCTCGGGGGCCCCCTTCTCCCGTACAGACTGGGTAATGTCATGTCAATTAACTTTGAAGAACTCGCTCTTTAGTGTGAAATACAGAGACGTGGTGATTTTTACGAGCTGCACGTCCTCCCATCACGGAGCGGAGTACAGACGGTGTATCGCCCCGATGGGAAAACGCTTTAATAACAGGCGGATTCTTTGTGCTTCAAACTATAGTAGAGCTTTGAATGTAAAAGACCTTGGAAATACTATTATGTGTATTACCCGAGAGATGAAAGCATGCTTTTTAAATGCATTGCGAATTGGGAATAGATTTTAATTGTAAGAGGTTAGGCATGTTCGTGTCCTGCCAGTTGGGAATGATTGACTGCAAAAGTGAAAGCAATAAAAGTGAATCTTTGGAGGGTAATCTGCCCAACACATGCAGTAAAATGTACATACAGTAGCTCTCCTTTCAAGAAAGCTTGCAAAAGACTTTCTACAACACCCTTGATGACTCACATTTTAGATGCATTTTCTTTTTGTTGTGAACATGCTGAACACAATCTGCAATCTCCCCCAAAGTCACATTTTTCTCGCGTGTCTTTGAAGCATAAGTAGATCTGCGGGTTAACCTCTTAATTATTATACCAGCAACTTACTACAACCTTCATTTTTCAGGTCTGAGCCTTTATTTTGAAATCCATACCAAAATATAACAATGTATGTATATTTTTGTTCAGTAGCTTCTACAGTCACAGACACAAAATTTACACCAGTTACCAATTATCATACTAGAAACTTACTACAACCTTTACTTTTTGGATCTGGACATTTATTTTGAAAATTATGTCAAAATATATCAATTTATGGATATTACTCTTCAATAGCTTCTACAGTTTTTATTGTAATGATACTAAATTTACACCAGTTACCAATTATTATATTAGCAACTTACTACAACCTTTACTTTTAGATCTGGACCTTTATTTTGAAATGTATATCAATATATGAAAATGTGTCCATATTACTGTAAAGTGGCTTCTACAGTTATTACTGTGTTGGCACAAAAGTGGCACCAGTTATTAATTATTATACCAGCAACTTAATACAACCTTCATTTTTTTTTTAGGTCTGAGCCTTTATTATGAAATCCATACAAAAAACGTCCATGCAACTTTTTTGTTGTATTTTTGTCAATTTTTTGTTGTATTTTTGTCAATTTTTTGTCATATTTTTGTCAATTTTTTGTTATATTTTTGTCAGTTTTTTGTTGTATTTTTCACTTTTTTGTTGTATTTTTGTCACTCTTTCTTCTAATTTGTGTCAGTATTTTGACGCTTTTTTCAATACACCTTTAGATTTGGGTAAAGCTGAACTGGAGAAAATGCACTCAGTTAAGGCGGGGTAAGAGGTTCAAAAGGTTGGAGACCCTGATTTGGTTCAACTTCTTGGCACAGCGCTGTTTAAAGCACAAACTGCTTTATAATCTTTAGTATTAGACATTAAAAAAAGGAGCCTGATAAACTAAAGTCCTGTCAAATAACTCAGTCTCCACAAAAGGTCCATCATTGGTGCTTCAGAATGTAAAATCATGAATGAACAGAGGAAAAATACGGCTTTATCCTAATTGCTGCTGTAACAGTTCAGTGCACAGTGACAGTCCACATTGATGTTGCTGTACAAGGCATTTGCTTTTGTACGTCGTGTCCTTGGGCTCGTCCCTGGTCTGAGCGTGCTCCCGACACGCACATCAAATTGAATTGCTCCTCGTGCATGAAGAACAAATATTGGTGGACGCGAGAGCAGACGGCGCAATTAGCGGGTTACATTTATCACGGGCAACATTTTTTCCATTTCTTTCCAAACGTCAGTGTAGCTGCAGTAAAAGTCTAATGCTGTGAATGGTGAGTTTTATCATTTGCTGCTTGTGTGAAGAAATTCTGCTCTGTTTACATTTTGTGAAAGGCTTTTTCTTTGTGGGGATTTTTATGCATTGCGTTGTTTCGGGCGCCTTTTATTTGTCAGTGTTGAATATCAGAAAGATAACCAGGAAGGATGTAAAGCAGAAATATATGCATGAGTGTATGGACAAAACATTCAGGTGAAAATATTTAAAAGATGGAAAAAGGAGTGGGCTGAAGCGTGGAGCTTGTTAGTGTGTGCCCCCTTCTGTGTTGACATTTTGCTAACCGATACCGTAACAACAGGCTACATGTTAACATTTACATTGTCTTTGATGCTTTATAATTCTAAATTATGGCAAAGGATGTCAAGGAGTGAGACAGTGTGTTGATCAGGATTACAAAGGGGCCTGGAGCTCCCTCTGTAGGCAGCAGTGGGAATTATGATGATATAGGAATGGGCGATAATCAGGATTATTTCCCTCATATTGATCTATCTCAATTGTTTCAATTTTATCTTATTATTTTTGTTTTATTGATAAAGAACAATACATTTGGTCTTCCCTGGACTAGCAAGTAATTATATTCTGCGGCCAGACTGAAAACTGCGGCTAACTCTGTGGCGCAGCAGCAAACACAAGCTCCATAACTCTAAAACTCACAGAAGATACAGACAGCATTGCGTCATAGAAGTGGGCGTGGCCTCGCCGAGGGGAAAACAGAATCTTTTGGGAAACACAATTTGTCTCTCTTCCATTTTCTGGCAAAATAAAAAAACTTATTTATCACATACAAATAAAGTCAAGTCTAAATCGGGTCTATATGGATGTTTATTCACAGCAGATTGTCAGTAGAAGCGAAAAAACGGCAGTCGTAGCAAGCACTAACTAGCATTAGCATTAGCACGATGCTAACATGAAGCATCATATCATTCTCCGTTATTTATGTAATTATGGGCTGTTGAACTACTTTGTACCTCTTTATTTAGTAGAAAACTATATTCTTAATTCAGCATTTGTTAAAGTATTTTTTGAATAATTAGAGAAAGTTTCAAACATAGCCATATATGGGCGATTCCAGAGATGCTATGTATCTATCCACTCTTGTCACGTATCGACTCTACCCAGTCCACGCTTGTGTTTCCACTACACTACACAACCGCAGCTGTTGTGGGTGGCGCCCCCACAGATGTGCAAAACTTCATTAAAAGTTTTGTAAGCCACGATGAGAACAAATGTTGGGGTTATGGAATCCTTCAGAAGTGCCAAGGCAAATATTACTACTCCGAGTATTCCCTGGGTTTGACTGGACTTTTTTCCCAGAATGCAACAGGATTGGGCAATTATCCTGTTGATTAAAATGCACTGCACGATTACTGAGATCGACCTTTATCAACCCCTTAACCCCACCTTCCCCCAGTTCGGTTTTACCCAAATCTCGAAGCTTTTTGACTGGAGCTTAGAGCCTACAGTACATTATAAAGCTAAGACCTAAAACAACGTTTATCCTCACGTTGTTGCTGCGTTGTCGTCACTTTTTTGTCGTATTTTTCACGCTTTTTGTTGCTCTTTTAGTGCTTTTTTGTTGTTGTTGTTGTTTTCATTTTCATTTACATCTAGTTTTTGTCGCTTTTTTGTCACCTTTTTGACACTTTTTCCAAGAAGCTTTTAGATTTAGGTAAGGCCAAACTGGAGGAAATGTGCTCGGTTTTAGAGACTAGACGCAACTTGGTCAGTTTATGCTCACTACTGCCACTTCAGGCCTTACGTGTAACTGCAGTCTCTATATTAAGCTCCCGAAGTAACACCTTTTTGAGTGACAGTGCAGGACTTTAGAGGCAATTGTGGTGAATAGGTCTGAGCTCATTCTACACATTAGGACATGGCTGGAACATGAAGGGGGATGAAAATACTTACGATTTGCAAGAATCAAGGAGGCACAGATTGGAGCACTCCAGCAGTAGAAGAAGAAACAAGTAAACAGAAACAACTCGAAACCACCATGAGACCGAAAAATAATGTTCACAAACTTAATTTCAAGATAGTGTTTTTTTTGTATCCACTTATTTTAGCTGGAGGTGCCAAAAACAACGTCTATAGCCGGGAACCAAAGATTTTTTTTCTTTTTTTTTTAAACACAATGTTTATATTCTATATTTACATCAATGAACCCCTGTTTTGCCGTGTGGTGATGCATGCCTTTCAAAGTTCGCAGCGATCAGGGATTCAGTGTCTTCCTCAAGGACGACCTAACGTACGGAGGAGGAGGAGGAGGAGGAGGAGGAAGAGCGGGGAATGTAAACAACACCGTGTTTAAAGTTAGCATCAAGAATAAGGACATACTTCGGCTTTGATTGTGCCTGAGATAATGTATGCCTCCAGTCTCATTATTTTGGTCCACACTGCATTACATTACCCAGACGAGCGCAGTGAGCTTTAAAAAATATGTCTGTAAAGGCGGTTATACAGATACAGACCCTATATTTGAATTGGACATGGTTGGAGACAGGTTATGTTTCTGAAATTTACATATTTACACGCCCAACAAATAGTACTTTTGAGTGATGCCTTTCTAAATAAACTGCAACACTCTTGAGATAGGGGGTTTGGGATTATGCTGAATGGTCCAAGGGGTCCACAACACAAAAAAAGTTGGGAACCACTGATGATTTTTACTGACAAATTGGTGATTTCCTAAAATAACTGTTGGTAAACATTTATTTTCTTATTTATACAAAAAAAGTATAGAATATAGTTTTTTTTTTTGGCTTAAAGCAGTACTAAGAACCTCATGCCCCTTGAGGCCATAAGCACCACTGCAGGTGTTGTAGCATGTTACGTTTTTTTACTCATTAATTTTCCATGAGACTAAATACTACGCTGACAGAAAAGACAAAGGGAGAGAGGGATATTGTACATCTAATTACACAATGAAGATCATTTTTTTCACTCAAACTTGGCTGTAAATACTGTTTAAGTGGCGCTAGCCCGCAGTTAGCTTTGCCCGTTAGCCTGTTAGCCTCTTCTTCGTGATTCTATTAGTGTGTATTGGGGCCTCCGACCCATTGCAGGCAAAGTTGCAATCTGCAGTCATTGAATAATGACAAATAAAGCACCTTAACCAACAGATTTAATATTATACATTTTAGCTTTTCCCTCTACTGAAAGGCCAAGATCCAGTGACAAAAAGTGTTTTTTGTTGTTGTGTTGAGGCCTGATTTTAAACAGTTGAGCTGTAAATGGTGCTGAATGCAGTATAGTTTAGAACATTTACTTAACATTTACAGTTACTGGGATTATAGTTTTGATTGTGTCAATTTATTTTCTTTAACCAGGGACTGCAGATGAAAATGACATATTCAGCAATAATCTAGTGGAGTACATGATCATCTGTATATGAGCTCAATGTCTACATTTTCCTTGAGGTAAACATTATGCAAAAGTTAAATAACAGCATGTCAAGTCAAAATGAGGATGAGGAGCTTGGAGTAAAGTCGCTTCTCACTCCCACTGACCGGAGATTACACAACCACAACAACAGAATTAATGGCTGTATAAAGATGGACATTTATATAATAATTCTGTGTAAAAAACAATGAAACCTCTAAATTTAGATTCTCTTGATGTAACACGAGCCTTTTATATAAATACGCTGATCTGAAGTCCAGTGTTCAGCTCCAGGCAACACCCACACACTGACTGTGATTCAGTTTATTTGTCCGTTTGGAAATAAGGCAACGCTCACGCCATGTGGTCACACTTGTGCACTTTTCAAACCCAAACAAAGCCTGAGCGCAAGGGTTTGGTGCTAAATTTCTCTCGCGTCTCGCAATAAGTAAGTAACAAACAAAAAAATTAAGTTCACTGCCAACTGGGGGTTCAAGATTAATCAGTTGATTGGTTAATCGTCATGATCATCTTAATTTACTTAAAGTGGTACTGAAAATGAATTGTTAGGCTGTATAGAAGAAAGAAAATAGAGTGACTTCTGAGACTGAACAGAATACAAGGGCAAAAAACAACAACTATTTGTCCTGAGTTAAAAAACAATCTACATTTTGATTATGGCTCATTATTATTTGTTGAAAAATGCTTTGGTTTTCTATAAAAGGTATTGCACCATATGATACAGCCAGTGGTAAACAGTTAATCAATAATCGTTTATTAATCAGTGAAAGGAATTGAACAGAATGTGGATGTACATTGGACAGTAACTTTAAAGAGGGGGTATTATGCTTTTTTCAGCCACATAGCACCAGTCTATATCACACTACAATGATGACGAAACCTTATTGGTCTGTCAATGCAGTAAATTAGAATAACTGCCTTGTATAAAATTGCTCTTTCAAAATGGCGGTAGCAAATGGCTTGAAATAGGCCCCTGTCTCTTTAAGAACCTCTGACCTTTTCCGACACGCCCCCTCCACACGCTGTCTGTGGCATCACAACACTTTCTCCACAGTATTGAAACTACGATCGGTGCATTTTATTTTTTATTGTTGGAAAGGAGCTACTGTTTATCACTTTGGGAACAATGGCCCCACAGGATATGATTTGAAGACGAACCTTCCACACCGGACGCTTGGACGGGGCTCTTGCATGAAAAATAACTGCTGTTTGGAGGCTCTCTCTTTGTAACTGCCATGCCCTATGGATCTCTAACTATACCCCCATGGACTGCACCAGGATCTGCAGGAGCCCATACGATTCAAAAGACGGACATTATCTGTGCAAGTGGACAATGTTTTTTCGAGGTTACCCGTTAGCTTGGTATAATCGACTACAGCTCATTGTTGATGAAAAGTCTGCAATAAACCACAAATGTGTAAAGCCAGGCTCATTGTGTGATCATCGTAAAGGCTGCTTCGAGTAGTTGCTGCTTTATTGACGTTATTTGTGCATAATATGCTGCCTGTTTTCAATGAATGTTGTGAAGGTGAAGGTTTTTAGCTTGTCGCGGCTAATAGTGCCTTAGCTCCGGGAGAAACCACTCGGCTATGATTCACTGTAGATGAAATGTGAGCAATAAACTACAAAATCAACAAGCCCGGCTCCGTGTGTGATCATCGTAAAGGCTGCTTCAAGCAGTTGCCTGTTTTAGTGATGTTTTCAATGCATAATATGCTGCTTGTATTCAGTGAATTTTCCCGTTAGCTTGTCGCGGCTAGCTTGTTAGCTCCGGGAGAAAGCCACTCGGCTATGACCCATTGTAGATGAAATGTGAGCAATAAACTTCCAAATCAACAAGCCTGGCTCCGTGTGTGATCATTGTTAAACGGTTCTTTATGTGTGTGGTGGTTTTGACTTTATTTGTGCATATTTTTCGTTTTCACGTGATGACTCGAGGTTTAGCTTAGCATTAGCTTTCTCCGGAGGCTCTGTGCATCATCAAGGCCCTAAGACATTCCCAGCGCAGAACCAGACACTGAAATAAGTGTTCTTGTCACCGGTTTGAATCCTGGGTGTTTCGGTAACAGAAACACTGATGTGTTTCTTTGTAAAAGTTTCAGAACTGCTGTAACTCCGGTTCACAACACATGAAGCTAAACCTCCATGATGACTCTATTTACATCTTAGGGCTAGACACTGCGGGGAGGGGGTTCTGCTGAGGGGCAGTGGTTGGTTACTCGGCTGGTGACGAAAGGTCGGAGGCGTATCCTGGAGGTCGAGGGCGTTTCCTGAAGGAATCAGGCGTTTTATCCCTAAAATGGCTGCCATCAGAGTTTTTACAGACTACTCGAAAATACGTGAATGTGCCAAGGCAACACTTCAGGCATGTTTTTAATGAGGGAATGACATCATAACATGATGTAAAGCTTGAAAAAGTCGATTTTGCATAATACCCCCCCTTTAAAGCGCTTACTTTCTATCTTCACTTCATCTAAAATATAACCACTATTGGGACACATTCTCCTACAGAGACAATAAAGTACACCAGAACCTTAAAGGAACAGGCCACCATTTTGCCATTCTGAGATATGTTCTTACCTGAGCTTAGACGAGTTGATGTGTACCTGTCAGGTCTTTGTGCGTGCCCTCAGTCATGCAAAACGACCAAATATGTTGTTAGCATTTGGCCTCTCCCAGCATATTCCTATAGCTCCAAATTGGAGGCTACCACGCTCACAAAGGGGCACACAAAGACCAGACAGGTACGAATCAACTCGTCTAAGCTCAGGTAAGAACATATCTCAGTATGGAAAAACGGCGGCCTGTTCCTTTAAGGTAAAAAAAGTGTGTGGTTTTGCTATCATGTTAAATTTAGAGGCAGAAAGCAAATGGTTCAGTCGGTGCAGTTTGTTAAACTGTTAAACTCACCACAAGGAAACCAGATGGAGGTGTGGCAACAGGAATTTCAAACAAATCACAAATTCTAGAACAAATTTGTGTGTTTATTGTATGTTTGTTTTTCTGAAGAAAGACTTGGATCCAGTGACCAACACCAAGGTCCCTTTAGCAATGGGATGTTGTTATATTTGCAAATATAAAAAGATGGCGCAGTGGTTTGGTTTCTCTGGGTACTCCACAAAAAACATGTACAATAGGTTAATCCTCCAGCCAGGTGTTTTTGGCCATCTGGACATGGGTCCCCGAGCCCCGGCCCATGCTGGCAGCCACTGCTTCTACAGGTCGCCCTAGCGGCAATGAGGATGAGTCAAGTAACTTAACTTAAAGGGGCTGGAAGCAAGTTCGCCATTTTATACTCACTACTGCCACCTCTGGCCATATATGTAACTGCACCTTCTATATCAAGCTCGTGCATGACGGCAATTCGGGCCGAAGTGATACATTTTTGAGTGACCGTACAGGATTTTAGAGGCAGTTGTGATGAACAGGTTTGAGCTCATTCTACACATTAGGACATGGCTGGAACATGTAGGTGGAGGAAAATACTTAATTTTAACATTTTTAAACTCCTTATAGTCCCTTTAAAGCATAACTAAGTAATCATGCCCCTAGAGGCCATAAGCGCCACTGCAGGTGTTGTAGCATGTTGCATTTTTTTTTACTCATTAATTGTCCGTGAGAGTAAATACTACGCTGACAAAAAAGACAAAGGGAGAGAGGGTTACTGTGCATCCAATTACACAATGGAGATAATTTTTTTTCACTCAAACTTGGCTGTAAATACTGTTTATGTGGTGCTAGCCCAAAGTTAGCTTTGCAGTTAGCCTGTTAGCTTATTTTATAGTTTTCTGTCAGAGACACCAGGGTGACAGGAAAGACGCCCCAATCATCCCATGAACACTTGTATTACCCCCAGAGGGACTACGAAAAGGATTTATTATGGTAAACAACTTACTTCTTTAACTTAAGATATGTATAAATGCTATCATTTTTGGGGAGATGCAATACTTGGCAATACTTAAAGGGACTATGCAGAGTTGAAAAATGTTAAAATTATGTATTTTCCACCCCCTACATGTTCCAGCCATGTCCTAATGTGTAGAATGTGCCCAGACCTGTCACTCAAAAAGGTATTAATTCGGGTCCGAAGTGCCGTCATGCACGAGCTTAATTTTCAAACTGCAGTTACGCGTATGACCAGAGGTGGTAGTGGCGAGTATAAAATGACCATCTTGCATCCAGCCCCTTTAAACTGTCAAACTGCTCTATGGAGAACAAAGGAGTTGAAAGGAGTAAAGATTGAATTGAATTAACTAAACTTGTCATTAAACCAAATACTTTCACACGAGACATAAGTACAAACATATTTGAACGTTCAGTTAATGCGATTTGGGCCAATATTCTGTATAATATGCAGCAGGTAACGGTTTGCACTAACCTGAGCCAATTTTCTACCCATCAAATGAGCTTCCCCACGGCGACCCAAAGTCAAACAACACTTTCCATGAAAAGTGTACATAACTGGGAGTTCTCAACAGGAAAATCTTAATAAATTGATACATATATTTTGGAGTCTCTCTGTTGTTTATAGTAAAATAAAATGACCAGAGGGGGGATGGGGGGGAGGCAGATCGGCCCTGGACCTTGTGTTCCCAAACAAACAACATTTAACACACAATACCAAATCAAGTAACCCTCATAAATCACATTGCGCTGTTTTGTCTCTATACAAATGCTGCGTGCAGATTTGCTCGACTACTGTGAGGTTACATCTGTCACGTGCATAAACACATTTATAAAAAATGATCTGTCGACACGAGACGGATTGAAAAAAAAAAAAGTGGTTGAAAAATGCAGAATGACAGAGGCTCTGGGAGAAATAGCACATTAGCGCGTATGGATTATCTGCCGGTGATTCCCAGGCCCCGGCGCGGCCCCCCCTGAACGCGGAGCCAGCGGTCATGTCTTAATTAACGCGCCGACGCCTGATCGATACAGCGGGAGCAATGGCGAGGGGCGAGGGGGGGCGACTGCGCTGCGGTTCAAGGTTTTTTGTTTTTTTTACGTTGATGTGGAATAACGTCGGGGGGAATCGATGCCCGTCACATCGGCACGCAGCGGAAAAGTAATCGTCCATTCTCCTCTGTCTCTCCCTGAAGATCACTCTTTTCTTCATTCAGAGCCGTCGGGTGCGCTTGCATAGACAAAACCACTCCTGGTCTGTTATGGGAGAGTGGGGCTCTTATAATATGAAAAATAGTATGAATTGTGTATAGGGCCCGACTGATATGGATTTTCGGGGTCCGATACCGATATGAAGGGGGTTGGCCTGGCCGATAGCCGATATGAAGGCCGATATTTTAGGTAATTTAATTTGATGTTTTTTAAATATCTCAAATAGCCTTAAGTTAAGCATTTGTTATAGTAAAGGTTTCATCATCATAGATATAGTATATATAAATCAGTGGACCGATGTCTGGTGCAGCCATCTTTTTAATGTAACTGCACACTGTCCTTTCAATAAACTAAACTAAACTACTAAACAATGATCGGGTATTTTGATTGGCCGATGCCGGTATGCACCACTGATATTTTTGGCCAAATTTCAGAACTGTCTATAATGTGTATGAAGCTTCTAAATGTGTCAGTGTTGAACTGAGACAGCAGGGGGCGCTGTATCATTATGTTTAGTAGTTACTTCAAAGGGAACTTGTTTGAAAGACAAAAATCAATAGATTTCAAAACAAAAAACGGTAAGTCTCTATCTCTTATTGTTCCGAAATTATACGCAAAAGTTTCTAAACTAAAATATGTAAAATAGGTGTACAAACAATTTTCACTGCGATATTTCTCCGCTCCCCTGAGGCCTAGGAAGTTGTGAGAGGGTTCATTTTAAAGCTCTGACTGAGCTCTTTTCGGCCTTTTTGGCCGATATTGAAAATAACGTAATATCGGCCGATAATATCGGCTGGCCGATATGGCTGAGCCCAAGTTGTGTAAACGTTCACTCTGCCTAGAGTTTAGCAAAGTAGTCCTTCAGGTTTGTTTGGACTGAGACGAAAGACTTTTGTCAGAATACCGTGCTGCAGGGGTAGGCAATGTAGGCAAAACCAGGCAACGTAGAACCTTTGGACCCGATATATCGGGCCAATATTTGGGGTTTTACAATATCAGCTATTGGCCGATCTAGCGCTGATATTTCCAGGACAGAAAATGATAGAGACTTCCCACTTGAAAGAGCAAAGTCAGGGCTTTATAACGAGTCCTCCCACAACTCCCAGGGGCAGTGAAAAAACATCGCAATAAAAACTGGTTAGCTACAAGTTTGTTAAACACAAGTTTAATATGGACATGCTGCATGTCATTTTGATGTGCAGAATCTGGAGAATTCAATCGCTGACTTAGTTTTAGCCTCCACTGCGGCTAGTAACAATATGCTAATGCTAACGACAGCTAATCAAAGCTGGGACAGAAATTATGATTGGATCACCTAAAGTAATAAAATAGAATCGGCCAGTGCTGCAGTGGCCAAGTCTGAAAAAATCTCGATCAAAAATATCGGCCGAACATATCGGCAACGGCCAATTAACATCCCAAAATATCGGCATCGGCCTTAGAAAAGCCCATATCGGTCGGCCTCTACTTTGGACCCCATGAAAACAAGTTTCACTACACACCGCAGAAATCAAATGCACGTTCAAGTACTGTAAAAAACACGGTCAACTTTGGGATTTGGAGGAAGTGGTGCTTTGCGATTGGGTGGTTCTGCCCCTGGACGTTTGACAAGAAGAAAAGCGGCCCACCACAAAAGCAAACTCGCCGGCTTGCATCCTCACTTCACCGCGAAACAGAAGCTACAATTTATAAATGACAAGAAATCCTTTGTCCCCTCAATCTCCCCGTGTCTCCCTTTCTTTCACACAAAATCATAGCCCAAGAATGATTGCCCCATTGTGATTATCGCTCTTGTAAAGCCGTCTCTAAACTTTTTGTTCTGCCATTATTACAGAGACTTCCTCCCGGTCGCTGTGTGCGCCGTCTGAAGTCGTCCCAGTTTCATTTCTGAACAAAATCTTTCCTTTTTTATTGGCAGCAGACGAGCGCTCCCCTAAACAGCTCCAGGCGAGAGAACTGGGATTTCCTCACTATTCCCTCTATGTCTTTTGATAATAAGCCTTTTTGGAGAACAGCGCGTACGAATAAATTGAGCAAATCTCATTCATTCAGATGGAGAGCCTGGTAATGAATGAAGGCTTGTGCCACGCTATTGAGGGACTGATGAGCATTTCCAGTTGGAGAATCCGTATAGCTCTTTAGCATCTCTGACTTTAACAGTACCTATTGCACTACACAGACGATTTGCCTGATTTGAAAAAGCACTAACGCTTGTACTTTTCATTTATGTTTTCAAACTTCTCCTTTTCCCCCCACAAAACTTCCACATAACTGGTTAAAAAAAAAGATTCATTATGAGGAAAATATCCAAGTTGTAGGCCTCACATCTGAAAAGGATCAGCTTCTTTCAGCTAGATGCAGAGGCGTATCTCTCAGGCAGTTGCTTCAGTCAAGGGCCCCCATGAACTGGCTCATTATTTGTAACCTTGCAACAAGCGCGAGCTCTAATCAGTCTTCCTAATGACTTTGGTGCTGCAGTTAAACCGTCTCACCGCAAACACACTACGGTGCTATTCATCCCCCGTCCTGCTGCCTGCTTTAGTGGGTCATGGTTCCATAATGTTAACTTATAATGAGTAGTGGAGATACTTTTTACTCGTGGCTCCACCACTTTACAGATATGCCAATTCGCTTAGACAGAATATGAATGAAAAAACACCAAAACGTTTTTTTGCACTCATGGTCAGTGATGTTGTGAAGCAATTTAACTAATTAACAAATCACCATAACAAAATAAAACACCAAAAATGAAAGGTTGAAAGGTTTACACACACCAGTTCCTAATATTGTCCCCTTTAGCTAGTGAAATCCCCTTTAGCATTTCACTAGCAAGGACCATGCCACAAGAAAGATTTCATTCACAAGGTTATAGTGTGGAGTGAATCTGGGTTGGACTGTGGGTGGGTCAAGGTCAAGGTCAAGGTTTATTTTAAACACAGAGTACTGCCCCGAAGTGCTTTCCATATTCAATGCAAAAATACAAACACAAAAAAACATATTAAAAGGACTATACAGAGTTTAAAATGTTATTAAAACTAAGTATTTTCCTCCCCCTACATGTTCCAGCCATGTCCTAATGTGTAGAATGAGCTCAGACCTGTTCACCACAACTGCCTCTAAAATCACTCAAAAAGGTGTTAATTCGGGTCAGAAGTGCCGTCATGCACGAGCTTAATATAGAAGCTGCAGTTATGCATAAGACCTGAGGTGGCAGTAGTGAGCATAAAATGACTAACTTGCATCTAGCCCCTTTAAGTACTGCAACAATGTAAAAAAAAGAAAAGAAAAACTGCAGCATAATCAAAATGTCTAGCTCAGCTTCAATTAAAAGCAAAGAGACGTTTTCAACAATGCCTTGAAATTGTCAAAAGAGGAGGCCATTCTGATTACCAGAGGCAGAGAGTTCCAGCTTAGGGCAAGCAACAGCAAAGGCTCGATCTCCTCATTCATTTGGACCTTGGGCAGTCTAAAAGCAACTGGTCAGAAGACCTCAATGTTCTGCCCGGAGTGTGCAAATTTAGCAAGTCTTTTAAATACGATGGTGCCAGATCATGAAGAGATTTTAAAACAATCGGGCGGGGACTCCGTCTCGGATGAACCCAGCTCTTTGGGAACCCCCCCTCGTAGCAGAAGAATCATTGCTGAAATAGAACAGACATGAAGGAAGGGAGGGGTCGACAGTTTCAAACCAACTGAGATGACGAGGCTTGGATTGGTATATATGGCTCGTGGGTAGTGAGAGGCGTGGTTAGGTGAAAGCCAGAGCGGTCGGTGTGCAAAGTGTGATAGGTTGAGGCGTGGTCCTGCTCCCGAACCTAGTCAATAAACATTGACTCCATCAGTGACAGCTTGGAGTCTTTTGTGGTAAGTGTGGAGAAGGTTCTGTATATAATCTGATGGTAAAGCGGCCCATTCTTCTTAGCAAAAAGCCTCCAGTTCCTGTAAGTTCCTGGGCTTGTCTTGCATGAAAAGTGCGAGACTGAGCCGGCCACTCCAGAACCTTCACTTTATTCTGCAGGAGCCAATGATATCAGCGAAACACATCCATATTTCACAGCAGGTATGGTGCACTTTCCAGAGCCTCAGAGCATTCAAGTCAATGGATGTACAATTTTACATACATAAAAGGAGACATTTTCTATTAACTAATATTGCCTTCCATAAATTTGGATAGAAGCACTATATTTTTGTACCTCATGTCATTCCAGGTGAGGCGCTGACCTCCCTCTTGGGGCTATCTGCAGGTTTCTCCCCATATTCTCCACAGTGTGTTATCTGTGTTTATGGAGCATTGTCGGGCTGCACAGACAGGATGGCCATTGTGCGATAAGCCCGTCTCATTTTCACATTTGCTTGTAGCCAGAAGCAGCAGAGGAAGACGGGGAGCTCTAATCACTCTCCTCCACCCGCCAACATCTCCTGAGTTACTGATCCACCTCTGGTCAGAAATTGTATGTTTATTTTCTTCTCTTTCTCCGAAAAACTTTTGGTGGAAAATTGAATTTGAAGCCCAGGGGCAAGGTAGAAAATTGGGCAGAATAGCTTGTCCCCCCCCCCGTCCTGCCTTTTGCCACTCTCTCCTAATGAATGGCAAAATAAGATATCTGTCGGAGATGCTGGATACGAGCCGTTTGCAATCTGGAGCTCATCAATTCATGTTTACTGTACAGGACTGCGCCATGGCTGCCTAACGGATGTCTAACAGGGCTGGGAATATTGTCAGGTGAAAACACTCACTGGAGATCAGGTCTAACACAGACGCTATCATGAAAAGATGGAACTCTGTCAGCTGGTTATGGGGGAATGTGGAGGGCGTGCGGGATTGTTTTTGTGACTTTGCAAACAGGAGTAAATATAGTAGCTGCAACTCCGATAAATCATGTCTGTGTTAAACGGGGCAGGGCTAAAATTGGAAGCACAGCCTGGTAATGCATTGCTCCATGTTTCACTGATGCGTCCCCGATGATTGCCGTTTAATCAGTTGCAAATGCTCTTAATTACAAGATTAGTCTCCCACCAATTAGCCAATGTGCTAATGGTTCTAATCTTCCGCTGACGTGGGCTGCATTCTAATTACAGACTAACAGCTTCAATTCAACCAGGGCCTGCGGATGGGCCATTACCAGCCTCGTTATTCTCATATAAAGCAATGCAGCGAGCAGTGCGCGTCCCGTTGGAGAGCAGCTGTAGAGGCTTTATGACCATCATGAGGGCCGTTTCAATGCGTCATGAAATGACAATGTTTCCATTTCCTCAAAATCATAGCAGCGTTCAGACGAGTCAGCCAAGAAAATATTGTTCACTGCGGCAGTGCAAGCTGTTACAGAGCACCTTTTACCCAGACTGAGCTTCAGGATGTAAGAGAGGACTGTAAACTTTTATTTTTATGGTGGAGGTGTGTTTGTGTTTAGATAGAGCTTGTCCAATGGCTGTCATAACTAACCTCTGTGCAAAACATACACTGGTGTTTAGGAATTCTAAACATTGTTTAAAGGAATTTATACTTATGCATCATCTGATTTTTATATTATTGTTAGGGATGTTCATGATTAATCAGTCAGTCAATTAATCACCATCATGGACTTCAATTAAAAAGTATGTATGTATTTTAGGGGAAATACAGCATAATCTAATGACTAATAAGCTTCTGTTGCAGTTCACAAACCTATTATTTGTATTTTGGTCAAATAATAAAACTTTTTAACGAGGTTTCATGATAATTACTGGAAAAATCAAATAATCATGTTTACAACCTTGTTATATAAAACTTCCTTGGCCATTCTCAGTTTCTGTCATTTTGGATGGCAAATCAGCCGTTTGGAACTCCGCCCATCACTACAAGGTTAGGGTTCACTCACACAATAATTCTGAGGATATTACTGTGCGGTTATTACTGTGTTACTACGCCTTACAATATAGGACCCCTTTTTATCCGCTTAGTAAATCGACATGCTTAATTTTGTGTAACGATACTTGGATCATGTAAGCACTCATGTAACCGTATTTAAATAAGGAAAACGTGGAAGAGCTTGGTCGCTTCTAACTTCACCCCCGTTTGGGTCCATAGGAATATGCTGGGAGAAGCTAAATGCTAACGTCTTTGGTTGTTTTGCGTGACTGAGGGCACACACAATGACCAGACAAGTACGCATCAACTCGTCTAAGCTCAGGCAAGAACATATCTCAGTGTGGAAAAACAGTGGACTGAATGAAATTGAGCAGAATGTGCATCCCCAATTACAGTAATGATTGCTTATTGTTCTACGTAAGGCTACATAACAGTACATTTGTGCATACCTTCTTGTATAATGTGCTAATATTGTGAGTGTGATTTGTGTTTAGTGAGTTTATTGTTTCATTAGGATCCCCATTAGCTGCCCGTTTAATAACCGCTCGTCTTCCTGAAGTCCTTTTAGTTCTTGCAGAGTTGTTCCTCACCCCATCAACAGCCACATTGTGAAAAGTTATGAAAACGTATACTCTCTTACCTGCCCTGCACTTTGATGTCCGATATGGCGTAGAAGTATCTCGACAGGTTGTTCTCGTCCACCATCGTCGCCCCGGTCGCCGGCTTGAGCAGTCTCACTCTCAGGTCTGTGATGGTGAAGAAGTCCCGCAGGTTCTTGGTGGTATCCAGTTGCCCGTACAGCGACGCCATGTTGTGAAGCCTCGGCCCGGCGAACAGCGCAAACCGGTCCTTTATCTCAAACCTCACAGTCTTATCGTTCTTCCACACGTAGCCTCTCGAATAGTCCTCGGTGCAGATGATGTCCAGCAGGGTGCGCTGTGTTAGGTCCTTCGCAGTTTTGGGCTCCATCGTGAAGCCATCCAGGCAGTCAGTGGCGTAGAACTGGTAGGGGGTCCATGTGCGCCCGTAGTCCAGGGACTTCTCCAGGACCATTTGCTCGGGGCGTCCGGACTCGAAGGTGAGGACAATGTCGTCGGTGAGTTCGATGGTTTTGTTCCAGGACAGGGTGATGTTGACCTGCAGAGGCTTGGGGTACTTCTTCCAAGAGGTGGACTGCCAGAACGTGGTGGGGTTACGTCCCTCGAAGTCAAACATGAGTTCAGGAGGATGGGCCAGCTCCTCGGTCAGGGCGTCACATTCGTTGTTGCACATGTAGGGATTCTCCTGTGACAAAAGAAAGATGGACATAGGTGAGTTTTAGGACTGTACAAACGGTTATCTGATGCAGCAGGTGGGCTTCGAGTTTCAAAGTCATTCATGAAGAGCTTGACACAGCGGTTACTGATTTCACAAAGAAGGTTCCAGACTTTGGAGTGGATCCTTCATGTATGAGTATTGGTGTCTTGTCCAAAAATACATATAGCTCCAGAACGGCTATATGCACGTGAGTGTCATGTGACTTCCGCGTGGATCCTAAGTTGGCGTTTGCGTATCCTGTCTCCGTTATTTCCCTGTGAGGCCTTGTTTAAAAAAATAAATAACTCAAGATTACATGGCAGGCAGTGAGTTACCCGTGGACAGTCACTAGCATCATGTTAAAAAACATCGCGTCAGGAGCAAAGAATTCAAAGGAGGCAACATCCTGCTCATCACGGTAAGTCTTGAAGCTAACGGCTAACACTAAATACAAATTTAAATAGATAAAAGTATGAACGAGCCAGCTCAAAAAAGAATCGGCCTGTCTTTAGTATAAATACTCTTGAGACGCTAAATTATTGGGGTGTTGTTTTTTGATGCTAGCCGTTAGCTCTGAGATAAAAAGTTCTACCTAAAAACATTTCTTGCAGTCAAGAATTTACATCCAACGTAATGTGAGTCACTTTCGGATCAGTATCTCAATGTCAGTGATGTTTTCTTGAACTATTCATGTTTTCAGACAAGACCTCATGAGGAAATAACGGAGACAGGATACGCAAGCGCCAACTTAGGATCCACTTGAAGTCACATGGCATTTGTGTGCATAGATTCTATTACATGGCAGGCAGTGAGTTACTGGTGGACAGTCACTAGCATCATGTTAAACGAGCAAAGAATTGACTGGAGGAAACTTCCGCGCTCATCACGGTAGATGTTTTTGTCTGGAAGCTAACGGCTAAAAATTAAAATAGCACCAAGAAAATAATGGGCCTGTCTATACATTTTAGGTGTTGCCATTAGCTGTGAGATGAAAAGTCCTTCCTACAGTAAATGGACACAGACGTTTTCCGTGTCAAGTATTTCCATCCAACGTAATGTTCTTTAACTCGTAGCCAGTCACTAACCGTCAGTATCTCACTGTCCATGATGTTTTCTTGAACTATTCGTTGATTTGTTGGCGACATTATTGGGAAAAGAGCGAGAGAGGAAAGACCGCGTCCGTCGGAGATCGTACTCGGAAATCACTCGTGAGCCGAGAGCCTGTCCTGGTCCTTTCTGTGAGGAGTTTGCATGTTCTTTCTATGTCTTCGCGGTGTCCTTCAGTTTCCCCCACCACTAAATTATGTGCAGGATCAAAAGGACAGAAATGGAAATTAGCACCATGAAGAAGCAAGTCTATTCATAAACATGCACTGTCCGTGCCGACTTAACAATCTCAACAAGCTCTTCTGCTTTTTACATATTGCCACAAACTCCAAACCATCTTCTCAGTTTCGTAAAATACCCAACCTTCACCCAATTTAAATGATTACCACAAACTCCTCCAGCTCTTTCACTTCCTCTTGAGGACCCTCCACGTTGACCGGCTGCTTCTGACCTACTTACTCTTATAAAGTTCATTTTTTTTAAGTGCTTTCTGATCAGGATTCCACCTCACCCTCCACCCAACTCCGTGTTCTCGCCTCTCCATGCGCATTTCTAATCCCGATGACTATGTTGATCCCATATTCTCATTTTCAGTGCCATTCCTGCCCATGCTGCCACCCAAATTGCCGGAGTAATTGATATTCCTGTGTGGTTGTTTCTGCTCGGAGATGGGAACAGAATCTCGATGAGTATTCCTTATGAAACACGCGAAGGGGACATGCATTTTTCATGGGCGTTCGTCTGCTCTGTACGATCCAATGAAGAACTGCGTGCGGCGGTTTAGGAAGCGAGACGGGAAAAAAGGGGCCTCTTGATGCGCTGGTGTTTGTTTGTGAGAGGAATGCTTGTTTATGTATGCTCTCGCGGGGAATGCATTGGTGAGAAGTCAAAAGGCGTGTGGATCTACATGCTGGCAAAAACGCCGGGTTCTCCAACAGCACATACAACCAAATATCGAAAATCCTACTGATTATTTAAGTACAGCTGAGACCCATGATTCAGGTGGAATTTGGAGAAGTCGAACCAAGCTCTTTCCATTCTTTCTTTTCTTGCCTACTATTTCCTTGACATAGAAGAGAATAACATCGTGGGATTCTAAAATAACAGTGTTAAACCAAGAATTGTTCGGTCCCTATAGGTGGGTGGTAGATGTTCCAGCCCTAATATACAAAAATACAGTAAACAGTGCTGCAAGAGCCCAAATATTCATAGAACCAAGGTAAAAATATCATGGCTATATCAGTGAAGAGTTGCTCACACAAAGAGGAGACTCTTTTCATTGAGACGCAAACATGGCCATGTCGATGCATTTTTCAGTGATGTTGAATCTATCCCGTCTTTTATGTCTTTCAGAATTTGAACAGAATATTGAACAATAGCTTGGGTACACGTTAGAATGAATGTCATAATCTCAGGTAGAGAGCAGGGGCCTGTACAAATCTATGGCAGAAAATTACAAATATTGTACCTCATCAGCATTTCGGTAGTGATTGGATTCACAATTAGTTTTATTCGCAGAACGCCCTTTCTACTGACCAACAACACATATTTCAGAGAACAAGGATAATTGGACATTAGTTTATACGCATCTCGAGACAGTTATGTTATGTAGATTCTCCCATGTAATGACAAAGATATTATATAGCAGTTTGACAGTTACCATAACTACCACCATGTAGTTTTCAGTTGCCCACCGCCTCAATTTTACACTAGGCTCTTTAGAATGTTGTGATGTCAAGTGCACACAACCTATTATCTTAAGCATTACAGGAGCAGGCCACCGTTTTTCCATACTGAGATATGTTCTTACCTGAGCTTAGATGAGTTGATGCGTAACTGTCCGTCTTTGTGCGTGCCTGTGGAAGACCTTGGTCTCTTCTAACTTCACCCCGTTTGGAGCTATAGGAATATACTGGGAGAGGCCAAATGCTAACAACATCTTTGGTCGTTTTGTGTGACTGAGGGCCAGACAGGTACGGATCAATTCGTCTAAGCTCAGGTAAGAACATATCTCAGTATGGAAAAACGGTGGCCTGTTCCTTTAAAGTGGATATATCATGCAAAAGAGACTTTCTTGAGGTTTGAACCACGTTTTAACGTTGTTCTCTTATCAAAGACATACCTGGAGGAGTATTTCACAACATTCATGCAGTTTTGAGTTAATCCTCGGACAAAGAAAATTAAATTTAGCTGTTTCTTCTTCTACGGCGTCAGCGCCTCGTTCTGGACTTCCTGATAGCAATTACGCCATTGTTCAAACCCAAAAAGCTCCACGTTTATCATGCACGGCTGGAGTTGCTAACCATGACATATCCAACCTGGAAGTTATATTTTTAGACAATCATTCAGCTGCCAGCAGGAACAGCCCCATTCAAGATTTTCCACCAGCTCGTTCATTTCATTGTAACCATTCAATTCTGACAGACATCTTTTCAAAGTATAAAACGTAAAATATCAAAGCTGAGGCACCCAACATGAGGTTTTTAAAGTCTTTGTTTAGGTTCCATATGCATGACATGTTTCCTTATTGCCATTTCCTTCAGATTGGTTTTAGTTCTGTCATTACAACATTATTATATACAGCCACAGACCCTTTGAGAGGGGAGGCACATCAAACTAAACATTACATCCAAAAACAGAAAGGACAAATATTATACTATCCTCCTCATTTGAGAGAATATCTTTGACACTATCTTGCAATGGTTGACAGAATCACTTAAAGGTACACTGCGTAACATTTTGGACTATGCTGTTGCCATCAGTACAAAACATGCTCCTAATGACCAGCTCGACAGACAATGCTATTTCTGCAGCGAGAAATCAAATAATAGATTTGGATGGGAACCTAACCTGTTTAAATCTCAAATTCTGCTGACTTTAGTCGACATCTCCATGGTAACGAGCTGGAGACGTACCCACTCCCGGTAAAGTTATGTCATGTCTTAGGAGAGCTGAGTCGCTCACAGCAAAATCAAATGTTTGTTTGAGGTATTTTTCATTGCTGAAAATATCTGTCATGAAATAAAAGCTTGTATTTCAATTTTACTTTTTGGGTGAAATTCTACGCAGTGTAGCTTTAAACATTCTGTCACCTGTAGGATACTGTCTGATCCATAACAAAAATGTGTTATTTCTAGATTGGCTTTAAGTGAAATGTATATATACACATTGTAGTAACCACACTGTACCCTCTGCTAAAATTTCCAAATGTGCCCAAATAGTCTGAGCAAGTGTGAAGACAGAAAATTGCAATTGGCTTTTGTCTATTCATGCAGTAACCAAAGATCAAAACGCGGCCCGGGCGGCTCGGCACAAAGAGAAAACAGTGAGACATTGCCCGGCTGAAGATTTCTTTTCAGCCGATTGACATTCCCCTCACCTCTGCTCCGCGAACAATGAGGTTAAGTGCTGATGAGATTCAGATCAACTGTAAAGCCGCTCGATAATCAGCCATCATCCGACACTCTACACGAGAAATTATCTAAAGGTGAGGAGAGCGCCGCCTTATCTGCTATTTGAGTTGCATCGATATCTATCCGACGGTGCGGCACATTCAAGCCGGGCTGTCGAGTGCCGATGGCTGGGTGGAATACTGATAAGCGTGCGCCATTATATTTCAACACCCGGCAAAAGGGGCTAGAGCAATGTCTTTTGAGCACAGAGAAAAAGTTTCATTTGATGTTTTATCCACTTCACGGAGAAGACGAATGCACAAGAGGCATGTTTTGTAGATACGCATCTCGACGGTTCGTTTTATTTCCTGTGAGGCTGCGATATGCTATCAGCGGAGTACTATACAAGAGATAGCAGTAAGTGGTTGAACGAGCGATTGTGGGTCACTAGGCCTGCACATCTGACACAAAGCATAGCTAAAAGGTCTAATTAGAAGAGTTCTGAGGGGCACTAAGAGAGAAAAAAGGCAGGAAGAAGTGGGTTTTAGTGCAAGAACGCACAGCCCTCACGCCTTTGTACACCCACTTAGTTTGAAATGAAGCCAAGCCATCGGAAATCTATACATTCCGACACACTCACAGCCAAATATTGTGATTTTGTACAACTACCTGACAGAAAATTATTTGCCAAAATCTCTCCATTGTTCCTAAAGGGCCTATCTCACGGGAGAGAGTTGCGGAGACGTCTCTGCAACTCGGACTGATAGCGTGCATACAAAGGGCCTATCTCATCGGCTTGGTGACTAGTCGGAGACTGTAGTCACCACTAGTCATGGAGATGTCTCTGAGACGTCTCCTGGCAATAAGGCGAGTCTCCAGGTCTCGATGAAAACAAAAAAGTTTCAATTTCAGCGTAGTCTCCGCATGGTCTCCGAGAGATCTACGCATTCTCAAGCAGCTGTGGCAATGTTGCGGACACTATTTGTTGTCCTCTACCTGTGAGACTCAAAGAGACTCCACACGACACTTTGAGATCTCCTTGGTATCTGACAGGTCTCTGAGACATTGCAGGGACATCACAGAAACGTTTCCCAGGTTGAGACCACGTAGACCTCTCGGAGACCTCTTGGAGACCTCTCAGAGACCATGTGGAGATAAGGCGGAGATAAGGCGAGTCTCTAGGTAGTCTCTGCTGAAATCGAACAGGTTCAAGTTCACCGAGCCTACCCAGAGACTCGCCTTATCTCCAGGGGACATCTCGGAGACATCTCAGTGACCAGCGGCAACTCGAGTCTCCAACTAGTCTCCAACTCGTCTCCAGGCAGGCGAGATAGGCCCTTAAAGCAAGATAAACTTTTTCTTTGATGATTAGGAAAGCTTTATAAATCACGGAGAAGCAAAATACACAAACATCTTGAAATTAAATTGAAGAAGTATGAACCTTTTCAAAAAAACAACTTGAAATATGAAGAATTTTGTCACGGAGAGAATGAATCGTCAACAAATCCTCAATTGCATGTCTGTTACTTCCCACTTGTTGGCTCTGGCGTGACATGTAACTATTATCTGAGACAGGTTGTCATTCAAAAGCATGATTTTTCACGTCACGTTTGTTTAAATTGATGTCACAGCTACGTTGGGAGAGCAGTTTGGAAGCTGTCGACCCAGAACCTCATTCACACATGATATAAAGACCGCAGTGCCTGTCCGTGGCTAACGAGAAGGGGAAAAAAAAACACAATTTCAGGGCTGAACAAGTGAGGGAAGAAATGAGAGTCTTTAAAGAGCTGCAGAGGTGTTTCATCCAGACCAGGGCAAAACAGCCATCCTTTTGAGCCGTAATGTGGCCGCCGACGTGAAGCCTCCGGGGCAGTGATCGCTCTCAGAGGAGCTGGGTGTGCACTTGGCGGAGGAGAGACTCGCCACTGATGTCGACTAATGCAAAAAAAGAGATGAGTAAATTGTGCGCAAAGAAAACTGACGCGTGAATTGGAACAAAAGGCTTTTCTCCTGTCGCCTGTTTGTTGCATCAGCCCGTCGCAAACTTTTGAGTGTTTGCAACCACGTCTCATTCTCTTTCTACAGGCAGTTTATGCTTTATACCTTTATCTACCTCAGCGGCAGAACCATCAGCCACCTCATCCTCTCTCTAATCACCAAGACTTTGAACCAATCTATAATACTATTCTGTATTTAGCCTACAAAAAAGACCTCGCTTGTCTACAATCTTTAAAAACACTGCCTTTCTTTTCTTCAGAGGTGAAATATTTCCTTCCTTCCTTCCTTCCTTCCTTCCTTCCTTCCTTCCTTCCTTCCTTCCTTCCTTCCTTCCTTCCTTCCTTCCTTCCTTCCTTCCTTCCTTCCTTCCTTCCTTCCTTCCTTCCTTCCTTCCTTCCTTCCTTCCTTCCTTCCTTCCTTCCTTCCTTCCTTCCTTCCTTCCTTCCGGGTAAGGACCAAGTCCGAGGCCTAATTCTATCCTCGGAGTATTTTATTCTCTCTCTTTAGTTCAATCATATTCTTATAAGTTTTACATTTTAAAACATTAACATTTCCACTTCACTAGAGAAATAGCTACCACATCCATTATTCCATTAAATGTGAAAGGTAAACAATATATGCCTACTCAGATTTCAAATGGTCTATTTTTCATGTGTGACATGTAAACTCTTTGAGTGCTGTGAATAATAGCATTGCAAAACAATCTCTTTCTTTGGAATTGAAGTGGTATGTTTGATCTCATTTATTATTGTATCAACATTTTTACTCAATACTATATTCTTCAATTGTAAACTGGCTGATTCCTCTGCTCTGGCATCCACTCAGACGCGGGCGAAGGTGAAGCGATGCAGAAAGGGCAGGACCTTTTATCGGATTTCCTGTGGTGGTTATTTAACAATGAAAACAGTGCCTTATGAAGATCAATAGTTTGTGTGGTCATTTAAGATCCGGGCTGCTGCAGCTCGCCAGGGGGCTCCTATCGGAAAACAATAATCTGGCACAGCGTGATCTCTGGATGGAGAGAGGACGGGGAAGAGGGAGAAAGGCTTTTGTGATGAAGAGACTGACCTTAAGAGTAAAAGGTGGCAGGACTTATTGTTGTTTTCACAGTGCAATAGATTTTATATTAAAAGCCAAACCCAGTCACACACACATGGATGTTTTATACAGACAATTACTCATAAGAGAGTAATGTACAATCAACATTCAGTCATAGAGCTGAGGAGTCAGGAAGGTAATGTTTGAATGATTTGTTTTGTTAAAGATCTCCCTGGTGTTAGCTGATGGTTCGGCTGCATCGGTTGAGTTGGATCAGAGCAGTGGTTCCCAGTAAGCTTTATTTTTCAGAGAATGCCGTCCCTGTTCAGGCCGGGGACCCCCAGCACAAAACAGCAGCACCCACACTCCCACACATACATTATTTATTTTCTAAAATATTTTTTTAAAGGTGCACTATGCAACTTTTGAAGTGAAAAATAAAAAAAAAACTTTATGGATGCAGCATGGCACCTTTGCTTTCCCACAGTCGCCTTTATGATGCTCCAGGTTCAGTTGTTTTTATGGGTTTGTACCAGAAACTGTCCAGAAACCCCAAAACAATTGATTTTGGAGCATTTTAGACGCCACTGTGAGGGAAAGCAAAGGTGCCATGCTGCACCCATTAAGTCACTTAGTCATTACAAGGTCAAATATGCACAAATATTAAGCTTTTTTTTCCACTTCAAAAGATGCATAGTGCACCTTTTAAAGGGACTATATAGAGTTTAACAATGTTAAAATGAGGTATTTTTCTCCCCCTAAATGCGGCCCGCGAGATGATTTAATGTAGCCTTTTGAGGAGCATGAATTCCTGAGCATAGAAAATAACCAGTTTTTCTCACTCCAGCTACCAGGGGGGTAGCTTAATTAAAAAAAAAAAGGAAGAATTCTACACATGTCCAGCAGAGGGAACTGGCATAATAAGAGATCAGGATATAAAGAGCATATTATAGCCACGTGGTAAATAGTCAGACTTCCCCAGGGCGGCTGTGGCTACACCAGTAACTTACTGCCATTGAATGTGGAGTAATAATGACTTCATGTAACACTTTGAGAAACATGTGACACAGGCTGATGAAGCACAATAAGTGTATGCGGCCCGGGACCCGCCGTGGGGACTGAATTTCGGTCTTCGACCCAAACGAGTTCGACACCCCTGTTTTAGATGATTAGAAATGCTAATTACATTTTATTGAAGGGGGCCCTGAGTTGTTTGAGTGATTTTGAGGGTCACAGCCTGAAAAGTCTGGGAAACTGTGCTCTGACCAGACAAAGATCTGCAATTCCAGGTTGGAAACCACTGAATCAGAGAAGGTTATGATGCAGCTGTTCTAGGGCAGGATAGATTAGGGGGAAAAGAATGCATTTATGTGAAAAGCTTGAAAGGCGATTGATCGAGCGGCCGTGATAGACTGATATTAGCTGACAATAACAAAGGCTGCAATGAGGTAGAAAATACAGTCGTCTTGTTCAACGTTTGGAAGGTGCTGTTCTTGAAGCACTGGCTGAAGGACGGGTCAAATACAAGTACACTTCCCTATAAGGAAAATAAGGCCTACAAATACAAAAGAAACAAAACTTGAATATAAAATGGAACAAGTTGAAGGTCTTTCCTTATTGCAATGGGTCTCCTTGCATCTTTATATGACGCACATGCACTGAACTGACAAATCGATAATAAGAAAGACTTGAAAAAGCGTCTGCCCCTGGACTCACATGGTCATCATTTTAACAATAGGTTGCATTAAAGAACTTGATGATGTCCTGATATCAGATGGAGAGGGTTAGTATTTTAAAATAAATATGCTTTTAAATGAATGTTACCACTTTTGGACACCATTATATATAAAAAAAAAAAACTAAGTTCATATCGTGACTGGAAATTCTGGTGAACTCTGGTGAACTGCAGATTTTTTTGTCTTAGTTTTTGGTTAATATTTCAGTCATTATGGGATGAATCCACATGAAACAAAAGCTGCATGAAAGTTCATTGTCTCCTCGGTCAGCTCATATAAACCAATGCCCAACTATATCCTCTGTAAGGCGTCCGAAAGTGGTGGCAATATTTGAAAACATGAGCGTGATGAAATGACTTTCAGACATAACAATAATGCGTCAGGTTTGCGAATCCAATCACTGTCAAATACCGATGAGGATTTCTTAATTTTCGCTTTGGAGATTTCTTACAAAAACGGTATTTCTCCCATAGAGCTGTATTATTCCCTGCCTTCCACCTGACATTACTATATCATCAAATTCTAAATCGTGAATGCGACCTATTTTGTGGCAGTTTTTTTTTGTTTCATTTGAATATGCCCCATAATGACACACATAAACCATAAACCCAGATCAGAACATCAACATTTTGACCATTTCAAACGCAAATTCCACCATGCAAGTCTCATGGGGCAACTCATTTTGGTGGGAGAAAAAAAAGGCAACAGCTCCGATATCACCCATGCTAAGGAGTCTGACTTTTGGTCAGTTCCATACGGCGAGGGCAGTGTCATGGAGTTCAGCCGATCTTTATCTGCTCGGTATGATCTGGCTCGAGGCACTGGCTTATATAGAGAGGTCTGGGCGTCCTAGTTAATAATGTCCTGATCTCTGTGCTCCAGGAGGTCAATCCGATACTATAAAGTCCACCCAGAGAGAGCAGAAGGGAAGAGGCAATGAGCTGACCGCATAAGTGATGAGTCATAAGAGCAATTTGCATATATTTCACATCAAGGGCCTTCAAAGTTTAAAATAAAAATAAGTGTTGCTGAGATGGAAGTGTTGAACTGATTCAGCGTTTGCTCATGTCAAAAAAGCAAGTTCTGTAGCATTTAATATGATAGGTGTGTGTGTGTTGTGTACCTCAAAGTACGAAGTAACTTGTGTCTCTAGAGCCCATCAGCACCACTGCAGGTGTCGCAGCATTTTGCTTTTTTTTACTCTTTTAGTTTTTTTTTACTTTTTTAACACTACGCTCACAGAAAAGACAAAGGGAGAGAGGGATATTGTACATCCAATTACACAATATAGCTATTTTTTTAACTCAAACTTAGCTGTAAATACTATTTAAGTTGTGCTAGCCCGCAGTTAGCTTTGCCTGCTAGCCTGTTAGCTTCTTCTTCATGATTCCATTAGTTGTTCTATTAATTGTGGTTTTCTGGCCAGAGACACCAGGGGGAGATGAAAGACCCCCCCCCCAATGACCCCATTAACAGTTGTATTACCCCCAGAGGGACTATGGAAATGACTTATTAAGGTAAACAAGTTACTTAATACTGCTTTAAAATAATCTCTGTAATTGGCATTTCCGCCATTTTCTGCTTGTCTCGTCCAGATGCACTATAGCTTCATTTGGTGGATTCAGAAATGGGTGACTGGTGTGTCCAGTGAAGCTGACAGCTGTTGTTGATGTGCTTTTGACACAGACGTCTCTGCAGTGATAATGCAGCTGATGACAGGGGCAGGTAAAGTATGAGACCGGGGCACCCGACCGATCAGTTCACACGACACACTTCTGCTCGCCTCCCACCACATGTGCCTCTTTGTCGATTTACTTCCCGGTAAGTGTATCTGATTATATGTTTTTGACTGGCAGTTTCCAAAGGATAAATGGTGCTAATAATAGTAATAATTATGCGGTGAAGAACTATTTTGTAAATGAGCCGACGAGAGAACGTTTAGTTCAAAATCTGTTTTTGAATAACAGCTTCTTGAAGGACAATATAATTTGAGTACTTGGGGTTCTCTTGAAGCTTTCTCTTTTGTACCCATGATTAATTATAAAATTCAGAATTCTGAAAAATAGCTTAATTTCAACCAAAAGGAGGAAGAATATATGCACTAGAAATGCAAAAATGCAGCTTAATAGATTAACTAGGACTGTTATCAGTACTTCATTTTTTCAACTTCAATTCAATCTTTTAAATATAACATATTTCAGAAAAGTATTGTCCGGAAAATACAGTACCCAAGTCACACTTTTTTTCGTAGTTTGGCTGGGGTCCATCTTATACTCCGGAGTGACTAATATATGATTTTTAAACATTGTTTTAATTCAAATGTATAATTTCACATGCCGCTAGAGGGCACTGCAGGCTAATCGAGCAGCTGAAATAAAGTTTGGAGTGAGCGAGAAACTAGCAAAGGACTGGCTAAAAGCGAAGGTTACTCTTAAGCTAAAAGCTATGGCCACAGCAAGAGGAACGAGTTCGCAAATGAGAGCTTGAAAAACGTGCTGCCGGGAGAGGCTTGTCAACGGTGCAGTCACGCCTCCGTGCCCAGGTCGTTGCCATGGCGATTGTTCAGAAGTGACACCGAGGATGAAGATTTCAATGGATTTAGTGATTTGGAGTGAGATCGAGAGTTTGGTATGTTCTTTATGCTCTAGTTATCTGAACTGCTTATGTGACGTTAACATACCAGATGCCTATTTAGTTTGTTGTTTATCTTTCATGTAGCTAACCATCAATGTGTTACGCTAGCAAACCGTACGCCTATTCAGCCTGTTGTTATTTCTTTATTGGGCAATTTTTGGTTGGTGCGTCTTATTCTCCAGAGTGACTTATTGTCTGGAAAATACAGTATATGTATACTTTGACAAAGTATTGATACTTGGTATCACAACAAAATAATATTTTGTCCCAGCCTTAGTGCACAACAACCTTGATCAGCAACGCCACAATGGAAGTTTACAATGATGAAGTTCTAGCTTTAAAGACAGTAGATGCAAGTTGGTCATTTTATGTTCACTACTGCCACCTCAGGTCTGATGTGCAACTGCAGTCTCTATATTAAACTGGTGCATGACGGCACTTCGGACCCGAATTAACACCTTTTTGAGTGACAGTGCAGGATTTTAAAGGCAGTTGTGGTGAACAGGTTTGGGCTCATTCTACACATTATGATAGTCCCTTTAAGTAAGTGCTTTATTTGTCATTGTACAACCGTACACCAAAATTGTGTTCAGGTGTTAGTCCTTGTACAATGATCCATCAATGGGAATATCAGATGGGGTTGCGAGTCAGTGGACTGTTTGTGCTCGTTCTCAGCCTGGATAAAAAGAAAGAGAAGAGAATTTTCACAGATGCAAGTCACAAGAAAGCAACAAAGATGGGGGCAAGTAAGTAAGCTTAAACAAAGGCTAAACCAGGCAAAGCAAAAACAATTTACGTCAAGTCAAGGCTAATGAACTAAACGTGGACTAAACTGAAACTGAACTAGATCTAAACCAGGACTAAACTATGACTAAAGCAATCCACACAGTTAATTCACACATTGTGAGTTTGATCCTGAACTTAAGCCACAACAGTTTCGGTGTCTGCAGACAGTTCCGTGAGAGGGGCCTGCCCCATAGAGCCGAGGTGTTTAATCAGTCTATCACCCTTGGCCTTACAGCTTCCCTTCCCTCCTCCTCCTCCTCCCCACCGACGCTTTCCTCTGCTCCCCACGGCAGCCGAAAGGACGAGGTACGACTTGACAACTCTCTGATTTGGCCCGGGTGTCGAGGGAGTGGATCGCGCGCAACAGAAATGAAAGGCTTTTGAGATGGGGCGCCACTTGTCGAAATGAAAAGATAGCCATCGGACACGAGGCTGGGATTGTCACATTTCTCTGGCTGTGAGTGAAGTGTCTCTGCGCTCAAACTTGTTGCGCTGCATGCGATTCAAAGAAGGGGGCAATGCTCTTGAGAAAAAAAAAAAGGCTGAAAGTTGGTGGTTATTATGCGCTTCGGTAGAAAGAAGCTTTGGCATAACAATATAATAAAGACACTCTTCTTTCATTGCTCTCACGATGCTTCCACATGCTTAGATCTAGTGGCTGCAGTTTCCCAATTCAAGCAACAATCCTAGGGTCAAATCCTTCTCCCAACCGGGGAAAAATAAAGTATCATCCTAATAAAAATGTCTGGAGACACATAGAACTCTGCAAACAGGCTAAGAAACACCGCTATCAAAACCAGATCTAGGTCATGTAGTATTTAGAAGTACTGGGTTGTCGTGAGCGCAGCCGGTGGTTCTTATCCTTTTTCCCGGGCCGGTCTGATTCCTGGTGCAGAGACATGAGCTGATGCTGCTGAGGTATCGGGAGTGTCACGACGTTGGCAGAAACTCAATAGAGCTGTAATGAGGCGCGGGACAGAGAGGAGGATCACGCTTCTGACCTTCAGCGCGGGAGGATGGGACAGATGCATATTTGACCCTCCCTGTTATAAAGTCTCAGAGATAGATGGATAGAAATAAAAGCTTGTACGTACATGTAGTTAGTGTTATGATGAAGCATTAACACATAGTAAAAGTTACAGCAAGGCTTTAGCTGTACACATTTTGCAAGGGTCAAAAACCCTAGTATATTTTATTCTCAAATTGACCCCCCTGCTGATATCAGTTGTGTTGAATCTTGGCTGATTTGTACAAACTCTATGGAGATGCTTCTAATTTTCATTACTTGGCCAAATCTGAGCGGATATCATGTTGAGCAGGAGGGAGAGAGTGCCAATGTTGCTTACCCACTTTGGAAGGCGTCCAGAGGCAGGCTCAATATCACTTTGCCAGGTAGGCTGTTCCTTTTTTTTGGGATGGTAAATTTATGTAGAACAAAGGAATAAATAGAACAAAAGGCCAAATAGACGAAATTGGGGCATCAAGTTACAAACCCGCTTCATCATATCCTTATCAGGTTATTCTGTTGCCTTTCACCAAGGTGTGAGTTAGGTCGTTTGGACTAAGAACTACAAAGACGCTTATCCAGGTGAGAGTAGCTGTTAATACGTTTGTTAAGTGGTGACATCACAGCTCTACTTCCGGGTTCGCATAGACCGGCAGAGAAACTACAAATAAAACTCTTCAATACCACAATCAATATTTCTGAAACTCAACAGAGAGTTACTGAGCATACTTATTTATCAGGCCCATTAGCCAAAAATGCTGTACCTACTGCTATAAAAGTAATATTCAGATCACCTCCAAAAAACATTCAAAGACTGCAATATAAAACTCTCCTTCTCACCCATAAATGCATCAGCGGCCATGGTCCATCATACCTACAAGAACTCATCCCTCTCCAAAGCTCCACCCGCACCATGAGATTACCCAGCAGCCGGCTCCTTCAGGTGTCTTTCACGAGGCTCCGAACCATGGGTGACAGAGCCTTTTGTTCAGTTGCACCCCGGCTCTGGAATAGCCTGGAGCTCAGAGGAGTGCAGAGTCTGGACTCATTTAAAGCTGAACTAAAGACACTGTTATTTAGGAAAGCTTTTAAGTGTTAATCTGTTGTTGTTTTATAGTAGTAGTTGTATAGTTATAGTGTTTTTGAATGTAGCACTCCTTCAAATGAAAAGTGCATTATAAATTATAAATGAAATCATTATTATTATTATTCACCAAAATCGCAATAGCTGGGATTAGTGGAGAAAAATGCTAAAGTCCAAGTCGGCGCAGAAGCTATGCTAACCCCGGAAGCAGCGACTTTATTAAATATTACTTTTTTAGCAGTAGGTGCGGCATTTTGGGGTCTGAGAAATAAGTAGGTTCAGTAACTCTCCGTTGAGTTTCGAAAATATTGATTGTGGTTTTTAAGAGTTTTTTCTCTCATATTTGCCGGCCGGCACAGACCCGGAAGTAGAGCTTTGACGTCACACTATCCAACCGAATAGGGGGGAGGGACTAAACTAAACTCCTCCCTGTGGTCTATATCTAGTCTGCGCGCTGAGCTTAAACTTAAGTGTCACTGATGAAGCCTTTTGAATGAGAGGCGAAACCTTCTACACTTCAACTACAGAGTACAGAAGATGACTCAAGAACCTTCATTGAATATTGCCTTGCATTGGCTTTCAGAGTTGGTCCACTTTGCAATTTCACTCAGGGAATACAATTATTCCATTGAACACTTTCAAATGATCAAAGCCTTTCTGCCCAATTTCTGCCTTTTACCCTTTTACTGAACAATGCTTCAGAAGTATATACAGTACAAACGTTTGGAAACACTTCTTTATTTTCAACACTGAAAAAATGTGTTTTATATTTTAAATTCTTCTAAATTGCCACCCTTTATACTTGGTATTTTCTCCATGAGCTTCATAAGGCTAAGAATCTATTTCACCTTTTTTGGTTTAAAACATGATCCCACATCCCATTCGACAGTGGCACAGATGGTAGAGCGGGTCGGGGGTTCGAATCCCACCTCCTGAAAGTGCACACTGTCATTGTGTCCTTGGGCAAGACACTTCACCCACATTGCCCCCAGTGTCTGCGTACATTGGTGTATGAATGAGAGTATGAATGGGCGAGTGGATCCTTGCTGTAAAGCACTTTGAGTGCCTAATGTGGGTGGAAAAGTGCTCTATAAGTTGAGACCATTTACCATTTCTTCAGTGGGAATCTACAAAGTTAATAGTCCTGAAATAAAAGAGAAACATAAAAAAAAAGCAGTTCCAACCTTTGACCGGTGCTGCAGCAGCCAAATTTTAATGACACACTGATGGCAACTTTTCCTTACGGACGTTAACATCGGATCAAAACACGACCAGAGACTCATCAATACGCTCATGTTTCAATTCACCAAACGCCGTGCCTCCTCCGCCCTTTGGAGTGTAGCCGTTGCCAGATCCATCCCTTTGAGGCCCATACAGCAGAGCCAGCCCGGCCTTTTGAAGCACACTGCTTTGGCACACTGCCGCTCCGTGATCAGGCGGGGTCCCGGGGAATGATTGGGATTCACAGGACGTCCTCCGCGGCACAAGGGGCAGCAGCACTTAACATTAACTAACACCTGCGCTCATTATCTTACCCATGTGCCCCGGTCCCACTGGGGGACACTTAACACTGCCCTGTTTGGCGTTTGAAGCATTTTAGTTTCAGGCTTTTTGAGATGATTTGTAAAGAGGGGCAGTGGGAGTAAATGCCCAGTGATATAAAAGTACTTAGTAGTAACATGGATACTACAAACAGCATAGCAGAGGAGGAGAGAAAACAGTGGAGACATTCAAGTCAGACTGAAATTCCTCGCCCTGCCCCCACTTGTGGATCATTACAGACCCTTTGGTTTGGTCAAGCTGATAAGATTGATACATTTGGCTCAACAAAAATGATCCAGACAGAGCCCTTTTGCGTAAGACACACTCGTCATCACTCGTACCTTTCTGGCAAAACAATTCATATCTAGAAAGTCACAGACACATATTTTATTTGTACAGCAATTTGAGCTAAGAACACATTGGACATACTCAGCAAACATAAATATAGAAATCCCATTTTTATCTTTTTAACTAATGTCTTACCACCCACCTAAAACCAAATGCATTTTCTCAAACTGTGTTCTCCACCTGTAATTCCTACAGTTACTCAAGTATGCTCAAAGCAATTGTCTCTCTGCTGTTTCTGTTTCATGAAAAGTAACCCATGAAAAGGGTTGGAGACCCCTGTCTTACAATATTATTATTCTTGAAAACTACCCGTAGCTACACCTCCATTTCCTCACACTGTTGAGATTAATAACCAGCAACAGGATATTCAGCTCATCTTCTCATCGTCCAGTTGATGATTAGGAGAAGCTCTACGGAGCCCCTCTCCCCTATGTATTCCACCCGTCTCACCCGCAAAGCCGCCAAAATCACCAGGGACCCTTCGCACCCATCACACAGTTTCTTCAAGGTAATGCCTTCAGGGAGGAGACTGTGGAATCTACGGTCCAGGTCCAGTCGACTGAAGAACAGTTTCATACATCGCCCCTCCCCCTGCTCCACAATCAAGGATGAGAGAAATATAATTTCAAATTCACATGGTTTGACAAATAAAAAATCTTGAAACATCTAATTGATAGGTTTAGATCCACTTTTAGATTGCTTCGCAGGGATTATTATTATTATTTTTTCAGAAGGAAACGCTGTGTTACATCAAAAGTGAATGAATGAATTGAATGAATTGTTCCAAAATTAAAACCCTCAACATCTTCCTTAACTGAGCCCATTTTCTCCTGTTTGGCTGTACCCAAATCTGACAAACAAGCAACAATATCACAATAAAAAACACGACTGAAAAGTGACAAAAATGTAACCAAAAAAATGACAAAAAGCAGGGAGAAAAACGATAAAGAAAAACTACAAAAAAAGAAACACAACAAAGAACGTCAAGATCTGTTTTGTAGCTCTAAACTTTCAAATGAGGCGTTACTCCAGTCAAGAAGCTTTTAGATTTGGGTAAAGCTGAACAGGAGAAAATGCGCTCGGTTAATATAGCATTTGTGCATTAAAATGACATTACAAAGCCTTCCCTCCACCTGTATAAACCCTGGATGGAGCTCGTGTTTCACTTGCTGATACAGGAAAGGCATACCATAGATGAGCCTTTTGTGCTCATACTGTGTTGCCTGTTCTACAGTCTGCAGTTATCAGGTAGAGGCGGTGCGTGTTCCTTTGTGCCGGTGCAGCAGCGGGTGAGGTGTGTGCTGGATTTGACTCACTCTGATGTCAGGATTCAATAACAGTTCGTATAATAATGAGAGGTGTTTAATTCTCTTTTCAGGGCGCCTCATGCCTCCCGCTCTGGGCTGATACCTCTATTGTCAGACAGTTCAATAATGCAACTTATTCAGGTCAGTTTTGATGCCTGGAACACATCTAGCTATGGACTCCTGCAGAGAATAAAACATGGTAACAGATGTATGGTGTTGCTGCTCTTTGTCTCAGCTCCAGGTGTTGGTAAATTTTAACAAAGCCTTGGCGACGTTTTTTTTGAGACGTTAATATAGAAGCCGACACAAAAGTTGAGTGAGTAATAGTCAACACAGCAGGAATAATTGCACATTTTAAATAGCGTTCCCAGCTGGACGTGTTCTCACATTCGTTTTCACTTAAGCTTCAATCATTACAAACAATAACCACATCTTTCCCCCCCCTTCCACATCAGCTTCCTTCCAAACATACACTTCTTTTGTCGCTGCTGATTGATTTCCGACTTGATGGCGGGCTCCGTTTAGCGAGAGAACTGAAGGCCAGTGACTCATACTTAGCCGTTTCCAGCGAGTGGCGGAGAGGTCAGGACGGAACAATTGGCCGAAAACTCGACTGAAATGGAGAGAGCCGGGGCAGAAATTGGTGCATTGTTCCATCGGCGCGTCGGCTCATTGTGTGTCAACTCCTGCTCCATCTCCGCAGTCTGCGCATTATCGCCGGCTTTCATTAATTCCAAATGCCAAAGCGAGGGGTATAATGTAGCAGAAATGTCACACTTTCACAACGAGCGATGATAAAACTTCACCGGCGCTCGCAAAAAATTGGGAAAAGGAACATTGGGCCTCGTTCGTGAACATCTTCTTAAGAAACGAAGGCAGCGTCAGGAAACTGCGGCAGATTCATGACGCGTTCTTAAAGGTGCACTGCGTAACATTTTGGACTATACTGTTGCGGCAAAACAAAACCTGCTTTTAATGACACAGATAATGCTGTTACTGCAGTGTGTAATAAAATATTGTACTTGGATGAGAAACTAACCTGTTCTCAAATTTCATATTCTGCTGCCTTTCGTCACATCTCCATGGAGACGAGCTGGAGACGCACCCACTCCCAGTAAAGTTTACAGTCACATCTTTAAGGGGGGTGAGCCTCATAAATGTTTGTTTGTATATTTATGAGGTATTTTTCAATGATGAAAATATCTGTCATAAAATAGATGCTTGTATTTCAATTTTATTTATTGGATAAAATACTTTGCACCTGTGTTCTCAAGTTTGTGAATCCCAACTAATTAGCATAATGTCACTGCCTCTGATTCACCATATAAGGGCAAAAAAAGGGGAAGGAAATGAATGACCAAATACGAATCAGAAACTAATAATAACCAACAAAACCCCCAAATAATTGGTGCCGTGATAATTTGGGCAAGGGAATTAGCTCTCATTACAATATGTTTAAATATAATATATTTATGTTATATAACCTGTAAAAACGTGAAAGGGTTTTCTCTGCCCGTGGGTCAGTCCTTGCAATTCTCTGCCTGGTTAGCTCCCTGTGCAGAGCGTGCGCCTCAGGAACACGAGGTCGCAGGATCAAAGACCACGTTCGTCTTTATCAAATAGCGTTTATGCATTATTGTAGAACGGCAGCATTTAAAAGTTTTAACAGTAATACATTGGTACATTAATAAAAGTAGACAGCAAGTGATGTTGTTAGAGGATAACAATAAATCGCTATTTATCATACTGGGTCAATACAGTCGTACTAAGCATAGACAGACTTGAATGGTAGGACTAGCACAATGTCTATGCTTCCACAGAACAGGGACAAATACCCTTTCAGAGCGTCATACTGATACGCAGGCGAGTAGGCGCCAGAGCACCACAGTCAAGGCTATGGCCGAGATAGTACAAATGTACAACTTGACCCAGTATGATAAATAGTGTTATCCTCTAACAGATATTATCAACGTATTTCTGTATAAAGGCATCTGTATTTTATGATGAAGATATTTACATTCTGGAAATAATAAATACATGTATATTATACAAATATAGGACTCAGAGTGTTGGGTCCCATCAGGAGCAGATCGTGAACAGAACTGGAGAGATTTCTTTGTGCGTAACAGTCCTCATGACTGTTCCTATAATTTGTTCTTACAGAGGAACGTTTTCAGCTAAGAACAAGTTGCGTGAATGCCAAAAATCTTTTCAAATGTGTGCGTAAGAACGTGTTGAGGCCCAATCTCTCTGTCTATGTGTCCTGTTTCCTGACTGCTCCTAGATCAATATGCCCTGACAACGTGACGGCTCGCTTTCCTAAGGGGAGACGGCTGCAACAGCTTGTCATCTGCCCACTTCTATTTTTTAAGATTGCTGGATGATTCTATTTAGTAACACAAATCTCTTTAACACTGTAAGTAAATATACGACAATGGAAATGCTTGCCTTAGGTGTTCAGTGGCAGTTACGTATTCTATCCTATCAACCTACAACTAATATAATTGTCACTGTAGCCTCATAAGCCACTTAGTGCTTCAAGTTGACAAAATAATTCTCTCTTAATCGTATCTTCTGGTCCTGACTGCACAAGATGGCACCTGCACTTGTCTTTTTTGTTGATTTGAATTACAAATGTGCAGAACGTTGATGAACAACAAAGTGGATTTGTGGAAAATGGCTTTCAACGCACTAGAAAGGGCTTTTTTTCTGGTCCAATCAGAGCCAGAATCTCTCAATGGATTCATTTCGAACTCAAAAGCACTCCTTATCCTTCAGTCAGAAGAGCTTGAATTAGGGCCAGTGCTATAACAGCTCTCAGAAGTTCAGCCTCATTAGTCCTCTGTTTGCCACAATCTTTCCTCTGTAGTGATTCACCCATTTCCGACCAAGCAATGTTATTATATGGAATGCCACAATAATCGCTCTGGCATTTAAGTCTGTGAATGACTACATTCACAGACATTCCAAGTGACACAGAAGTCTCCTGTAGTATGGGCCGTAAGCATTGGACCCCAGCGTATATGCAAATAAGATCTATCTTTGCCTTGAAATTCAAGCCTAAAGAGAGTCTGATGATACGTTTTTCAAAAGGTGTTTTAAGGGAGGGAATGGAACCGCTGTTGGTAAGCTCAGTTTTGGATATAAAAAACATCATCTGACACTATCAGCATTTCTTTTGATGAAAATGCTCATAATTTACTTCTATTGATGATTATTTAAAGTTTTGCAACAACAAACTCAAAGTGGTGAACCCCTGAATACAAAACTATAACAGAGTAATTGATTGGGAAGAAAAAACAAGCAGCTGAAGAGATTTCTAGTGCACAAGAATAACAAAATGTCAGCTCATGTTTGCTTTCATGAGGCCTGTCTACTGAAAGGCTCTGTAAATAGTGTAGTCCTCAAATTATCCCAGATTGCAGAGCATGGGTTGCCCAATTCTGCATTAGTTCTCTTTAAAGGAAATAACAGTCCTGTCTGGTCCAATGTGGATTTCAGTGTAATACAGTTTGAGTCATTGCACAAGTCAAGGTTTGCTCCAAGACTGGGATATCCGGGAACAGCACTGCTAATCCTCTTCTGAATGGTCTTTGTATGGATATGTTGTAAACCAATAATACACATAATACATCATCGGACTATTTACAGCATTTTTGTTCTCGTTGGTTTATTTGTAACCAGAGACTATTACTGTCTAATCAAGTTGCTCACTGATGCTATATTAATCATCAGATGGTGCATGTTGGGCTAAAGTGATTTTGTGGAGCTAATTCTGATGTTCTCTGCTCATAAACAACCTCGAGTTGAGTGGTGTTTCAAAATACTGAGTGCTGCTCAGTGTTTTTAAAGTCCAGGCAGCTTCACCAGGCTCTTTCTGATACTAACGCCCCATGTCCACTGGAAGTCGCTACCCAGTCTGGCTTATCCTGTTAGGTGAGCATCTCCCCACTGCCCGGGCCAGGACCAAACTCTGCAGACCAGGTACACATTTTGGGACTGAGCTCAGCCCCGGGCCAAAGCTGAGCTGATTATGTGATGTGATCAGACTGCTGGCCTCTGATTGGCCAGAGGAGAGAGGACCGCCCTAACTAAAACAGGCAGGTTTTATGGGATTTAATATTTCACAACATGCTGTTGAAAAAGGTGATTTTGCTTTTGTTAGCATTTAGCTGCTGTAAGCCCAACTTTAGCTGGTGTTAGCATATCATTAGCATGTAGCTTACTTTCATAGCTCTCTACTTCTTTCCTCTAGTATTTGCCTTGGCACCTCTGAATAACTCCATAAACCCCACTGATAGGCATTATTTTTCCACATTGTTGCTGTTTCATCACCGACATGCGTTTGCAATGGACCATGTTGCATGTTGCGACCAAACAGTGCCCTAAAAATGCCTTCACTACCACTCACACAAATGGCCTCAAAACACAACGCACCATGCAGGTATGGTTTTGATGAGAGAACATTGTAATATGGTAAAAACAAAAAAGGCAATTTTGTGGTATGACCTTTGTGGTCAAAATCCGGAATACAGCTTTAACATAAGATTACAAAAAAAATTCTGCGTGCCGATTTTCAGTACCTGTCCATAGGGTTTAGGTTACTGCTGATAAAACAAGCTGGTCACGACTGATCGAAATGGGCCGGCAGACTGAACAAAAGTATAATTCTTACCAGGCAAAATGTATTCTTCAAACAAAAGGCCCAATTTCCAACATGATGTCTCTCTCTGTGTTCTTCTTCTTTTTCTTGTTTTCCAGCGGTTGGCAACCAGCTCAAAGGAGTATCACAGCCTCCTACTGTTATCTCTCTCTGTGACTATAGCAGTCATGTTTTATACCTCCCCTAATGGGAAAGGACCTCCCACAGGTATGTACCATTAGCTTGATGGGTAAATTTAAAAAAACAAAACATAAGCTTGTAAGCTAACAAGTGTTCAAATAAAACTAAGACAATACAAACCAAAAATCATATGCAAAGGAAATTCAAAGCAAAGTTAAAACCAGTTTCCCCCCTGCCATATGGTTCAGCCTGAGATTCTAAAATGGCCACGCCTTCCCTTTGTTCCAACCATGTGGTGCAGGTAAGTTTGTATACTGACTAATATAACAAATAAACAAGTGAAGTGTAATTATTAATAACTAAACAAATAAATGAATCAGATGGGTTATTGTTATCTGATGGACACTGCAATTGAAACAAACAAAGCAAAGTGTCCAAAATAAATAATGGGACAAGCACAACATTGTTTAAAATATCAATTCAAGGGGAAATTTACCCCGATTTAGCCTGATTTTAGCCACTGTTTGAGCTGAAATCAAACACAAAAGTAAGCAATTGACACCCATCACATTGTCACATTGTACCTGATAGTTTACACGTGCTGCTCATGTTTTCGTACTATTTTGCATTTCCCTTTTACAGTCAACAAAAGCGTGTTCAAATACAGCAAACCACACGCATGAAATCAAACGCTTTGGCAGCAGTTCTCCTCCGCGCCATACAAAGCCCATCATTTTCCCTCTATATCTCCTGCATTATGCATTTGGCTGTGTGTTTACAACACAGTAAGAATTAACCTGTCACAGATCCAATGGGAAAACGCCGACATTCCTCAATCTATCAGCGCAAAAGGAGCGTCACCACCGCACGCTCAAAGAGGGCAGCCGTATTATGCATCATCAGCTGACAGGAAACAAGGCACGGGGAAATTAAAAGGCACGCAGACAAAGGAAGGTGGTGAGGAGCGAGAGAGTAAGCGATGCTGGCTGTCAATGTGGGAGTCGGGGGACGTGTTGACATGCGTAAGTGAATTGGGGGTGATAAATTGTCCCCAGAGAATGAAAAGAAAGCTGACTGGAAATGTGAACTGTTGGCTTAATGCAACCTAAAGACCACGGTGAATTCTAGCGAAGAATGAATAAGTTATTATTAACCAAAATGTGAACAATGGCTTTTAAAAAATATGTAAATTTATAAACTTGGACTCATCTTGGGGTCTGAAACCTTCATCAAAAGAGCTTGAGATAGTGTCCTACCCCTGATCTGAAATATGACAACAGTTAAAGCAATACTAAGTAACTTGTTTACCTCAATGAATCCTTTTTGTAGTCCCTCTGGGAGTAATACAAGTGTTGATGGGATGATTGGGGGGCGTTTCAATCTCCCCTGGTGTCTCTGGCTAGAAAACCACACTTGCAGCTTTCCCTGCTCCGACCCGGAGACCAAATACACACTAATGGAATCACGAAGAGCGCCACTTACAGTATTTACAGCCAAGTTTGAGTGAAAAAAATTATCTCCATTGTGTAATTGCAATATCCGTCTCTCCCTTTGTCTTTTCTGTCAGCGTAGTATTTTCTGTCATGGGCACTTAATGAGTAAAAAAACGTAATATGCTACGACACCTGCAGTGGCGCTTATGGCCTCTAGGGGCATGAGTTACTTAGTTCTGCTTTAAAGACACTATCTGATTTTCTTTTTCTTCTACAACATAAATTTTGTCCTCCTTTAGTGTATTGTAAACTCATACATTTGTGGGAAATGCATTGTGCATCTATTATAAAGCATTTGGAACAATTTTATGAACTTGCAGGCCAGTTTTCCAACATTTCTGTGAAAGTGAGCCTACAAAGTGTCCCTGTAAGCTGTGAAATGTGAAATAAAATAATCAGGTATAGGGCCTTTAAGGTAAAAAAAACAAACAAAAGAGGAATAAAACCAGCACATAACTTGCTCCCCCATCCTCTCCGACACCCTTAGTCTGCCCCATTATACATCCACAGTTGACAGGAAACGTGGCATGGTGGAAATTAAAAAAGGCCCTCACACGCGCACACATAAAGGAGCGGCAGTGGAAGAATCCGTGATGAGACACCCATTCGAGTCGGGGCCGAGGGGACATGTTGTGTGTCATCGCGGTGTCTTGGTACTCAGTGGTGCGGCGATGATGTGCCGGACCCGCGTCGGTTCAAGGTCGCCACGCTGACAGGAAGCTAAACAGACCAACTGTTCCCTGTCTGCAAACAAAGGTATGGATGAGTGAGTTTTTACCCTCCGTGAACTTGCACAGAGGGATCGGAGCAGGAGGGAAAGAGGCGATGGCACTTAGTCATGGGAACTTTGACCTCCCTGCGCCCGCGGATCAACATGCGCGGTGTGACAGGGGAGTGGCACAGGGGGCATGCCGGGTAACAGAGGGAGAAAAGGTAATTGATTAAGAAGTGGCAAAAACTGGAGGGTTAAACGATTGACACACAGGGCCCGATCTTGTGCATCAAAACGGAGACGATAGCGTGACATTTTGCGCTCAGTAGGAGCGCACTTTGTGATCTTGCCACTCCAGACTTGGTGCATTTAAGTGGGTTGAGACACACACATTTTCCTCCAACCAGATCGACTCTGCGTCCAGGAGAGTGGTTGTGTGGGAGTGGGGGTTAACATGTGCTTTTGTTTTGCTTCGCGTTCACGCCAAGCGCAGCCGATCCGCGCCACAGCGGACGCTGTAGCTCTTTTTCTCTCGAGGCGTGAACATCGTTTAGCTCACGATGGGGTAAATAAAGTTTTTAGTTTGACCTGTGAGAGCCTAAGGCTTAAGAAAGAACGCAAGCCAGCGCAATGTAAACGAGGAAGTGAATGTCAGCCGTGTTTCCATCAGTGCAGTCACCTCCTCTTGTGACGCCCCCTCACAGGTGGCGGAGGCGAATGGCACATACAGCGCCGCCACTCGGAAAATAATTCGCCAAGAGCCTGCGCCGCCCCGTGCGCCGCCACAAGATCTGGCCCACAGAGTTCAAAGAGAGGATCTACGTCAGGTCTCTTGGCTATTTCCTTATTATTTTTCCACACCATTTGTGGTTAAGGTACAACATGCAAGACCTTGCTAGATGAAAACAATGGGCCTCATTCATGAACGTCTTCTTAAGAAACGTCTTAAAATACGTACTCATGAAGGCAGTGTCAGGAAACTGCACCAGATTCACGACACGTTCTTAACTAGGGAAAATACCTAGCACCTGTGTTCTGAAGTTTCGCGAATCCCAACTTGGAAGTGCAAACGTGTGAGGATTAATTAGTCACAAGAGGCGCAACAGGAAACCAGGAAAGGACAAAGGAGAAGGTATCCTGGAAAGACTTCTGTCCGTACTATTGTTCTGGCTAATGGACGTTAACTGGAGAATAAAACGGATTAACTAAGCTCTTCCCAGAAGATGGTGAGAGGAGCAGAGGGAGCTGCATGAGGAAGAGGAAGGAGATGGAGGGGCTGACCAGTGCAGGACACCACGCTCTGAAACAAGGACAAACTCGGGAGGTGGTGCACCGTTTCAGAGGAGCACTGAAGGCAGCCAGCTAGCTTTCCTCCAGGTGCTACGGTTTACCCGCCCGGCAAAAAACATGCTGGTGCGCTCAGGACTCACACCTGAACACAATTTCGTTGTACGGTTGTACAATGACAAATAAAGCACTTACTTACTCTACTAACTTACTATATGTCACTGCTTATCGTTGACCATATAAGGACAAAAAGGCAGCCAGAGAGGATATGAACAGCAAACCCCCGAAATCCAAATCTAATGACCAACAAAGCCCCAAAAGAAAAAAATCTCAGCCATCGGCACCACACGCTTAATGACCCACCTAATCCTTTGGGCAACATTGCTCCCATATTTGTTTAAATAGATATAACCTGTACATTGCAAAAGCGTTTGCCCTCTCTTCCCATAGGTCATTCCCTTAAACAGATACGGTAGTAGTGGCGGGCTGCAAGATCGAGGCCGAAGCTAGTCTTTATCAAACAAAGTTAATACGATCTGCACATTTAATGCTATTTGGCAGCATTGAAATGTTTTAGCAGTCATACATTGGTACTTTACTTGCCATAAAAGTCCAAGTGATACTACCAACTTATTTCTGAATAAACGAGGCATCTGCAATTTATTATCATAATGCATTGGTTTTATATAGCACTTTTCTGGACACTCAAAGACGCTTTACATTGCACTATTCGTTCGTGGTGGTAAGCCACAGCTGCCCTGGGGTAGACTGATGGAAGTAAGGCAACCAGTCTGCGCCATCGGCCCCTCTGACCACCACCAACTACTCTCTCTCTCACTACATTCGCCCGGCTTCCTGGTGTTCCCAAACAGTCTCCCATCCAAGCTCCGACCAGGCCCTTCCCTGCTTAGCTTCCAAGGTCTGACGGGATTGGGCAGAGCAAAGGTGGTATAGCCACAATAATTATATTTAAATTCTGGAATTAATGATTTTAATGATTTATTATGTACAAATATATGTGACTCAGAATGTTGGGCTCCATCAGGAGCGTGATCCTGAACTGAACTGGAGATTTTTTTTGTGTCGATCCAAGAGACTCAAAACCACCCAAGTTCAATCATATTAATGCTTAACAACAATAACAGCAAATATAAAGACATTTACAAGAAGCTCTCAGTACAATCATTAAACTGAGTTTGAAAGCTCAGTGTTACAACAACAATCACCACACAAGGCTTTCCAATCATGGCCGACAACTGGACATTGATTATCCGCGCTGATGATTGGTTTCTATATGAATGCTTACAGTGCAGCAAACAAGCTATTCACCCACACAAAAGTCTGGGTGTATACGAGTATCACCTTGAGAAAATTAGAATTGACTTGCCATCTTTTGTAGAGTGTTTTCACATGACCCAGCTCAGTCAAATCAGAAAGGGATTACTCTTCATTCGCTCCATGCTCAGTGGTGGAGTAGGACAAACCATGATCTCTCGTAATCTCCCACAAACTACCCGGGTTCCAAGATCTGGTCTTTTATCTGGATACAGGACATCCTCATTGATAAGTGTAGTGGTGTTTTTCTTTCGACATATTAGCATTGCAAAGATATATAACATAACTTTCAGTGCCCACGTGTTGCTCTGTTCTGTCCTAAAGGGCTTCACACTGTTTGCTCGACTGTTTGTTGCTTTGCTTTTTGCCACCGTTGAAATAACTGGCGTTCGGCATCCCATTATCAGGTAATTACTAAATGAGTTTAGCCTTGAACTCATTATAAATCATGTTTTCATTTGCATGTTAATTAGGACAGCACCAATTAAATCGGGCGGGATTCCTCCACAACGTATGCTAATTCAGACACCTATAGATTAGTTACAATAGAGACACCGCGCCTCATTGAGCAGATGCAAATTCCACGTTATTTCTGCAACAATATTATGCAAATTCACATTTTATGAAACTTTTACCATAATTTATTGTTGTTTTTTTCCGCGCCATGACGTTTTTATGCTGTAGTTCACACATCTTTGAGTAATCCCATGGACTGAGAAGCCATTTTAGATGAGACAATAGTTAAAGGCTTGCATGTTTTAAAGCAGAACTAAGTAACTTTAACTTCATATATCCTTTCTGTAGTCCCTCTGGGCGTAATACAAGTGTTAATGGCATGATTGGGGGTCTTTCATATCCCCCTGGTGTCCCTAGCCAGAAATCCACCCTTAAAACTTTCTCTGCACCGGGTCGAAGGTGCAATACACCTAAATAGAATCGCGAAGAAGAAGCTAACAGGTTAACAGGCAAAGCTAACTGTGGGCTAGCACCACTTTAGCCGTATTTACAGTCAAGTTTGATTGAAAAAATATTGTGTAATTGGGTTGTGGCACAATGTACAATATCCCTCTCTCCCTTTGTCTTTTCTGTCAGCGGAGTGGACAATTAATAAAAAAATGCAACATGCTACGACACCTGCAGTGGCGCTTATGGCCTCTAGGGTCATGTTAGCTCTGCTTTAACCTCTTAACCCCCCACACACAAGCAAATGTTCTGCAGTTATTAGAATGTTTTCTCCCTGTGTTTTTATGTAAAGCACTTTGGTCTGCCAAGTGTTGTTGTTAAGTGCTATAGAAATAAACTTGGATTGATTGAGTTATTATCCAGGTATCCAAGCATTACCCAAATCTTAAAGCTTCCTGAAAAAAAGTGTCAAAATAGCGACGAAAACGAGACGTATAAGTGACAAAAAGTGTAAAAAAAAAGTCACGACAACACGGCAATAAATGGTCAATGGACTCAACTCATATAGCGCTTTTCTACCTTTAACAGGCCAAAAGCTTTACATTAAGGCAGGGGTAGGCAACATCAGGCCTGGGGGTCAAATCTGGCCCTTCAGCATAAAACCTTTGGCCCACAAGAGGATTTTGAAGTAATATTGTTTCATTAATCAGAGACTAAATACATGATACTTTGATAGTACAATAACATTTGGAAAATACTGTCAATGTTTTCAAATTTTCTTGGAAAACACCCCATTAGGTCATATATGATGTACAAAACAAATATTTGTTTCTTTACTTTGGGCTACAAGTTTGGCCATAAAGAAAAATGGCCCTCCATGACACAAACTTGCCTACCCCTGCAGTAAGGAACCAGTCACCCATTCACACTCTCATTCATACACCAATGTACACAGACACTGGCGGCACGGTGGGTGAAGTGTCTTGCCCAAGGACACAATGACAGTGTGCATTTGCGGGAGCTGGGATTCGAACCCACGACCTTCCGATCACGAGAGGACCGGCTCTACCAGCTGCATCACTGTTGTAGCTTCCACCATTAAAGTGGCATACTTGTTTCAGCGCACTAATAGCTCGTATCTGTAATAATAACTGAGCTGCTAATAAGCTACTTCAACATGTGTGTGTCTCTTTGCAAAATGTCAAATACAGAAATCAAAAAGTTATAAAAAATCAAGTTTATTATGTCGATTTACCAAAGCCGAAGATCCACGCGGCTAAAGCACAGGCGGCGAGTCCGTCCTCGTCCGTATTTGCGACTGTGAACATGCGAGGCAGTAACTTGGCAGTCTCGAAACGGCTTTAGTGTCTCATCTTCCCCTTTTGAAGCCACCAAAAGGAGAGCAGTGTGCAAATACGGCCGTCCAAAACCTTGTTCTTCCCATTTGGTGCAGGCTGGGTAAAGTTCAAAAGAATTACAAAATATCCGTGCGGCTCTACGCTCGGAAATGCCGGGATAAGCCGTGTTGCTAAATTGGTCTCACAAATGTTTACACAATTGCCAAAGCTGCACGGGTGAGTTGATGCGGATGCAAAGGCTGGGTGTCTTGGCAGAGGAGGCCCCGGTTAGTGGTTTCTGGCTTGGATTCCGTGCCAGAATGTTCACAGAAGAAAAAAAGAAGAAGAAAAAAAAAAAAAGGCTTTCATTGAAAATTCACTTAGCCATATTTCAAACCGCAGCCCTCCAGAGACACAAGTGGTTTCTCTAATCAGTGCCACTAATTGAAAGACTGCTCCAAGCAAGACGAGTGTTTGTAGGACAGGATTTTTGACCTCTGCATTTTGAATTCCTTAATGTCCAAATGCATTTTAATGTCACTCCTGAAATGTGTCTAATCCTCATGGTATAAAGTGCTATAAAGATAAATGTCGGTTAATAGAAACCGAACGATCCGATCTCTTTTTCCTGGTTGTTGTTTATTTTCCAAATGTAAAAGTACATTTTACTGTATTTTTGGTTATTGGGGCAGGGGTGCTGTCGTGAACACTCATGCCTCATATGCAAGGAGGTCTTGGGTTTGAATCCCAGGCCAGGCGAGGCACCCATAAACATGTACAGTAGGTTCACCTTTGGGGGGACTTTCCTTTTCCTACAGGCTACATCAATCAAGAGTTTTAGGAAAATATGGGTAACACTTTATAATGACTACACCCTACAGCCTTAAAGGAGCTATTCACCTTATTCCGGAAGTTCCCGTGGGCGCCACCATGATTTGTGCCCGCCCCTTTTCTCCTATCAGTCAACATAGGACTGGAGAAGTCAAGATAAAATCAGTTACTACACGAAAACAAAGCCGATTTTCAGCCATGCAGAGAAACGTTGCAGTGTTGACTTGTTGGTGCAAATGAACATTGGACATTTTACACAAATCAATCGACTAAACATCAGATTTTAGCGGCGAACATTTTCCCTCGTTCTCCGTTTAAATGAACGGGCTTCGCGCTCGACCGGAAGTGGGAAGACGACGGAAAACGAAAAGAGGCAAAAGTGGGCGGGGCCGAATAAGGTGAATACCTGACCTCTTTTTGTAGGGCCAATTTGTTTTTGGCCCATAAAGTATGTAGTAATTGGCCAGACAAAAAGTTTGCGCCATATTAATGATTTGTTGATGTTGTGTATGGTCAACCCAAAGAGTCAATTTGTGATGAAAATGGGTTTGCCTTTTCACATAAAAAATACACATTTCATCACATTTTGACTAAAGCAGTTCAAAATTAGGTATCGTCCCTTTAACACAATGCATTAGTTAAGTGTGCCTAAGGCAAGGCATGCTTTCTTTATACTGCATATTTCGTACACAAGGCAACTCAATGCCAACTACAGTGAATGCCTAACTCATCATGGATAGTTCTTCACATACTTCACTTATTCATTGTTAAGTAGCTATTAAGTGTTAGTCACACTTAAAGCTGGGGTACCTGACTTTTTGTTGTTGTAAAGTAAATGTGTTTTTACCACCACAGAGTATGTGTGAGTGATAGAAGATAGAATTAGTATCTAAAAAAGGGAAAGGATGTACTGCCCTTTCCTCCTTTGGGCAAGCACTGAAGCCTGGATCATATGCAGAGAACACAAGCCTATACAAACTAACTGCACGGCTCACAGCTATTAATTTAACTTTCAGACAATTATAAAAACATGATGAAATTGCAGTCTTTTTGTGTTCTGAATCCAATTGGCTTTTTTTACATTTAAATAGAACAAGGGGGAAAACAACGCAAGCACAATTATATACTTCCGGTGTGTCTTTTAATTAACAATCTCCCCGTGAAATCCACTAAAGCCTGATTTGACAATGCGTAGAGGCAGAGCAGTGTTAAAGCTACCGTATGTTCTCACCATATCCAAATGCGTGACTTGCACTGCATTAACAGCCATCATTCATTAAGCCAACGTGGGAGAACTGTGCTATAATTGCCTTTGACAAATCTGATGTCTATAATTGGATAATTGGTGTTAAACCTTAAAACTGTGAATAATAAAATCTCCTCTTGTCTGTTAATTCCCGGAGGCAGGAGGCTTAGAGGAACGATATTAGGCACATTTGTTACAGTTTAACCTTGTCATTGTATGGCTAACTGGCAGTATAATTGTCCACATAATGGAAGCTTCTGCATGTGTGAGGGAAGCACATCATGATTTTACAATCGCGTGTGATTAGACTGTAGCAATATGATAACATCAACTGTAATTACCATTTTAGAGCTTAGGATTGTGTCATTAAATCCGCTCTGAAGAATTCTGGGCTTCATGTCGCATTCTATGAAAAAAAAAAAAAAAGCCTTTTTACCAAAATGTTGTGATCATAACCAAACTTCGAGTTGTGTTTTGAGTTAATCAGGCATGTTTGAGTTTTCTTTAAAGGAACAGGCCACCGTTTTTCTATACTTACCTGAGCTTAGACAAGTTGATGCGTACCTGTCTGGCCTTTGTGCGTGCGCTCAGTCATGCTGTTAGCATTTAGCCTCTCCTAGCATATTCCTATGGATCCAAACGGGGGTGAAGTTAGAAGTGACCAAGCTCTTCCACGTTTTCCCTATTTAAATACGGTTACGTGAGTAGTTACATGATCCAAGTATAGTTACGCAAAATTTAACAAGTCAATTTTCTAAGCGGATAAAAAGGGTACTATATTGTAAGGTGTAATAACACCTGAGGAGCACCTCGACGTCTGTGCAGTCATATCTTTAGAATTCCTTAGAAGTGAAGACATTAGCGCTTAGAAAATCGACATGTTTAATTTTGTGTGACTACTTGGATCGTGTAACTTACTCATGTAACCGTATAAAATTTGAAATGTACAGATATCAATTTGAAACTTTTGCTGTCGATTACTGGCATTAATGTGAGAAAAAAAATACATTGCAAGTTTTCTGTCAATTTATGTTTTCATATAAAAATAAGGTGTTTTATTCCTAAAAATGCCCCAAATTTCCCATCTTATAGGCGATGAAATGGTTTCATTTTATTGATTTGTTTTTTTTTTCTTTTTCAGAGGGGATTTCGGATATCTTGTTTAGTTTTAAAGTAAGCTGTTTTTTAATGGAAACATTTGTAAAAATTAAATTTTCGCCTCATTTTTTGACATTCAAAACTCAATAAATCAGACTTTAGGTGCTACTGACGTGGAGATAGTGTAGCCACAATGATAGAAAAATGTGTTTTGAGGAAAAAGGCCCTTGAAATTGCGTTGTCCTATATAAATTTATGGGGAATTGAATCAGCGCAATATTTAGACCTGTTATTGTGAAGATTAGGTATATTATTTGTTTCCAGGTAAAAGCTTATATGGACCAATTTGGCCCAAAATGACTACAATGAGGTGCTTTGAGAAACTTGGTAATACCCAATAGCCATTATCTTGATCATAACTAAATATGGCTGCCAATCTACGCTAATGGCTTCTTCAACCATCATTCACACCAACACATTATTACAAACCATTATTATTATTGGGCAGCAAATCCAAGGTCATGTATACCAGTGGTTCCCAACCATGGAGGCGGGCGGAAAAAAGGCGAGGAACCACTGCATGCAGTAGTATACACATCAGACCCTTTTTACTGTATGATATTAAAATGTTATCGCTGTATTAAAAATCAGAAAATCCTTCTTACAATGACAGCACGTTGTGACTTGTAAGATAAGATAAGACGCTATTCCTCTCACAGTCAAGAAATGTGTGATTATGATTCATTTTGTAACCAATAAACGCTGACGTTCCTAATCTAAATCAAAGCCGAGTTGACTGATAGTTAGCGACAGTGCCCTGGTGCATCATGGGAGAGCGGCCCTAATACCAGCGCAGAGAAGAAGCCCTGAAGGTCTGCGGCTAAAAATAAAAACAAGGTTAACTCCCTGATGCCGAACACCTGTCCCGGCCATGATTTATCACAATGGGCCTCGTAACAGTCAAACATCAAACAAAGCCAATACAAAGCAAATAGATGCAGTTTTAAATTAGCATTCAGGCTTTTCACATATCTATCGATTTTGTTTTATATTTGTTGTTTGGAGAAAATTTCTTTTCGCTCCCATTTGCATGCTCCTCTCAGACAGGACTGCGTTGTATGAACATGTGAGATGTACCAGAGACCTCTGTTGTGCAGTGTGTCTCCATTCAGGCAGAGAGTGATGGCCTTGGACTTGAATGTCAAAGGGGACAGAGTCGGCACCAGAGCGGTGAAAAGAACATGACGCTGGTATTGTAAGTGTATATTGGATATACAGTGGGATGTTTACATATTTAAAAAGACACATATGCATTTTTTTCCTCAGTGTCTGTCTACTTTTCTAGGTCAATTAGAATCATCCATCCATCCATTTTCTTCCGCTTTATCCGGGGCCGGGTCGCGGGGGCAGCAGTCTCAGCAGAGATGCCCAAACTTCCCGATCCACACACACCTCCTCCAGCTGTTCTGGGGGGACCATGAGGCGACACCAGGCCAGCTCGGAGACATAGTCCCACCACCGTGTCCTGGGTCTTCCACGAGGCCTCTTCCCACTAGGACATACCTGGAACACCTCCCGCGGGAGGCGACCAGGAGGCATCCGGAACAGATGCCCTAGCCACCTCAGCTGGCTCCTTTCGACGTGAAGGAGCAGCGACTCTACTCCGAGCTCCTCCCGGGTAACTGAGCTCCTCACTTGATCTCAGAGGGTGCGCCCAGCCACCCTGCGAAGGAAACTCATTTCGGCCGCCTGTATTCGCGATCTTGTCCTTTCGGTCATGACCCAAATCTCATGACCATAGGTGAGGGTGGGAACGTAGATCGATCGGTAAATCGAGAGCTTTGCCCCCCGATTCAGCTCCCTCTTCACCACGACAGACCGATACAGCGACCGCATCACTTAGAATCAGATTTTTTTTTTAGATTTTTTTTTTTTTACTTTCTGCCAAGTCAGAACTTTACATACACTTAGGCTATATCCACACAAAGACAAAACGCTTCTATTTTCAGAAACTTTCTTTGTAAGCACGAAGCCAGCTCAGTAAATGTGTGCGTCCACATGGGTCGACTCAGGTCTCTGTGAAAACTGCGCAATTCATCTTCCAGGCCTGTGTGAGGCGCTGTGACGCTAACGCAGATAACAGAACAAGGTGTAGAGGGCGCATGCGCAGTAAACATTTGTGGAATGTAAACAGTGAAAATGAAACTGATTCAAGGATTTACGATCTACAGAAGAGATGAGGAGGCGAGTTTATTCTTCAGACGAAACGGGACTAAAGCAGAAAAAACCTGTCAGTGATGTGCCACTCAGCCATGTTTTCCTACTTGTCACCTTTGGCTGCAGAACAATGGCCGCTGGCTGCTCTGCTTTATGCCCACAACACTACAGGCCGCCATAGCTGTAGTACCTCCATATCGCCGCAAGTCCCCCATTGAAAAGCACTGGAGTTTAGACATGTTAAAAACAACTTTAACGCCTGGTTTCTTTTTTTTCAACACTAGACTAGGCTAGATATTCCTCCTGTGATAATGCTGGGTTGGTAACAATTTAAGAAACCAGGCTGGTTTTTGTATGAAGAATTTTAGCAATCTCGTACCTAATGAGGGTCGGACTGCTAGCATCTGAGCAGCGCGAGCTACACGTCACGCAAGGGCCGAGTCTACAGTGAAGATCGCACCCATATGCCCTTTTTAGGAACATGCTTCGTCAGAGCTGGGGAGGGGGAGTCTGTAAATCCGACATGAATTCCCCCACAACCATAGTCATTATGGTAAACGGGGAGGAGTGAGGAGAAGCTGTCCGTTAATATATACAGTCTATGCTGCAGAGGAGCGGAGTACAACCATCATAGATCCGTGAGTAAAACTCATTATAAGGTCAGTAGATTATGGATAACAGACACGACTCTGGCGCTGTGATGTCATCGTTTTAGCAGAAGTGGCGGAGACGTCAAAACAACGGCGCCGCGTAAATGGCGTTTTGAGATCTTTCCGCTCGGGGACCTAGTTCGGAAAACGTTTGTTTACAGACCCCCAAAACGCCGGGCTCATATGGACGATACACTGGATTGATCAAATATCTTCAGCTTGACTTCGTATGGACAGGGCCTAAGATTTCCATACCTTCCTATAACAATTTGGGAAAGCCCAGAAGAAAGCTGGAAAGTTGCTGATAAAATGGGTGACATATAATCTGCAATTCAGCCGCACCTTCCTTCTCATGCAGTGTCACCCCACTTCATTCTCTTTGTGCAGTTTTAATTTCCCCTGTCTTTAATCCTCGGCGCTGACGAAGGTTTTCTGTTTGTTTTGATATAAAGCTATGCAGACCGATGCTCATCACCGGAGGCCGCAAACTCCACACTTCTTCATCCTACTGTAGCGCCAAAGCCTCAGTGCCATCTGGAAGAAGTAGACAAAACTCCCCTTTTTTTAGACGCTCATTTAAATTGGTAAATATTTACTTGCCGAAGCCGTCTGCTGGCACTTTCTTGACTTTAAATAGTTTGAAAGCCTTTGGGGCCCTGCTGCCTGCTTTATCCTGTGATCAAATGCAGCTCAGCACTGAAGCGCTGATAATGGCTGATAGGGGCCAGTGGGACACCAGCGAGAACACAGGAGTGGGAGATATTGCATAATAAACGCACTCAGACTGTCATTGTTAGCTGTGATCTGCCTGTGTTGTGTCTGCTCCTATGCATGTTTACAGCCAGCTACGCAAGTGTGATAATGGAGGACAAACGTGTCTTGAGGGGAGGAAAAATCCTGACTATAAATTCGTTAAAACGTCTCCTGCTGATGCTTGAAAAATTAAAGAGAAAATGGCGAGAGAAAAAGACAGATGTAGGAGACAAGAACCGAGAGGACAGCTTGTACAAGTTAACATGGAGATTGAAGCACAACTTGGATCTCTAAAACAATTCACTACAGAGGACTATTCAATAATTCACAGTGTGTCACACTCAGAGGTGGGAACAGTAGCCAAAACATTTACTCAAGCAAAAGTGAAGTTGCGTTAAAAGAGTGGAAAAAGAGTGGTGCGCACTGAATGGGTGCTGCTGCCGGATGCTCTCTCATCGAATGCAATTTCTCCATCTGTGAGATGATCTCTTATCTTATACTAATTTTACTCAAGTGGAAATTAGTGCTGATGTATGTTTAAGTGTTGATGTTTGTATTTCCAAAGAAATACACCATAAAAAGTAAATTAAGTGAAGTTAATAAATCATATACACTAGCGGTCAAACTGCCGGTTTATTTCCAACACTATTTACTTTGTGTGATTCTCATTGAAGACATTAAACTATGAATGAACACATGGGATTATGTAGGAAACAAAAAATGTTGAAATAAATCAAAATTCTTCAAAATTGCCTCCCTCGGGAGGTGTTCCAGGCATTGGGAGGACGCTTTGTGGAAAACCCAGGACACGTTGGAGGGACTACAGTGGCGAGAAAAAGTAAGTACACCGTTTCTTACATTTCTGCCTAAATTGGTCACTAAATGGGGTCTGATCTTTATCAAAATAACAGGAATGATTAAACAATGTCTGCTTAGACTAATACCACCCAAACCATATTTTGATTAGCCATAAGATGTAAACATTCACACGAGAGCGTGGAATAAGTAAGTACACCCCCTGAATCTCGCTGAACTGCAGCAGTTTTGTAAAGAGGAATGATCCAAGATTCATCCTGAGTCAGCCAGCTATTTACTACAAGGGAGTGAGATTCAGACGGTGTACTTACTTATTCCACGTTCTCCTGTGAATGGTTTACATGTTATGGCCAATAAAAATATGATCAAATGTAAATGTTTGGGTGGTATTTGTTTAAGCAGACACTGTTTAATCATACCTGTGATTTTGATGAAGATCAGACCACATTTATTGACCAATTTAGGCAGAAATGTGAGAAATTCCAAATGGTGAACTTACTTTTTCTCGCCACTGTATGTCTCTGAGCTGGCCTGGTGTGGCCTCGGGGTCCTCCCAGAACATCTGGAGCAGGTTTGCGTGGATCGGGGAGTCGGGGCATCTTCTCAGATTGCTTCCGCGACCCGGCCCCGGATAAAGCGGAAGCAAATGGATGGATGGATTCTTCAAAATTGCCACCTTTGATTCAAGGCATTTTCTCATTGAGCTTCATGTAATAACAGTCTGTGATGTGAGAAAGCCATTTGTGATGACGTTCATTGAGAAAAAGTAAAAAATGCAACCCAGTAATCAAATGCCTTCAGTGAGAATCTACAAACGAAAGCAACTGACCGGTAGTGTAAATCCTCGCTGTTTGTTTATTGATTTCCTCATGTCAATTTGAAGGTTTTGTCATTGATAAATTCACCCACAGTGGAAAGAGTAACAGACTCTACTCTCTTCAAAGTGCTGTTACTTCTTCAAAGCAATATCACCCAAGAACAAGTAAAAAAGTACAGCATTGTATCACAACTCCAGGATAAACAGATATATATTATAAAACATCACACAGATACCACCTGTGCTCACACATTCAAACAAGGACACCCACAGCCTGTTTGAAGTGTATTGCCAAAGGATTATAAGCATGCCTGGACAAACAAGACCACTTTACCAAACGGTGTATTTAGCAGATTAAAGTTGAATGGACACATTGCTCCTCCAGTAAGTTACTCCTGAACACAACCTCAGCACTATCAGTCTATCTCCAGCCCAGCGTTCAGCCCCTATGTTGCAACACTTGACTGGCACTGCGCGAGCTCCCATTAATCTCCATAGCCATATTGCCATGTACTCTCTCTACTCTCCCCCTCCCCCACTCCTGACCCAGTACTCCGTGTGATCCGGGCCCGTACAGCCTCATTTGTCTCCATCAGCGCGGGGACGGTCCCGGCTTACGACTCACCAAAGCGCAGTAGGTTTCGGGCGGATCTCCACACGTGATGTTGGGGGGGTCAAGGGTGACGCGCAGGTACTTTGTCATGTCGGTGGCTTCGGGCTGGCACGCCATGTAGTCCCAAGCCAGCCCTTCCTCGGTGTAGATTTGGGATTTGCAGACGTCATAGTGGCCCCAGCCCGACGGGTAGTGCTGCATGGCGTATGCGAGGCTGATGCACGCAGCCTGTAGAGCGAGAGCTACGGGGCAAAGCATCGCTGACTGCATTCTGGGATGTGCACTTGAGGGATTTCTATTGTTTAACTGATGGTCTAAACAAAGTGAAAGTCTGGAGACAGAGAGGGCAGCATCTTGCTACTTTTCTGCAAGTGTTGTTTTTAGCGCCCTCTGTGGTGAGGGGTGGGAACAAGTTGGCTCCTCTGATCCAGTGTCGAGCGGGTCAACGGAAGGTAAGCTACAGCTCACCCGAAGAAATAACTTTCTCTCAGTCGGTGGGAGTCAGAATCCAGAGCTTGATGTTGCATCAAATGTGTCTTTGGCCACAGGCAGCATCCTGAAAGAGAGGAGGAAAACGTGTTTGGTTATAGGATGAGCAAATTAAAAATTTACATTGCATTGCATGTTACTACGATCGCTGCACACGCTGCTGAATTCAAAATGATATTCTGTTTGTACTGAGGCCGTGGTTTTGAAAGTTTTCACATCAAATAAGTAAATATTGTCCCTTTGACTAACACTGGGTCTATGCACAAAACTTGGACTGAACCAGGTCCAGGGTGTAGAGACAAACCAGGGGCAAACCAAGACGGGAGTTTTAAGTAACCCAAAAGAGAGTGAAAACCTGACAATCGTTAAAGCAGAACTCTGTAACTTTTGTACCTGAATAAATCCTTTTCGTAGTTTCTCTGAGGGTAATACATGTGTTAATGGCATCTACCCCGGAGTCTCTGGCAGGAAAACCACTCTTGCAACTTTTCTGCCTCTGACCCGACAGCCCCAATACACACTAATGGAAAACATCTCCCTCACTGCTCTCAGTTGTTCTACAAAAAAGTCACTTTTGGCTTGCATTTCTGAGGTTTGGATGGATGGATGGATGGATGGATGGATGGATGGATGGATGGATGGATGGATGGATGGATGGATGGATAGATAGATAGATAGATAGATAGATAGATGGATGGATGGATGGATGGATGGATGGATAGACGGATAGACGGATAGACGGATAGACGGATAGACGGATAGACGGATAGACAGATAGACAGATAGACAGATAGATAGATAGATAGATAGATAGATAGATAACATGTAGTGAAATGATAAGAACACACACCTCTGTCATTTTAAGCGGTCTAAAAGCATGAGAAGAAGCTACAATAAAGTGTTCATGAGGGAGTAAGTTGAATCTCTTTGTTCCTCCTTTAAGAGGGTGTTCATTTGGGTGTTTATGACTTGGTATAGGTAAGTCCTGACTATATTCTAGCTTTTGGTTTGTTGATGAACATTTTTGCAAAACGTTGTTATCTTGGTTTATCACGTTCTGAAGAAGCTAACAGGCTAAAAAGCTAACTCCGGGCTAGCACCACTTTTAGCAGTGTTCGCATCTCTCTCAGTGTAGTATTTACAGTATCTGACAATTAATGAGAGGAAAAAAAAAACGCAACATGCCACGACAGCTGCAGTGGAGCTTGTGGCCTCTAGGGGCATGAGTTACTTAGTTCTTTGAAAACCTTGGCACATAGGGATTGGATGAATCTTACGCCTCACAAATCCGCTGAAATATCTTGATCCAGATATTAACATTGAAGATCCAGATCCTCTGCGGCCAAAGCTTAAAAGAGAAATTTACCAAGAAGCTTATTTTTAGACAATCTTGATTTTATAACACTGTATGTATTATATCATAGATAAATGTTCTTAAGCAGTCATCTGTACTGGTTTGTTCAGTATTGCAGATGTTTTGCTTCTCACCTAAGAAGCTTACTCAGCAATTAATAATCTTCTCTTCATAGTTATTCTTTTCCCCAGCACTGCATGAATAAAATAATAACACCTCTACAGATATGAGAGTAAATTAAATGGTAAAAAAACAGTTTCTCAGCGGTAAAACATTTAAAGCACACAAAAAGAGAATGGAATAGGGCTCCAACAATTGCCGAGCAGCTGCCATTATTTTCGATGATAGACTACCACCAGTTTGAAGAAAATACATTCACACACTCCTCAATTCCCCCTCATTTACGGAAGGCTGTTTAGTTTCAAGTCGTGTCAGGAATAGATGATTGTGCCCCCCCTCCCTCATCACCGCCGCCCCGTCTGTCCTGACTCGCATTCATCCGGGCGCCTTCAGAGAACATTTGTGTAATATTAAAGTCAAATTGGAGACGCAAACGGTCTCTTTGAGGGATTGCGGGTCTCGCGGAGCCATCACGGGCTATCATTCAGCCGGACCAACACAGTCCAGGTAATAGCGGCTGGCAGTAGTCACCAGAGACCCCGCGCCGACTCCGCATCTCAAATCAGCGGCCGGCGAGGGGGAGGAGGAGAGGCGAGGGTAAAAGCAGGGCTGCTTACGCACAACTCGCGCAGAAATGAGGCCGTAATGAATAGAGCGCTCTGTGCAGTGTTCGGAGGAATAGGAGGGGACATTACAACGAGATAGACTTGTTTAGGCGAAAACAAACAAGTGCGTCTGACAGAGAAAAAGGATATTCGCAATAGGATAAAGCAATAAATCATCATTATCTGACACGATAGGCTCATCCTTTTCGGTACAAACGGTTCACATCCCTCCCTGGTGAATAAAGGGAAGGACAATTGTGCTCAAGGCAATACACAGTGTAGTTCCTGAGCAGTACTTTTTTATCTGCTTGTGTCATTGCCTGTTTCAAATACTGCATATTAGCTTGTAACTATATGTAAAGTGACAGCACAGCAATATGTAATCCATACCCTAAATGCATACATGATCACTTCTATACAAAGTGTGTTTAATGGAAGAGGAAGTGAGGAAGTCTACTCTAGTATATTACACTGTATGTCAGGGGCAGGCAACGTCAGGCCCGCGGGCCAAATCCGGTCCTCCAGCACAGAACCTCTGGCCCTCGAGATGATTTTGAGAAACATTATTATGCAAATAAGAGATCAAATTCCTTTTACAGTACTCTAAAAATGCAAGAAACAGTGTCAGTGTTTTAGCAATGCCCATGGAGAATATCCCACTTGGTCCTACAGTATGTAACGTAACAGTGATTCTCAACTGGTGGGTCAGGAACCAAAAGTGGGTTGCGTAATCTTTTTCAGTGGGTCGCTAGTCTATAGGGAGCTTTTTTTCAATATTTTCCATCTGAAGCTGCTTGGAATGTCAGTTTTTAAAGGCATATCTACTCCTTTTTCGATAAAACCTTGTGTGGGATGACACAATATTTTGTACGATATATGACTAATAAAAGTTTTGTTTGGGTTATTTGGGCCTGCCATCCGAGGGTAACGTTGGGTCCCGACTTGGGAACCACTGATGTAAAACTTTGGCATTTGCAGAAAAAACTTCTTTATCTTAAGCAAAAACGTTGAGGTTTGGCCCTTGGTGTTTTGGCGATGATGAAAATGGGACCGCCTCAACGCAAACTTGTCTACTGTATGTTATTTGTCAGCGTCACATTCTGGTACAACTTTAGGCAGACGAGAGATACATTCTCCACTGTGAAGGCTCTAAGACATGCACAGAGGTGGTCGGCACCGTTATCTCTGCTCTTGCTGTGTCTGTGTGGTTTTCCTGCAGCTTTGGACTCCACAATCAACCAACAACGTGCACTATCGTCTCCAACACATTTCTTTTAGGATAAGAAAGTCCAGCCCCCACATAAGGGATAAATGACGAGCTTTAAAGTGCACAGAATGCTTTTGAAAATATGACTTATTTAGAAGGATAACATCAGTGGCAAGTTCATCAGATGTATAATTATCTTTTTTTTTTCATTGAAGCAGCAATTTTAAAATAAGAAATGTTGGACAGCAAAGTTATTTTTATTAGATTTTTTTAAGCCAGGTTTTTAAGGGTTCCAAGTGACATCACAGCGTTCTAAAGGCCTAAATAGAGGTACAATTATTTTGTTTTTGAGGAAATTTTTGGTCTTGTGCAGAGAGATCATGGACCCAGTGACTGATGTCAATGATCTTTTTTTCCAATCCATACATTTTTTTTCATTGTGTAATGCTTTTAATAGGAAAAACTGGCTCCTAAAAAGAAAATATATTAATTAAAAAAGTATCATTAATATCAGTCATTGGGCCCATGATCTCTCGGTACAAGACCAACAATTTCCGCAAAAACAAAATACTTTTTCCTCTATATAATAGTATAGGCCTTTAGAATGCTGTGATGTCACCTACAACCCAGCAATAATCTTTAGTAAAATCTTAAAGGGGGCATTATGCCAAAAATCACTTTTTTAAGCTTCATATCATGTTAGTTTGTGTTGCTCATGATGATTCATGTATTTTTGAGTAATCTTTCAATCTCCTGCCAGCAGCCATTTTCCTGCTGTTTTGCTTGAGGGGACGAGGCTCCGCCTGGTGACGAGGCCCCTCCCATGTTCTCTTCCAGACAGGCATGGAGGTTATTAAAGAGACAGAGGCGAAATTGGAGTGTCAGGGACAGTGTTGCTATGAGGGAGAATTCTTTTAAGTTGTTTTTGATATTTGCTCTATTTTCCAAACAATTTTGGGTAACATAGTTATTTGAGTATGCTATAGAATGGTACTATGTGCCTGAAAAAAAAAACATAACACACCACCTTTACATATAACTGTGTTGACTATGTTTTTGCCAAAATTGTGTCTTATGTGTCATATGCACATTAACCACAGACAGGTGGAGATGTTAGACCTTTGGATTTCATACTTTAGATAGTTTGAACGTAAAAGTGGCCACTGAGATAAACGACCTGTTTGCAGAATGTTTACAGTAGTTATCTGATTTTGAGGAGTCAGATGAGACTAAACATCCTTTCAATGATGGAGAAATCCCATGACTTACATACATGTCATGAAATCAGCCTTTTGTCTTTACACCTTTCGTTTGTGTGTTTGATTATTGATGATCTGTTTTATTTATCTTCATTCTTTGATGTACTCATTTAGTGGTGGAGCTCATTTGAATTACCTTTGTTTCAGCGTTTTTATGAACTCTGTGCTGCACTTTGTACATGTTTTTAATTCAGTGTGGATGATTAAAATATATTCAGTCTTAGTTTTGATCAGCAGAGATAGTTCCAGTGCACCGTATCTGAAGTTTGTTTCCCACTGAATATGAAACTTCATCTTTCAATCTGATCAAAGAAAATCAGTGCCAGAAGAAAAATGTCCACAGAGCAGAGCTAGATTTCAACTAAAGGTTAAAAGCCTCCATCATGTGCCGGTGTGGAGCCCTGGTGGCTAAAGTGTCACTCATTCATTTCTGTTTATAGACTCCCCTGCTGCCACAGGGACCACTAACTTTACGGTCAGGCGCCTTTCCACTCACCGCTCTGGGCTATGCCCCCTCTGTATCACACTGCAGCTTACAGAACATGCAGGCGGTGTGGGGTTTCAGACTTTAAGAGCATATAGTGCTGGAAAAACATGTCTCTTAGTCAGCTATGTGGTCTCATTTAGGCTAACATGATCAAAAAAATATCTCAAACTTTAAACCAAAATGTCTGAAAAAAAAAAAAAAACACTAAATTTGTTAAAATTTAATTTGTAAAAAGTGACTTATAATTCTAATAATTTATTCATCCAAGTGCATTTTAACAGCAAAAAATGCATAATATTGGGGAATTTATAATAAAAAAAAAATAGTCTACATATATCAAGAGTAAGGAGCAATCCTATGGGACACTCAAGAGTTCTAATGAGCGACATGGCTCTACCTGTTGTTTGTAAACCCCTAAAACATGGGACAGATATAAATGTACATGACTCAGACGGCTGCAATTGAACTTCTTTATTATCGAGTGAATGTAATTTCTCAATCACAAATGTTTAATACTTTATTCAATCATTCAATCATTTCCATACAAGCCAGTAATCGCGACTGGCCCTCAAGAGCTGATTATTAGTAGCTATGTCTAAAGGCAGAGCCATTCCAGCAGACCGTGCGGCTCTTTATACGCTGCCCCTACAGGCCAAAGTTGTAACTGCACTTATGGGAATGCAACAAGATCTGCTATGGCAATTAAATTACCAGCACAGAGGTGCAGATCCGGCTCCAGAACAAACTGACCGAGGCATTTGAGTTTCAAAAGGGTGCAAATAGAGTTTCTCTCCATTAAAATACACTGGGATGCCATTAACACTGAGGGTGCAAACATTTCAAAATGAGGTTGCAATGCACCCTTTTGTACCCCCGTAGATCCGGGCCTGCAGAGGTGGCACCGAGGTCCAGACCAAATCACCTCGTGGTCCACACCTGGACCTGAGTCCGGACCATGAGAAGGCCTGCTATAGGCATTAACCTGTTACTTGCTGTCCCCCCTGGTCAGGGGGTTAGGGTTATGATCAGGGTTTTTGACGGCAAATGTGATTTAAGTTTTGTTACATTCACACAGATCTTACACATATTTTTAGAAACTAGAAGGTATTGGCTTTCAAATGAGGTATCACTCTGGCATAGCTGTGAGCACTTGGATACGCAAAACCTTAATCTAGCCCTATCCCTAAGCTGGCAGGTGAACCATGCTGAATACAGTAATATAGTTTTTGGAATTATATTCAGACTTTGTTAAGTCGTTATTTGTGTGTAAGTGGAATCAGTATATTGAATGGATGCAATCAAAAAAGAGCAACACATTTTATTGATTTGACATAGATTTGACCATAGAAGAAGACACTCTGCTGTGTGAATAGAAAATTGCCTCTGCTGATCTTTTTTTGTGGTTGTTTTTACAATGAGCTTTTTTGACAGCATCCTGTGATAGCACACCCTATTTAAGGATATCTTCTCATTCAAAAAAATAAACTAAAAAAATTGCCTAACGAAGGCCACTGGCTGAAACGTTGCATTAAATAAAGGAACACTGGAGTTGCAAGTATACAATGAGTTTCTACAATGAGCTTTTTTAAAATGTTATTTTACAAGTCTCTGTGGGTTATCTCTGTAATTTGCTCTTGGACAGTTCATTTTAGGCCAATGCGAATCACACAACTCTCCTGAAACAATCGTGTTTGTGGATGGATTAAGCCAGCGAGAGCCGCAATTTGTCCAATCAAACCAGCATCAGCGACTCCACCCTGGGACCCCCTTTGTCTCAAATTTAATTTAAGTTTTGTGACAACATTCTAAATTGGTTTGTAAACAAAGTTTCTCTGGGGGTTTTGTTTCACATTCCGTGCTCCTAAAATGATATTGCGGCAGATGAAGAAATTACATTGGTCTTACTTTTCACTAATGTCCTCTTAGTCTTACACCATAGTGGCTACAGGCTTGAACACATCATAAGGAAAGTGTGATTCAAAGTGCCACGGAGAGGGTGGAGATACGTCTATCTTGGGAGAAATCTTGGCTTGCTTCAACGTGCAAATGTCAATCAGCAAGTCTCATAAGAAGAGGCCAATTACAAATTTGATAACCCTGCTCCAGCTCTGAATGATGAATAAGCCAAGGGAGGTGCGTGTATCAAATTTCATAAATATAAATGTCAATCCACAAAATCCACGAAGGTACAAAAATTGAAAAAAAAAAAACGGGAAGAAAATGCTGCTGTCATCGCCGGTGCATGTGAACTCTGGCTGCCGATTTCATAATAAAGAGACGTTCGTTTTCATTATAAGACCGTCAAATTAGAACGAGGCGGCGGCCGGGTGCAAGAGGTCGCTTATCTTATTTTTATTTAATAGGGAACATTCACGGCTAATAAGTGGCGGCCAGAGGAGCCAAGCGCGGGGATATTGGATTTAATTCACAGCCACCCTGGGTAATAATGAAATCTGCAGAGATGAAAGACAGGTGTGAGTGAGTGAAGCTCTATAGCGCCATTTGACATCGAGAGCGACGGGGGCGAAGACAAGAAAGCCTCACATATCTGAGTAATGCTCTTGTAATGTAGTGGTATCAGAAAGTAGCTATGGACTTTTACAGTAAGGATCTGAACCACTGTATTTAAAAGATGATTATAATACCTTCTGCTACATTTCGACTGAGGATCCAAATAATATGGATTTTAAATGTTTTCAAAGAATCCTCTTAACCTTAACCGAGTGCATTGTCCCAGTTCAGCTTTACCCAAATCCATAAAGTCACAACCTATACATGCGTTTCCAGTGACATCATGCATAGTTCTGGCGGCCATTTTGAATACTGAAGCATTATAGCATAGCAAAAGCATAGCATTACGCAGTACTACAACATGTGACAATATCTCTACTCAGGATGGAAATGAAAGACAATTGATTGACAGTGACATTTTTATGTACTCGTAATCATTGTTCAAGATGATAATAGTTAAAACACATTTATGTGATGTAACCAGAAAATGAGACATGGATGTTGCAGCTCTGTCTGTCGAGCTACAGCAGGATTTACTAAAGATCTGCTTCACTCAGACTAAAGTAACACATCCACAAAGAGGAAACAGAAAACCATTCTCTGGGATTTTTATAGTTTGTCATGTCAACAGAGTCTCAGTCTGAGTCAGTGTTTAAGCTGCTCAAGACGTTAGCATGCTACCGGTTAGCAACTGTCAGTGGCTTCAACACGATTAACACGTGTGGCTCACATCTATGAACACTGAGGAAATACTACAGTAACAGATCAGCTCTGACCTCTGTCACATGTTGTATCCAAGGCTAGATGTTTGGAGTGTTGTTCAGACGTCAGAGCTGAGCTGTTGAAGCTAAATGCTAACCGGTAGCGTGCTACCATCTTACGTGCACTTTCTGGGGCCGTGTTTTTACTGTTCTCTTCTTGAGCAATGATTACGAGCACATAAAAATGTCACTGTCAATCAGTTGTCTTTCATTTCCATCCTGAGTAGAGATATTTTTAAAGGTTGTTGTACTGCATAATTTTACTTCGGTTTTCCAAATGGCCACCATAGCAACAAAAGTCACATGACTGAAAGGCATGTATAGACCAGGGTCATCAACGCCTCATTTGAAAGACCTACAAAACTCATCGAAATGGATCTTATTCCTCTCGCTGTCGTCACCTTTTTGACAATTTTTGCCATCGCTTTTTTGTTGGGTTTCATCACATATTTACCACATTTTTATTGCCCTTTTGTGGCTTTTTTGTTACGCTTTTGTCATTTTTCCTCGCTTTTTGTCGCCTTTTTATAGCATTTTCATCCTCATTTTTGTCGACATTCTGACACTTTTTTCAAGTAGCTTTTAAATTTGGGTAAAGCCAAACTGTAGGAAATGTGCTCCGTTCAGGTTAATGTAAGAGGTTAATGTAACAAAAGAGATTTTGAGACATTTTGCATTTCCATGGGGAAACATAGTAATGGTCTTTTTTGATGATTGCACTGCATCATGTGTTTGTTTAATCAGAGTCTGAAAACAGAGTCTAAACTGTTTGTTCTGCTCTTTTTGGTCTGGTGTGGCGCCTTGTCGTCTTCTGCCAATGGAAAGTTTCAAACAGTTTGATTCAGTAAGGAATTTAAGGAATGGAAGACTGAAAAATAACTGCTCAGCTAATGAATATCTGAGACACCCATTCAAAGTGTGATTCTGATGTGAGTGCAGTCGTCCGTGCAGCTACAGCACGTCTTCTCTGTGACCCATGTCTTCACTGTGGAGATCCTTTTGTGAAACCGAACAGTGAGAAGTTCATCATGAAACACTGACTCTCTGTGCTGGTTGCTCAGTCCTTTTGTCAGTGTACAAGATGCTGCTAACAATCAGCTGCGTTTAAATCTAACACAGCGGCGGCCTCTCCTGATTTATGGCAATGACGTAAATGTTAAGCAACGTACTTCTCAGCCTGAGCACGGACTGTTGGCTCCACTGCCCTCAGGCACGAGGCTACAGTTCCATTCAGACCAGAAACTCCAGCCACAAGAGCAGCTTTCCCCCCTCTGCCATCCGACTCAAGAACACTAAACAACTCCACAGAGCCACTTTTATTCTCGGCACCGTTGTATTTGCATGACGTGGGTATATATCCGCTCTTACTTCTGCTTTCCTGTATATGTAAATTCCTAGTTTGTGAAATTTTTCAGTGACAATGTCAATGAAAAGACTGTAAATATAGTATACTGTATGTACTTTAATGGTTCACAATGTGCAAAGTTACAAAGCTCTTAAAAGATCATTTCAAGACATTTAATATGATTTTTTTAATTTTTTTATTTGAAGCTTTTGCTGAACATTACTGACATTACTCTGAGAAAAACATGTATTGCAATTTTTGTGTCATTTTTCTGTTTTCATATAAAAATAAGGAATTTTGTGGATGCAAATGGCCAAAATGGCCAATATATATCTTCAGCGACGAATTCTAAATAGTGGATAGGCCCAGATTAAAATGTATGGTTTTATTTTATTGACATTTTAGCAACAGAGATTTTTTTAGAGGGGATTTGGGATAAACTCTGGTAAAATCTGGTTTGGAAAGTTTTGAGTCTGTAGCAGCGACTGTAAGGGCTCACCCGTTGCATGAGTTGAGGAAAAACTTAGATGTTTTTTATTTCATGTTTTCTTTTTATTTATTCTATTGTAATTGACACATTTCAGGTTAAATATGTTGTTCTTTCCTGCTATGTCAAAGTTTTAACAAACCTAAACCTTTAGAGAAAACTGGCCCTGACCATATTTTGGGTGATGGTGTCATGGCGGACACCCTTCATAGCACACGTGGATGTAAAATATGTCGATATTTGTGAATGAACACCCGCGGGAAAAACGGCTTTGCGAAGCTGCTACTTCCGGGTTATCTCCGCCTCGCTCACAGACAAAACATCATAAAATAAGCATCGTACGGGGTTTTGTCATTTTTATACTCTGACATGAAAACTAGGATGTAAAGGGAGGAAACTATCTAAAAATCCCCACTTTGACCACTGCGTGAAAAATCAATACCTGCGCGTCTCACCTTAATTGACTCTGTGCATAACTTCCTGTTTCAATCCAGCACATCAGAATAAAAGCACCATCTTATTCATTAGTTCAGCTTTCTTTCTGCCTAACTATGAACAGACAAAACACTCAAAATGTGGATATCTAATTAAACTCCTGTAATGTTGCAAGTACCAGCTGAACTAATCAATGAGACGAGCTGTGTGCTTTTATTTTGGTGTGCCGGATCGAAACAGGAAGTCACTTCTTGGGCAGCGTTGTTCGGATTTGAAGCTATGTACAGAGTCAATTGGGGAGAAATATCCAAATAAATATAGGATTGAAAAAACATTTTCCCTGTTCTGTTGGTTCAAATTAAAGCAGTACTAAGTAACGTGTTTACCTTAATAAATCCGTTTCGTAGTCCCTGTGGGGGTAATACAAGTGTTTATGGGATGATTGGAGAGTCTTTCATCTCCCCCTGGTGTCTCTGGACAGAAAACCATGTTTGCAACTTGACTGCCACCGGTGCGGAGAAAGCAATACACACTAATGAAATCACGAAGAAGAAGCTAACATGCTAACGGGCAAAGCTAGCTGCGGGCTAACGTCACTTTAAACAGTATTTACAGCCAAGTTTGAGGGAAAAAAAATATTTCCATTGTATAATTGGATGCACAGTAACCCTCTCTCCCTTCGCCTTTCCTGTCAGCGTAGTATTTGCTCTCCAAGACAATTAATAAGTTAAAAAATCGTAACTTGCTACTACACCTGCAGTTGTGCTTATGGCCTCTAGGGGGAAGAGTTACTTAGTACTGCTTTAATAAATACAATTACAATTTACAGTGGAGGTCCCTGATTGGTCTTAAAGGTTAGGGAACCCCTTCTGTAAGGTTGTACAACTTCTTAAGCATATATGATCATACGTTTTCTGCGAGCAAATATCCTGTATTTACAAACACTTGAAACGCGTCTCAAGCCGTACAAATCCGTGCGCCTCTTTAACCATGCGCGCCCGTTTCCCTGACCACGTCATGAATAATGAAAATCATCTATATATTTCATTGCGCTCAAAAAGGGAAGAAGCCGAGAAGGAATGTCATAATTTACCAGAGAAAAAAAAAAAAGTGAGGTCAGATTGTATATTAAAGTCATCAATAATTGAATGGCCCTGGTGCACATGGGGGGAGGGGGGACCGGTCTCCTCCACTGACTTGTTTTTCGAGGCTTCTCAAACAGCCCCTTGTGTCCGGTCGCATCGCGTCCCCGTGGGCAGCTCGAGCATGGAGTGTTTTAAAGTCAGCAGGCAGCGAGCCCCCGTGGCATGGGCTGTGGTTTCACTCAAAATGAGACATCGCCTAATCAGTAAAGTATATTGTTTGGAGATATATGGTCATTTTTGAAATCAGTTAAGGGGGAAAACAATTTTGAATTTTTTTTATTTTCTCAGCTAGTTATGAATATAGTTTTCTACTAAATAAAGATACAAAGACATGGAGAGGAGCAAAGTGGTTCAACAGCCCATAAATACATGAATAACGGAGAATGCTAACTTGATGCTACATGTTAGCATCGGGCTAATGCTAAGTTTTACCCAGTTTTACCCAAATCTCAAAGCCTCTTGCCTGTAGTTTACAGACTACAGGCTAGAGTAAAGCCTCATTTGAAAGCTAAGACCTACAAAACAGATTTTTTTTTTTGTCACATTTTTGTAGGTTTTTGGTGTGTTTTTGTTGCTCTTCTTGTCGCTTCTTCATCACTTTTATCAATTTTTGTCACTTTTTTGTCACTTTAACAAACAAAATGTTATTGTTCCTTTTCTGTATAATTTTTGTCACTTTATTTTGGCTCTTCTGTGGCTTTTTCATCACTTCTTAATCATTATTTTTGCAACTTATTTATTGTTTTATTGATTTTTTTCCAGAACGTTTTTGCAGCTCTTTTGTCGCTTTTTTTAATACATTTTTTTGCACTTTTTTTTGTTGTGTTTCTGCCACTTTTTTTGATTGTGCTATTGTTCCTGTGTTTTTGTGGCTTTTTCATCACTTTTTGAGCCACGTTTTTGCCGCTTGTTTTGTACATTTGTACATTGTTTTCGTTCTTAATATGTGTCTGTATTTTTGCACTGAATATGGAAAGCACTTTGGGTTTGGACTGTACAGTCTGTTTTTAGAATATGCCATATAAATAAACCTTGACCATGACTTGTTTATTGTGTTATTGTTCCTTCATTTTGGTCACTTTTTAGTCACGTTTTCATCCTCGTTTTCCGTCACTATTTTGACAAAAAAAATTTCCAAGAAGCTTTTAGATTTGCTTAAAGCCAAACTGGAGAAAATGTGCTGGGCTCAGGCGGGCATGAAGAGGTTAATCGTTCATTAGAAAACGTGCTTTTCCAAATTCATTTCCTGACAGTGGCAGTGACGGGAACTGGTCCCAAAAGAATCCAGCTTCGTTGCAGCTGAAAGCACTAACGGCTCCATCACCACCTCGACCCCAGTGAGTGGATTCCATTTAATTTAACTCAGTTCAACTTTATTATTCCCTAAAGGGCCGTTGAATTGTCGGATCTCTTTAAACTGTGCCACTAATCCGAGTCTACCGGCCGCCCACTGTTTCAAAACCTAACGGAAAGAATGATGTAAGTTGTACTTTTGTTTTTGTCGCTGTTGGGAACTTTTTCCAAAGCATTTGACACTTTCTGCACTGGTGATATTTTACACTGAGCAGATGTGATTAGGGCTGAGCACCGTTAAACAACATCAGTCTGGAATTTAAAAAAAAGGTTTAGGTACTACCGGTATGGAAAAAAATGCAGGAACTGAAAAGAATAAAAAAAAATCTATATGTAAGTTTTGGTGCTGCTGTTGAAAGTGAAAGAGAAGTTGAAAAAATTTGGGAGAAAGTGGAAAAAATGAAAAAAAATAAAAAAAAATTGGGAAAAACGTGGGGAAATTGGGAAAATTTGGGGAGAAAAATTTGAAAAAAAAATAAATATATATAAATGGGAAAAATTTAAACATTTTGGGAGAATTTGGGAACAAACACGTACAAAACTTGGGATTTTTTCAAAAAGAAAATTGGAGAGATTTAGAGAAAAAAATGTAGCATATTGGAGGAAAAATGTGTAAAAAAAAAATTAGAAAAAACTGGGAAAATTTGGAAAAAGAAATTGGGGGGAAAAACTGAAAAATTGGGGAAAAACATGTAGAAGACATGGGGGAAAAATGACAAATTTGGGGACAAAAGTTTGAAAAACATGGAAAATTTGGGGAAAAAACATGGAAAAAAATGTTTAAAAATTGGGAAAAATAAGAAAAACTTGGAAAATTTGGGGCAAAATTGTGAAAAGAAATTGAGGGAGGAAAATGCAATATGAGGGAAAAAACAATTGGGGGAAATTTACAAATCTGGGGAACTTTCGGGACAAAATTTTGAAAAAAATATGGAAAATTTGGGGAAAAAACTTGGGAATTGTTTTATTTCAATCGGGAAAAATATGAAAAACTTTTGCCGTAAAGGATGTTTCGTGGTTGTTTCACCTCAAACAAATGATACTGTATAAAATGATACTAAAGGAAATTAAAGGAAAAGGATCAAATTAACATTATTCATTTGTTTTATGGTTCTTTTTGACAAATAATTTAGTATACAGTAGGTATCTAAAACGTATCGTTCAGGTATCGGTATCACAAACCAAGTATCGCTTAAATACTGGTATCGGAAAAAATGTAACAGTACCCAGCTCTGCATGTGATGCCCGGCGCACTATGTTAAATCAACTGCGAGTGGCCGTGTGTTCTCCTCTAATAAAGTCTCTAATCACTTCCAAACTGTTGGCAAACAAAGCTTATTTGGGTTTGATCTCAATGCTCTGCAGCTTGCTCTTTCTCTCCCCATCGCTCTCTCCTCCCTCACTCGCCCACTCTCGCACTCCTTCAGCGCCTCGTCTCAAAGGCACAGCCTGGGTGGAGTATCGGCCAAGCTAAAAGTGTTTATGAACAGTTTTGCTCATCTTTTTCCACGGATCAATGACAGGAATAAAAACAAAAACCTTTTTATAACGTATGCTGTTTTAGCACAACAGATCATACTGGATACTAAAAAGAGTCAGGCTGCTTCTGCGAATGCCCCCAGTCAGAGCGGATGCTTCGATTGGGAAACTTGTTTATTCCTGCAACTATCTAAATTTCTTTTCAGATGATTTGCCCTTCAGTTTTCCTTCCCTGTTTATCCTGCTCATTTTACAAGTGGGCGGAAACCACAAACAAACAAACAAACAAACATGTGCTCCTCTCGTCTCTGCCGCCAATGAAGACACATGACACTTAAAAGAATGGCCTATGTAAAGATAATTCATCAAGTAGTCACAAGCCATGACGCAAATATGCCACCAAACCAGAACCATGTTATGCACAGTCAGCTGACGTCTTTTGTAGACCATTTTTTTAGATCCAGTTTAGATTTAATCTTCAGGCCTGGTGGTTCTTGGGACATTCAGCTTGTAATGAAATGGTTCTTGGTGTGAAACGTTTGAGAACCATTAAGGGAGCTTTACTTGTTTTCTTTTTTCTAGCTGTAGTTTATTTAGTTTATTGTGAACTCTGTAGATCTCATCATAAAGCATTTGCATCAATTTTATGAACTTGCGGGTCACTTTTCAAGCTTTTCTGTAAAATTTACCCTGCGAGTTTGCACCTCAATCAACATTTTAATTTAGTCGTTTCCTCTTTCATTGTATTTAATAAATAAATAAAAAATATATAGGGCCTTTAAAGGAGTAGCAGTGTTAATTTCGTCATCAAAAACATTAGTCTTAATTTTAGTCAAAGTGATATTTTTGACGACTAAAATTGGACTAAAACTAAATAAAAGTTTTTCATGAGACTAAAACTATGACTAAAATGTCCAGATATTTTAGTCGACTAAAATGAGACTAAATAAAAATGAAAAGGAGAGACTAAAATCATCCAAACTTCTATTGAGCGTTTGGTGCACTGAACCTAAAGAGCCTCAGATCATGTAAATTCTCTGCCAAAGGATCAGCTCTGAGCTTTGTTCATGTGGAGCAGCTCCATGAAGCAGAGGAACAACATTAAATATGATTATAATGAATATTATCAATGTAAGTCGACTAAATTTGTCTTAAATTTAGTCGACTAAAACTAGACTAAAATCGAATTACATTTTTGTCAGAAGACTAAGACTAAAACTAAATCAAAATATGTTGTCAAAATTAACACTGAGGAGTAGGCCATTGTTTTTTCATACTGAGATATGTTCTTGCTTTAGATTAGACGAGTTGATGCGTAACTGTCTGGTCTTTGTGCGTGCCCTCAGTCACGCAAAAATACCAAAGATGTGGTGAACATTTGGCCTCTACCCAGTATTCCAATAGCTCCAAACGGGGGTGAGGATTGAAGCGACCGAGCTCTTCCATGTTTTCCCTACTTAGATACAGTTACGTGAGTAGTTACACGATCCTAGTAAAGTTACACAAAATTAAAAATGTCGATTTTCTAAGCGGATAAAAAAGGGCGCTCTATTGCAACACTGTAGCACATCGACATTCGGGCAGTACAGTCAAAGTGCTCCTAAGGTATTATTACGCCTTACAATGTAGTGCCCCTTTTTATTGCGTTGTATTTGCGTGACTGAGCGTACGCACAGAGACCCAACAGGTACGCATCAACTCGTCCAAGCTCAGGTAAGAACATATCTCAGTATGGAAAAATGGTGGCCTGTTCCTTTAAGGGTATATTGCTGGTATAGATCAACTGAGATTCAAAAGTCTTGGCGTGACAGGAGACCGTTTAGAGGTAGGAGAAACCGGTTACCAGTCGGTGGAAACACATCCAAACATGGGAAGAAGAATAGCCTATCCACGCAGACTTTGTGTGGGATTGACATGAAGTTTAACCGATGAGAGAAAAGCGTTATTTGTCTGTACCTGAACGAACATGATGGCTGACGACAGGAAATAGAATGGATAGAAATCACAGAAGACATAGAAACAGCGCCACCTTCTGCCACATCAACGCCACAGGCTAATAACACTAACACTAATATCTGTGTAATACAGGCGTGACAAGTTATACAAAGATGGTTCTGACGGACATGGGACCTGAGAGAGTCTTTTGCATTTGAGCGCCATGTCCCAAATTTGATGTGATTGAACGGATGAAAAAACTTATTGGAGAAATGACTGGCTGTGAGCGCGGTCCCAGAGCTCTGTCTATGGAATCCAGCCAGAGACCTTTTTGTTGTCTAAACAGAAGCAAAAACTTGTTTACACAACCGGTCGAAGAATATTTGGAGCAGCTCAGTCCGCGGCTCTTACGTCCAGCCCTTTGCTTTGTCCGGATTACAAAAGCCATCCACTCTTTTGATTGTAGTGTTTCTCCTCCCTGCATAGACAAAGTTAGAGGAGCTGTCCGCGGTGCTGAAACACGGAGCAATCCCCTGCCCTGCTCCCTCCCGCCAAAAAGCTACTGATTACAAAAGAATACTTTGATTTCCGACAGAACTGGGGGGCCTCGAAGCGGGTCCAGACATGGCGCAACAATTGCTCTTTCTTTTTGCCGCCTCTTTGTATCAACACCTGCTCCCCCCCCCACCCCCTCCCTTGATTCTCCCCAGTGCGTACACCCAGTTTTCTGTGCTTATTGATTTAGCTGACTTCTTCTTCTTCTAAACCAATAACTTCTGATCCGCGGCCAGCACGAGCAGACTGACGGCGCGGGCTTGGCTGTCGGGGTAAGATTGCGACAATAAACCGGTAAACGTGTCCAATGTTGTTTCGCGGCCAAGGAAAGCACGAGCGGCGACACTTCCACGCGAAGGCACAGTGGGATAGACTGGCAAAGCACGGGCGAGACTGGCTGCCTTTTTTCCCCCCCACCCCTGTTTTTTCCTGTCCTTTCAACTTCGGTGCGGTGCATAATCATACCCTGGTCCAGGAGATCGTTTATTATTACCAAGAGAAGACGCACTCCCACAATACAAGTCCCCCCCCCCATGATATCAACAATTGAAAGCGAGGCAAAAAAGTCGCACAGGCTAAAAAGAGAAAACGACCAATTAAAAAGTGTTTTTGTACAACATTGCCAATTTGCGAAGCATTTAACGCGCGTTCCCGGGCACTGTCCCCCATGCTGGTTCCAATTTGTTTGGCATTTTTACGCAGAGGCGAGGCACTTTAAACGACTGACCCGCTGCGCAACAGGTTAACGCGCCAATAAGCGACGCCAATAAACAACTCGGGGTCAATTTAAAAGAACAGCTTGTTGTTGACTGAGCCTCGCGCGAGGATCGGAACTCGCCAAAAAAAAAAAAAAAAAAAAAAAAAAACCTGCAATAAAACAGTTCAGCTTTCGACTCGCGGCTTTCGCTGAAATCTGAGTTCGCACTGACGTTATACGAACCAAAACAATCACGCCATTATCGCGTTATTCGCTCACGCTTCACGATATCCAGTGCGTAAAGGAAACAAGGCACATACTCACGTTTGTTTGCGATGGAGCCATTCAACAAGTTTACGCACGGGGGGGAAAGGGAGTCTGAAGGCAACTTTTTCCAACCAACTTCCACCAAATAAAAAAAAACTAATTCTCCACGAACACGAGCAGCGGATGACAGAGAAGCGGTTTTAAGCTCGCGCCGACACTGTGCGCGCACAAGTTCTGGAGTCCACGAGGGCGTCGTTAAAACACGTAGATCCTGGCGGAGGTCGAGCGCACGGGGAGGGTGGGGGGTGGGGGTTGTTTGGGTAGATTCTGGGTAGATTTCTGAGCCGAGTTGTGGAGCGGAGAGGTTGGGGGGAAAGGGAGAGTGTGGAGGTTTTTCTTTACAAACGCAGCCTGTGTGTGTCTCCGGTCACATTTTTTTACGCGCGTCCTCCGGGTCCTAAAGACAGTGAAGAGACGGGTGTAGTTTATAAGCACGGCGAGTTGGAAGCGAGTTTAACCACGGAGACTAGTAGGACGAGCGTAAAACGGGCTGGTGTCGCTTCCTTTGTTAAAAAAAAGAAAAGAAAAGAAAAATCATGCGGTGGAATTCAGAGCAATGGGTGAAAGGGGAGTGTTCGGTTACGGGGCTGTAACCGATAAAACGCGCGTAAAAGTGTTTGTGCAAGATTTTTTTAAACATTACAAGGATGAAATGCAAAGAAAGTTCCCCCAAAACGGAACTAAAACGTTGCCCAAGTTAGAAAGCAAAAGTCAAGAATGCTTCGTGCTTTTTTTTTTTTTCTCCCCCTGACACGAAGCCAACATAAAACACTTAAGAAATAAAAGAGCGCGCGCTTACCTGTTATCTGAAGACGTCTTGAGCTGTTGCCCTCGCTCGCGGAAAGGGGGGGAAACGAGAAGAAAAATAAATCCCCGTATAAGCCAAGAGGGTCGGTGTAATTATTGGGAGAATTTTCTGATCCTCGGCGCGAGATGAAATAAATGAGTACAGTTCGAGGTGCGCTGACGGAGCGGGCTCCCTCGGCGCTCGGAGTCACGCGTGTCACCGTCGCCACTACGGGGTGCCAGGCTGCGCGGCGAACCACCGCGGTGACAGGTCGCTTTGAACACGCATTTTTAATTGTGCCGTAATGCCAACTGGTGGAAGATATAGCGGGATACGAGAGCAGCCGCGCCCAGCTGAAGGTCACCACGGTAACTGAGCGCGCGCGCGGGGTATCTCTGTGTCTACTGAGGGGAACGTCTCCAAAACAAGCGCAGGATCAGACAGTGAGGGTCAAACTAGAGACTTATCTGAAATGGTTTAGCAAAATGGTTGATGTGTAGTTACTTTTGTGCCTCCTCATTAGGTAGTCATTTTACTTCTCTTTTTGTGTGTGTGGATATAGAGAGTCTTTGAAGAGATTGGACTTTATTGATCTCACTTGTTACATCAGCTGCAAATGGCCAGGAAAAAAATGTGCTTTCGAAGAACAGGATCATGTACAAACAAGTGAATAAATAGAGGCATTTTATCACTTTACCCCCACCTGAACAGAGCACATTTTCTCCAGTTTTGGCTTTACCCAAGTCTAAAAGCTTCTTGGGGAAAAAAGTGTCAAAAGAGCGACAAAAATGAGATGAAAATGCAACAAAAGAGTGAGACAAAGGCGATGGGAAAAGTGATGAAAACCAATGAAAGCAAAAGTCCAAAAAGTGATGACAACACAGCAACACTAAGGATAATGATCCGTTTAGATGACTTTTGTAGGCTTTCAAATGGGGTGTTATAGGCTGTGACCTTATAGTTTTGGGTAAAGCTGAACTGGAGAAAAAACACTCAGTTAAGGCGGGAGTTAAGAGGCTAAACTACTTTGAAAGGGGCGAAAGAATACCAACAATAAAATAGGAACAGAATAGGAAAGATACAAATGTTAAAGTGGAAGACCCAGGACACAGTGGTGGGACTATGTCTCCGAGCTGGCCTGGTGTCGCCTCGGGGTCCCCCCAGAACAGCTGGAGGAGGTGTGTGTGGATCGGGAAGTTTGGGCATCTCTGCTGAGACTGCTGCCCCCGCGACCCGGCCCCGGATAAAGCGGAAGAAAATGGATGGATGGATGGATGGATGGACAAATGTTAAAGTTGGCAGTGCAAGGTTCACAGTTGTAGTACCTCATGTGCAGTAACCTCTGTATCACTGTATCAGTCACCTGAACTGATAAAGTGATACAGAGGTTACTGCACATGAGGTACTTGTACATTAGGGTTGTACAGTCTGACAGCAGCGGGGATGATGCACCTACAGTGGTGCTCATAAGTCAAAAGATTAAACAGTTCTATTTGTCTTTTCTCCAAGATACATTTGTCCAAACTTCTTAACCAATATCTGTCATTCTCCTGCTACAGAAACAGCATGTCCCCAACGTTAAAGAGTCTTTCCTCCAGGTGGTTCGGTTTACCTTACCACTAAAACATATACAATAGGGTTCCCTTTGGGGCCAAGGCTCCTCTGAAAAATACTGAATCGAACTGTATGTCTTAGTCAAACAAAGATAGAAGAAGAATTGAAGTGTTGAGTTAGAGTTGATTTGAACATGGAGTAAAACTAACATGCATTAGACCAGAGGTTCCCAGAGTGAGGGCCCCTGGTTGGGGGTCCCAATATGATTTAAATATTTAAAAAAAAAAGGAAAATGCCAGTGATTGTAGAAGATTGGGCTGATTCAGGTACACTGGTACAGCGTTTAGTTGTTTAGCCAAGTTTCCCCGTTTCCACTTAAACATGTACAATTTACTAGAATGAATGCTGTGAGTGAGTCGGTCAGTCTGCCACAAGGGGCAGCTGTGGCTACAATAGTAAACTGCCATCACCCAGTATGGAGTGAATGAATAATGAGTACATTGTAGTGCTTTGAGAAACTTGGTAATAAAGGGTTGTAAAGCGCAATACAAGTGCAAGCCATTTATTCATTATAAAGAGGCAATACATTAACCTCTTGCTCCCGCCTTAAAGGGACTAGATGCAAGTTGGTCCTTTTTATGCTCACTACTGCCACCTCAGGTCTTACGCGTAACTGCAGCTTCTATATTAAGCTCATGCGTGACTTTTTGAGTGACAGTGCAGGATTTTAGAGGCAGTTTTGGTGAATAGGTCTGAGCTCATTCTATACATTAGGACATGTAGGGGGATGAAAACACTTTGTATAGTCCCTTTAACCGAACACATTTTCTCCAGTTCGGCTTTACCTAAATCTAAAAGCTTCTCGACTGGAGCTTTTATTTATTTATTTTTATTTATTTATTTATTTGACAGGGACATGTGTGAACAATACACATGTAGCACACTACAACATTTATAGCCAAGGCTAATTTGCAATGTCCGTAACTAGAAGGGCATTTCAAATTCACACAGAAAGTACAAAAAATACATTTGCAGTAACATTAATTCATTAATTCTGACATTACACAAAGGAAGTGCATTGAGTGCAGACTAAAAATGATTGCATACTTGATCTCTTTTTAAAATACGTTTTAGTTCATTTTTAAAAGCCCCCAGCCGATAGGCCAGTGTAACGACTCATTTGAAAGCTACAAAAAAATTGGTCTAAACAGATGATTTTCCGTTTTTGTCACATTTTTGTCTCATTTTTGTTGCTGTTTTGACTATTTGGGTAAAGCCAAACTGGAGAAAATGTGCTTGGTTCGGGTGGGGATTAAGAGGTTAAAAAAATACTGAGGTGGTCCCAGATTGTTTGCAACTTCGGGGGTTCTGGGGAACAGTATGGGAAGCCTGCATTAGACTATCTATATTGATGTTTAATGTATGTTGAGTCATGGATGCCAACTAAGACTGTCTTAATGGGCTCTTTCTAGATTATGTAAATACCATGATGATGCAGGACAGTCCAAGTTTAAGGAGAAGTTTCCATGTTAAATATCTTTCGAGGACTTAGCCACCAAACAAATCCCTAAACTGCTTTTGCCAGGCTTTTAGTCTCCCTTTGTTTACCCCTTCAGATATATTACCAAAATAGCCTTCCCTTTTGTCACTATGTTGCATTCAGTCTTTAAAATGGCCGAACCGCCTCCAAAAGAACCCAACAGTATTGATTCCCCTCTCATTACTATGCCACTGAGTATCCGCAATCCCATTTAAAAGTGACAATAGCATTTCTGTTCTGATGAAGGCAGATTTTAGTCCGGCCTGGTGCTGCATGACAACAAGGCCCCCTCGCCCCGCAACAGCTAAAGCCAAGTGAGCGCGCTGGTCGTTGCGCTCCGAGCCACCGCCGCTCTTGACATTTCCATTAAGTCATTCCTTCTGGAGATCTCACGTCCTGTCAGGAGCACATGACTGTCGGCTCATTTGGATCCTAAAGCAGATCCACTATAGAGATTTGACGGGGGATACGAAATATTTAAATGTAATTCAAATGCATCTTATTACGCACTGGAAGTTCATTTTAATAAAGTCAATTTAGAGATTATGACATCTATCTTGGCATACTGCATATTTGACGGATTATACTTTACATCAGGGGGCTCTGACATGAATTTACTTCAAAATGTAATTGGGTGGCATGGTGGCGCAGCAGTTAGCACTCAGGCCTCACAGCAGCATGTGGAGTTTGCATGTTCTACTAAGCTATTGTCAGACTCATTTAGGACAGGCTACTATTTCTCCCACTTTTTAAAATTATCAATGGATATAGAGAGTCTTTGAAGAGATTGGACTTTATTGATCTCACTTGTTACATCAGCTCTCCAGAACACGCGGTGCAAATGGCCAGGAAAAAATGTGCTATTGAAGAACAGGATCATGTACAAACAAGTAATAAATCCCCACCTGAACAGAGCACATTTTCTCCGGTTTTGGCTTTACCCAAGTCTACAAGTCTAAAAGCTTCTTGGAAAAAAGTGTCAAAAGAGCGACAAAAATGAGATGAAAATGCAACAAAAGAGTGAGACAAAGGCGATGGGAAAAGTGATGAAAACCAATGAAAGCAAAAGTCCAAAAAGTGCTGACAACGCAGCAACAACACTAACAACACCGTTTAGATGACTTTTGTAGGCTTTCAAATGGGGTGTTATAGGCTGTGACCTTATAGTTTTGGTCAATGGTATTATCAATGGTCACATTCTCTCACTTCTTGTCCCTGACCCACAGTTTGGGAAATACTGATTTAAAACTAACTGAAACCTGCACCTGATGGTTATTTTTATCTGACCACTGAGAATAAGCCTGGCAGTAATTAGTTTTAGACTGTGCACATTCAGAGAACCATAGTTACTGAAAGTAACCATGTGGATTCAACCCCCCTTTCAGACAAGCAGGCCACGGACAACGGCTTTACTAGTCTCGTCTAGTCACCAAAGTACTGTCCCGATAGTTTAAATGAGTGATGTGGTGAGCAGCGCCCGGGAGTCATGCAGCTGCGCTGGAGGGCCGCATGATGTGAGCTCCGGGAGACAAACGGCCAAGATGGGACGCGACGGGGAGAAGCACTCGTGCCTTGGGGTTGACAGGTGGGTGGGTGGGTGGGTGGGTGGCTGGGGGGGGCGTTAGGTCTCTTCTGCTCATCCACCTCAGCAGACTGCTCTGTTTTGGTGTTAGTGGCCTATATGTGACAAAGTAGGCAGAGCGCTGTCAGAGAGCCCACCCCGCAACAACGCCTTGATTAACAAGCGAAACCACCATCATTTCAATCAATCAATCAAAGTTTATTTATATAGCTCTTTACAGCAACACCAGGAGGACCAAGATGCTTCACAGAAAGATAAAACACATTTTAAAACCACGAAATAATTACAACCGGAAAATGCAAACGCAATGTTTGTGGAAAACGAGTGAGGAGGAGAATGAAGCCGCAGAGGAGGGACTCTTGCCTTTGTTTCTGCTTGTGTGCGTAACCTGTCACGCACCACGCTCATCTCTCGGCCACCTGCGGCTTATAGACAAGTACGCCCTGTATACTGTATGTAGGGCCAGGACTCCCCTGATAATGAGATTCTTAAATCTCAATCAGACCTTCCTGCTTAATTAAAGGTCAAAGAACAGAATGAATAAAAGCAGATATGCATGCTTTGAGAACTCATGAGGAAGAATGGGACGGGAGAGAATAGATAGTAACTAAGGAGCCATCTATCTATCTATCTATCTATCTATCTATCTATCTATCTATCTATCTATCTATCTATCTATCTATCTATCTATCTATCTATCTATCTATCTATCTATCTATCTATCTATCTATCTATCTATCTATCTATCTATCTATCCATCCATCCATCCATCCATCCATCCATCCATCCATCCATCCATCCATCCATCCAACCATCCATCCATCTCAGCTTTTGTTGCACAAAGAGAAAATGCATCTAGTGTGACGTGATCCAGTTGCACGACAAGATAGTCACGAAATTTGACTTTTAAGAGAATCTTGCAATTAGGCCTCAACAAAACAGTGAGATTTCCTGCGTCAATAGTGAAGACCTTGATAACAATATATGACAAATTACAAAGTTATATCACTTCATTTGCCTAAAAAGTCGAACTTAAATTGTCATAAGTACAGTATAGGCTTCAATCTAAATTGTGCATGTGTGACCTTGTGTGTACATACTGTAGTTTGCTTTAAGGATAAGACCACAGTAAAACACAGCAGAGGATGACGACTCTCTCTCCTCTCCTCCCCCCCCCCGGTCGCTATCGGTCAAGGTTCAAAATGTCAGCACAATAAAAATCCACAAAGCCCGCTTGAAATCACATCATAGAAGCCAGGGCTCCCTCTGTGCATCCTCTTCTCCACCGTGGAGCCACTATCCGAGGTTGGAGTGCACCCTTTGACCCCCTGCCCCGCTGTCTCCCCTGGTGCGATCGGAAAAACCAGGGGCTGACGGAGATGGGGGAGACAGAGCTTTTCCTGTTTGACGTGCACCAATAGCTGGGAGAGTGGAGTCTAGCCTGGCCTTGGCTTTAATCATCCGTGACCCTCTCTGCATGTCGGAAGTGCTGGACTCCCGCGTCTAAAAGTCTAGGGATGTGTGTTTGAGCGCGAGGCGGAGGTAGGGGAGGAAGATGTAGCGAGAAGATCAAGACTTATTCGAACTGTGCGAAAAGGAAGAAAGAAAAGGCTGTGATATATGTTTTGGCCTGGTTGATGGCAAATCTCATGTGGTTGTACAAAGCCCTTATAGCTCAGGGGTGGGCTGGGTGGCGTTGTGGTGGGGTCATTTTCTTCCATGTTGAAAGACCAAGGGCCGAATTTATCAAGCATTGCACATAAAAAAGCAATTTCCCAAAATACCGGTATTGTACTGTACATTATATATGATCTAAAAGGTGTTTCTGGGCGAATGAAACTTTTAATGCAATTCAATATTTTCTCAGTCATCTTATAGGGACTAGAGCAGGGGTGCCCAAAGTGCGGCCCAGGGGCCAGATGCGGCCCTCAGGCTTCTTGTTGAATTGGTACACATCTCCAGAGACAGCACTTTTTACTGCGGGTTTAACCTCCGTAACCGAGCACATTTTCTCCAGTTCGGCTTTACCCAAATCTAAAAGCTTCTCGACTGTAGAGCTTACAGCCAATAGGCCAGAGGTAACTGATTGTTGCCGTATTTTTGAGTTTTTGATGTGTTTCACCACTTTTTTTGTTGCTTTTTGAAAACTTTACACCATTTTCTTCACTTTTTTGTCACTTTTGTTTCTTCTTTGTTGTTTTTTTGGCACTTTGTCATGGTGTTATTGTTGCTTTTTGGTCACCTTTTTGTTGCATTCTCATCCTCCGTTATTATTGCTGTTTATTTATTTAGTTAAAAAAAAAAGGATTAGAAGTAAATTAAAAATAAATTAATATAATCATTAACAAGAAGGGGGTGCGGGGTCAGGCTATCTACTCCCTATTCACACATTTGTTTGCTGGAAGTTTTTGACATTTTCAAGAAACGTTTAGATTTGGGTGATGCCGAAAAATGTGCTCGGATCATGTGGGGGTTAAAGGGACTACATGGAGTTTGAAAATGTTAAAATTAAGTATTTTCCTCCCCCTACTTGTTCCAGGCCAGCCATGTCCTAATGTGTAGAATGAGCCCAGACCTATTCACCAGAACTGCCTCTAAAATCCTGCACTGTCACAAGTTGTTACTTCGGGTCTGAAGTGTCGTCATGCACCAGCTTAATATAGAAGCCGCAGTTATACTTAAGACCTGAGGTGGCAGTAGTGAGTATAAAATGACCACTGACATTTTATTGTAAGACAGAGCTGGCATTGAGAATCCAAGCCTCAATAAAGTCGTGGGCACAGTTTAAACCTCTCTCAAATACACCTGGGTGAATGTTTCGCTGCACCGCCAAACTCAGGCCCTCTACCTTGTTAACTCTACAATATTCGGCTCCCAAAGACAGAGAATCTGCACTGAAGGGGCAGATTGTTTTCCCTGTCGGCCTGACGTTGCCCCTACCCCTTTGTTGCTAGCAAAGCATGTTGGAAATTACGGTACAGTTTAATTTTCAGAAGAAACTAATCCCTAGCCTGATTTACTCAGCTATGAACTAGTTTATTCACAAAACTAAACAAGACCAGCTACTAAACTAATTTTCTTGTGGTAATATGTCAACAAAATAGAGCTGAAAAACATGAACCTCTATCCATTACTCATCTTTTGTAGCCAAAAATATAGCCCAGTTGGACATAACGCCTTAAAATATTCATCTCACATTTCTAACTGTTTAAAATGCATTATTAGCACTTTGCTCATCTTGGAGACAGAGTGGAATACAACTTATGGCTGCCACATTAATTCAGATTATTCCAAATCTTCTCTTTTTCTTTTTCTAACGGACCAGGTTGTGATTACGACTCGCAATTAGAGGAGATTTCTTTAAAATCCCCAGTGAAAGTTAATCAAAACCGTGTGCATCCCCCCCCCCCTTATTTTTTGGTGGTTTCCTTGGTGCCGTAATTAAAGCCGAGTTCACATGCCGCCGACGAACTTCAGTCATTTGGAAAGACACTTGTTTAAACTTCTGCTGATTGCGTCACGTCGTAATTGGACTGAAGCTTCACCTTCATCGTGGCACCTCGCGGAGGAGATGCCGGCGTGTGGCTGTGTATAGCGGGTTGACTTTGACTGGGTCGTTACCACACATAAAAGTCTATGTGTACCAGGCGCGTGTGACAGTCTTCTGCCAGGGATGTGCCAAAGCAGAAGCAGCAGAGAAGCAGTGATCAGGAGGAGAGAGCAGGCAGGAGAGACTTTGGAAATAGTTCAAGAAATGCTATCTGTGAGTGAAACGGAAGAGCGAAGAGAAAGGGTAATTAATCAAAAATTGATTAATGCTGAAAACTTAAAGCCTCTGTGCCCGATATTGTTTTCCTTTGATTGCCGTTTATTTAGTATTTGTGATAAAAGACTGTTCATCAACTCGGTCCACTTGGTTTATCCTCTTTGGTCATTTCTCTGGATCGGGTTCATATGGCGCAGTAACAAGACTTGCCAGCAGAGGGCCGACCCGATACCACTTCAAAGTTAGTCTTGTCCAAAAGCCGCACTGTCAGCCATGATAATAATAACAATAATGCATTGGTTTTATATAACGCTTTTCTGGACACTCAAAGATGCTTTACATTGCACTATTCATTAACTCCATACTCGGTGGTGGTAAGCTACTATTGTAGCCACAGCCGCCCTGGGGTAGACTGATGGAAGCGAGGCTGCCAGTCTGTGCCATCGGCCCCTCCGACCAGCGCCAAACACTCACTCACTCACTAGGCTTCTTGGTGTTCCCAAGCGGTCTCCCATCCGAGTACCGACCAGGCCCCTCCTTGCTTAGCTTCCAAGGTCTGACGGGATTGGGCAGAGCATTCTCATGACAACAGGTATAGAGCAATCAGAGCCCCATCAATGCAGAGACATTCCTGGTGTTACGCGGTCATTTCTCTCTTTTGAGTTAAATACAGCGAGGGTGATGCGCGAGGCCGAGGAGGAATGCACTTAAATCGGCCATGGAGAGGAAAAGGTCGAGAGAGATTTAACTCGTGGATAGCCTATGTTCAACCTGGATAGACTCAGAGACATTAGAAACTCTGACTCACTACCAAACTTCAAATCATTTCTCAAAACCCAACCTCTTCAAACTGGCTTTTCCATAAACCTCTTTTTTGATTTATTCCAATATAAAGCGTCTTTGAGTTGGTCATTTTTATATTCACTACTGCCACCTCAGGTCTTACGGCGTAACTGCAGTTTATATATTAAAGACCCAAATTAACATCTTTTTGAGTGACAGTTATAGAGGCAGTGGTGAATAGGTCTACACATTGCTGGGACATTGTAGGGGGAGGAAAATAAATAATTTAAAAGGAACAGGCCACCGTTTTTCCATACTGAGATATGTTCTTACCTGAGCTTAGACGAGTTGATGTGCACCTGTCTGGTCTTTGTGCGCACCCAAATCAACTTGTCTAAGCTCAGGTAAGAACATATCTCAGTATGGAAAAACGGTGGCCTGTTCCTTTTAACATGTTTAAACTCTGTATAGTCCCATTAAAAGCAGCGTTTAGAAAGATTCATTGACATAAATATTTTGGCGATCAGAGCCTGGCAGTAGACATCACTGTATAGCAGCAGTAGATATCGCTATGTAGTGAGTATGGATGGGTAGGTTAGAGTTAGGGATGTCTTCCCCCAGAGCCTGGACACTGGTGGTGGTCTGGGAGACCGATGAAGGATGAAGCTGAGTAAAGCCATGGAAAGAAGAGGTGGTGAAGGGGTGGAGGTAAGCCGTAGCACAGCTGGGAAGCTGACATGCCATGAATGCTGAAGCTTAAACGCAGGACCGCTGGTGATGATTGGCTGCGACAAAGGCGTGGCTCTGCACTGATAGGCTGAGAAAAAAGGTGTGACCCTCACAGACGCGATCATTAGCTGATGGTAGCAGATGCTAAAATTAGTCTTCCAGGTTGAATTCAGGCCCAGGCTTCATAAGTTGATTTATTTTGCCTGTCATGCAAAAATGAAACTTGAGATCAGACATGATTCACACTTTGGCCCAAAGTGCTGCGGTTGGTTTCACCCTAACGCAAAACCACCGCTGTAGTAGTTTAGTGCAGCGATATTGACTGGTGGACACACAGACATCTGTGTTGTGTTGACGGTGTTTATTGTTCATACACTCGTTTGTGTTCGCCAGTTTTACAAACGTAACACTCCCGGTATGTTCTTCCTTTTATGCCATGCTGTGACCCTCTCCGCTGTGTTTGTTGTTGAGTTTTTTCCTCTTCTCTGACCCTTGGCCCCAAACCCCCCAGAAGTCTTGTTGAGCGGGTGGCACACTTCCCTCCTCCGCCCGGTACAGTACAAGGGGGGGGGGGGGGGGGGCTCCTTGGTGTGTGCTGAAAGCAGGGCGCGCTCAGGCAGCTGGAGCCTTGAGAGGGGCGGGCACCGTGCCAGTCTCACCTCGAGCTGTGCTACATCCCAGGACATGATGGATGGCACGCGTCACTGAGGAGCGTAACAACCAATCGGATCATCATCGCCTCCCGTTAATATGGAGGAGGAGATAAAAGCAGATTGTTGGCATCAAGGCTGGAGCTCGGCCTGACAGCAAGACGGAGCACCGCGCTCTACGGTTTTACAAGTTAACCTTAGTTAAACAAGTCCAGGAAACCGAGATTCTGCCTTTGTTCCACGGGATATCGAATCAAAAGCTTTATTGTTAATGTCTTACTTTTATACTACGAACATCCCTTTGAATTAACTTAAAAACAGACTATTATTGTGTGATGAGTGGCAAACTAGTCACATGTGCATGAACCTAAAATGGAGGCTACAGGGTGAATAGATAGTCTGACTTTCATGACTTTGCCTGGTGCTAAGAACACATTTCGGAGCTTCATTTCTTGAAAGCGGGCTGAGGAAAATGTGTGAATGGCTAAGAGCCTCATTTTATCTCATATTTTTGAACTGTGCAGCATTGAAACTGATAGCTCCAAGTTTTGACTCCCCTGTCCACGGAGAGCACTTCCCTCTTGACATTTATTTGGTGCGGCATGCCGAAAAAGCCCGTATTCCCTCCGGTTCTTTCAGCGCATGTTTTGACAAGGTATACTCTGTCAGAGGTGCGAAGGAGACAAGAGGCTTCATACAGAGGTAGATTGGCATCAAAAGAAGTCCGTATTTTATTGTCAGTCAGTGTTTGTGAAAGCAGAAAAGTTTCTTGGGCCCATTCATTCTGATCGTCAAGAGAAGTCTGGGCTGATTGTGGCTGACAATGGGACAGAAGGAGGCTGATCATTTAGTCTTTTTCTTTGGAACAACAGGCAAGACATGTTTATTTGAAGAGCACAATTCATACACAAGGCAATTCAAAGAGCTTGACAGTGAAATCAAACTAGGTAGATATCTAAAACATAAACACATAGAACATCAATTTAATTACATGAAAAAAAAAAAATCTTCAGCTATCATAAGCAGAGCTGAAAAACACTTTCAGCCTAGATTTGAACATTGTCAGCAGCCTGTTTCACATTTTCTGGAAATCTGTTGTATATTTTAGCTTCATGAAACTGAAACACAGCCTCACATGTTTAGTCCTTACTCAGGGACCTTCAGGAAACCCCTTCCTGAGGTTCTCAGAGCCCGACATGGTTCATATGGCTCCAACATGTCAGACATGTACATTGTTGCCAGACCATGAAGAGACTTCAACAAGCAGAGCTATTTTAAAGACTATTTTGAGAGTGACAGGAAGCCAGTGCAGAGACCGGAGCACTGGACTAATATGGTGATATTTCCTGGTTCCAGTCAGGACTTGAGCAGCAGCGCTTTGGATGCACTGCAGTGGTCGACAAGCTCATTTAGAGAGGCCAGTGAACCATATATATTGTATAATAAAGATGAGTGGGTCCCATTCAGCCCCATTCATTGAAAAAGGTTCCCGAGTCTTGTGTGAAATTTAATGGACGCTCTTTCTCCTCCTATGCAGCCTGTTCCTAAAAAAAAAAAAAAAAAAAGGCGGGAAGCCCTGTACTCGAGGAACCGGTGGTGCCTCCACAGAGCTCAAGAGCTTGATTGACAGGCTCTGGAACCAGTCAATGTACTGAAAATGCTTCCAAATTTTGGGTTGATAAACAAAAACTAGCGTGGTTAAAAAATGTTCACCTACCCCAGTGTGGAGCGATTTAAAAAAAAAAGAAAAAATCTTTGAAGCCACGCTTTTAAGCCGTTCTTGGGACGTTTGAAGTCCCATTAGAATCAATGACACCAATGTCAGCTCCCCGCCATAAGTGGCCATACCGCCTTTGTTCTGCCCAATCCCGTCAGACCTGGGAAGCTAAGCAGGGAAGGGCCTGGCAGGACTTGGGTGGGAGACCGTTTGGGAACACCAGGAAGCCTAGCGAATGTAACGCGTGAGTGAGTGATTGGTGGTGGAAAAACTGTGTGCCTTCAGTCACGCAAAAAGACCAAAGATGTTTTTAGCCTCTCCCAGTATATTCCTATAGCTCCTAACGGGATGAAGTTAGAAGCGACCAAGCTCTTCCACGTGCCTCGCCCATTGCAGTGAACAGAGTCTGACCTGCTGCAGACAAATGCATGGATTATTAAGTCTGGCTGAAACACTACATTTTTTATCTTGGCAGTGTTTTGTAGATGATAAAAAGCTGCTGATGTAATTGATTTAATGCGGCGGTTTAAGCTCTGGTCTGAGTCCATGATTACTCCTCGATTTATAACCTGTGTTTTAGGTTTTAGAGAGAGAGGGAGAGGATGGAGATGACTGATAACACTTGGAGAATAACGTAACCCACTTCCTCTAATCACAACAGCAATCGCCTACATAATTAACAGTCCCCATGTTTCAAATCCATGCGTTACTTTTTCACCTCAATCCACCTGTTGGGAATCTCAGCTTCTCTCTTCACATTATTCCTCTCTTATTTCATTCGTCATCGGTTAAGGCTTTATCTAACTTAATATAGAGTGCAATGACAGAAGAACCAGTCGACACATTGCCATTAACTCGGGCTAACAATTATCATAGCAGACGGTATTCCATATTCCGAGCAGCACCTCATTACTCTGTGCTACGTGCGTCTCGATATTTATCCTTCACCCTGAAACATGCACAATAAATTGACCCTTGTTTTTTCTGCCTTATTAATCACCTAACTATCAATTAAGGCTGCGCTGCCGGAGCCCAGCGTGCTCCTCCGATGCATCAAGCTATTTATGTCTGTCATGTAGCAGGCAACTCATTATTTCCAACATGGCCGCCGACAAGGTAGCCCCTGACCCTGTGCTAATCTAGCGCTGATGGAGGAGGGGACGTGTTCTGATGCCGCTGCCAATGTTTAGCGGCGCATTGATTTAGCGAGTTAGCGTACACACAGTCGGTCCCGCTATCTGTGTTTGAGAGTGGAAATGCTCGGCGAACTGTGCGCTCACCCGTGACTAATCTACTTTTCATTGAGGTTAACTCATCAGAGGGTTTGCAGGCGCAGGCAGGGAGCGGCGCATAGACTCTGAGGCAGAAGCTGCAGGCGAGAAAGAGGAAACGCAGCTCGCTCAAAGGAAAGCCAGTTCTTACCTTTTAGCAGCATGGATTTGTGCATTTTGTGCTTCAGTGTTTCTAATCACATACAACATAATGGCTAATATAGATTTACAATAATAGAATGGTGACTAATTTGACATGGAACCATACATTCACTACATACATGGAGGTGGGAAGCTACGCAAAGCGCACACGCATCTGCACCGGCCGCCATCATTTATTCACTCACTCACTCACACACTCACTCACTCACTCACTCACTCACTCACTCACTCACTCACTCACTCACTCACTCACTCACTCACTCACTCACTCACTCACTCACTCACTCACTCACTCACTCACTCACTCACTCACTCACTCACTCACTCACTCACTCACTCACACAGGCATCCAGGGAAACCCCAGGCAGATTCCTACACAGGCAAGCTCCACACAGCAAGGCCCGGTCTTTTGTGTTTCTCCTCAGTCTTTATTTTGTCGACTAAAATATTTCGTCATAATTTTAGTCAAAGTAATATTTTTGCTAACTGGACTAGACTAAAACAAAATTAAAAGTTGAAGGAGAAAAGGCAGAGTGCTCACTGGATCGCTGTAGCAAAGTAAATGCTAGTGGGATCGCAAGTAAATTATACGAACCAGGTGCTCTTCAGGCTCGTGGGCCAGGTTTATTTGTTTATTTGTTGTTAGGTGACTTGTAGAGGAGAAAGAGCTGAGCCGAGACACTTTGGACGAACAAAAATATGTTTTATTGTAGTGTTTCTACTTGTGGTCTTCATCAGGGTAAGTGAACAACACAGGTGCGAACCCCATTTAAAATTAGGGGGCTCACATGATGATAGTCACATGAAGTGAAAAAAATATATAAATATTATTATTTACAAAGATCATAACCCCATAAAGCAGTGCAAACACCCAAAAGGAGATCATATCAATAGTAAACATGGTAAACCGCACGAAATAAAAAGAGACTAAAATCCATCCATCCATCCATTTTCTTCCGCTTTATCCGGGGCCGGGTCGCAGGGGCAGCAGTCTCAGCAGTCTCAGCAGAGATGCCCAGACTTCCCGATCCACGCACACCTCCTCCAGCTGTTCTGGGGGGACCCCGAGGCGACACCAGGCCAGCTCGGAGACATAGTCCCACCACCGTGTCCTGGGTCTTCCACGAGGCCTTGTCCCACTAGGACATGCCTGGAACACCTCCCGCGGGAGGCGGCCAGGAGGCATCCGGAACAGATGCCCGAGCCACCTCAGCTGGCTCTTTTCGACGTGGAGGAGCAGCGACTCTACTCCGAGCTCCTCTCGGGTAACTGAGCTCCTTACCCGATCTCGAAGGGTGCGCCCAGCCACCCTGCAAAGGAAACTCATTTCGGCCGCTTGTATTCGCGATCTTGTCCTTTTGGTCATTACCCAAATCTCATGACCATAGGTGAGGGTGGGGACGTTGATCGATCGGTAAATCGAGAGCTTTGCCCCGACTCAGCTCCCTCTTCACCACGACAGACCGATACAGCGACCGCATCACTGAGACTAAAATCATCAAATCAATCTTCCAATGACAATTTCAAAGAGCCTCATATCATTTCCATGTTGTCCATGAAGCAAAGGACCTGGATTAAAAATGACTACAATGCATATTATAAATACAAAGTTGACTAAATTAATCTTAGATTCAGTCGATTTTAGTCGACTAAAATTCACTAAATCTTGACTAAAACCAAATAACATTTTCGTCAAAACACTAAGTCAAATGTTAACACTGTATCTCATACAACCTTACAAGTATATTCACACATTTTCCACATTCTGCAGTTCCCTTTTTTGTCAGGCGTTTCCCAGCAGGGGTGTGTGTAAGGGGTGTAGTAAAGTACAGCCATCCCTGGAATCAGACAGACCACGCCAGTAACAAGTTGAATTCATATTTACTTATATCACCAAGCTATGACAAATATGGTACAATTACAAGAAATATACACCAATATGCTGAGTGCTCTCCTTGTGCCACCGTCATGTACTACTTGTTAAAAAGTCACACGCCCCTTCTCCACAGCAAAGATTTAAGATAATCCACATGTACTGTCGCAACCAGCTACTGTATTAACTTTGAGAAGATTTGTTTACCTGTAAGTATATTTGGTCAATTTCTTCATTTCAGTAAAATCCTAATGCCGTGGAACACCACAGATTATGCGCGTTGGAGAAAACTCTACAAAGTCTTATTGTTGTGCATGTTGACTTCTATACTACCTCTTTTACATCTGTGCAACTTTTCTATATTCCTCCCACACAGCGCCGCTCGCACACGCACTCACATTATCAACAGGGAAACACGTATTTGTGAACAACACCCCGCTTGTCAAACATTACACATTGTTTTCCCCCCATTGCGGTTCGGCGCGCTCCTTGAAGTAACCTTTTTTTTCATTGTGGTGAATGTGCTGCGGAGGCTTGCTGTCTTCATTTAAGGCGCGTGGCTGGGTGGGCCGGGTGGAGACTGCATTATTTATGATGAGGCAAACCAAGCAGCGAGCGATAGGCACCAAACAGACAGCTCTGAACTGCAATCAAACGCACCCCCGGCACATTTAGTGACACCTCTTTTCATTGGAGACATGAAACACCGCGTCCTCCCCGCTGCGAGCCACAAACGGGGACAAATCAGGTGCATCCGAATTGGAAAAAGCTTGCTCCGGGGATAAGGCGACAGACTCGGATGGATGTCGGTGTGAAAGCGAAAGCAGGGTTTGACGAGAAATGTTGGGTTTGAATTGTGATAAATATTGTGACGGATCAACACGGACGTCTCTATCTCCTCTCTTGAATTAAAGAAGAACCTGAGCACAGACAAAACTGAGACGCAATGTCCTGTTCGCAAACAATGGTTCCTTTTGTTTAACGTAAATACCAAAAATGGGATTCTGCACTTGTTTGTTTGTGTGTGTGTGTGTGTGTGTGTGCGTGTGTGTTGTTTTGTCTCTTTTGGTTTCCAAGCCATTCCACATTTTAAAATAATCATTTGACAATATGTTTCACAGCTAATACAGATGATGCCTAAGGTGACATTTTATAATAACGGTGCATAAATCATGACTTCTCAGGAACAAACATGATCACATGTTGGTTCATGGATGACTTCATCCCTGAATTGGAACTGTAATGAATGTACTTGCAAATCTTAACAATTCATCACGAGCATGAGGATCAAATAAGAATACCATGAATTTACTAAAACAGCAATGAAATGACAATAAAAAGATCAACCAATCATGAGGATCATACATGAACATCATGACTCATATGGAGGAAATCTACTTGCAAATAATGTCTCCTCAACTAAAGTGGTGCATTATTATTCAACTTTTTAACCTGTTAAAGACCAGAGTCCTGAAGAAGAAGCAATGATTCTGGATTAGTTGGATTTTTTATGTGGAAAAAACTATTTAAACACTTTTATTACAAATTATTACAAGTACAGCTTAACCAAATAAGACCTCCAGAGCTGGTCTTTAACAGGTTAAAAAGCTGAGGACAATGCACACCTTCAGTGAAGGGGACATAATCATAATGAAATCATGATGTATTAAGTATGAGCAAATGATAAGTTCATAATTACTGTACATTTTATCCTATAAAGTTATACTTTGTGTTCTTGTCTATAATTTACAAGTAGATTTCCGCCATATGAGTCATGATGTTCATGTGTGATCCTCATGATCATGATTGGTTGATCATGATTGGTTGATCATTTAATTGTCATTTAATTGCTTAATTGTTTTAGTGAATTCATGGTATTGCTATGTGATCCTCATGATCATGTCGAATTACTAAGATTTTCATGTACATTCATTACAGTAGTTAGACTTTTAATTCAGGAATAAAGTCATCCATGAACCAACATGTGATCATGTTTGTTCGTGAGAAGTCATGATTCAGTAATGCATGAATGTATCATGAAATGATGCATTAATTTATGTACCATTATTATAAAGTGTTATTGGCGGTAGACTAAAACTGAAGACCCCAAATCGAACAGACAAAAATCCCAAGGACCCCCGTGTGTCCTCCACTTCCAATCAATGTGACGTTACAGCTATAAATCAATCATTCAACTTACTACAAAATGTATCTGTACTGAATGCAGGTGTTTAACCTCTTAATCCCCGCCTAAACCGAGCAGATTTCCTCCAGTTTGGCTTTAACCAAATAAAAACTTGAAAAAAAAACATCAAAATGGTGACAAAGAAGGAGCTGAATCCACAACAAAAAGCGACTAAAGGAGCAACAAAAAAGTGACACAAACAGGATGAAAATGTACTGACAATAACATGACCGACAAAAGCGGTGAAAAAGCGACAAACGAGGAACAAAAAAAGCCACAAGAAAGAGTCAACAACACAGCAACAAAGCGAGGAAAACGGTCTTTGCTTTTTAAATTAGGCACTGGCCTATAGGCTGTAAGATGCTTTTCGATTCTGGTAAAGCCCAACTGGAGAAAATGCGCTCAGAGGTTAAGACATTAAATACATGCATAAAAACTCATTAAAATCCGAGTTAACAGGGATTTTCTAATTGTTCCAGTTGTTTTTGTCAAGAACATACTACTGAAAACTCATTTCAAATAAACACTTTTTAGACAGTACCCTATGCCATTATAGAAAACAACTGCCAGCCGGGATCAAGAGCGACAGATCTGTATGAACACAGACACTTCCATCTCTCCCTTTTCATAAAAAAAAAAAAAATGCAAAAAAAAAAATAAAAATCTCTTGTTGTGAACTGGACATCTATCATGACTTTACATTACAATGCAAATGTCTCCTCAGATGCATTATCCTCCACCACTGAATCTACTGTTTGTCTGGATTCACAATAATCCCAGGACGCGGGAAAACAGAGACTCACTTGTGATGTTCATGTTACTGTCAATGAATAAAGCATGAAGGAGAAGCGATTTGGCGCAGAGCTGGCTTCGGGACATATAGCGGGGAAATGCAATGAAATGGGTTATGGGTAGTTAATGCGAGGAGTTCAGAGCCGGGGCCAGGGGTCTGCACGGGTTAGGTCTGCAGAGAGGTCCCCCCCCCGCTCCCCCCTCTGTATGCGCGGCAGGTGCGGCCAGATCCGGCATAAAACCTCTTAAATATTAAACGCCAACCACCTGCAGTTTTTCCCCCTCTTTTTGTTCAATAATACAGCGGGAAGATGTCGAAAGATGCGGAAGGTGCTTGATACAGTGAGTCGGGGATGCAGAAGTACAGTGTATGAACATGGGGAAAAAAATGCAAATGGCTTCAATAATGTTTTTGTAGAAGTATAACATTAAAATGAAGGTCTCGGTTGGGGCATCTTCCTGAATGAGCGCTTAAAAATATGAAAAAGTGTTGAAACATTCTTGCAATTCAAACAACCTAAAAGTAGAGGTCGACCGATATTTGGGGATTTTACAATATCGGCCAATCTGTGGACGAAAAAGAAATCCATGGGATCGAAAGTGATAGACACTTTCCGTGCGTTGGAAAGAGCGAAGTAAAAGCTTTAAAATGAGTCTCCCTGCAACTCCCTGTAGGCCTCAGGGGAATAGAAGAACATCGCAATGAACATTGGTTAGCTAAAAGTTTGTTAAATACAAGTTTCACTAAACCTACGTCAATATGGACATGCTGCTGTCCTAGCTTTAACCTCGGCAATTGCATTTTTAATCGCCGCGAAAAATGCAGCGGCTAGCAACTGTGTGTTAAAGCTAGCGGCAGGATGCTAATGCTAACGGCAGCTAATCAAAGCTGGGACAGAAACTATGATTGAATCACCCAAAGCAGGGGTGTCCAAACTTTTTTCATGTGGGGCTGCATATTGAAGTGTATACTGGGTGAGGGGCCACAGGGGTATGGGAAGGCGGGTGTAAAGTGTGTGGGTATGGGGGTGCGGGTGTAAAGTGTGTGGGTATGGGGGTGCGGGTGTAAAGTGTGTGGGTATGGGGGTGCGGGTGTAAAGTGTGTGGGTATGGGGGTGCGGGTGTAAAGTGTGTGGGTGTAAAGTGTGTGGGTATGGGGGTGCGGGTGGAAAGTGTGTGGGTATGGGGGTGCGGGTGGAAAGTGTGTGGGTATGGGGGTGCGGGTGGAAAGTGTGTGGGTATGGGGGTGCGGGTGTAAAGTGTGTGGGTATGGGGATGCGGGTGGAAAGTGTGTGGGTATGGGGGTGCGGGTGGAAAGTGTGTGGGTATGGGGGTGCGGGTGGAAAGTGTGTGGGTATGGGGGTGCGGGTGGAAAGTGTGTGGGTATGGGGGTGCGGGTGGAAAGTGTGTGGGTATGGGAAGGCGGGTGGGTGTGGGTGGAAAGTGTGTGGATATGGGAATGGTGGGTGGTGCGGGAGCAAAGTCTGTGGGTATGGGAATGCCGGTTTGTGTAGGTGTAAAGTGTGTGGGTTTTAGAAGGTATAGGACTGTGTGAGTGAGTGCAGGGGTGAATGTGCAGAATAAATGTTAAGGACTGAGTGATGCTTTGCAGAGTGAGTGGTGTGTGGTGTAGCCGGGCCTGGTCCGGTTGGGGACAGAGGATGGAAATTAGCTTGAGCTATAATCCTGCATTTTAAGTATACTGTACTTTGTGTAAATGCATTGTTCCTTTTAAATAAATAAATACAAATACAAAATACAGATAGGTGGTCAGTGAGGCGGAAGTACTGATTAGGTGTATTTAGCAGAGGTTTAAATTGTGTCCCACACTTTTATTTATGTTTAGAACCTTAAGCATAGAATTGTGGTTAGAATTGTGTAGAATGATTAAACTTGAAATTAAAAGGACCATCGCTGTTGATGTGTGGTGATGCAGCAACAAGCCCGGGCCACACGTTGGACACCCCTGACCCAAAGTAATACAATAAATCGGCTGCTGCTGGAGTGGCCAAGTATTTATGTATTTTACAGGATTATAGGACCAGAGCATATCGGCATCGGCCATAGAAAAACCTGTATCGGTTGACATAATTTATTGTGAATTAGGTTGATATCTTTCTATGCATTTACTACTAGATTAACCTGAGGATTGAGGCTTAGTCCTAATTCTCCAATTATGCAAATGATACAATCTGGAAAATGGTGACGTATTGTGAAATTAGCTAAATTTAGGGATTGCACGTTCTTTTTATGAGAAAATACAATTTTAGCATACATAAACAAAACATCAAAAGTCCCTCTGATTGACTAGTGGTATTACTGTTGAAAAGTCTTTTCTTTATAATGTGACAACATGGCAACAGTGAGGGCCCATTGTGTGTGGATGTTGCAGAACCGGATCAAAAGCCACATGAGGTAACTTCACAGGGGGATCCGAGAGTCGGTCAGAGCCGGCTGCACAGTCCACACCTGCACTGACCTGGAAACACTGCACGGGACAGAGAGAAACCAGAAGAGAGTTCGGGATTGGGAATCTGGGAATAGAAGCTCGTGGCGTTATTTAATAAACCAGGGCAGATGGTAAGATGTGCAATGCCAGTGCTAGCTTTTACAAAACAGTTTTTTTCTGCATTACAGTTGTATAATAGATTAAATGAGTCAATGTTTTCTGTCTTTTAATATTGTTTTGGGTTTGTCACATTATGAGTGTTGCCACATGCTGAGCAAAGAACATCAAATTGTGCTCATATATTATAACACAATGTACTGGTTGTACAAGCAATACAATACAAACAGTTTGTCCTTGGCATTTTGCTGTCAACAAAGGATTATTTTTTTTGTCTGTGTGTCCATTTTACTTCAAAAGAGACAGAAATGAACAAAAAGAACGAAAGAACCCACCGACCTCCCACCCTTCTCACCACACTGGAAAATCAAAACAGGAACAACAATAACAACACGATCACAATGAAGTAGAATTCAGTCTGTGGTTCAAAAATGTCACATTGTTTCCCAAATGGCAAAAGTTCATCCACCCATTGTTTCACTCAAATTGTGAGAGTTCAACGTCTGTCATTAAAGTTCGATTTGCTTCCACACCCGCACTTTTACGGGAATTCACTCCCATCGCTTTGTTTCTTTGACATCGAACTGATTGAGGGCTGTTCTGTGAGACAATCGCAGAGCGGCAGAAAGAACTTAAGGATGAGCTTACAACCACATCCCCAGGAATTTGAACACGAAATCCACGCCAAATCCTCTTCATAGAAATCCCTCTGAGCTCTGACCACTGAGCCAGCGAGGGAAGGTCTTATTTTAGCACACGCTGTAACCTGTTCACATAAAGTGGGCCGCTCTTTCATTACACTTTTTCCTCTATTGATAAAGCATTGTTCCTGACACGAAGCACACGTTTCCTGTAACCCTTTATTATGACCAACTTCTTCATAAAGCGTTGCGCTCTTGGGTGGAAATAGCACTTTCTCTTAGCAGCAAAAGAAATGCTCTGCAATCAGTCTGTAGCAAATAAGGGTATGTTAATGTAGTGAGGTGGGGTAGGTGTCCCTGCGTTAAGCCAATAGCACGTAGGGGGCGCGCTATAAAAGGGGCTCTTCCCCATCACCTGCCCTCTCACCTCTCTGACGTCACACCTGCTGCGAGGCTTCGCTAGCGGCTAGTCTGGGGTTGCTTGGTTGTGCGTCGTGTCGGGAGCGTCAAGCCGGCGACGTAGGCTTAAGGCCGTCAACTTTGTGTGCAACTTCCATGCCTCGATGGTAAGCGTGTTCGCAGCTTGTGTCTTGTCATGCGGGTGCATTTTCTAAGTTCCTGCTGTTCACATAGCGCTGCTGATGCCGGTCCGAGTGGTGCCATATAGCTGGACGTGGTCTGGGGTCTGCGGGCTCGTAGGGTGTCTCGCTTCGCTTTCGCTACCTGGTAGGATCTTTGTTGTTTCTGGCACCTGTAAAATGTATTGTTCTGTACTCATGTTAAATGTAATTGCAGGGTCTTGGCAGCATCATCATGCCTTCCCTGCCTGTATGTCTGTCAACCTGTTCTCTTCTGTACGTCCTGGAACCAGCTTTTAAAGAACGAAACGTCCAAAATGAACTTTTTAAGAAACCAAACTTAATTTGTATAATAAAACAAAACACGCTTTTGTAAATCATTTGCCTCTGCCCGGTCCTTTTAACGAACTTGTGTGCCTTAGACTTGTTGTAAGGTATTTCCCAGTTATACTGGGTGGCGTTGTGGCAACATATTTATTTAATTATTTTATAGTAACCTCCACTCTGCTACATTAACTTTATACGTCATGCGTGGTGTGATGAATGTGTTCAAAGAGCGGAAAGTCTCGTCGGAAAAGGAGAGAATGGGGTTCAAGGTTTTGTGAAAAGAGTCTATTGGTGGGATTTTCAGGTGAGAGGTTCAGTCACATAGGCTTCATTCATACTTTTGTTTTCTCTTCTGCTCTACTTGAACACAGAATGAATGGCGATTGTGGAGTATCATTAATGTGCAGGTCAGACGAATGTGACCTGGTTGTTCAGACTGAAGCCGCATCGCCAGAGATTGATTATGGAGAGTGGCCTTAAACACCAAGGTTCAAAATCACGAGTAAAGCAAAACGTTTAATTCGCGTCAAACGCTCTCCATAAAGAAACAAGTTTATAAAAGCCCCATTTTGTCATGTCTTTGATTTGACTGCTCATTAGATAACCACAGGCGTGCGTTTGACAAACAGAATGCTGTTGATCTTTTCATTCCCTGAATTGACTTCAATTCCCAAAATGGATTTGGGTTTCTCTGGAGGCCCAGCGCTGGCCTCATTTCCTGATCAAAAGACTTCTCTCGCCGCCTGCGAGATCTCGGATTAAATCTATCTTTGATGAGTCACTTAGTAAAATTACAAGTCTTTCTCCAAAGATTAGGCTTCCTGCTGTGTTCTTTTGGTCCGCGTTTCCTGGGCTTTGGTCAGTTTAGAACCTGCATCAAAGTCCATCTGTGCCATTGATGAATCTTCAAATCAACAATTCTTCAACTTCATTTGTTTTATTCTTAGCATGATCAAAAGCTTGGGTAAAAAGTACTTTAATGAATTGTGGCCATTATGTTATTTATAAAATGTAGCCTGCACAATCCGCGAAGAACACCAGTCAAATCAACAAACTGATCTCAAGCCTCGACATGTCGCTGGAGACTTGGAGTCAGTGAAAGACACGCTCTGTTTCCTGTTCAGTTGTTTGGGGGGAAAGAGAAGGGATGCTATTATTGATGAAAACACTTGGTTCAAGCTGCATTTTTAGATGCTACAATGAAGTGAATGAAAGTCTTGAAGATGGGTCATCTCAGTTTCAATTATATATTTGCACATTAATTAGACTCATGCTGTAAATACTGGGGCTGAGGCAAAATATCGTTCTGCAATATATCGAAGTATCGTATCGTATTGGAACCCATGTATCTCATTACTTTTGATACTCAACTAAGTTCTAGAGAAAAATAATACACAATACGTGTTTTTTCCTTGAAGTTGATGTGGTTAATGCATGTTTTGGTGCTGATTGGTTTCGGAGGATACTTTTAAAATGTGAGAATGAGAATGAATGAGAAAACGTTATTAGTCCTGTGAAGGGGCAATTCTTTGCAGCAGTGACCCGGCCATGCACACAGAACAAACATTTACAGTATGTGTCACAACAGTTGTCACAAACGATTTGTTCGGCTCACAGGCAAGTAAAAACACTGACCCGAGGGCATTATTCTAAAACATGACAATAGGATCTGCCTCTGACCAAAGTCTATGATCTGACCAGTCTTTTTAGTGACCCGACTCTTCCAGAACGAGGTCAGATCTCTCTGGCGGACATCGATGATTTTGGAACACACATTAACAATTCTGTTAATGGGTTAGGGTTAGACACACATTAACAATTCTGTTAATGTGTGTTTTCTCTCTATCTGTGAGAGACAAGTTGTTTTTGTCTCTCACAGATAAACAACCAAACCAACAGCTGAAAGAAAAAGTGAGAAGACTTTCTATGTAGGAGCAGTAGCAGGCTCTAAGAATCCTCTCACTGACGCCAAACGAGTTAAGTTTGTGCAGCAAATAAACTCTCTGCTGTCCTTTTTTAGCAATAGCATCTGTGTTTACATCAGATTTCAGTTTGTGGTTGAACACAGTTCCGATGTAAGTAAGGGCTCTATTGTCATTGTACAACCGTACAACAAAAAAGTGTTCAGGTGTCAGTCCTGAGCCGCTGCGACTGAGCCGCGCTGCCACTGTGTGTCAACCTGACCCACAAGACCTTGGAGGACGGGGAAACTGTAGCACTCAGAAGAAACATGGCTGGCTGTCCTCTGTCGTCTCTGATCTTCTGAAATGGTGCAGCGCCTCCTGGGTTTGTCCCTGTTTCAGAGCGTGGTGTCCTGCACTGGTCAGCTCATCCACCTCCTCCTCTTCCTCTTGCAGCTCCCTCTGCTCCACAACCGTCTTTCACCATCTCCTTGTTGGTCCCTTCTTTGTTTCCTGTAGCTCCTCTTGTGATGCCTCCACTGTACTGCAGGTGTGGGGGCTCTTGGTGCCTCTTTAGTGTATCAGACATTTGTAGGTCTCAAATGGGTTTAGCTGATAAGCTAGTTTTTGTTTGCCTTTAAAAAGCTGCTTTCTTCAGGACCATTTTGGACTCTCAAAAAAAAAAAATCCACCAAACCTCCACAAAAACACAGCAAAGACGTACAAAAGTATCCAAAAAAACACAGAAACCACAAATGCAGTTTGCAGAAAAAGGTAAACAATTAAGCTGCACCAGGAGAGAGGGGGTGTCGGCTATTTGCAGTCTTGAAACAGTTTTACTCAATTTTACTCAAATACAGTACCCGCATGTTTTGGAGGTAGGGGAAATCGGAGTACCCGGAGTGAACCTGGCTGGCTGCATTTATTGCTCCTCTGAAACAGTGCATCACCTCCTGGATTTGTCCTTGTTTCAGAGCGTGATGTCCCACACTGGTCAGCCTTCCCCTTCCTCCTGCGCAGCTCCCTCCGCCTCCTCTCGCTCCTTCTAGCTTCTTATGATGCCTCCACTGTACTGCAGGTGTGTGGGGATATCTATCTTGGTGTCTCTTCAGTGTTTCAGAAAAACACTGAAATATATGTGGATTTGTTGTTAGCTGTTGTTAGTTTAGTTGTTAGTTTGTTTAAAAAAGCTGTTTCTTTTGTGGCCAGCAAGGACTCTGCTACCAAAAAATTTGCTGACCAAAAACACAGCAGAAATGCACAAAAACATCCTGCAAAACAATGTGGAATACAGAAACTTCAAATGCAGTTCACAGCAAAAGGCAAAAAGGACAAGGGAATTAAGCCAGCGCTTGTTTGTTGTATTGTAATAAAAGTGTATCGGCCCAGCCCTAGTAAGTACGTTGGATTGTAGCCATCCTCTGTCCAGCCTTCTCGCTCACACTCATCTACTGTACGTCCAGCCTGCCTGGGAACTGCAGTCCACCCAATGTGGCTACTGGATTATTTAGTAGTTGTACTAGTAAAGCATTGTGAGATTGTCCACACTCACAGCCATAATATTGTGCTCCTGCTATCACCTCACTTTATTATGCCCCAATAATATCCCCTTAATGGAGCTCTCCGTCAGTTTTTCCAGCACCGGTGTCATCCTGAATGTGTACTTAAGAGATAATCCCATTTAGAGATAGGCAACACACCAAGGCAATGCACTTTCTGCTCAGGAGGTTATAGTGTTAACAAGCACACAGCCATGGACTATTAGCACGCCATTGTGTAAGCTGACAATTGTGACCGGCGCGGGGACATAGGGGTCAGAACGGGGGGACTTTCCCTTCGCTTTTCTCTGTCAAAGCGAAGCCCCGCTGCACTGACGGATACCTGATACCCGGGCTTTGAGAGAAATGAGAAGGAGAGTGTAATAATCCCTTTGGAAAGGTTTTCTAGCTGGCACAAACGCTGGCGACCGGGCGCGGGTAATTTCCCCGCAGGATTTAGCAAGAACATTAAAAAAGGGAAGAGGTGAGGTGAGGCTACGCTACACAGACAGGAGCAGAGATAGGTATGGATGGATATGTGGGTTTTATTGCACTGAGAAAACACTGCATGGGCTTGAAATGGTGCTTATTAGCAAGTTTTTTGGTGGAGAAGACTTATAGTTAAGAATTGCATTATTTCACACTAACACAGGGTTGTGAATCTTTTATACACTGCCTGACTAAAAATAAAGTCGCCACCTGAATTGAACACACTGTTATGATCTGGGGGCTGCTGCAGTTGGTCAGGTATAGGTTCAGCAACACTATGTGCCCAAAGAATGAGGTCAGCTGACTTCTTCCCTGATGGCACCGGCATACTCCAAGATGGCAACGGATTTATCGGGCTCATATTGTGAAAAAGAGGTTCAGGGATTCATTTTCACACATGGCTTGGCCACCACAGAGTCCAGATCCCATTGAGAATCTTTGGGATGTGCTGGAGAAGGCTTTGAATAGAGGTCACACTCATGCATCATCAGTATTACTAAGGATATTGAGATAAGGAAGGAGATGATCGTCGATTTCAGAAGGTCCGGAAAACATCATCCTCTGCTCACAATTAACAACTGTGAGGTGGAGAGGGTCGAGAGCGCCAAGTTCCTGGGGATACTTCTGTCAGACAAACTAACCACCAGAGACAACACCACAGCTATCATTAATAAGGAGGCACAACAACGTCTTCACTTCCTCCATAAGCTTAAGAAGGTGGACCTCCCCATCCCAGCGTTGACCCTGTTCAACAGAGGAACAGTGGAGAGCCTGCCAACGTATGGGATGCTGTCCTGGTTCAATAACTGTACTGCCAAAGGGAAACAGTCTCAGTTGGATTGTGAGAACTGCAGAGAAGATCACAGGTGTTCCTTTACCACCATTGCAGGGCATCTTCGCTGTGAGTGCATAGCAGGCCCTATCCTGAAAGACTGCTCACATACCTTCCATCCAATGTCATCCATCCATCCATCCATCCATCCCTATCCATCTCTATCCATCCCTATCCATCCATCCATCTATCCCTATCCATCCCTATCCATCCCTATCCATCCATCCATCCATCCATCCATCCATCCATCCATCCATCTTCAAATGAGAATGGACAAAAACAAAACCTTTCATTCAAACCTTAGCACTTTTTTGACCTCCAAGAATGTCACATGGAAACTAACTAACTAAACATAGTGCCATAGAGGTTAAGGAATGTTAAGGTTTAGGTTCGTGAGCTCTCTTGGATTGTTTAAAAAGTTGGCATTTCCCCATGGGCCAGTGTTATTTACCTTGCCTACATCATCACTCGAGCAAAAGTTTAAGCATAAATCCAATACGGACTTGGCAACCATTATTTTATTATTTTCAAGGACCAAACTCTTGATGGAACTGGCGCCAAGTGAGTTCATCCATTGGCAACCGTGATATCGTAACATCTCTCTGTGCTCCAAACCACAAGAAACACAAAATACAGAGTTGATACGATGAAGCAGTTCCTCTTTGGTTTGGCAGAGTGTGGAGGTGGCTGGTGGGTGCTGAGCGCAGAGACCTGTGGGAGTGCGAGACACGGAGTCCTCTTTTTTCCAATGTGTTTCTTACACAAAAGCTCCGAGGGTAGTGCGAGCCGTGAAGAGAAGGCTGCTGTGTGTCCAAGTACATGCTCCGGGGAAGTCCAGTTTGAGTGTTGACTGGTGCTATTTATGGAACCCACTTGTCCACATTCTGTCACTTATGCCGTGTACAGAAGGTGTGTATTATTAAGGGTATATTGGTTTCTTGTTTGGAGATGCAGTTACGAGTCAAGTTGAAACATGTCATATCTTTATCGTATCTTTTACAAAAAACAGAAGCTCATTGGAACTGAATAATATCATTAAACTTATCTTTAGAATTGTGAGAGTGTGAGGGATAATTTTCCAGTGAAGTGACATAAAACGAGGTGTCATCACAATAACAGTCACTCATAATCTTGAGTCTCAAGCAGTTGTTCTGTAAGAGCTTTAATTAGTGCATTTATGTCTGATCAAATCATGATGATGCTCATGGCTGTGTGGTCCTGAATAATAAATATGACCAAAAATGGTGGTGTAAAGACGAGACAATGGAAACTATGGAACAACACACTGATCTCAAAGCTCAGCACAGCACGACTGCCTCTAAAATCCTGCACTGTCACTCAAAAAGGTGTTAATTTGTGTCCGAAGTGCCATCGTGCACGAGCTTAATATAGAATCTGCAGTTACACGTATGACCTGAGGTGGCAGTAGTGAGTATAACAATGACTAACTTGCATCTAGTCCCTTTAAAAGACCGATAGTATACCTGATTTTGTTTATATTAGTGGGACAAAAGTTGTTTTGTCTTACTTTAGTATTGTAAAATCAGAAATGTGTAGGGGAAAAACGCCATGTGCATCCATTTCATGAACTTGCAGGCTAGTTTGTTAGCATTTCTCTGACCCTGTAATCGGTGGAGAATGTGGAAGTTCTGACACAACTATCATATTTTCAGGTTCCATTGTTTGTAAACAAAGAAAAAAACAGGTATTGGGCCTTTAACCAAATCTAAAATCGTCCAAAATAGCGACAGAACAAGATGAAAACGAGGGTAAAAAAGCTATAAAACCCAACAAAAAGTGACACAAAAGTGACACAAAAGTGACACAAATGTGTGACGAAAACACAACAAAAATGTGGCAACAATGCAGGGAAAAAGATCCTTCTAGATGAGCTGTAGGTCTTAGCTTTCAAATAAGGTGTGACTCTAGCCTATAGGCTGTAAACTTTTAGATATGGGTAAAACTGTACTGGAGAAAATGTACTTTGTTAAAGCAGAACTATGGAACTCATGCCCCTAGAGGCCATAAGCGCCACTGCAGGTGTCGTAGCAGCGTTCTTTTTTATTAATTGTCCATAAGAGTAAATACGACGCTGACAGAAAAGACAAAGGGAGAGAGGGATATTGTACATCCAATTACACAATGGAGATCATTTTTGTTCACTCAAACTGTAAATACTGTTTAAGTGGCGCGAGCCCGCAGTTAGCTTTGCCCGTTAGCCTGTTAGCTTCTTCTTCGTGATTCCATTAGTGTCTATTGGTGGCTCCGGCCAGAGACACTGGGGGTAGATGAAAGACCATCCAATGATCCCATTAACACTTGTATTACCCCCAGAGGGACTTTGGAAAGGATTTATTGAATTAACCAAGTTACTTAGTATTGCTTTAAGGCAGGGGTTAATTTCACCTTGAACGCTTTTTAAATTTTACTTCACTACATTTCACAGCTTGTATTGGGACTTTATCCCTGTACATATTTTATCTGGATATTGTATTGTTGTTTTAAAGCATTAGTTTCCCCAGCTGTTCACAACAATGAACATAAAGCTGTGGTAAAGTATATCCGATCAGAAACAACCGAGTAATAAAGTCATTATCAGTATTCTTTCAAGTGTCACAGCCCACATCCTGACTCTCCCGTTTACTGGTTTCATTGGTAATTAAAACTAACACTGGCCTCTCCTGTGGTTTAATAGAGCAATAATTATGTTGTGCTACAAACCTCAGCTTTCACAACAGTAAATTCTCACAGGAAAACCTTGAATCCTGTTATATTTGAATCCTTGTTTTAATACATTTGCTTGTCTGCTCTCGCTGTCTTTCATTCTATACAAGTATTGCCCTTGTTTTGATGTGTATTTCTGCCGTGTTGAACTTTCTCCCAAAACAAACCTTGAAAGGATAAAAGTTTGACCACAAGAGATACGGCTATTACTTATTCAGGAGCAAGTGAGGACTTGTGTTTTGACACCCCCCCACTTCAAAGTCTCCTCATTCTATTTCATGTCTGCTTTGGAACAGGGAAGTCAAAAAGGGGCTTCTAAAAACAGAGCGAGGTCAGAGCCGCTCCCTGAAATGACAGGGGAAAGGCCATTGTTACAGAAAACCACCTGTCGCTGAAATCCTGTTTCAAGATTAGCTTTGTCTCCTCAATCCGCCGTGACCAGCGTTTGTTCTTCTTTAGATGTTCATTTATACAATTTGGAAAAAAGGATTGACGACAAAAAGATTGCTTTCATCGCATCATCTCACTGGCTACGCCTGAACAATGCTTAGTATAATTGAATTAGAGCGATAAAGCCTGGGATGTTTGGTAATATACAGTGGGAACCAGATGTTTACATACACTATTTAAAAAGACACATGCATTTTTTTTCTCCATGTCTGACATAAAACCAGAATTAGCTTTTCCTTTTCAGGTCAATTAGATTTTTTTAAATGTATTTCTATTTGCTAAATGCCAGAGGAATGAGAGATAGATTTTTTTGATACAATGTCAGAAGTTTACATACCCTAAGATTACTATACCTTTAAACAATTTGGGAAAGCCACAAGTCTGGATCATCCTTGGGTGCAATTTCGAGACACTTGAAGGTGCCATGTTAATTGGTTCAAACAATTATACGCAAGTATAAAAAAGTTAGAGATGTCCAGTCATCATACAGCTCAGAAAGAAGGCGGGTTCTGTGTCCCAGAGATGAACGTGCTGTGTCTGAAATGTGAATATCAACCCAAGAACAAATGCAAAAGATCTGGTGAAGATGCTTCACCTGGTAAGAGTTTGTCATTATCCAGAGTGAAACAAGTCCTGTACCGACATGGGCTGAGAGAGAACTCTGCCAGGAAGAAGCCCTTACTCAAAAAGGAACATGAAAAAGACAGATCGGAGTTTGCAAATGCACACAAGGATAAAGACTTACATGTTTGGAAATTTTATTGTTTGGCCATAATGACCATTGTCACGTTTAGAGGGAAAAGGGGGAAATCTTGAAAGCACCGTCCCAACGGTGAAATACGGGGGTGGCAGCATCATGCTGTGGGGTTGTTTTGCTGTGGGAGGGACTGGTGCACTTCACAAAATAGATGACATTATGAAGAAAGAACACTATATGTGGAAATATTGGAGCAACATCTCAAGACATCAGCCAGGAAGTTACAGCTTGTTAAAATGTCTGGGCAGACCTGAAAAGGCATGTGCACGCAAGATGGCCTACAAATTTGTCTTAGTTTCACGTTTCTGGTACAGTTCTGTTTTGGAGGAATGGACCAAAACTCCAGCCAACTATTGTGAGAAGCTTGTGGAAGGAAATCCAAAATGTTTGATACAAGTTATACAGTTTACAGGCAACACTACCAATTTGTAATGAAATGTATGTGAACTTTTGGCTTCCTCAGAATATCGCGACTCAAACATTTGGAATCGTGACTTCCTTTCAGCTTCCTATAGAGATGGGTTCCCGGGCGTTGCATTGCAGTCTCCAACTTCCCCTGAAACTTTGCTTGAGCTGCATAAAAATGTTTGCTCAAATCCAGAACACAAAATCTCTATGTGGCAATAAAGTAAAATACATTGGTCCAATATTACACACAAATTTACATTGCATGACTTGAAGGACACATCAGCACCGGATTGTTTTTTCTCTGTCTACATTTACCTGAATATTGCATGAGATAACTTCCTTGTGTATTTACTTCCTAAGCAAGAACACCCATAAGTAGTGTTTGGGCATGTTTTCAAATGCCAATACCAAATTTTAGTAATATTGTAATAAAAACGGAAATGCCAGCACATGTTCACACACACACAGCAGTTGGCAGAGAAGTCAATAAAATTTCAATACTGGGAACAGAAACATCTAATATCCACTGACATTTACAAACAAGGCCCGAGCAGTGAACTTTCTCCCGTCACATGAACCAACACACACATCATTTTCTCAGGAAGGAGTTCTGCGGTCATGAGTGAAACCATGAATATAAATAATCCTTCAGATCTTGAGGTTCATGATCAGGATCATTTCTGTTCCTCTGCCAGCTCTGTGTAAACTGTGTATTTAAGAGCAATGAACTATCCGACATGAAACAGATGTATAGAAGAGCAGGACATGTTTTAGGCACTTTTATTATGTTACTTCTGTGTATTTCTTTTATCTTATTTTTTCTTTCAATCTCTTAACCCCCAGCTGAACCAAGCACATTTTCTCTTGTTTGGCTTGACCCAAATCTAAAAACTCTGCGAAAAGCAATAACATCAAAAACGAGACAAAAACGTGGATGAAAATGCAACAAAAGAGCAATAGAGTGACCAAAAAGCAACGAAAATGCAACAAAAACACCACAGAAGAGAAACAAAAGAGACAAAAATGTGACGAAATAAATGTGACAAAAAAGTGACGAAAAAGTGACGACAAAGTGACAGAAATGTGACGAAAATGTGACAAAAAAGTGATTAAAAAGTGAATGCAGTTAAGGGTATGAGTGAACAAAGTGTGAGTGACCAATGTGATTTTAATTGTAAATTCAATAAATATATTTGGATATAAAAGTGATAAAAAAGTGACAAAAAATGTGATGCAAAAAGTGACCCAAAAATGACAAAATATGACAAAAAAGTGATGAAAATGTGATGAAAAAATGACAAAAATGTGATGAAAATGTGATTAAACTTTAAAAAAAAGCAATGAATAGAAAGTTATGAAGTGACAACGTGAGGAAAAAGATCCGTTAAGATCAATTTTGTAGGTCTTAGCTTTCAAATGAAGTGTTACACTGACCTATTATAGTCTGTAACCTTTTAGACTTGGGTAAAGCTAAACTGGAGAAAATGCATTCAGTTAAGGTCGGGATTAAGAGATTAAAAACAACACAATAGGCCAATACAAGGCTTTAGTTTTTTAAATGATTTACATAAAAAAGGTTGTGGGATGTTAATGTTGAAATTAAACACAAAAAAGGCTCAGTTCAGAAATAAAACTTGACACCATCTGGCTGTTGAGTGAAAGTTCCTGCCTTTTTGCCTCTACACTCCTAGAATCTAACTTTACCCTCTTAACCCCTGGAGCACATTTTCTCCATTTCGGCTTTACCCAAATCCAAAAGCTTTTCAACTGGAGTTTACAGCCTATATGCCAGTGTGACACCTCATTTGAAAGCTCAGACAAAGCTGATTGTGACTTTTTTATCATGATCTCACCGCTTTTTTGATTTTTTTTACATGTTTTTCATTGCATTTTTGTCACTTTTTTGTTGCTCTTTCATGGCTTTCTCGTTGATTTTTTGTTGATTTTTCTGTTGTGTTATTGTTGCTTTACCATCTCGTTTTTGTCGCTCCTTTACCATGTTTTTGTCACATTTTTGTTGTGTTCTCATCTTTGTATTTTCGTCAGTTTTTCATCTAATTTTTGGTCACTTTTTGTAGCTTTTTCATGTCTCTTTAGTCGTTTTTTGGACACTTTTTTATTGTGTTAGTGTTGCTTTTCTGGCCCGTTTTTGTCGCTCTTTTGCCACTTTTTTGCTTGTAGATTTGGATAATGCCAAACTGGAGAAAATGTGCTCTGTTCATGTGGGAGTTCAGAGGTTAAACACAATATTCATCCCAAAAAAATGTATTGAAACCTGAAAGCTGAACCAAAGAATAACCCTGCCTTCCTGTGTTTCTACTGAATCCTAGTGTTGTTTCCCGGGAGGCTGCGGAGACACCTTCAAAGACTCACACCTGCCCTTATGAGTGCAGCTGACCTCATTCGCAGCCCGGCCCGTGGAGGACAGGTAATCCCATTCACTCGGGCGCTGAGGAGGTGCACCTGCATGTGATCTGCTTATCTGGGCCTATATCTACTCTCCACACTGTACCTGAGCAGCGTCGGTGTGAGTTATGGCCCTGTCACGCTCCATTGACCACTGTTCAGCAAAGTGGGCAATATCAAGTCACGGCGAATGTCTTTGTACAGCGCCGCCTGTGAGAGGTAAGTGTAAATCAGCCCCGCGGAGGTGTAAGGCTGAGGTGCTTTCTCAGCAGGGACGAGGGTGAGATGGTGTCGTCTTCAAGATCACACCTGTTCTTGGTGGGCATATAGGCTACTGTAATTGAGCACAACAGAGTTCAGGGTAGAATGTTCATGTTCCAGAGACTAACATCAGCAAAAAGACACCCTTGAAAGTAGAAAAAAAAATGGCAGGGAACAACTTTTTTTTTTTTTTTTTTAGCTGCCAAGTCTTTGCCATCTCACTCTGTAGTGTCTAAATGCTTCACACCAAGTACCAACTCAAAGACAACATTAGACTTAAATACAACTGGGCCTCAATATTAGCTCAGGTGTAAAAAGGGTCTAAAAGAGCTAGAATAGTCCAAAACTGCATGTAAACTACGGCTAAATGAGAAAAAACACACAAAGCAATACTAAGTAGCTCATGCCCCTAGAGGCCATAAGCTTCACTGCAGGTGTCGTAGCATGTTACGTTTTTTTTTTATTCATTAATTGTCCGTGAGAGTAAATACTACGCTGACAGAAAAGACCAAGGGAGAGAGGGATATTGTACATCCAATTACACAATGGAGCAGTTAGCTTTGCCCGTTAGCCTGTTAGCCTCTTCTTCGGGATTCCATTTGTGTGTATTGGTGGCTCCGACCCGGACGCAGGAAAGTTGCAAGTGTGGTTTTCTGGACAGAGACACCAGAGGGAGATGAAAGACCCCCCAATCATCCCATTAACACTTGTATTACCCCTTGTATTTATTAAGGTAAACAAGTTGCTTAGTTCTAAATGCATCAGGCATGTATTGAATGTCTAAAATTGCGGATGACCCTTTGCACCAATGTCAATCTTAATGTCAGTCAATCAATCAATAGTTTTGTACAGCCATATATCACAGCAGGAGTTGCCTCATAGGGCTGCACTGAACATTAAGGCAATAAAACAGAGCAATAAATATGACAATGTAAAGTTCCGATGAATGCAAACATAATGTCCAAATAAGCATCGGCGCAGGTGTCCTCTGTCCTTAGACTCTCCAGCACGGCGAGGAAAAACTCAAAAATGGAAACCTCGGGGAGAACCACAGAAGGAGAGATCCACTCCCATGGACAGACAGGCTATAGACCCAGGGCTGATGGGAGTCCCTCAGCAGACGAGCTAACTCAACTATTTTACTTTCTAAAACACCCATTGCTTTACTATTATGGAACTTTCCAGGAATCTCAGAAATCTCAGCTGTTGTGACGACACGGTTCCGAGCAAAGGTCTGACTGATGTTGGAACATCAGATTTCAGACGACCTAATGGCTTTGATTACAGCCCACATTCACTGTGACATTGTTTTAATGAGTTTCTGCAATGTCAAAAGATCCAGTGTAGCGTTCATGTTTCACCAAGATCTATTATTGATGAAAAGAGAGTGTGACCACTGTGCAAAGACCTCTCCAGCACATCCCAAAAAGCTACAATGGGGTTAAGATCTGCACTCTGTGATGGTCAATCTATCACATGCTCCCTGAACCACTCTTTCACAACGTGAGCCCGATGAATCCTGGAATAGTGGTGCTTTCTATTTGTACTCGGAAGTCAGACGATCCTCACAACCCCGAGTTGGGGAAAACAACATGGTAAATAAAAAAAACAAACAACTGTTTTTTAGATTTCTTGTGTTCATAACACTTCAGTTGTCCTCCTTTGCCCGCTCGCTGTCTGTCACTCAGCTGCAGGAGTTGAGCCGCTGCAGTTATATTCGCTCTACGATACTAATGTTGCTAACATCCCTGACGGGCTGCACTCTCTTATTGATTTCTAACATTATTTATGAGGTAGTAAATATAACCACACTGCTCGGTCTTAGTTAGGGCCACAGCATGTTGGATTTTTACCAGCATCGCAGCTTAAATGATTCTTATTTCTTTTACTGTCATCAAAATTTCCCACTTGGCAACTGGAACACTGGAGCTCTGGAAAAACGACTTTCCTAGCACCGAGTTCCAACCACCTTGGACAAATGGATCAGGGAAGAAAAAAATCCATTGATGGAATAACCTGGTCAATCAGGATGTTCATGTAGTCAGCTGAACTCATTCTTTGGGCATATAGTGAACCTAAACCTGACCAACTGCAGCGACCTCAGATCAGAACAGTTCACACATTACATTCAGGTGGTGACTTTTTTATTGGTCAGGAACTGTAAATCTATGCAATTTACTGTTGAAATTATACACACAAGGGAAAACCAAAGTCTTTACCCAGAAAAGTGGGGATTTTTGCACAGAGTGAGAAATTAGACAAATACCTTATCTGTGTTCCCCAATATCATCTAACAAAATGTTGTTATTATGTCAACGATTTGATAGGATTTAACAATCAATAAATACGCATTTTTACAGACTTGTTAATGTTTGGTGATGACAGTAACACACATTATTGCTGAATAGTATTCACCATAATCAGGCAAAGGTGTGAGAGTTTAGCACTGCCCTGTGTTTATTCCAGAAGCACTTTGTCTTCCGCCCCATGTGAACTCCCTCCTCTTCCACGATGTTTTTATTTCCTCGCTTCTGCCTCCGCGGACTCCACTAAACGAATTAGGGAGACCTGAGTGGAGCTACATTTTTAGCCGCTGCGCTCTTGATGCGCATTATCCCGAGCCATTGAAAGCTTAAATAACTCTAAAGACCTGCTGGGGCTATGGCTAAGTCCATTCAGCCCCATCTCCAGCCCATAGAGAGGCTGGGCATTACTGCAGGCTACAGACAGGCTTTGCTTTGGTTCATGACAGAGAGATCGATTAAGTGGAACAAGTGGACAACGGCATGGATTGAGTTACACTCCTGTGATGAAACAAAGTGCGTACATTACATTTGGAGTAAAACATGATTTACGCTGTTAAAAAAAAAAGAAAAAGAAATCCACATGTGACACAACCTGTCTCAGATTCAGACTATTTTTTTGAGTACTTGAGTAAACCGTGGGTGCCCAAACTTTCCCCATCATTGATCGCATTTTGAAGTGTAAACATCATAGGGGGCACAGATGGTGGTCAATGCAGTGAAACATCAGTGAAAATGTTACTTTTTGAGCTTATAATTGTGTAAATTTTGTCAAAGTGCCACATCTTTGGGCACACCTGGAGTACACAGTCAGTGGCTCAGTGGTTGCAGTTTTTTCCCCCTACATACCCAAATGTTAGAGAAGTAACAATGGGGTTCAAGAGGATTGATGAAGAATAGGCAACAGTCTGGACGTCTTATACAGGATACGTTTATTTACCATCGGTGCGGGACCCGGAGGCATGAACTCGAGACATTGCGCTAGTCCTACCATTCAAGTCTGTCCATACTTCCACAGAAAAGGGATAAATACCCTCTCAGAGCGTCATACTGATACGTATGCAAACATTCAGTGGCTGAGAGTGGCCGCCTGAGCCCCACAGTCAAGGCTATGATAGAGATAGTACGACTGTACAGCTTGACCCAGTATGATAAATAGTGATTTAATGTTTTCCTCTAACACCAAATGTCAGCATTTTTAAAGCCAGCACTGGTGCATACTGTCCTCGAGTCCTTGCCTAATGTGGTGTGTGAGCGAGTGATTGAAGGTGGTCAGATTGGCAGGCTTGCTTCCTTCATTCTACCCCAGAACAGCCATTGATTGTGGAGCAAATACTGACTACAGCAGGGATCTCCAACCAGTAAGTAGGTAAGTAACTAAGTAAGTAAATAACTAAGTATGTGCTTTATTTGTCATTGTGCAATTGTACAACAAAATTGTGTTCAGGTATTGGGTTAGTCGCGCCGCCATTGTGGGCCAATCTGAGCTGCATGTTTTTGGAGCAACTGCCTTCAGCGCTCCTCTGAAATGGTGCACCGCCTCCTGGATTTGTCCCTGTTTCAGAGCGTGGTGTCCTGCACTGCTTAGCTGCTTGTCTTCCCTCTTCCTCCTGCTCAGCTCCCTCCACTCCACGGCAGTCTTTCACCATCTTCTGGGAGGAGCGCACAAGACAAATATAATCCGTCTTATTCTCCAGTAAACGAACATTAGCCAGAACAGGACAGAAGATTTGCGTGGCTTAGCTGCGAGTCTTGCCTGGATACCTCCTCCAGTAGCAAGGGAGCTACAGTTATCTCCAGCCCTTTGTAGGTAGTTCGCCAAACACTTTCTACAATTTTATATACACTTGACTCACACTTTAGGTGCATTTTCTTTTTGTTCTGAACATATTCAACACATTTGCATTTGTGTCAATATGGCACAGAGTTCGGGAAATTCCACAGTTACCATTGAGATCCGCCATCTTTGCAGTTGTTACAGCTGTTTTCATTGACTAACATTTGCTAAAAACAGTATAAAAAGTGGAGAAATAGAAATATCTAACACACTGTGGTGTCCAAGTGTTTTTTATGTGAACAATAACTCCAGTATTTTAACTTTAAAATCTCCATTAGTTTACAATTGCTGCGAATCCTATAATGCTTAGCGATATGACACCACATTCCCGAAATCTATATGGACAAAACTCAGGTTCTTTCTTTGACATATCATCTTGGCTACTAATTCCACCAATATCACATTTTACATGAGTGTCTTTGAGTAAGTTGTAGACCCCCAGACTACAGTGTAAACCTTTGAGAAATGTGCAATCTTGTAAAGCACATTATCATGCTGATTATTGCTAGCATCAATGTAATAATGTCAGATAAATGTTATAACAATATAAAAGTTGTTAAATATTGCTGTCTATAATGGAAAATATAGTATACTGTTCTATCAACACCACTCCATAATGAGAATATGGAAATAATAAGATAACAAAAAATCTGAAATTGTGAAAACCAAGATTATACCAAAGTCCTCTCATTTAAACAAACATATACTGTATATATTTGTGAAGTATATAGCGCAGGAGGAGCAGCATGTTGCGAGTGTAGTCCATATATTTCCTGGTGTGGGTTAGACTCTATGGCACCACACAACGCCTTGGCTGTTTCTCCCCCAAGAGTCCCATCCTACATCAATATTTCAGCTTGTTTATATGTTTAGCCATGGCAGCTTATTGACCGCGCTCAGGGTACTTTTACATGTGCTTTACTTATGCCTGTGATTTTATAATGCATTAATGTCCTTCCCACACACATATACAGTACAGGCCGCGAATGAGAAGAAGAGATTGCAATTGTTTTGGGAGAAAAAGTTGATAGATTTGGAGGAACTGTTTGCACTTGTGACAATGGTTGAAAATAGAAACATCATTAAAATCTCTCATGCAGAGTTTCCCCTAATATTGTTGTTGTTACTGACATTGTCGAAAGAGTGTAAACACCTTGAGTGAAATCCTTTTTTTTTCTGGGACTGATTAATCCCAGTCAACACTCAAATAGCAAATATCGCATTTATCGACTTTTTGCAAATTAGTTTATTTTGAAGCCATTAGATTAGACCCTTCCAACTGGAAGTAGTTTGGAGGGTGACGTCAAATAGTGTCTCAATAATGCAGACCAATAAAGTGTGATGCAAAAGTTATTTCTTTCAATACTTTCAATCATACTCCTGCAGCCCAGTTTAATGCCAATAAGCAGAACAGCTTAATGTGAGTCCTAGACAAAGGTTCTTGAGTCTTTATCTGTACTCTGTAGGACGTTTTGCCACTCATCCAAGAAGCTTGGATGTGTTGCTGATGAAGCTTTTTGAATGAAACGTCCTACACTTCAACTGCAGAGAACAGATGAAGACTCAAGAACCTTCGTCTAAAGGATGGACAACCCCTGAACGATTGAGAGCTTACACACTGAGCTGTCTCTCTTTAAGTCTAGATTGAAGACACATCTTTTCAAACTAGCTTTTAGACTTAGTTCACATTTATTTGATTTTTTTTAATGTTGTTTTATTTTTCTGTGAAGCACTTTGGTCTTTCTTGTGTTGTTGTGAGGTGCTATATAAATAAACTTTGATTGATTTTTTGATTGATTGGTTGATTGATTGATTGATTGATACACAGACCAGGCAGAGGTGGGCATAGCCAATATAGCCAATATATTTACTCAAGTAAGAGTAATGTTACTTTTAAATAATTTGACTAAAGTAAGTAAAAAGTAGGGATCAAAATAATTACTCAAGTGAGAGTAAAAATGTACTTGAAGAAAATGTTTCTTGATTAATTTGAGTACTGAGTAAATGAGCAGAAAAGCCTGATGACGCCTTAAATTGTGTGAAACAAGACATTAAATATTGTGGCTATCATGATACTTACGAAGAAAAGTCCATGAAAATTACAAAAAAAAAAAAATTACAGAAAAACAAAACAATTCTTAAAAATAAGGTGCACAAGATGAACTACATCTATTTTATCGATAGAAATTAAACATTTGCCACTTTAAACATTAACTCAGTGGAAAAAGTAAAAATTACTTTTTACTCAAGTAAGAGTACAGATACTTAAAAGCACAGCATGATTCACTATGACAAGCATTATGACGTAGCTGACCCTTCAGCCAATCAGAGCGCAGGCTCACCTGCCCAAACGCCCTCTGGCTGATTCTCGTGTTTTCATTGGACGGAGCGAGTGTCAAATCTAATTCAAAAACCCGCGAGCTAAACACAGCTGTAATGTTTTAGACTTTTTATCCTTAAATGACGAAACTGCGGAGAAATTAACGACATCAGTTTCATCACGGACATTTGGCTGCACGTTCTCCAGAGGAACTCTGAAAGAAACGCGGGACTTTGTGGAGAACAGCAGCGGGAGCCGAGGCCCCACTCTCCCGGGATGACGAGAGGTGTTTCCCCGCATCAGACGCCCTGGAACCCGGCGCGGGATCCGAGGCTCGCGGCGGTCACCGAACAACCGGAAGTACGGGTGACACGGAGTTTGACAACACGAGAAGAAGAAGAGAGAGATGGAAGCGGACAGGCGAGCTCTGGAGTTGGCAGTGACGCATATGGAGGAGAAGAAGGACTCACGAAGATATGTAAGTAATGCTTTGGTGTCGCTGTTGTTGTGAGTAAAATGGCGATAACCTAGTTTACCCATAAAATGTAACAGTGGTGAATAGTAACCGCTGCTGCGGGTTTGGGAGATGTAATGCGTAATGGCACTGAGCGCGCTTGGAGAGCCTTTGGCACAGCCCGTTCAATGCCTCCACTGGTGTGGGCAGGGCTGCAGTGTTCATTTTGACAACACATTTTAGTGTAGTTTTAGTCGACTAAAATTGCATGTCAATTTAGTCGACTTTGCATTTTCATTATAGTCATATTATCTAGGTCCTCTGCTTCATGGAGTTACTCACATGAACAAAGCTCAGAGCTGTTCCTTTGGCAGAGAATTTACATAATATGAGGCTCTTTCAGACTGTCAATAGAAGTTTGGATGATTTTAGTCTCTCCTTTTCATTTTTATCTAGTCTTATTTTAATCGACTGAAATATCTGGACATTTTAGTCATAGTTTTAGCCTCATGAAAAACTTTAAATTTAATTTTAGTCCAATTTTAGTCGTCAAAAATATCAACTTGACTAAAATTAAGGCTTAATATTTTACTCAACGAAATTAACACTGCAGGGCTGAAGATCTGGGACTGCTTTTTGCCTTCAGATATTACATGTGGGGCTAATTCTGCAAGTTTGTGATTCATTTGACTTTTGGAATCGCCATCACAGTTGGTTAGATACACTACGTACAATAAAGTCGTTTCTGAATTGGATTAAATATAATGTACATATACCGTCAAGGGAGCTCGGGGGCGCTGTTTTAGTAAACGTCTTATATGGTCGTAATTCAGGGATTAAACAAACGACCACGTCTGTTGGAGGGCTACTCTAAGAAGTACATTTTCTTCACAAAGTACATGGACTTGAGTAAAAACTACCCTCCTCTGACACCAGCCCAATGGTGAGATTTAATTATTAGTTAAGAGTTTGTTTTTTTGTTGTGGAGTGGGGCTAAACTTGTTTGTTTCACTTAGGATGACACTTTTATGACAAGAGGTGAACCCAGTCCTGTTGACAATATTGTAAAATTTCTACTCTTATGTAGGACAACAGAGAGCCTACACAATCAATGGACTACAATGTCTTCTCAGTTTTCATAGTGGGTGTTAGGGTTGGACGATGTTCGGCTTAATTGGCCGTTGACGATGTTTACAGTGAACCATCGTGATGGACGATGATTTCGTCCATTTGTCATTATAAGCATTTTTTAAAGACATTTACAGAGCCTATATAGAAGCTGCATATTACTATTTATGTTAGGAAAATGTGAGATTGCAGGATAAATGGATCTGAACTAAACATGATCTGAACACAGTCATGGAACACGACTTTTGTAACAGAAATGTGGTAAAACTCGTGCGTAAAGTCTGAGAGGAGAACGATTTAAGAGCGTCAACTCCTCAATACCAAGGCTCTTATCACACTAATACGAATGTAAATCGGAGCTTATTATTTGCATTTGCTCAATTTTAACGTAATGTTTAAGAAACAGTGAGTGAACGGGACAATATGTACACGTTTGCGTCGTAGCCTACGTTTTTGAAGCCGCTCCACGCGCCGCCCGGTCCGTGTGCTCGTAACTTCGTACCTCCTGCACCGCCTCTTTCTCTCCTCTCTCTCCTCTCTCGGTCCTTCGTGAGAATAATCTAAACCCATGCGCACTCAGCTAGCTCTGATGTGAGAGCCATCTAGTCATTTTAAAACGGTTTAAGTTTCCGTACGCAGCAAAGCAAAACCACGCGCTGTTAAACTTTGAGCTGTAGAGAGAAAGAGAGAGCTCCGCGCGTCAGAAACAGAGCAGCGCTGCGTCTTTACTTTAATAATTACAGCTAACACATCATGGCTACTGGCAGGCTACTGACACTTGCGTGCATATTAGTTATATTCGTGATTGAATTTACAGTGCAATCCCTGCACAGTTTGAAGGTTTACAAGGCCCACAGAAGATCAGTGCCTGTTTCTGACAGGAGGGGGTGTGGCATCACGATGGTGGCTCTCCATCGTGATGTTGCCCATCCATCACGATGGACGATGATATCGTCCATCGGCACAGGGTATTACTTCAATTTGTTCTGCTGTTAATTACTTTGTTTTAAAAGAGAAGTGAGCAAGCGTGTTCTACAGTTGGTAATAGTAATTCTGTAGTAATTCTGTTTGCAGCTTGTCAAAATGCAGCTTGGTTTTTCATAATACAGTACACGCTTGTCAGTTAACTCAAGCTCTCAGTTCTGATGCTTTCTGTCACTCGAGGATTGTAACTCAATTAAGCCAAAACCGTCAAAAGACATCATTGCTCCGACAGCTATAGATCTATATTTGTCGAGTCGCTGCTCTCGTGAAGGTTTGCTGTTTGTTCTGTGGTAGGTTTTTTTTTTCTTTTTTTTGCAAGAAGGAAAGCAGGGCAACCACAGGGCGATGGGTCCCGAGACTCCTGGGGCTTATGGAAAATACAAGCTGCACGTACAGTTGCTGTGATCGACAAGCATAGGAGCGCGGATGCAGCACAAGGTGTGAGACACGGCAGCTGCTGTTCCAGGGGTGGTGTGGAGTTCAACACTGTAAACACGCTGTGGAGGCATTGGTTTGAATACATTACAGATGCAACAATTGCCGGTTATGGTGGTGCAGGGGTACGGCCTTCACGGCTCAGTGAGCGTGTGTGGATTTGGACTTTTTGTGTGCCGTAATTAATTCCACGCATATATTTCACTCTAATTTTTTCAGACTGAGTATTGATTGACCATATACACTCTTGAGGATTAGAAAAAAACAACAACTCTAAAGGCGGTCTGCATTTCTGAACAGTCAAGAAATATGCATTTCTCTATAAGCATTTTTTCTGTATGGAGCCCATCTCACCTTGAAGCTGAGTGAGTTAAGCCGTGGCCCACAAACGAGGAAGTCATTGGTTTGATCCAGCAGAGCACAGCTGCTGTGTCTTCGGCAAAAAGCTTTCATCTGAATGTGCTTGAGGGAATTGGCGGATAGCCATCCATACATTGATGGCACAGCTATAGAAACAGTTTCCTCCTACAAGTACTTACAGTAGGTTTCTGGCTGGGTGAGAAATTGACTTTTAAAGAAGAACTAAGTCCAATCCAAACTTTATTTATAATGCACTTTAAAACAGCAGTGCAGTACACACATCATAAAAACACAACTAAGTGATACAAAAAGATTAAAAATATAATCATTACAATAAAAATATAATAAGTAATAATATTTGTTTAGCTTAATAAATCCTTTTCGTAGTCCCTCTGGGGGTAATACAAGTGTTAATGGGATGATTTGGGGGTCTTTCATCTCCCCCTGGTGTCTCTGGCCAGAAAACCACAATTGCAACTTCCCTGCCTCCGGGTCAAAGCCACCAATACACACTAATGGAATCACGAAGAAGAATCTAACAGGCTCACGTGCAAAGCTAGCTGCGGGCGAGTGCCACTTAAATAGTATTTACAGCCAAGTTTGAGTGAAAAAAAAAGATCTCCATTGTAATTGGATGTACAATATCCCTCTCTCCCTTTGTCTTTTCTGTCAGCGTAGTATTTACTCTTATGGAGAATAATGAGAAAAAAAACGCTACATGCTACGACACCTGCAATGGCGCTTGTGGCCTCTAGGGGCATGAGTTAGTTAGTTCTGCTTTAAAACATTTTTCAAAATTATGCCAAATCCTTAAATCTAAATGATCATTTGAAACAAATGTTGTATTCCATTGAATTATAGAAAACAAATTATTCAAGCTCTTTATCAGTTCTTTATTATGGTGACAAAGTTTATTTGCACGCTTCACTTTCCGTTCTTAAACCTCTTGATGCAGTGCGTCATTCACTATTGTTTTTTTTAACTGGAGACAAATACAGAACTCATCACTGTCAAATAGTAGAGAGCAACACTGTATTTGATTTATTTATAAGAGACTTGGTGGGAGGCTTTGTGAGTATCTTGCATGTGAATTAAACTACAGCAGGGCGGCACGGTAGCGCAGCGGTTAGCGCCTCCGCTTCACAGCTAGAAGGTCCCGGGTTCAATTCCCACCAGGACGGGGCCTTTCTGTGTGGAGTATCCTCCGGGTACTCCGGTTTCCCATACCACTAATGTGGAATAGGTGAATCCTCCAGCCAGGTGATACTGACCATCAGCCTGGCTCCACAGATGGGTCCCCGGGCGCGGCACGGCCATCGACCACTGCTCCTTACGGGTTGCCCCAGTGGCATCGAAGGATGGGTTAAATGCAGAGGACAAATTTCCCTACGGGGACAATAAAGTATACAAACAAAACAAACAAAAACAAAAGCTCAACTAGCTGCAACACCAGGTCACATGATCTGTTCTGTAAAATAGACTTGTAAAGACTGGCACGGGAAAAAAAGGTTTTTCGTATTACAAAGACAAAGACTTTTCGAATTGAACTCTTGAAGGCCCTCATGAAGAAGAGTCTCGCACTCTCATTGGACCTTCCCTATATAAATAATTTGCAGATATTGAAAGCCAATCACTATTTTACAGGTGCATTTTGCAACGTTTTTATGTGGCTAAAGTTAATATTAAAGTGTATTTGACATTTCAGTGACCCAGTGGCTCACTGCTTCACTCCTGACGTATCTGCATCCATGGTTACGTATCATCCAGAAACCCTAAAAAACCTGAAATCGAACCCAACGACAGCACTGACCTAAGCTTCCACACTCAAAATCTAGTCTCAAATTTAGTGTTCCCAAAGACACAAAACCAGCCAAGTGTTCTATAATGTATAACAAAAAGCAAAATAAATCTCACTGACTCGGAGCTATTCAGAATTTCTGAACGACAATTTGAAATTCTTGAGTTTTCTTCGGTATATTCTCTTTCATACATTCTGTCTCCAGCGGTGGCCTTTATTAAAAATTGATTGCCTCTTGTCTGGCCTCATGTATTTGCTTATACTCTTAAGGAAAAATGTCAGCAGGCTGCAGACTCGTCCTGTATTATGCATTCACTGTTGGAGTTCCTCCGGTGGCGGCCGAGGCATTGAGGCTGCCGGGAGTGATGAGCGGTGGCACTGGCTGTCTCGGCGCGAGAGGAGCCAAAAGCGCAGGAGTTTTGACAGGGTTCGGTCCAGATATCCTGCTCTGAGCGCGGGCCGATCTGAACAGGCGCCAGGCTGCGGATCACAGCCTGTCACTGCTGTCGTGAACCTGAGAGGGATGGGGAGAGGCAGAGAGAGGGAGGGGGGGGATGGGGGGGGTAGAGCGAGAGTAAGTCCGATTTGGTCTTGGGGTAGCTTTACTCAACCCTTACATTTAGGAGTTTGTGTGAAATCCCTGTGACTGAGATCATGTCTTACCCTCAACCAAAATAATTAAAAAGACTCTGGATAGTCACAGCTGCCACACACAGGGCTAATAAAGCAGTACATGGCTGCTAAATTATTTACATTTATTTTTCGATTCCGGTACTTTAACAGTACTTGGATTTTAATACCGATACCTGAACAATACTTTTTTATATAGTGTGCTTTAATCTCGTAAAATACCCCTACTTACTATTTTATTGATGCACATTTCCTGTCTTTATTGCACACCCAGTGGGTTTTTTTTAGAGCTGATTTAACAAGTGAATTTCTCCATTGTGAGATCAATAAAGGATTATCTTATCTTATCTTGCTAAAATATTTGTACATAACCAGAAACCAAAAGAATAATGGTAATTTATTCCATGAAGGACTATTTATTTTACATTTGTATAATTTAATTGAGCTGAAAGAACCAAGTTACAAGCAGTACTAAGTAACTTGTTCACCTTTTCGTAAGTGTTAATGGGATGATTGGGGGGTCTTTCATCTCCCCCTGGTGTCTCTGGCCAGAAAACAACAATTGCAACTTTCTTGCACCGGGTTGGATTCGCAATACACACTAATAGAATCCCGAAGAAGAAGCTAACAGGCAGAGCTAGCTGCGGACTAGCGCCACTTAAACAGTATTTACAGCCAAGTTTGCGTGAAAAAAAATATCTCCATTGTGTGATTGGATGCACAATATCCCTCTCTCCCTTTGTCTTTTCTGTCAGCCTAGTATTTACACTTATGGACAATTATGAGTAAAATAACGCAACATGCTACGACACCTGCAGTGGCACTTATGGCCTCTAGGGGGATAAGCTGCTTAGGTCTGCTTTAATGCTGTGCCTGGACCAACAGTAGCAACATCGTTTCTAAAGATAAAATATGTTTTGGTATCTGCTTTCGATACTTTTACTTTTCCTACTCTTTCCTAGCCCTATAGTCTGTACTCACTCACTCAACTTAAGGCAGGCATGGTCGGTGAAGTGTTTTGCTCAAGTACAGAACATTAAATGCACAATGCAGACCGCCTAGGCCATTGTCGTGCCCGTACAGAAACCCATCAGAGACTTGAGAAAACAAGGAAATGAGAATCCATGTTCATCTTGTTATGCTTGTTATGCTCAAACTTGAGGAAAAGAAAACAGAAGAGAAAAGAAAAGAAAATGTAATCTCGAAATTGAGATGGCTTGTGAGATTCCGTCTTCTCTACAAGATTAGAAGTTTTGAGTGTTATGTGTTGTACAGTCCTTTTAGAGAAATACCAGGGTTTCCATGGGGCATATATTGTGCCAAAATCACAGCCTTAAATGTATTAAAAAGCATTAAATTGGATTAAACAACATGAAATCTACGTAGAAATTAGGGGGAAAAAATGTCAAATTAGAAAATGTTGACATATTTACTGTAGAAGTTCACTGAAAATACCAAAATTGCTCATCTTAAAGGAACAGGCCACCGTTTTTCCATACTGAGATATGTTCTTAACTGAGCTTAGACGAGATGATGAGTACCTGTCTGGTCTTTGTGCGTGCCCTCAGGTAAGAACATATCTCAGTATGGAAAAATGGTGACCTATTCCTTTATATGGAATATGCACCATTTAGTACCTGTGTTTGTGCCATTAAAATGTATGTTTTACATTACATTACATATTATATCACATTTCCATGAAGTAAAGTGGCGTGTAGATCTGGCTTTGTTTGCAACTTGATGATTTACCTGCTCATCCTTCAGTGCCGCTGGGTCAGGAGCAGTGGGCGACTACACTGCAGCGATCATGTACCGGGTTTAGTCAGACTTTGTAGTTTTGCACTGATCAGACCACCATCCTCCCACACACTCCTTTCCTCGCTTTACATGTTTACCTTTTGTATCTTTGTTTTTCGGTTATACTAACAACTTCTTGCATTCGCCGACACTGCGCCTCAGTCAAATCTCGGCCATCCACGGTGCCCTCCAGCGCGTTCCTAATGGCCCGGCGGAGGGCGGGGCCGAGGGCTTGCCCAGGCAGAACGTGTCGATACGATTCCCTTCCGCTTCTCCCACTTGCCACTTTCCATCTGGAGAGGGCTGGAGACGGAAATGGTCCTGCTCTTTCCCATGAGGTCTCAGCCCCTGTCGCTGCATCACACGCTTAACCCCTGAGGTCTTCTCTCTCTCCTCCTCCTCCTCGCGCTCCACTGAGTCCACTTCAGGGTGACAGGCAATACAGTACATTACTGTGAGTCAACTTCCCGCTCCTCTTTCAGTATGTGTGGAGTGCCTTATTTTTTTCGGGGAGGTGAGAAAAGTGGTGCGGTGGTTAGGACTTAAAAAACTGACACTGGGACAGATGCCAGGGTTTATCACAAATGTAAAATGCATGGGGCCTTTTAAAGGATGGCATTTTTATTGCAGTATTTTTTTTTTGACTGTTCAAACCAAGCCCCTTCCATAGTGCTGACAATTTCAATGAAAAGCTAAAGACAACATGCTTTATAGTACTCTGGTCTGGTCAAATGTAGGTTCTTAAATCATAATATTGGCTCATTTGGTTCCAAAAATCAAAGTCAAATCTATAATGTTGGGTTTGACCAGCATACACAGTGCAAACATATACAGTTTATATATATAGTTTACACAAAAAAGGTATTGTATCGACAAGGGACAGTACAATGCCATTAGATTGCCATGTTTATCATCAGAAATAAAAGTTGTCTTCCCACACACATACACATCTCCAATAGAACTGTAATTCATGACCACTGATGCTTTGATATGAACATACTTCTTTTGTATTTGGCCCTATCATAACCAGTGGCGTAGCAAGGGTACCAAGGGGCCCCAAGCAAGAATGAGTAGGGGGCCCTCTGGCAGAGAGAGGATGTCACATGTGCAGGAGCTGGTCACCTGGTTCCCTCAGAACTGAAGGTTGAGGTTCTATAGGTCATGATGAGTAAAACAATGAACTTCACTCTTTCAAATATGAGTTTCACTATGAGAAAAATGAGTGAAAAGACTGTCCACTGCTCATTATAAGTAACATGAGGGCACCGTGACTCACCAAATGCAGCAAGAGGGGTATAAATAGCGCTAGACAGCATTGGTGGAGAGATGGTGTAACTGCAGCACCAAAGTCAGACTGTCAAGCGTTTGATGCAAGTTTTTGACTAATGAGGCAGTTCATGGGGGCCCTTGACTGTTGGGGCCCCCAAGGAGCTACCTGCCTTGCCTAATAGAAGTTACGCCTCTGCCTCTGGTGTGGCCACAGTGCCGACGTTGCTCGCAGTGGTTCAAGGGGCTGCTTAGGGAGTTTGTGTGTTTGACAAATGAACAATTCGATGGAACATTGATGGTAACTGTGTGAACCTGGTCTCGGCGTGTTGGACCATGGGATTAAAGTTTGAACTGGGCAACCTAATGGGTGTAATAAATGTCTGGTGTTTTCTTATTACTTTGACTGCAAAACCAGTCGTCCCATTGGGGACATAAAATGAAGTGAAGAGGTGAAGAAAAGTTTCCTGCCAATGCCACAAGCAGCTCAACTCCTCTCCTCAGTCACTGCCACAACCTCACCATGTTGAGGGAAGTGAGTTTTATTTTTGTTTGGGTGAGTTTGCTCTCTGAAGGCGAGACACTGCAGGTGAATATGGGGGGGAATTAGAGATATCAAGATGAAATTTTATCTGACATAAACTTGCAAATTTTCAGCTATTTTATTCATTTACTCGCATACACATTTTTGGTGCTGTGTTTGTGTTCTGTGGATCCATGCACAATCGGTATTATGAAACTACTCACTAATCCTTCTCTACTAGGATTTGTAGTTTAGACCTTCATAAAACTGTGTTTTTTGACTTATAGTTGCCAGGACGTGCTGTTGCTTTGAAGGAAATGAACAAAAGCAAAGCCCTCAGCTGAGATAATAACACTATTATGATCAGAGAGCCCACTTAGACTTTGATATTTGTTTATTTGTAGGAGAAGTAATTGGAGGCTTACAGGGACTGGACAAGAAGAACTGAAGCTCCAACAAGGACTTGACATTCTGCAATCTTGGCCCATCTGCTGACGGATTGATTGAAGTTACGGGGGCTGATGGGAGTCCCTCTGCAAGTGGAGCCAGGACCGTGGTGGAAGAACATCCAGTTGTTGGAGCTTCAGTTCTTGATGTCCAGTCGCTGTTGGACGGTGTTTCCTCTGCGGATATGACTGAAGACTGCGATACTACAACCGGCCATCTTGGTGAGAAATGAACATGGATCTGGACAAGTGGATTTGCTGGAATCAAAGCTGAAGGTGTGTGACCTTTTTTTTTTTCCCTCCTTGGCCACTTTTTTTTTTATTGGTCACCCATAACATTGCATCCATATTCAAAAGCCAACTTTCCCAGCTGCCATAAGTTTTAAGGGAGAACAGCCGGAGGTTGTCAGCCCGCTCCGGTGTGGGTTGAGGGTAACACGGCTTGGTTTGGTCCACCGGTGAACTGTGAGTGCGCTGGGAGCAGGAGACAGCCATGATAAGGGCCATGCACCGCTGAGCACATTAGTATTCTCGACATCCACCTGTTTAGAGAGGCAGAGGTGAGGTGCCAAGAAGTGTGTTATCAACTACAACAACATGGGGCTACGGAATGTTTTCACTGATAACTTCTTTCATATCTAAAAAGGGGAGAAAAAAAAAGGAGAAAGAAATGACTCACAAAACCTCACTACCTTTTAAAAGACTAGAACAAGGTCTCGTAGGTTTCAAAAGATGAGACATATGGCCGACATATTTTTCATACAGCACTGGATTAAACACACAAAGCATAATCTGGATAAGACCTGCTGGATAAAGCTGAAATCAGAAAGGGCTCCAGTCTCAGCATCATATGTCCATTTCATTTGTTCATTTATTTGAAGAGGCGATGGATGTTAATGTGATACTTATAGCAATAATACCAGCATCTCATATTCATACTGTATATCATTACATTGAAATGAGATATATTACATTATTCCTTGCTAACCAAAGCAATTGGAAGTTCATGTCTTCTGTTTCCATACAGAGGCACACAAACATAGCTAATTATGTCTTATGCACTGAAAGAGAAAACTGATCCAAATTAATAATAATAATTAATAATAATAAAAATAATATTTTTTCCCATTTTTTCCCCCTCAGTTTTAAAGCTTTATTATCTCACATATCTTTCTAATTTATTTAGTCAATTTGTATGGCACCTTTCCCAAACTTTGAAGCAACATTAGTGTAAGGTCTGTTTTCTTCGTAAATGAGTACAGTACCGGTCAAAAGGTTGGAAACACCTTTTAGGTATTAGCTTTTCTTTATTTTCAATACTATTAACATTGTATGATTCTCACGGAAGGCATGATTAAACTATGAATACACACAGGGAATTATGCAGGAAACAAAAAAGGGCAAAATTACTAAAATGATGTTCTATATTTTAAATTCTTCAAAATTGTCACCCTTTATTCTTGGCATTTTGTCAATGAGCTTCATAAGACAGTGTCCTGAGACGGTTTTCAACAGTCTGTTGTTGTTGTGAAAACTACATCATGAAGCTAATTGAGGAAATGTGCAAAGCGGTAATCAAATCAAATCTATTTCAACTTTTTTTGTTTGAAACATGATTCCATATGTGTTCATTCATAAATGGATGCCTTCAGTGGGAATCTACAATGTAAACAGTATTGAAATCAAAGATAAACCAATACATATAAAAGCATTTACAAGCTTTTGTCCGGTACCGCACCTTTTCAGACGACTCTGGTGAGTAATTAAAGTTTATTTCTGAAGCGCTCTTCACAGATAAAATCACAAAAACTTTGCAGTTTGTTCAGAGCAGACTTATTCATATTCATACAGGTAAAGACAGAGTTGCAATAGTCAAGTCTTGTTGATATGAATGGAAGATTTTTGTGTCATGAAAATGTGAATTTTAAATGTCTGAGAAATGTATGCTTTTTAACATTGAAATAACATGTTTGCTTTTTTTTCAGTCACTGAATTTTTACTGCTCATTTTTGAAGGGCTTTAAATTTAAAATTTAAAAATTCACCTTTTAAATATTCACTGTATTGTTTTTCAACACATCCAATTCAGCAGCCTAAATTCAGTGTAAATAAATAAATAAAATAATAATAAATAAATAAATAAAATATATAAATTTACCCTTAGAATATTCAATGTAAAAAAAAAGAAAATTCAACATTTGAAATTCAGTGTCAAATATGCAGTAGAAAATAAGATAAGATAAGATAAGATAAGATAAGATAAGATGATACTTTATTGATCTCACAGATGGAGAAATTGCATTCGATGAGAGAGCATCCGGCAGCAGCACCCATTCAGTGCGCACCACTCTTTTTTTCTTTGGTGAAAGATGGTTGTGTCGCGGCCGCCATCTTCACTGTTTTGGTCACAGGAGGAGCACTGGTTGATGGGAAATCCGTAGACGAAGACCATGGCGGTGGAGCTCTTGCGCTTGGCCACGATGTTCTTGGCCACACAGGTGTAGTTGGCCGTGTGGGACAGACGCGCCTGCTTGATGATCAGGATGGTCCACGGTGATGTAGAAGTTCCTGTCCTCGGCCCCTTCAGCCACTCCACCCGCATGACCTTGGAGGATGGAGAAACTGTAACTGCCTCTGTCTCCTCTGATCATCTGAAACGGTGCACCGCCTCCTGGGCTTGTCCCCGTTTCAGAGCGTGGTGTCCTGCACTGGTCAGCTCCACCTCGTCCTTCCTCTTCCTCCTGCACAGCTCCCTCCACAGTCTATCAACATCTCCTCGTTGGTCCCTTTTGTTGTTTCCTGTAGCTCCTCTTGTGACGCCTCCTCCGTGCTGCAGGTGTGGGGGCTCTTGGTGCCTCTTCACTGTTCAGTGTCTCAGAAGAAGATGTTTGTAGATCTCAAATGGGTATAGCTGATAAGCTAGCAGTTTGTTTACCTTCAAAAAGCTGCTTTCTTCAGGACCATTTGGACTCTCAAAGTAAACAAATCCACCAAACCTCCACAAAAACACGGTAAAGACGTACAAAAAGTACCCAAAACAACGTGGTTCGCTGGAAAAGGCAAATAATTCACTGAAAATATGGAATATTTAAAGAATTCAAGTCCTTGAATTCAACAGTAGAAATTCAGAGTGTGAAATTTGCAGTGAAAAAATTCACACAGAACATCCTGGACCTCAAGGCATGAGCAATCGATCCTGGATGACTGAGAGCTGGGACGCAGGATGTTTCCTATTTAGTTTGTGTCTTTAGTGGGCGGGACTTACAGATGAGGAATTCAGAGTTGACGAGTCAAATCTAAGAATTTTGATTGGTCCCTTGCACCGTTTCCTGCTGAACCAGAATTTGGCTCGACTCACTCTGGATCGATTGTTCAGGCCTTAGTATCCAGGATGTTCTGTGTAAATTTTTCGCGCCGAATTTCACACTCTGAATTTCTACTGTTGAATTTAAGGGCTTGATTTTTTTAAACATTTAATATTTTAAGGGTGAATTTGTCCATTAGAATTATTTTCTACAGCTCATTTTTCACTCTGAATTTAGACTGTTGAATTTAAAATATTTAATTTAATATTTAATTTATTTTTTCAATGTGAATTTTTCATTTTGAACTATATGTTGAATATTCAGTGTCTGAAATTCGAGGGCAAAAAATATGTTATTTAAACATGTTATTTCAGTATAAAAAAAGTCAACGCAGAAAATTCAGACATTTAAATTTCACATACAGATGACACAAAAAAATCCAGCAGGTCTTATTATAGGGGCGACAGAGGTGCAGCTGGTAGAGCGGGTCGTCTCATGATCGGAAGGTCGGGGGTTCGAATCCCACCACACTGTCGTTGTGTCCTTGGGCAAGACACATTGCCCCCAGTGTCTTCGTACATCGGTGTGTGAATGAGAGTATGATCCTTGCTGTAAAGCGCTTTGAGTGCCTAATGTAGGTGGAAAAGCGCTTTATAAGTTGAGACCATTTGCAATTTTCAGTTTTAGCCACGTTGGTGTAATGTAGCATGACCTTTGACCTGGGAAAGTGGAATCTACCTTGTAACCTTGCATTAGGTCATATTCCAAAATGTGTCATGACACATTCCTTCCTGCTCCATATGGAATGCTGTGTCTGTTGCTATGGTGAGTCCAGGTCATTTCTGCCAAACTGTTGGTTTAGTTCACACTGCGACACCGTCTTAGCCGTCACAGCACTTTCTCACAGTTTCGATCGACTTTTACAAACATTTGTGACATTAGCAAAATGGAAAACACCCAAGACACTTCCTACAGTGTTACAGAAGGAGCTGAAGCGTTTTCTGAAAAAGACAGACTCAAACAAAAGATCCAGGAGCTCCACAGTTACAAGACTTTGAAAGCGCGGCACGAGAGTCTGCAGTACGTGAGGAGCTTCTCTTAAACGTGATAAAAGAGGATGAAAGGCATCTCATCATCGAAATTGAAAGAACATCAGAAATATTAATCCCTCAGACGACGAACACACAGGGCTCAGGAGCAGAAAACGTCCAGCAAACATTTGAGCCAGCGAACAGCGCCAACATGAGCGAAGGCCACAATAACCACGCTTTGCTCACATTTGGGGATTTTCCCCCAGAACAAGAACAATTTCTGAACGATCCTTCAGTGACAGTTGTAGAAATGGTGCCACTAAGACCAAAGCATCAACAAATTAATGTGTAAATAGGTCAAAATTACTTAAACTCAAAACTTTACTATAACTTTTGCTATTAAGTCAAATGAAAACTGTGTCTTCTAAAATATGAATATATTCTTCTCAGGGATAAACACACATCTCAGCTCCCGTTGGTTTCCTCTGCAGGCCGGAGCACTGAGGCACCAGGCGGCCGTCCCAGGAGGAGAGCGCCCCCTACAGGAGACCAGGGCCCAGACAACGTTGAGCTGAGGAAACAGCTTAATGCAGGTGCAAGGACGATGCTGCTCGAACGACAGCGGGCCACAGAGCGAGGACCTGCAGCTGCGTCTGGAAGCCTCTGACCCCGGGGTCCCGCACGGTGGGGTGGGAGGGGCCTCTGCGGCGAGCGGACCCTACGAAAAGCTGATTAGTCGTCAGGGAGGTAAATTTGCTGCCATTGGTGTGACAGGGCCGGTGTTAGGACAGGGCGGTGGTTGTAGGACTTGAGGGCGGGGGGAGGATTAGGACAGAATGGTGGTTACAGGAGTAGGGGGGGGGGGGATTAGGACAGGACGGTGGTTACAGGAGTAGGGGGGCGGTTCTCTCACATCAATGGCATAAAATTTGCTTTTACTGAGCTCAGTTTGGTAGAGATTTGATAGTCCAGGGTGGGACGGCATGGGGTAAATTAGCGAGGGGTAGGAAATCGCGCGGGGCATTAGTGAGGGCTAGGACATCGCGCGGGGCATTAGCGAGGGCTAGGACATCGCGAGAGAGGATAGGGCGTGACAGTATGGGGCGTGAGGGTACTGCGTGTAACCGGACTGGGCAGCGACAAGATAGCTTTTCTGAGTTCAGCTCTGGGACAGATGAGTCACCAAACCCCCCCATGTGCAGGACCCGGGGCAGGGCTCCACGCAGCTGCAGTGGACCTCGTTCTGTGGCTGCTGTCGCGGGCAGCATCGCTTTGTACCTGCATTTAGGTTGTTTCTTCAGCTCAACGTTGTCTGGGTCCTGGTCTCCTGTAGGGGGCGCTCTCCTCCTGGGACGGCCACTTGTTGCCTCAGAGCTCAGGCCTGCAGAACAAAATAAGGGGAACAGCTGGTGTGAGTTTAATCACTCCTTCCCTCTTAAACTCTGTACAGTTTTGGTAAGAGAGTAAGAATGTATGACAAATGTTTAGAGTTGATCAGGAACTGTCTGTTTTTAAAGTTACAAAGATGCTTTTACTCAAGTAAAGTGCTTGAATTTATTTTAATAGTAAAAGTTGTTCGGTCAAATGAAAACTGTGTCTTCTAAAATATGAATATATTCTTCTCAGGGTTAAACACACATCTCAGCTCCCGTTGGTTTCCTCCGCAGGCCGGAGCACTGAGGCACCAGGCGGCCATCCCAGGAGGAGAGCGCCCCCTACAGGAGACCAGGGCCCAGACAACGTTGAGCTGAGGAAACAGCTTAATGCAGGTGCAAGGACGATGCTGCTCGAACGACAGCGGGCCACAGAGCGAGGACCTGCAGCTGCGTCTGGAAGCCTCTGACCCCGGGGTCCCGCACGGTGGGGTGGGAGGGGCCTCTGCGGCGAGCGGACCCTACGAAAAGCTGATTAGTCGTCAGGAAAGTAAATTTGCTGCCATTGGTGTGACAGGGCCGGTGTTAGGAAAGGCCGGTGGTTGTAGGACTTGAGGGCGGGGGGAGGATTAGGACAGTGCGGTTGTTGTAGGACTTGGGGGAGGGGGGGAGGTTTAGGACAGGGCGGTGGTTACAGGAGTAGGGGGGGGGGGGGGGGGGGGGGGGGGGGGGGGGGGGGGGGGGGGGGGGGTTCTCTCACATCAATGGCATAAAATTTGCTTTTACTGAGCTCAGTTTGGTAGAGATTTGATAGTCCAGGATGGGACGGCATGGGGTAAATTAGTGAGGGGTAGGACATCGCGCAGCCTTTAGCGAGGGCTAGGACATCGCGTGGCCTTTAGCGAGGGCTAGGACATTGCGCGGCCTTTAGCGAGGGCTAGGACATCGCGTGGCCTTTAGCGAGGGCTAGGACATCGCGTGGCCTTTAGCGAGGGCTAGGACATTGCGCGGCCTTTAGCGAGGGCTAGGACATCGCGTGGCCTTTAGCGAGGGCTAGGACATCGCGCGGCCTTTAGCGAGGGCTATGACATCGCGCGGCCTTTAGCGAGGGCTAGGACATCACGCGGGCGTTTAGCGAGGGCTAGGACATCGCGCGGGCGTTTAGCGAGGGCTAGGACATCGCGCGGCCTTTAGCGAGGGCTATGACATCGCGCGGCCTTTAGCGAGGGCTAGGACATCACGCGGGCGTTTAGCGAGGGCTAGGACATCGCGCGGGCGTTTAGCGAGGGCTAGGACATCGCGCGGCCTTTAGCGAGGGCTAGGACATCGCGCGGCCTTTAGCGAGGGCTAGGACATCGCGCGGCCTTTAGCGAGGGCTAGGACATCGCGCGGCCTTTAGCGAGGGCTAGGACATCGCGCGGGCCTTTAGCGAGGGCTAGGACATCGCAAGAGAGGATAGGGCGTGACATTATGGGGCGTCAGGTTACTGTGTGTAACCGGACTGAGCAGCGACAAGATAGCTTTTCTGAGTTCAGCTCTGGGACAGATGTGTCCCCAAACCCCCCCATGTGCAGGACCCGGGGCAGGGCTCCACGCAGCTGCAGTGGACCTCGTTCTGTGGCTGCTGTCGCGGGCAGCATCGCTTTGTACCTGCATTTAGGTTGTTTCTTCAGCTCAACGGTCTAGGCTCAAGTCTCCTGTGTTGGGACACTCTCCTCCTGGGACGGCCACGTGTTGCCTCAGAGCTCAGGCCTGCAGAGGGAAATAAGGGGATCAGCTGGTGTGAGTTTATTCACTCCCTCCCTCTTACCCAAACGGTACAGAGTTCAAGAATGTATGACAAATGTTTAGAGGTCTGAACTTAGAATTAAACTCCTAGGATCTAGTCAACAAGATGGATGACTTCCATCCTCTCCAGACTGGCACTCCTTTGTTTCTCCTTTTGCCAGAAGCAAGACCCCCACTGGGATGGCAAGGAACCCGCTAAAAGTAAAAACAGGAACTGATACTAATGTTAAAACTCATTCACAAAGCTGGACAACTTCCTTGAGCTTTTAACATTTGCTGAAAAGCCACACTCCTCTGGATTCAGGATTGAAATGGGGGGAAGGTGGCCACCCCTGACTCTGCTAAATCTCCAACATCTTGGCCTTGTGTTTTAGCTTAGACAAAGTTCCCCCCACAGACAGTGGATTTCCATGCAAAGACTGTCCTATCACAAAGAAAGAAACAGATTTCCATTGTTTGGTTCTTTTATGACACTCATGAAACTGGTCTGAAGCTTCTGCTGGCCATGGACCCTCTGGACGAGACCAAAGACTCTTTACTGACAATGTGACTAATGTACATATTAACTGCCTCACTATGTGTGTCACACAAATGTTTTACTCTTTGTTGAATATTTATCAGTAATTGATGGAGTATTAATGTTGCCTTCAAAATTAGAGGTACGGCCTGATCTCGCTCTTTTTTATAACTTCTCTTTGTTTTGGTGACCAACCTCGTGGTCACACTCGTCTTCCCTCCATTTCAAACCTCGTGTTTCTCATTTATTTTTCTTTAAAAATATATACATTTTTGAGCTCAGTATAATCGTATGCGCTCCTTTTAAGTCGACAATTTACCATTTGGAGCAAATCCTGGTAAAAAAAAATAGCTTTACAAATGTAATTTTGTCTTTAATTAATTAATTGGTTTATTTGGTCGGGACAGTGCGTGTTAATTAACATACATGGGTCTCGTGCATGTAAACATGCCACACTGGATTGCAGCCTTGGGCCAATTCCATCCGTTTCTAGTGGGAGGGGAAACTGTTTTTTGATCACAATTGTTAAAAGCACTTTTTGCAACATAATGAAGCCCTGGACGGGCTCGACCAAGCGCCGGCCGCAGTAGATTTAAAGAGCAGCTCAGCGCGGCTCCACGAGAGTACCCGCGCTGGGCCTGAGCGAGTATACTGGAGAGCCTCTGGGGACCCACACAAGGAGAGAAGTGGTCAAACCAGGCGCACCTGGCTCCTCTCGGGCGCCACCAGGCTGACCACCACGGTGCCAAACCCGTCCTCCAAAACAAGTGCTGTCCACCTCCATGGCCTCCAGGTGAAAGATCGCCTCCATCCTGCGGTGTCTGTCGGCTTGGTGTTGAGCGCAGGCTACTCCAGCTCTGACCAATGTCCCCTTTGACCTCGCCATCGCCATCCGTAACTCCGGCCAATGATTATCTCCCTACATGTTTCGTGTGGGTCTGATCTCAGTGGCCGCGTTACATCGGTTGATTTTCAACCTACCAATCAGCGAGTAGGGGAGGCGGGGCTTGTAGGTGTAGCATTTGATCGCTCACTTCACTCACTCGGGCGCATTACATCGCCTACGTGAAATCAGATCCAATCGTCTCTAACTATCAAAGGAGTTCACCCCTCCCACCTGAAAATGGAGCTCAATTGTGAAGATCCAGACCCTCTGTATGAAATGAGTATGAGGTAAGACCAGGCTACCTTTGACCATTTTTATTACATTACTTTTAAAAACCTTTTGTAAATCGATCAGGCCAAACCGTATTAAAGTTAATTAGACCAATGTAACAAATATACTCCATCAACTACTGTAATTGTCATTCACCCCATTTAAGACCTGTTATACATTAAACCTTATTAATGTTGATGCTTAAGTGTGTGTGTGACCTCAACTTTTGAATAAATATTCACATTTGCATTTAAAGTTTGGATTTCTACGCGTTATTGTGCTTTGATTTCGTCAGTATAGTTAAAAGATTCAAGATTTCATTCCTTCAGATGTGTTAATAGATTTATATAAGACTTTCTTCCTGAATGTCCATATTACTCTGTCAAAGAACAGAGTTTGAGCGATAGTGTTCTAGGGTTTGTTAGGATCTGGTTCTTTTTTATCACGCGAGAACAGTTATTTGGATATGACCAAAGCAAACACTGGAGATATAAGTTGTCTCAGTTACAAAGAAGTAAAACCAGCTGGTGACTTCAGAGAAAGAGAAGAAGTCCAGACCTTTTATCTCCTTTTATCCCAGTCTTGCTCCTCTGTGCTGAGAGGGTGACTGTCTATCTGTGAGTCAGTTGTTTGTGTCTATGTGTTTGCAGATTATCTGTACTTTACGTCATGTTCAGAATGAGCAGGGCTGGCAACTTTTCACCAAACGTTGGAGTGAGACATTGGTCGGTCCCGAGCTGGGGGGCCTTTTCATGGCGATAGTGTCTCGTAATCGTATTAAATTCTAAGCCAAAAACAAGTATACGTTTTACATGATTGAGCACATCAGGGGCTGCATGATGGATCAGAGGGGGTTTGGCACCATCCCACATGGCCATCAGAACCTACTGAAAGTGTGGGAGGGCACTCAGAAGAGGGGGGGGGGGGGGGGTCTGCAGGAATTTTTTTTAAAATTCCAGCAATCTGGTGCATTACAGATCATAAATAATAATTTTAGCTGGTTTATTTAGTGGTGTTAAAGAATTATATTTCTGGGCCCCTTTCAAATTGAGGCCTCTCAGCAAATGCCCAGAGGCCCCCTTCATGTTACAGCCCTGCCAAAAGGTACTTTTGACACAATCTCTGCGTAAGTCATTCCAATTATTATCAACAAAAATCAAGTAGCACAAGATCAAGCACAAATTTGATCCCTGTATTTTGCCGTATGTTAGAGCACGTTTGACGATTAAACTTTGAATATGATTATTCAATGTAATAACTGCTTTTTCTCTGCCTCTCTCTCCCTCGTGCAAAAGGGGAAAAAAACTTAAAAGAGAAAAAAGGTTAAAGAGGTCTAGCTTCAACGCAATCTCCGCTGTAACCGTTGTTTTTTATTTCATTAGGACTTTTATTTCTCAAACTCGTTGCCTTATTCGTGCTGACTTTGAGCTCCTCGTGGGGCAGCAGCAGCGGTGGAGGTGACCGGGGCGGAGGAGGAGGCAGTGTGCGGTGATGTCGCTTCAGAGGCGGCCGAGAGCGGAGTGAGCTGAGGGAACAGGTGGACGATGTGAGTGTCGGGGCTCCTGTAGCCGCCTCGTCAGTCACGGAACCCACGAGCCTTTTTCTCTCCCATGGCCCGGGAGAGCTGGCGCTGCATGGGAGCGTTCGTGCATTCGCAGTCCCTCTGCCACTCTTCTCTCCATCCGCCCCACTCCAGCAGTGACTTTTGTTTTGCAAAAAGCGTGAGAGTTGGCAGCCCTGCAATTTTAGAGAGACTCTTCTAGTCCTTCAAGTGTTTCACCAATCTGTTAAACAATGATGATTATCCTTGACAAAAGTTTGGTAAATCTCAAGTATCTTTTCAAAATATCAAAATATCTCTATTTTTCACTTTCATTCAAAAGTTCGGTGAATTCATGTCTCGAACGTAATGTTCTTGCAAGCATTAACTCATAAACTAACAATGAATATAAGCGTTAACAATTCACAAATCTATATCTAAATAAAACATTAGGAGTTGGCACAAATCCAGCAGACGCAAAAAGGATTCAAATGTCTCTTCCCTCCCCATCCTCTCCTCTCTAACTGCTCTGCTAATGTGCCTGTTTAATTAAAAAGCCTGGTAGCTCCACGTGCAACTCATTATATTGATTTCACACCAGTCATCTGCATGTATTACAGTGCACATTACAGTTTCGCCTGCCCACGTCTAATTGTCTTTTTTCCCCACAGCATTTCAGTGCAACCCCCCTCCGTCTCCATCTCCCCCCGTCTCCACCCCGCCCCGTGTTTGGCTCAACGATTCCTCGGGATGCGCTAACGGCTGCTGAATTGTTTATGGGCCAATTTAATTTGCGTGAGAGGAATGCTAATAGACATGACCGGCGCGCAGACGAGTAATTATAGGTTTAGCGAAATTGATAATTGCGGAGCTCTGAAGATAGATTTGTGCATATGTGGAGAATCGCTCGCGCCGCACACAGTTCGCAACAGTCAGACTATTATACGCGGTCGGTCATGATGCAAGTTCTTCATATCAATGATTCTGAGACATGTCTTTTACAGATTTGTTTACGCTTTAAAGAGTGAAACTATTACAAAACATTTAGAAATTTAATCATGTTGACTTTTCTCATTTCCTTTAGAGAGATCATGGCTGTTACAACATGTTTCAGTGGATGGACTGCTGTTGTCAGAGGCGTGATGTTCGCAGGCGTGGCCACTTGGACAGATTTATTAGTTTTGTCAAGGTGGCCACTCCCGTCGCCTTGTGGAGGTCCCTGGAGAAGTGAAGAGTGCCCGGCGAAGACGCCCCCTGTCGTCTCTGTTGTTGGTTTCCCGCTCCCCAATTTGTTCGCATCGTACTGTCCCGTATGAATTTCATCACGTTGTTGAGTCTTCATACGTTTGTAATTACAGCATCATGCAGACGGTACGCGTTTTTTCTGTGGCACGGTGAAGCTAACCAGGCCACTGCTGTCTCTAGTGCGCACTGGACATGCAAGGCAAGGCAAGGCAAGTTTATTTGTAGAGCACAATTCATACACAAGGCAATTCAAAGTGCTTCACTGTTGCATGAATACAGGAAAGCAAATAGAATCAATAAAAACATCAACATAAAATGAATCAATTACAGTAAAAGGCAAGAGAGCAGATAAAATACTTTCAGTCATATGCACGGGCAAAAAGAAGTGTTTTCAGCCTGGATTTGAACATTGTCAGAGTTGAGGCCTGTCTCACATCCTCATGAAGACTGTTCCAGATTTTAGCTGCATGAAACTGAAACGCAGCCTCACCGTGTTTATTATTGACTCTGGGAACCACCAGGAGGCCCCTCCCTGAAGTTCTCAGGGCCCGAGATGGTTCATACGGCTGTAACATGTCATGCAGTTTTGGATACTATTGAAACTACAGGTGAACTGGGATACGAGGCACAACACCATTGCCTTTGGATTTAAATAGGATTTTTCTTCAGGATTTTTCTTCAGGCAGAATCAAGTGATCTGACAACATCTGGCACACGGTTAATTCCCTGGTCCCTTTTATTTCATTACATTCATGCAGACTTTTCTAGGCATTTTTCTACGTTTTTTTTTTTAATTTGACGATTGAATGAATGATAGGCCTACATGGATTCTAAAGGAAGGACACAAGGCATTGCGAAGTAAAGAATAAATGAATGTTTTTAGCCTAATAAACCACAACCCAGTCGACCTGTTCAACGTTGCGTTTTGAGTTGCGCTGTCTTTGCATCAGGCGAAAGATCTGGCCCTGTACGTTTGAAGTCCAACAGTCATGTTGCTACAGTATTCTGCAGTTGTATTAACTAAATATATATTGCATGTTTAGTATTGTGGCCTTTGCTCTGCCCAATCCCATCAGACCTCGGAAGCTAGGCAGGGAAGGGCCTGGCAGGACTTGGATGGGAGACCGTTTGGGAACACCAGGAAGCCTAGCGAATGTAGTCAGTGAGTGAGTGGTTGGTGGTGGTCGGAGGGGCCGATGGCACAGACTGGTTGCCTCGCTTCCGTCAGTCTACCCCAGGGCAGCTGTAGCTACAATAGTAGCTTACCACCACCGAGTATGGAGTGAATGAATAGTGCAATGTAAAGCGTCTTTGAGTGTCCAGAAAAGCGCTATATAAAACAAATGGTTATTATTATTATTAGTATTTTAACAGGTATTCGATGTCTGATTTGAGTAATAATATTCTTGGGGGCCAGAGGTTTTATGCTGGATGCAGATGATTTATGCAGATTTGGCATCTGCCTCTGGTGTAAAGGGAGTGTGCAATCAATTCATTTGAAGTTGTAGCATCATATTGTATTGATTCAAATACAGTGCTCTATCAATAAAGGCAGTATATAATTGTATGGTTCAGTGTCAGCCTTTGACCTCCCCCAAGTCTTAAAAACATTTAACTGTTGTTTTTTTTGTAGTTGTAGCACAATGGAGCTAATCCTAAAGGCAGCATCATTATTACTCTTCTTAATATTAATGATAGAAGTGGAAGAGGTATTAATTGAACAAAAACTAGCACAGGGATCAATTTTAATCTTGCATTATTGATTGAAATAAAGAGATTCTCTGTCCAGTGAGCTGACCTTTGGCCTTCGCGCTTTTGAAATAAGATCGGGTTGAAAAAGCATAATAAAGCTGTAATGTATTAGCAATTATAATTTCATTTCAGTGGATCAATGAATTGAGTTTTGGAAATGTTTATTTAAATTGTATAGCTTTTGATGAACGATGTGCTGAAATATTCAAGACTTTCAATTAGCAACAAAAGCCCTTTCATTCGGATCTTTCCTTTTATAAATCTAACCAGCAAACTATAAGACATTTTTACTTTACACATTGTGCAATATAAACATAAACTCTTCTTACCCACTGCAAAATGTGCATCCCATTGTAAGAGACGCGCTGTGGATCTGTCCTGAACATCAATCGGCCTAACACAGTAAGGCGAAGTCACATTTGTTTGTTATTTCAATCAGGGCTGGCCCAAACTCAAGCTCCACTTTCGACAAATACTGGTGTGGTAGTGTCTAATCATGGGGAGTTGCCAGGTGCTTTCATGTGATTTAGTTTTTAAAATCACTTGCCAATATTTCAAGCATTTCGGAGGCAAGCAGTTCTCCAAATCTGATCGCATTGATGATTAAATGATTAAATTAGGGGAAATGATTGAATGCTGTTCATTAAAAGCTTGTTTGGTAACAGGCTTGCTAACAGGCTCACTGAGAATTAAAAAATCGTACCGTCTGAGATTATTGTGTTGTCAATGAAACCATCGTGGACTGAAAAAAGTTCAACTTCTTTTCAACATCTTGTATTACATCGAAAGCTATTGGCACGTCTATGTGAATGAAATTTCACATACACAAACGTCGCTTGGCTAGTTCCACTAGTTCCATAGGAAATTAATTAAAAAGGAGCGGCTGCGTAGAGCCCATAATACTTAAAGCAAGATGTTTCATAACAGGATTATTCAACTTTAAGTATTGTTTTATGAGTTGTTTTGTTTTAGGCTTTGGGGATTTTATCTTACCTGAAAATGAGGAGAACGCATGGCTGCTCGATTATAGAAAAAATAATAATCACAATGATTTTAGTAATAATTGAAATCACCACTATTCAAACGATTATATGTTGCCTTTAAAAAAACATCTTTATTTTTTTAATTCATATTTTTAATGAAAAAAGCAACAACATTTTCTTTGGACAATAAAAAAAATAGTTACATATGGTCACGTTTCTAAACTAATGCTCTATTGAGAGAAACCTGCCCTCACACCTGCCCAAGCAAACAGAGTCGCGCGGCCTGATGACATCATCACACAGCGCAAATGATTTTATGTCAGACCAAAGCATGAGCCTTTAGCACATGAAATGCGAAGGGAAGTAAAAAGAGTTTGCGTTCAGCTCCGGTGAGATCTGCTCCTGACTGTTCTACACAAAACCAGTGCCTGGGCAAAGGATATCGAGGCTTCTCCTTTCAGCACAAGATGAGCACTTAACAGTGGTGTTATCTCAACAGCTAGGTATAAAAAATATTAGTTTGATATTATTAAAGGAACAGGCAACCATTTTTCCATACTGAGATATGTTCTTACCTAAGCTTAGACGAGTTGATATGTACCTGTTTGGTCTTTGTACCCGTTTGGAGCTATAGGAATACATTGGGATTCCCCTTTTTGCGTGACTGAGGGCACACACAAAGAATAGACAGGTATGTATCACCTCGTCTAAGCCCAGGTAAGAACATATCTCAGTATTTAAAAATGGTGGCCTGTTCCTTTAACAGTTCTATCACGTTGCACTGGTATTTCAGCGGATCAGACGTGCTCACACAAACTGAGCAGGATGGACTTTTTGCACTTTAGATGGACAAGCAGGAGGGCATCCTTAATAATTGTTTTTTCTTGATTATGCTATTTTTGTGATCGTGTAGTGCGATATTCTATGTCGTAATTGAATTTTGATTAATTGCACAGCCCTAGGAGAACATAAACTTCACACAGAAAAGCCCCAGGCCTTAGAATTGAACTCGAGGTCTTCTTATAACTCCGCAGCTGGTGAAAAATTACAGCATAGAAGAACACTTTTTTACACTATTTAGTTTGTCAGTAGGACATCTGGGGGCTACAAATACGCCAGCATTTTATATAATTCACCATAATTAAAAGCCCAAAGTGGCCACGTGCTGTTCTCCAGCTTCGCTCCATCATGTGTGTTTAGGTAGACGTGCTTCAGGCTTGATCAGCGGCCCATGTAAACCCACAGAGAGCAGGGGGGTGACAGTAGACTTCAGAGGGACATCAGGCAGCCCCGCCGCTGTGTCAACCTGGACTCTGGGCGCGCCCGAGCCTGAATGATTTATGCATTTGTCATTTCTCATTTGTTGAAACAAGGTGTCACCGTTTTTGTTTCGTTGCACCAGTCAAAGACACAGGCAGACGAGGGCTAAGGATGGAGCAAGCGCCCTTGAAGCCTACAGCAAAGTCAAGGAGGCAATTTGTCCGGCTGCTCTCTTTTCTCGAGTATTTAGTGGGAAAGGAGAAGGAGCAGTGCTTCAAGACAACGCAACCTTGTGCCTTGTCCTCTGGCGATAGAATTATGTCAGTGCGTATAGTCTGATTGAGTTATAAGTAGGAAGCAAGACATTGTTTAGAAAATAGGGCGGATTATGGAATAAATAAACAATGGGAGAAAACATGTATAGGGGCAATTTGCTGAAAATGACCCATACGTGAATGAATGCTTGTGGAGTTCTTTAGTTCATTATAAGGTGTTCAGCTTTTCCCGTAGAATTATGAAGCTGTGAATATTTGGTTACTGAAACACTTTAAATTTCAGTGTTTTATGTAAGAATTATGTATGAATTAACCGCGATGAATCAAATTTCACAAGTGTGATTAATAAAAAAAATGAGTCTATTGACAGCACTACAGGAAGCATGGCATAGAGAGTAGGGATGCACAGATCCAATTCTGGCATCGAATATCGGAGCCGATACTGGAACAAAATATGATTTTGGGTATCGGCAACAAATATCCGATATTGAACCGCTACCAGTTTTAGCTCTCAATGCCATAAAAACACTTTTGCCACCTAAATCTAAGTGAATATGCGCATGCTGTATACGAGTTGATACGTACCTGTCTGGTCTTTTTGCGTGCCCATGGAACAGCGTTGTCGCTTCTAACTTCAACCCGTTTGGAGCTATAGGAATATACTGGGAGAGGCCAAATGCTAACAACATCTTTGGTCGTTTTGCATTTCTGAGGGCGCGCAAAAAGACCAGACAGGTACTCATCAACTCGTCTAAGCTCAGGTAAGAACACATCTTAGTATGTAAAACAGTGGCCTCTCTTGGTATCGGTAAATATCAGATATCAGCAGATACTCGAACCCCAGAATCGGTATCGGTATCAATAAGCTGGATCAGTGCATCTGTTTTTTGACCATATCTTTATACATGTATCAAAAATGTAGCTGATCACATTTAGAATTGCAAATGGTCAAATCCAAAACAATATTTTCTGTGATAGACTCATTTTACTATTCAGTTTCATACAAACAGCTGAATTGCAATTGTTTAGCATATAGTCTCATTCTCCGGTGACAACAAAGTGTGAAGCTTTGTGACAAATCGAGTGTTATACACCTTATACATTAGCAGCTCTCTTCCCAACAGCTGGTCTGCTTCACATGCACGCCGCGCCATTCAAAATGTCGACATTGAGTAATTTATGGTCACGCACCTTTCGGCAAGCCCCACGTGCATGCTAAACCACCACCACAATGCTACCTCTACTGTGTTTGCGTATCGAAGGGGTAGACATCCAAGCCACTCAAGTTTTTCGGCTTCTGCGCTTGGCCCCATCCTGTCAGCGCCTGCATTTGACAGACAGGCTTTTTTTTTTTTTTTTTTTTGCTATGTATGTCAGAGGAGGAAGTGGTCGGCGTGAGACTTGAGGGATCCGCTATAACCGAACAGCGAAATTCAGTAGGAAAAAGAAACACACACACACACACAAAAAAAAGAAAACAACAGACAAAGAAGGGAGAAGCGAGAGTGACAGACACCGATGGGGAGACGGGGAGGGGAGCGGAGGTGAGCTGAGAGGGAAAGGGGACGTGAGGGGCTTTAAAGAGCCGCAGGCAGTGTCCCGTGTGAAGACAGCGGGGTCTAAGAAGTCCCCGCAGCTGAGGGAAGACAACACCAAACAACAGGAACTTTAACAGCCTGTCCCGACCGCAGAGACGCACCCGAAATACTCAAGCACGCAGCACTTTCAACAACTTTAGGGAAGAAGACATGTCACACAAAGTCACGACAACATTATGTGTGTGGGTTTATCGAGCTGAGCAATTGACCGCAAAACGCATCCTGATCTAATCAAGACGAGCGGCACTTGATGGAATGATGTGAAAATGTGTTTCCTTTTATATTCTCCTTTGAGTGAATAGTTCAAACTTGATGAATTGCTTTAGAGATCTTCCCCCCTATGTGTCTATTGATTATGCAAACACATTATGTAGGTGATTGGAATAAACTGCATACTTGAATAGGAGATAGTATTTGTCTGGCAATGAAACGTGTGATTATCATCATACATTTAAGTTAAGTTCAGTTATCCTTTATTAATCTCTCTAGAGAAATTAGTTCTCCGCATTTGACCCGTCATCAATGTCTCTGGTCGACCTGTAGGAGCAGTGAGCTGACAGCGTGGGGGACCCATCTCCATGATGTGGAGCTAGGCTAGTGGTCAGGAACACCTGGCTGGAGGATAAACCTATTGCACATGTTTTTGCCACTAACCTACGCAGGCACGGGGGGAACATGCAAACTCCACGCAGAAAGGCCCGAGCGCTAACCGTTGCGCCACCGTGCTAAAACCAGGCTCCATCCATTATTCAGCTGAAAATATATGGAATTTTGGGCATTTTTAGGCATAAAAGGCCTTATTTTTTATATGAAAACTAAAACTTGCGTACATTTTTTTCTCATATTTATGTCAGTAATCTACAGCAGAAGTTTCAAATCGATATCTCTAAATTAAGGGAACTGGCCACCGTTTTTTCATAGTGAGATATGTTCTTACCTGAGCTTAGACGAGTTGATACGTACCTGTCTGGTCTTGGTTGTGCGTGCCCTCAGTCACGCACAACGACCAAAGATGTGGTTATCATTTGGCCTCTCCCAGTGTATTCCTATAGCTCCAAATGGGGGTGAAGTTGGAAGCGACCAAGCTCTTCCACGGGCACAAAGACCAGACAGGTACGTATCAACTCGTCTAAGCTCAGGTAAGAACATATCTCACTATGGAAAAACAGTGGCCTGTTCCTTTGAAAAATAATCCCTATTCACCTGCAACATCTCACCTTAATATTTATATTCAAATGCTAAAAAGGCCCTGTACCTGATTTTTTTTTAAATGATAATAGTACAAACAGTGAAAGACGAAGCCACATAATTGAAATGCTAGTCATGGTCCAAACTCATCCCTAACTTTCCGAACATATTTGCTAAATCACAATTCTTGACAGGGACGGGTTTGTAGGAACATTTAATAACTTGCGAGGTCACTTTTCAGGGTCACTTTCCCATAAATGCCAGAAAACTATTCTACAAATTCATGAAATTGAGACAAATGCTTCAGGATTAGATGCAGAGTGTGCGATCTGCCGAAGGAGGACAAAACTAATGTCACTCCACTCCTGAAATGTAATCAGGTATAGTCCCTTTAATAACTCAATACATTTTCTTTCTATGTTGATATTGCATCTCAGTCGTCCATGTTGTAACTGTCTAAGGCCCATAATTCCTCAAAAGCAACTAAAAACATCTTTCTTTATGTATAACTTTTTCTCACACATTCTCAGTGTTTGGTCATCCCCTATATCCCCTATATGCATTGGTCATTGCATATGAATCAAACATGAGAACAAAATTCTCCTTTCTGTTTAAACAGGCCCTATATTATATATCTCCAGCCCTGAGACGACAGCACAGCGGTGAAGGGAATCATGTAATATGCAGGAGCTGAACCCGGCAGCACGGACTGAAAGAAGACAGAGATACTTTGAAAGTCAAAAGGCTCAGGGCACAGACTCGTGTTCAATGGCGGATTCTCATTGTTCAATTATTGCTGATGAAAGAGACGTTTTGTGGCGCGGACATCTGAGGGAGGGATTAGTGGGTTCCTCGCTCATGGTCTTGTTTGACAAAGTCTGCATGTAATCCTCCGGAAAACTTCACGTCTTTGGCTTTTACGGCCCATCGGATCAGCAGCGAGCTCCAAGTGACCAACACAATAGGATCTTAGATGGACATTGCCACGCCGCAGAATAGTAGCTCAACTTTGTTTGTTTCTGGAATGAATGTTGTCATGTTTGCGGATGCGTTGACAATGTAGTAATGATACATAGCAGCCCTCTATCATTCTCCAAGAAGGACCTGGTTTTCAAATGCAGATGACACAATAAGGTACGGTGTATCCAAAACAAATGTACAGATGTGTGTTTAAACTGAGAACTGTTGTCAGCCCTGTGTTATCATTCTGTAACCCTTTTTGTTGTTTGGATTTGGGATGGTAAAAGTGCGTATAGTAAAACAAATTGCCCTATTTTATGATATTGCCGCAAGTGATTTTACGTATTGTCGTAGTAAAGGAAATCTAAAGCACCCAAGGAAAAAGCAGCCCAAGAGATTGCTTAGTTTGCTTTTTGTGAATTTTGAATATTTCTGCAAAAAGGAATCAGAAAGCGAGACCATAAAATAGTATAGTTGTTTATTTTATGGAAGCACAGAACCCAGTGTTCTTTCTAAAACAGACATGTCAATCTGGTGGGCCAAATCCGGCTTGCGAGATGATTTAATCCGGCCCCTGACTTGTAGAGCACAAATTCCTGAGTATGTAGGGGGCAACATAACTTTAAGCACCGGAATGATCCTAGGAGCTCTGTTGTCGGGGGCTTCGTGTCCCTGGCAAACAGGTCCTAAGTGACCGGTCAGACAAAGAGCGGTTCAGAAGCCCCTTATGAGAGACCAACAGGCCCGTTTAATTGTGAGGCCCTCCTCCCGTGGACCCAGCACCTGTGAGAGGAGCCATAAGGAGCTGGTGCATTGTGATTTGGGCAGCTCCAACGGTTGCCCCCACGACCTGGCAACGGAAAAGTGTGGATGGATGGATGGATGGAAAGAATTCCACACGTGTGCAGAGGGCACTGAAATAATAAGAGATCAGGATATAAACAAAATAAACTTATTATAGCCCTGTGGTAAATGGTCAGTCTGCCCCAGAGTGGCTGTGGCTACAACTTACCACCACAAAGTGTGGAGTGAATGAATAATGACTATAATAATGACTACAGTGTACTCCGAGAGACTTGTGACACAGGCTTAGAAAGCGTAATACAAATGTAAGACGTTACTATTATTTATTACAGTCGGGCTTTTATTATAAAATCACAGGTTGTTATTATTCATTTATTGGAAGCATGTTTTCCTTCTAGTATTTTCCTGTTTACGTTATATGCCAGCGACCCGCCGAAGAAGCTGGATTTTGGCCCATGACCCAAATGAGACACGCCTGTTCGAAAATATATAAGGATTGATCGCCTTTACCTGCTTTAGGCACTGAAAGCGCTTTACACCAAGGAACCACTCACACATTGACTCTCTTATTCATACACTAGTGTTATGCAGACACTGGAGGCAAAGTGGGTGAAGTGTCTTGCCCAAGGACACAACCACAGTGTGCACCCGCAGGATTAACCGCCAACCCTCCTATCACCCGCTCTACTATCTACACCACTGTCGCCCCGTCATTACATATCGTTAAGAGGAGGAGACATTATTATAGACATCGTCAACTAGCATCATTTGTGAAATGTTTTGAGATTCATCCCATGCACTTTAAGGCTCCACTGGTTAAATATTAAAGGTGTGCGAGTTTGAAGAGAAAATTACCAAATTAGATTAGCAGAAATTGGCTGCAGTTTAATTTGAGGCTGAGGAGATTGTTTTTGAGAAAGAGCCAGTGCAACTCCAGCTGAGCGGATCCACAAGATGTGAGATTTGCTAAAACCTACAGCTCCTGGAGACGGATAGGAACCGAAATAAGTCAACCTGGAGAGACTCGGAGCACATAAACAGAATCCATGCATAGAATACATTTATGGAAACAGTTTCGGTGCTCTGACCCCCCGGCAGGAAACGACAGGAGTTTCGTAGAAAGTGTGAAGCAGAGACAGAGACAGTCGTCCCCCGGAGTCCTGGTGAAGATACTGATGGGAAGACGTGCAGAGATCCAAACTGTTTAAATGAAGCTGACTGAGCGATTACAGGCTGCAGAGGAGTGCCGGGGTGATGTTAAGTTGAGCAGCTGAGAATGCATGGAAAAGTGTAATCTGATGAGTGGACGTGCTCGTCATAAATGGTATCCCTGGTAAAGGGGTAATAACATGGTAAATGTAGTTATTTACATGAATTCAAGAATCCTAATGTTTGTTTGTATACTTTATTGTCTCCGTAGGGAAATTTGTCTTCTGCATTTCATCCATCCATCGCCATATAATAAAAGCCGTCAATTACCAAGAAACCATTGGAGATCGGGGTCCAGCATTTTTTCAGCCCTGACACTAATAGGACTGTGCATACTAGCCTGGATTTACCAGACTACTCTCTTGAAAGGGCGGGCCAAAATCCCAGAGAATCGTCAGTGAATTAAACCAGTCAGCTCACCCAAAACTTAAAACTTCCTGGCTGTGATGAGGTCTGAGCACAACATTTTTTACAGTCGACACGGTGGTGCTAATAATGAGCCAAACCTTTCCCTACGAAATCATGAGCCTGCCTGCGTACTACTTTGAATTTCAAGCCGCAGGCAGACATTTGTTGTAATCCACCAAAACAAAGCACAGATAACGACTTAAGCAGCAACTTTTCGCATGCATGTTGTGTCAAGTACCTTAACTGGTAAAGTATGATCAGCGACGACAGCCACGCAAGTATTCCAAAGTCCGCTGTAACATTCACCTGTTAAATCTGCATCGATGCGACTCAAGAGCTTATTATCGAGTCACAGTATGAAGGGTCGAGACAAACATTTCCACCGTCATTGACTCCTTGGTCCCTGGTTTGTGTGGAATAAAACTTCTTCGAGTGTTACTATGGTTAGGACTAGGAATGCACTAATCCAATACAGGTATCGGAAATCGGAACCGATGCGAGAACACAAGCACAATATCGGCTACAAATATCTGATACTGAATTGATGCTAGTTTTGGCTCACAACGCCTTAAAAATATGGACATGCTGCACGTCATTGTAAAGCTAAGAACCAGCCGAAGTCAATCGCAGAGTTAGTTTTAACCTTCGCAAATGTACTTTTGACCGCCATGCAAAATTCTGTGGTTAGCAATAGCATGCTAAAGCTAGTGTGAGTTTCAGTGGCGTAGCAAGGGCATCAAGGGGCCCCAAGCAAGAATGTCGGTAAGAGGCCCTCTGGTGGCCGCCCGGTGCGCAGTGCACTGGGAGAGAAGGCGGATGTTCTTTGGGTCATGATGAGTGTTACAATAAACTGGTTTCACAATTAAATAATATAATCTAGCGGAGCGTAGTGTGAAAAGTCTGTGCACCGCTCATTGTAGGTTAACATTAGGGAACCATGACTCTCTAAAGCATGCAGGATGATGGGAAGCCAAGTTTTGTATTTTAGTTTAAGAAATAACTGATCTAACATATTTGTAATGATCAGATCACATAATGTGAGTTGTTTATTAATGTAACCTAAAGCCTGTAATACCCAAGGATAATTAGTGTAAAAAAGTGATCCTTGTTAAATGTTTATCCATTAGTGTATCAATCAGATATAATTGATAATTGATCTGTGACATGACAGTAAAATATGACTTTTTATTTGTTATTTATCTTTCAATGGAGAAGAGTCAATACATTTTTGCCACTTTGAAGAAAGTCTCTTGATATCGGCAGACACTCAAACCCCGCTATCGGTGGGAAAAAAGCTGGATCGGTGCATTTAGGACCACAAAAGTGACTTGAGTGACGTTATCTTGTGAGTACCATGCGACGGCTGTGATTGGTTCGGCTATGCAAAAGCACCAATCCGAAACTTGTCATCCATGTGTGTCCAGACCCACCTTCTTTCGTGCCTAAAGGAAGTAACAATATCCTCAGAGAGGCCTTTTCAGATCCTCCCTTGCTAATTTTATATTTCAGGTGTTTCAAAATGAACCACTTTTTTAACACTAAGAGACAAGTTTCAACTTTGTTAATTAAAATCATACATGAAATTACCATAACACCAATTCGCATCATAATTCCATCTATAGGGTGAAGAAATCCATCACTTAGCGCCTGTCATAATAATAATGCGCTGCGTGGATCTCGAGGGGTATTAAATCTATATGTAAATGCAAACTTCTTCTCGGGTGTTTGTCTTATCAAATTTCTCCATCACTCACTCATGCAGGGCTGTGGTGTATATGCAATGATCTGATATGAGGCGGGATTAGTGCTATAATCTCCACACTGGATTAAAATGCCACTGACGGAGGAGTGGGCAAATCCTTAGCTCTCTATTCATGGAGGTGAGTGGCCCCACCGCATACATATATCTCATGTTTAGTATTCGTGGACAGGTACTGCACATACTCAATGCCTTCCCCAACGTCCATTGAATGGTAATAGGGTATTTACATTGGAAGAAAGATGTCCCGCATTAGGGCAGTGGTAAGCATTAGCTCTATGAGGTAATGGAATAGTCCTGCTGCTCAGGGTTCAGGAGCCAAGCAGTTCATATGGTGTGAAAAGATGGGCTCAAATTATTTTTCAAAACAAAACAAACATGGCCAGAGGGATGTGTTGGACAGCCTGAAGCAAACAGGGACCAGCACTGATGAATACGAGACGGGGATTTCGCGGGTTTTGATTATGGCTTCATTGAAAGTGTCCACAAACTGCTTTACTCTGTCCTGTGCAAAAGTACAAAGCTCCTTCTCAAACATGATTGTAATTCAGTTGCAATTCTCGTTGTCATGTTTCACGTGAGTTACCATTTTGCACTTTGACTCTCGTTCAGTTTGGAGTCCAACAAAGGCTGCTTTCTGGTCTCCAAACAAAAGTATAGTGGTGGAATTTACGGCTCTTTACTGGGAGCCAAGTCTTTGGGATCTGTTCATTTCAAAGAGCCATTCAGAAGACTGGCTCTGTTTAATGTAACGTTTTAATAACACCAGCCAGATGACTTTTTTTTATAGAGATGATCGAAAATTACAATGAGACTGATGGGACATTTTAATTTGTGAATAATAATCACCTAATAAAGAGGCTGCAACTGTCCGATAAACCATTTTTAGTGCATTTAGCTTTCAATGTAGTGCGAAAATCTTCCACTTGTGTTGCCTTCTCCATTGTTGGGCTGATTCTTTCGTTCGTTCGGGGGAGTTCTTGACTCTTGACTCTTTTCGCAACTGAGATCTGGTTCGTACTGTTCGACCGGCTCTTTTGAACAGCTCTTTCAGGTGGTCATGAACGTCACATCACTACAATGCATGAGTGAAAAATTGGATTTAAAAAAAAAAAAACAGACAGCATTAGTGACCTGACAGTGAAAACAGGACGAATAACATATTTGTTCAACATGGCCCTGATTATGTGAATTATGTGAGAGGAGAACAGGCGCAATAACTGCACTGTTATAGCTGAATATGGGGTCATCCAAACGTAAAACTCCTTGGCTGCTATGAGATCCGCCGAACACATAACTGAGAGAGGGTATTTAAAGTAAATGATGGTGCTAATAATGAGTAAAACCCTTCTCTTCATAATCATGCATACTACTTGAAATTTCAAGCTGCGGGCAGGCAGCGAAATATATTTCCTAGGATAGTTGGTAAATCAACCAGTTACAAGTCATGAGAGTGAAACGTCATATCAACCAATCAGCTAAACCCTGACCCTTCCCTAACCACTAACCTTAAGAATAGTGGGCTGGTGCCTAATCTTAATAGGTTTCTGATTGGATGATGAATGTCCACCGCTTACCAACTATCCTAGGAAAAATATTTTTTTCAGGCAGCCATTTGTTGTAATCCACTACTCAAAAATAATTGCAAATGACGACTTAAAGGGACTATACGGGGTTTAAAAATGTTAAAACTAAGTATGTTCCTCTCCCTACATGTTCCAGCAATGTCCTAATGTGTAGAATGAGCATCTAGTCCTCAGGTCTTATGCGTAACTGCGGCTTCTATATTAAGCTCATGCATGACGGCACTTCGGACCCATGACGACTTTTTGAGTGACAGTGCAGGATTTTAGCGGCAGTTGTGGTGAACAGGTCTGGGCTCATTCTAAACATTAGGACATTGCTGGAACATGTAGGGGGATGAAAATACATAATTTTAACATTGTTAAGCTCTGTATAGTCCCTTTAAGCAGTAACGTCTCGGATGCATGTTTCGTGTCATTACCATTAGCTGAAAACGTATCCTAATCCCCATTCCAAAATTAGCATTTTAAATCACAAGCTTTAACTATTTTGTCCATGTTCTGATGAATTCATGCCCCTGGTGTCTGAACATACGGCAGCTTGACAAAGACATGGAAGATTAACAGCAGTTTACGGTATCAATGAATCACAATTAGCTGCTATAGTCAAGTCAAACAGTCAGCGACGCATTAATATGTACTGTACTGTTTAACATACAGCATGATAAGTGAATCTTTGCAAACACTTAAATGGATGTAATTTTGAAGGAGTTTTGCCAAAGTTAACACTCTTCGAAGGCCCCCTACGGCTGGCGTTCACACAGAGTAGCTCTGACTAATTCTTATGCAGCGATAATGCAGGTGTGAAGCCCCGGTGAAGTTTTGAAAAAGAGTGAAAAATTACAATAACACAAAGATCTGATCACAGCAGTCTGCCAGATGAGTTCAGGATTGCACAGTACCGGAAAAAAAGTAGCAATAAGTCATAACATGTCATAACGATATTTTACGAAACCATTCCAACAGAGCAAGCTTCATTAAATTATAACAAAAGAACAAAGTTTGGGTTTTGTTAAGCCGATCACACACTGCACAATTTTGTTATTCTTAAGAGAATTTAGCGCAATTATAGAACTACTGGGGGTTCACATGTAACGAGTGACAATCATGAGAGCGGCCACACTACAATGGAAATGAAAAGTAAGCGACTCGAAGAAATGTGGCGTATATCTGGTGTATTTAATAATAATGCTTTAGTCTTCTATAACGTCCACCACCAACCACTCATTCACAAAGGCTTCCCAGCGTTCCCAAACGGTCTCCCATCCAAGTACCGACCAGGCCCTTCCCTTCTTAGCTTCCGAGGTCTGACGGGATCAGGCACAGCAAAGGCGGTATAGTCACGAATAAGATAAAGCGATGGACATCAGCCCCTTAATGGCGGGGAAAAGTAGCTCTTGTCTGGACACAGTGCCAATAAAGTCTGTTTTGATGTTGAAATGTAGCTGGTACAAGTTGATCTTTAGAACGTTTGGTGATATAATGTGCTGTTTAGCATGTTCTGCTTGAGTCTCGTTGTGGCCATTAATTAGTTATTCGTGCCACACTTATGACAGAGAAATGAAGGGAGGTCGCTACAGTATTTTGTCTGTGTATGCGTGTGTTTATATATCTAGAACTGCCACGATACAATTTTTTGAAGTTCTATATATACTGACGCAGGAAAATATCGCGATAAACGATAATATTGACTCCAAAGATTCTAGATACTTTCAAATCTAAAGCATAAAAATGACAGTATTCCTACGTTCTAAATGTGCATATTCTAAAATACCACACAAGCTGCAATAAACATGACATATAATGTAACCTATGTAAACCCATTGTAAGTTTTACAAAATAAAATGAGGGGAAAAGGTTAATAAATAGACGATAAATATTGAGCCCAAAAATGTATAGTTTATCTGTGATTTATTCAATGATAAGTCGATATACTACTTATCGTGACAGGCCTATATGTCTCTATTATTGGCGCAGTTTTCCGTGTGTTCACTTCTGGGGCGGTAAAATCAGATGAGGTTTTTTCTGTGACTTCAAAATCGTCTTTAAAAGTCAAACTTGATTGATTTCCCGTGATTGGAGTTTATTCATGTCTTTCTACACGATCCAGTCGTTGACTCCCTCACACGACGACACGATTCTCTGTGACTGCTTTCAACTGGTCACGACTCGGAAAGACTCACTGCAACTGGAAATTATAGCAAAATCTGGCCAAGAAATCGTGTAAATCTAGTCAGATGGTAGACCTCTGTGATTCTGCATTATTGCGGCAGAAGTGGGTGTCACATTGTACATATCTTATGAGTTTACAAAGCCACTGCCCCTCCTCTCTTACGTACAAAAACAACATCTCTAATTGCCTTGGATTTTATGTTTTGTCTTTCAAACTATTCACAAGTTATTCTTCATAAGCAATTTAAAGATTTGCGACTGAGATTCAGCAAAGTAATGATTCAAACAAAGCTAAAATGTTTTATTTAGAACTTAGTGCCATTTCCCTCTAGTGCCTCATGTCACACTATTTCACTTTCCCCCTTTATTTAACATCAGGAGGTGTTCATCATCTGCCACCAAGGAGTCAGGACGGGAGGCTGACAGCTTTGTTCCTCTGTCAAGCCGTTAAAAAGCAGGAGATTTCACTGGAACAGTGTGATGTTAAATGGTTGCAAGGAAGGTGAAGTTGAGATGCAACGTCAAAGAATGCGGAATTAGAACAAGAAGTAATGGCACTGCTGCTGATCAAATATATGATGAACAAAGCGATAGAAGACAAGACAGTATAGAGTTGTTGTTGTTTTTTTTTGCAAATGTGGGTCAACTGGTAAGAATTAGCTAATAACTGTTCCAACCAAGTAAACAATAAACACAGTAAACAACAATATAAACAATATACAGTATGTAGTGATAATTCGATTTTTGATTGCTTAAAGAGCACATACACTGGGATATTAAATCTTGGGGAAACAGGCCTGTGAATATGTGTTTTTACTTGGTATAAATGTACCTCATGTTCGCCCTTTCCGGTCTCCATATACCTCCCGGTCTCTCTCCTGAGTCTCTCTTCAACTTTCCCGTTTACGTGCCCCTCCCTCCCACCCTTATTTCACTACTTTTCATTCCCTCTATCTATTTGGTCAGCAGGGATGAAAGCCCGAGAGCTCGTCGTCTCCTACAAAGCCCCAAAGACGACAACATAACAATATTCACCCCCTGCTTGTTCAATAAAGTTGTTTCACTATAAATTGAGGTTGTGGTCTTTGTGAGTGAACTCTCAATTGACTCGTGCATAACTTCAAATCATAACAACGCCACCAAAAAAAGTGACTTCCTGTTTCGATCCAGCGCGCCAAAGTAAAAGCACACAGCTCGTCTCATTGATTAGTGCAGCAGGTACTTGCAACATTACAATAATTAATTCAATACACACATTTTGAGTGTTTTGTCTGTTAATAGTTAGGCAGAAAGAAAGTTGAACTAATGAACTTCTGAATTAATGAATAAGATGGTTCTTTTATTTTGGCGTGCTGGATCGAAACAGGAAGTCACTTCTTGGGCGGCGTTGTTATGATGTGAAGTTATGCAGAGAGTCAATTGCTGTAGAAGTTGGCTTTATGCAAAAGACTCGTAGAGATCCTACTTGAGTTAGAAATACATAAATAAATTGTAGTAAAACTAAAAGTAAAAAGAAAAGTTTAGAAATGCTGGGGGTCCCAACGCAGTTTTGTGGTAAATAATCCAATAAATCAGTCTGATATTGATTAACATGTTTTGAAAAGTGCAAATGGCAGAAGCATTTTAAAAGTCTGGCTTTTTTGCTTAAGCCAGTCAGATTCATCACCAAGTCTGGATTTAACAAAACTATCTTTAAAGGACCAGGCCCCAGTTCTTCCATACTGGGATATGTTCTTACCCGAGCTTAGATGAGTTGATACTTGTCTGGTCTTTGTGCGTGCCTGCAGAAGACCTTGGTCGCTTATAACTTCACCCCCGTTTTGGAGCTATATACTGGGAGAGGCCAAATGCTAGCAACATCTTCGGTCATTTTGCGTGACTGAGGGCACGCACAAAGACCAGACAGGTACGCATCAACTCGTCTAGCTCAGGTAAGAACATATCTCAGTGTGTAAAAGTGGTGGCTTGTTCCTTTAAAGTGCGTATGACAGGTTAGACAACTCACTTCGCAAAAAGTTCCAGGTATCCAGGCATTCCTCAAATCTACGACAAAAACAAGACGTAATTGAGGATGGAAAAAGCCACAAAACCAACAAAAACGTGACAATAAAAGCCACGAAAAAGTGATGAAAAAGTAACAAAAACGTGATCAGTTTTGTTGGTGTTAGTTTTCAAATGAGGCGTTGCACTGGCTGTAAGACGTTTGTAGAGTTGGGGGAAGCCGAACTGGAGAGTATGGGTAGGGATGAAGGTAGGGATGAAAGATATATCGTTATCGTATTGATATCGAGATATGAACATTCAAGATATCAATATCACAAAAGAAAGATATAAATGATAAGGATTTTCTGTCAGTCTGCCTTGACTGTAGTTGCATACACCCTGTGTGGACTGAATGAAAAACAAATCCCCTAAAACGCTTTGGGCGACTTGTGGCATGTGAAAAGCACTATACAAATAAGCTTTCATTCCATTCCACTGGTATGCTTCGACAACAAGACAAGAAATGTCTACTCAGAGACACATGTTTACAGGCAGAAATATAACTCACTGAATAAAAACTGAAGTACATTAAAGTTGTACATTTCCAACAGTACACGCTCTGCTCTTGTCTTGAGCCTTTGTTACCGCCTGCAGCCATCCAACTCTACTGTAAAACTCATCAGGAGAGGAAACCCCATATCGTCACACAGGTTCCACTTGAGTTCGCAGAACAGCATTTGGCACCATACACCCACAGAAGCATCTTATAGTAAATTGCCACGTCCAAAGTCAACATTACCGGCATTTAGTGCGCGATTGTACATGATTGCCACTCACAAACAACAGAAGGTGACTTGGAGAGAGCCACGGTGCTCTATTTACCAAACTCTCAAAGTCTTAACAGTGATTGACAGCCACACAACACCCCCATACATAAAGCCGGTTCAAAGAGGTTCATTTGCATCCACAACAAGATGTTTTTTTGACAATTTCCCAGCTGCTCACGGTGGGGAAACTTTCGGGAGATAATGATCGTGCCTGACAGGTTTAGAGCAATCAGGTACTTTCTCGGATGCATCCTAACAAGGACACTTTCAAAGGAACCAAGGAGGGAGGCGAGGAGAAAACGGTGCTGTCCAAAGTAAACGACACTAAAAGATGATGGGTAGTTTTGTGGCAATTCTTTCAGAGCCATGTTGGATCTTGCATTGTGTTTTCAGTTCCCAAAGCTAAAGCAAACTTCTGGTGAGTCCACATGTACAGAAAAATGAAAGAACGCTTACTCTGTTCACTTCAACCTTACAGTATAATATAATGTCAGTTAGCTTTATATGCAAATTTAATGTAAATTCTCTATATTTCCTTCATTTTCTTAATATGTTTCACCCTTTCTAGACATCTTTCTTTGTGCCCTTTGATATTATGGGAAGTTCTGGCATTTCTTGGATTAAGAATGCAAGCTTGTTATTGTTTGCATGTTTTATCAGTTTCTCAAACTCTGACAGTCAAACTTAGCAGTTGGAAGAAGTAACTTTTTGAGGCCGATCTTCTGCCTGGCGCAACAACAGCGTTGGTCCAGACAAATTTGGTATCTTGTGTGCAACCAAATGGTGCACCAGAGCTTGAGGCCAGTAGCCTGAGGGCGTAGCTTAAGAAAAAAAACGGGATGTTTATGTTAACATTGCACATGGCCTCATTTCGCTCACAAGAACCACAACCTCAGGTATGATGTATGAAAAGATTTTTAGAACGTTGGCGTTGTCGTTTTGGGGCTTCAGATAGGGAAGCTCACGGGCTCTCGTCCCCTATCTGTAGAAATAGCAGAAAAAAATATTAGTAGAAGGGAGGGAGGGTGGGGCCGGAAACTCCGAACGAGAGGACGAGGTTAGTAGTCGGGGGGCTTAAATAGGCTGGCGGGCGGAAGAGGCGTATAGGAGGTGTGGTCCGGCTCTCGAACCTTGATAAATATAAATACTTATCTCCATTTCGCTCACAAGAACCACAACCTCAGGTATGATGTATGAAAAGATTTTTAGAACGTTGGCGTTGTCGTTTTGGGGCTTCAGATAGGGAAGCTCACGGGCTCTCGTCCCCAAAGAAGTCTAAGAGAGAAGCGTGGAATGAGCTTCCTGTAGATCGCCAAGGTTGTGGCGTGTGTAGACCTCGTATGCTGTGGATGACCAACGGACTAAGATCTTGATTAGGCGGTCAGGCACGCCTCGGCTGGCACCCACGTGAGGAAGCCTAGCCGAGCACTGCACGAGGGAAGGCGGGCAAACTCGGAGCAACGAAGAAAGCCGAAGAAAGCCAGCAAGAACATGGACTCGAGCGTGCGCGATATGTGCGGGGGCAGCACGTTAGAGCGGATAGAAGCTAAGCATCGCCCAAGCAGGTCCGACGTGAGAGAGTGTTGGCGGCGGGTAGCTTGTGGAGCTTGTCGCTGTAAGCCTTTAAGGACCTGACTCACCTGGTAGAGGATAGATGCCGAAAGAGGCATGCCGGTTAGTGCTTTAGCGAAGAAGCCGATTCCACTAAGGTATGCCTTAATCGTGCCAATGGAGAGTGATTGATGAGCAAAAGCGTGGGAGACGAAACTTGTTAGAGTGAGGACGTCTAGGAGGGGAACGGCAACCCATAGTGCTCGTGGAACGAGCGAAATTTTAACCCCGGCGGTTCGATAAGCTGCCTGAGTCCGGGGTGCCAGACTATCGAGGATGGCGGACTGGGAAATCCGCAGAAGGTCGGCTAGGGCTGGTCACAAGACGAGGATCGTAGCTAAGAATTGTGGCACAGGAATCGGAAGAGACTCTGCATAGGGGGCCAGCATCCTGAAGGTCGGAAATGCAAAACGAGAGAGGGAGTCAGCTATGCTGTTGTGGTGACCCAGAACGTGCTTGGCTCTAAGGATAAACTGGTTAGATATGGAGTGCCAAACTAAGTGACGCAAGAACGGCATGATTCGCTAGGCCATGGAGCTGCGAACCATCTGCCCCGGTAGAAACCCCCAAAACCGGCTGAAGGGGCAGCGTCGGTATACAACCGGGACGTCGGCGGGACGGATATCATGTCCTGTGGAGTGAGGGAGACGACGCGGCAAGGACCAGGAGATACGAAACGAAAGCGCGACCCTGGAGAATAATCCTTATGGCGAATTCAAGTGACCTAAAAAAGGGACAAAAGCTGCCGCTTAGAACACGAGGGGCGACGAGGAAATAACGCTGTAGGAGCGCGATGCGATCCCGGTTCTCGGTCGGAAGCGAAGCCAGGTCTCGGGCCAGGGGGGAAGAGCTGGGCGAGGCGAGCAGGAAATCGTCCAAGAGGTGAACCAAGAAGGGAACCCGGTGCTTGTTAAGAAGGATCCAGCAAAGCGCCTCAGACAGGCAGTCGAACAGCTTGGGGCTGCTTCTGCAGCCAAAGGTCTGAGACGACCGAGGCAACATCTGGGACAACTGAGGCGAGGGAGGCAGCGTCTGGGAACCCGGCATACCCCGGGGGCGGGGCAGCCGCGGCGTAGGACGTGGAAGGAAAGGACTGGTAACTGGACGAACCGGAGAGAGCCGGTATCCCGCAGCCTCCGAGGAAAGAGGGGCCAGCTAGCGCGGTGTAGGGGAACCCTGGCAAAACGGGAGAGGGCCCTAAGAGACCCACGCCGCGTCCTGGAGGCAGAGCCGGCATCCGGCAGGCCAAGCCTGCGCAGTGTGAAAAAGGGGGCGGGGCCTGCAACCCAGAGCCGAGGGGCAGGGCCTACGCTGTGGTGAGAAGGGACGGTGGCAGCGCGGTGGCAGCTGCAGTTGAGATGTCCGGCTGGACCGCTGGAACCGCGGCCGAAACCTGAGGCGGGGGGGGGCTTCCGCTAAGACGGGCGGGCCCCAAGCGACTAGAGGCGGGGCCGACGAGGCCAGAGGCGGGGCTGACGAGGGCGGAGGCGGGGCTGACGAGGGCGGAGGCGGGGCCGACGAGGGCGGAGGCGGGGCCGACGAGGCTTCCGCTGAAACGGCGGAGCCCTGCGACTGGAGGCGGAGCCGACGAGGGCGGAGGCGGGGCCGACGAGGCTTCCGCTGAAACGGCGGAGCCCTGCGACTGGAGGCGGGGCCGACGAGGCCGACGAGGCCGGAGGCGGGGCCGACGAGGCCCGGGCGGAGCCGAAGTGACTGGAGGCAGGGCCGACGAGGCCGGAGGCAGGGCCGACGAGGCCGGAGGCAGGGCCGACGAGGCCGGAGGCAGGGCCGACGAGGCCGGAGGCAGGGCCGACGAGGCCCGGGCGGAGCCCAAGTGACTGGAGGCGAAGCCGGGGGTGGAGCCGAAGTGACTGGAGGCGGGGCCGACGAGGCCGGAGGCGGGGCCGACGAGGCCCGGGGCGGAGCCCAAGTGACTGGAGGCGGGGCCGACGAGGCCGGAGGCAGGGCCGACGAGGCCGGAGGCGGGGCCGACGAGGCCCGGGGCGGAGCCCAAGTGACTGGAGGCGAAGCCGGGGGCGGAGCCGAAGTGACTGGAGGCGTGGCCGACGAGGCCGGGGGCGGGGCTGACGAGGCCGGGGGCGGGGCCGACGAGGCCGGGGGCGGGGCCGACGAGGCCGGGGGCGGAGCCCAAGTGACTGGAGGCAAAGCCGGGGGCGGAGCCGAAGTGACTGGAGACGAAGCCGGGGGCGGAGCCGAAGTGACTGGAGGCGGAGCCGAAGTGACTGGAGGCGTGGCCGACGAGGCCGGAGGCGGGGCCGACGAGGCCGGGGCCCGGGAAAGGGCCGAAGTGACAGGAGACGAAGCCGGGGGCGGAGCCGAAGTGACTGGAGGCGTGGCCGACGAGGCCGGGGCCCGGGGCGGAGCCGAAGTGACTGGAGACGAAGCCGGGGGCGGAGCCGAAGTGACTGGAGGCGGGGCCGACGAGGCCGGGGCCGACGAGGCCCGGGGCGGAGCCGAAGTGACTGGAGGCGTGGCCGACGAGGCCGGAGGCAGGGCCGACGAGGCCGGGGGCGGGGCCGACGAGGCCGGGCCCAAGCGACTGGAGGCGGGGCTGACGAGGCCGGGGCCGATGAGGCTTCCGCCGAAACGGCGGAGCCCAAGTAACAGGAGGCGGGGCCGACGAGGCCGGAGGCGGGGCCGACGAGGCCGGAGGCAGAGCCCAAGTAACAGGAGGCGGGGCCGACGAGGCCGGGGCGGAGCCCAAATGACTGGAGGCGGGGCCGACGAGGCCGGGGGCGGGGCCGAGGAGGCCGGGGGCGGAGCCCAAGTGACCGGAGGCGGAGCCGACGAGGGCCGGAGGCAGGGCCGACAAGGCTTCCGCTGAAACGGCGGAGACCAAGTGATTGGAGGCGGGGCCGACGAGGCCGGGGGCGGGGCCCAAGTGACTGGAGGTGAGGCAGACGAGGCCGGGGGCGGAGTCCAAGTGACTGGAGGCGGGGCCGACGAGGCCGGAGCCCAAGTGACTGGAGGCGGGGCCGACGAGGCTGGGGGCGGAGCCCAAGTGACTGGAGGCGGGGCCGACGAGGCCGGAGGCAGGGCCGACGAGGCTGGAGGCGGGGCCGACGAGGCCGGGGGCGGGGCCGACGAGGCCGGGGGCGGGGCCGACGAGGCCGGGGCGGAGCCCAAGTGGCTGGAGGCGGGGCCGACGAGGCCGGAGGCGATGAGGGCGGAGACGGGGCCGATGAGGCTGACGAGGCCGGGGGCGATGAGGGCGGAGACGGGGCCGATGAGGCTGACTAGGCCGGGGCGGGGCTAAAACAGCAGTGGAGTGGCTGCCGCTAAAATGGGCGGAGCCCAAGCGACTGGAGGCGGGGCTGACGAGGCCAGGACTGTTGAGTACGAAGTCAAGTCCAGAGAAGCGGTTCCAACAGGTAGCCAGCTTGGAGAACCACTGGATGAACCGGCGGGGGCAGCATGAGCCTTAGATGCAACGGACTGACGCGGCAACCCGGTGCCGAGAAAGGAAACCGAAGGCCTGAGGCCTGTCGGTAAAGCGGGCTGGAAATTAGCCGAGGTATCTGGCAAACCCGGGGCAGGCTAAAGCCTGCGCCCCCTAGAATGGCCGAAAAGTGCAGAAGGTGGACCCAGCAGAGCCCAACCTTGAGAAATAGAATGAAGAAGAGGGCAACCCGGTGCCTGAGGTAGATGCAAGAGGAATAGAGCCCGACGCAGTGCCAGGTGACGAGGCACGAGGGCCGAAAGTGAAAACAAGCTGTGAAACCATAGGCAAATCCTTGGTGAAAGGAATAGGTGGAGAGATATCTGGCAACACGCGGCCTGTAGTTGCAGCGCCAGGGGCGCTGTTGACGTGGCTCCCGGAGGGAGCCGGCTGCGACCTGGAGAGAGGTCTACCCGGAAGTGGAAGCTCGGGAGCGGTGAACGCGAGGAGGCTGCTTGCTGGAGCCAAACAACAACCGAAACAGCGCGAGGCGGTCCGCAGCGCTCTCTGCGATCCCGCCACCGTGGTCTAGGCGCATGGCGCTTTTGACAGAGTACGAGGAGAGCTCCGAGTCGGCGGAGAGCGAGGGCTAAGCTGGCGGCTAGCCCCGGAGCTAACCCCGTAGCTTACGCTAGAAGGAGGGGAGCCGTCATGCTGGCCTGGATGAGTGCGGCGGGGAGAACGTGCGGGAGACCTGGGATGAACGGATTGGTGGAGAAGGACAGAAACGACTCCTCCGGGCAGGACTACGCCTGCCGGTAACCGGTGTCGGCGGGACCGAGTCCGAAGCCGCGCTCCCCACGGGGGAAAACTGGGTATCCGGGACTGGCTGTAAGAATTCGTCGTCCGACGGGTTGAGGGAGAGTAGATCCATACCGTGCGGAGGGGACAGCACCTGGGACTCAAACCGGAAACGGAACAGAGACGGGACGGAAGCTAGACGGCCGGAAACTCCGAACGAGAGGACGAGGTTAGTAGTCGGGGGGCTTAAATAGGCTGGCGGGCGGAAGAGGCGTATAGGAGGTGTGGTCCGGCTCTCGAACCTTGATAAATATAAATACTTATCTCCATTTCTGCTCAACTTTTAGGCTACATTCTTTTAAAGGTCTCAAACACAAACTTCATTGATCCCACTGTGGGTTAAACACTGTCCATGTACCGAGAGAATGAGATCAGAACCACGATCAAAAGCAAAAATCTAGTCTACACCCTGTGTTTAGAAGCACAAGATCAGGCCCTCAGTCTTATTGAGGAGTTTGCTTGAAGTTGCATTCACAATTGGCTTAATCCGCTACATGTACATGAATCTATAGCTCAAAATCTAGAGAAAAATCCCTCAGGGCAAGATCCCTAAGCACTGTACTGCTCCGGACAGGTTCCTGCAGGGGGGGATGGGTCAAATGCAGAAGACAAATGACTTTTCTTGGGGCCAACATGAACAACAATTCTCCAAAACGTTTGAGTCAGACAATCTTTCTAAAATCCACTCTTGACTTCTTTCTGTTGTTTTCTAATTTCCTATTTTACAACATGATGTGTTTTGCCACACATTTTTGGCGTACACATTGGCCCAAATGTTTGTTTAGTTTATTTTCAGATGTCCACTCTTTGACTCGCAGTGTCAGCGGAGAGAACAGTGGCAGGAAAAGACAGGAGCAGACGGTCAGATGAAGCAGGGAGCAGCGTAGAGGCAGATGGAGGAGAGCCACGGTGCCTCTAAGGGTGTTTTTTATGAAGAAAAACACTGACATCCACGTGCCCCCATCAGTTACAGCAATATTGTTTGATCATTATTCATGCCATATGTGCTCCCTGTGTTTTTGAACATTCCATGGCAGTGGGAGAGGTAATAATGGTCGGTGTCAGGACAATATTAGAATCAGGTTCATTTTGTAATTTAAAACAATTTCTGTATGGAAAGGTCACTCTATCGCCAATTATTGTGTTGGTTTGCATTTTATTGTTTGGTTAGAGGGCCCTCTGAGGGGAAACAGTGGAAATTGTTAGAAAATGTTCTTCCAATGAGTCTGCAGAGCTTCACTGCCCTGAATTATTCCTGTGAAAGTCAAAGACAGTTTGTGTATTTGTTGCCTGAACACATTGCTAGTTCTCACAATCCCTCTCGCACAGCCCAACTGTTCAAGGGAGGTTTTTTAAACATGCACAGAGTGAAACTGTGTTGAGAGGTGAGCAGAGCGAACCACCCAAGAAATACACTGTGCTGATATTGGCTCTATCTTCTGCGTCTGTGGTAAAAATGTTATCTTGTAGGTCAAAAGAAATGTACTCTACAGCAAATGCTGTAAATCAGCACTTTCTTTTAAACTACCCTTAATTGATACATTGTACCAGTACCAGTTAATGTGCTATGTTACAACGTGTACCGATAGGATACATACACGATTCAATGTGTTTGTAGTTTGGAGGTACATAATGAAATAAGACATAAGACCCTAATTCTAACCTTAAGCCCTAACCCTAAAGGTCTTATGTGTTATTACATTTTGCACCTTCAAAGTACTAATACACATTATTCCATTGTCCAAGTAAATTAAATTGTATTATATTTTGTTAGGTACAATGCATCAAGCTGGTGAAAAATAAACTGTAACGTAAATCAGTTACTCCAGCTTTAAAGTTGTGTTCATTTTCATTCTGTGGTAGAAAAAGGCTACCAAATACATTGGTAGCAAAAAGTACATGTTACTGCAAGTATCAGGTACAAACGACCTTGTGTACCTTGAGCATTGTTACAACACTAATGGATGTAAGCATTAGGGTTGTAAAAGAATCGATTCCTCGATGCTAAATCGATACTTTAAGTGGTATTGAAGCCAGATTTTTGATTGAGCAGGTCTCAATGCTTTCTGTGTTTCCTTCGGGCTGCGCACAGAGCAGCCCCCCCTCCTTACCCCTCGGATGCGCTCAAGACTTGAATTAGAGCTCAAAAGTAATGGCTTACACTTGTATTGCGCTTTACAAGCCTGTATTACCAAGTTTCTCAAAGTGCTACACTGTCATCATTATTCATTCCCTCCATACTGAGTGCTGGTAAGCTGCTGTTGTAGCCACAGCTGCCCTGGGTTAGACTTACAGAAGCAAGGCAACCAGTCTGTGCCATCGGCCCCTTGACCACCACCACCACTCGCACACTATATTCACGCCAGGCATCCTGGTGTTCCCAAGTGGTCTCCCATCCAAGTACCAGCCAGGCCCTTCTCAGCTTCTGAGATCTGATGGGATCGGGCTTAGAAAAGGTGGTATGACCTAAAAGTACTCATTTAAACCCTGAATTAAATTCTAAAACTTAATGTATCCATTGTCGAAGTGTAGGATCTGATTATTGGTGCTGTACTAGGTCGAAAGGAGCAGCGCTTTTATAGAAACTGTAGAATTTGCGATTGTGGCTATTGGCTAATTTGTTTACATGCATTAGTTAGCATTGGTTTAAGAAGACGTTTTTTCTCATAAAAATTCTCAACAAAATAAAATTATTCAAATGTCAACTAGTTACATGTTTCCTGTCTGTACTTAACTCATGGATATATTTAGAGGAATTATAAAGGCCTGTTTTAACATTGTTTGTGCTTTGATTTAATGCCCTTTTCTGCTCCTAAATGTGACAGCAGTGACTGTTACTGTTCACTTAGGCAGAAACAGACAGTGTTTAACCTGATGGTCTCGGGCCAAATCCAGTTAAATCGCCAAGTACAGAATTTGACTATGAATATTGTGAATATCGCAGCTGAAAATGAAAAACAGTTAATTAGAGAGATAGCAAATTAAACCTTCTATTACAATAATGTCTGAAGAACATGGCCAATCTGAAACTAATATATTGTTGAGTGTTCTGCAATGTAGATAAAACAGGGCAGATGGAAAGAAACAAGTGTTTCCTACAGCATTGCTTTTGCATTTGGTATTATATACACTTACACTGTTGCTGTAAAAACAAGTCTGACGCCTCTGAAGTGAAATCCTCATTTCACCACCATTAACGGCATGCTATACAGATGGCGTCTCATTACAGCTCGTAATGACTGTGTGCACTAAACACTTCACAGCTCATATAAGTGTAGTGCCCGCTGTATTATCTATATATTCTGTGCAGTCTCTCACTTCAGCCCAACACAGAACAATCCTTCTCTAAACGCGACTCGCTCCACCATCGGCAGCTCTTATCGATCTCCTGATGAATGCTTTGACCCACCCACTCGCACCCAGGCCTTGAGACATCATTTCGTCGTAAGTCTGATCAATCGCTGCATCAACATAAATAAAGAGTGGAAGGAGAGGAATTCAGCTTAGTCAGGGCACAGGGAAAAACAAAACCGTAATAGATTAGAGGTGTAGAGTGCTTTGTAACTCCTCACATATTTTATACAAAATATGAGGTTCCTGTGGCCAAATTGTTTATTGTTGATAAGGGCTCAAATACTCAAAGTATATGAACATGGTAAAAAGTTACTACTCCAAACTCCTTTCTTTCCCCCTATTTCCAGGGCAGGAAACCTTGAAAATCCCTCTCCGAAAATTGTGACTAAACAATAGAAAGAAGCCGGTTTGTGTCGTTTACCCGATATTCACGAGTATATGTTTACAAAAACACAAAAAAAAACATGATTGGGAAATACATCAACAGTTTAATTGCATTTTTTTTTTTTGTTGATATATTTTTGTGGATCCGAGTGTGTGCACTTGCACAATCCGTAAAATGAAACTAACCCGTCTCGATTGGCATTTGTTACCCTCACGTATGCCTGTAGTTTAGATGTTCATTCAACACTGTTTTATGACATCAAGCATTTCATATTGGCCCTTAGTTGCCAGGACGAGCTGTTTCAAAGGAAATTAACAAAAGTAAAGCTCTCAGCTGGGGAAAAAATATGCTAAAATGACCAGAGAGCACACTTAATCAGAATCAGAACTGCTTTAACTTACTATTGTTAATGAACAGGTTCACCATTTTTTTTCTAGTTCAATCATGCAACATGAAACATAGAACTTTAAACACATAACTTGGATATTAAAGTATATATAATGAATAATTATAATGAACTATAAAAAATAGTTCAATTGCTGGAACATGTTATTCCATTCATGAGTCTGTTACAGAGATATTGGGTCTTGTTCTGGTGGAGTGGAAAAAAATGTTCATGTGGTGGGAGGTTTGTGCCTGTATGGACCGTAGCCTCCTTCCTGAGGGGAGAGGGGTGAAGAGTCCGTGTCCAGGGTGATAAGGGTCAGCTGTGATCCGACCCACACGCCTCTGGGTCTTGGAGGTGAACAGGTCCTCGAGAGGTGGGAGCTCACAGCCAATCACCTTTTCAGCAGCACATACAATGCTCTGCAGAGTCGATGCTAGTCCCGGTTTGTGGCACCGGGGAACCACACGGCGATGGAGGTCAGGCTGAGACTGTATGATGACCGTGTAGAACTGCACCAGCATCTTGGTCGGCAGTTTAAGTTTCCTCAGCTGCCTAAGGAAGAACATATTTGTTTGTATTCTTTATATACAAAGCAAATAAGGGAGGAAGGGAGGCGTTATGGGGGCTGATGGGAGTCCCTCTGACTGTGGTGGAAGAACGTCCAGTTGTTGGTGCTTCAGTCCTTGTTTTCCAGTCGCTGTTGGATGGTGGTAAACCTGTCCACTGTCCATTGTGATAAGACGACCAGCCACCTGGAACAGAGAGATTAATGAGGGATGAGAGGAGAATTCAGGCGTTAAGAGTCACATCTGACGAGCGTGATGTTCAGCGATGAGGACACACAGGTTCTGCTTGAGGACAAAGAAGACTACAGGTTACGTCGGCAAGGAGTTATGGAGGACAGGAGTGGAGAGAGGAGAGGACAGAGGGAGAGGGGTGAGGACAAGGAAAAGAGTCAGGGGGGAGAGAAAGAAGCCAGAATGGAGAGAAGAGAGGACAGAAAGATGGGACAACAGAAAGAAGAGTGACGGGGAGGAGAGAGAAAGAATAAATAAGGGAGAGAAAGAGAAACAAGAGAGACGGGGAAGAACAGAGAGAGAGAAAGTGAAAAGCTTTGCATTAAGGAACCACTCACCCACAATCATTCATTCACCAGGACACAACGTCACATGCAGCACCTTTTGTACTCGCTTGAGGCAAAGGGCTTTACATCAAGGAACCACGCACCCATTCACACCCTCATTCATACACCAGCGTCAGACACTGGAGGCAAGGCGGCGGGTGAAGTGTCTTGCCCACAGGACACAACGACAGTGTGCGCCCACAGGACCTTGCGCTCATGCGACGACCCATCACCACTGTCACCCCAGAAAGAAATGGAAGGAGAGAGATGGGGAGAAAAGGGAGAGAGAAATATCAACAAGGGAGAGAAAGTGAAATGATTGAAAGAGAAGAGAGGGGAGAAAAAAGAGTAAGAGAAGAGAGACAACTCTGTCCACATCAGACCCAGTGACCTATTTTCCTCTGACCCTGCTCCTTCTCCTGAGGTCTCCTGTTAAAGGCATTCCTGGTTCCTGTTGTCTTTCCATGCACTGTTTTTGCCCAGTGTGTCCTGCATTGCTGTGATCCTCTCTGGCTCCTCGGTTTTCAGCTGATCTGAACAGTTTCAGTTTGTGGGACCATGGTATAAGCGCATTAAACAACAAGGAGCTGTGCATTAAACCTGTTATTTGGTCTGGACCCCGGTGGTGCCAAAAGCTGAGCTTGTTGCATTACCGTAAGTGCAGTTGGAGCTTTGGCCTGTAGGGGCAGCGTATAAATAGTCGCCCGATCTGCCAAGCCTTTTAAACACAGCTGCTAGCAATACGCTCTTGAGGTCCCATCGAGATTTGTATCAGAATCATTGAATGAAGATAGTATTATAAATTACACTCTATCAACACCCATAACTGATGATAGAGCTGTAATTATTCATATTAATTTATTTATGAAGCTTCTGTTATTGGAAAATTAATAACACTCAGCCAGAGGTTTGGGAAAAAAATTGGCTTTTAAAGTTTGGTAAGAAAATATAGCAGTGATCTGGTTAAACAGAAATATGAAGAAAACTTATTTTACTTTTTGTGCAATGAGATCAAAATAAATTATTCGGACCTTTGATTTTTGTGACTGCCCCTGCCCTACAACACCAATGCAAAATTAACTTTTGATAGATGTAGCTAACCTGTTAGTGAACCAAAGCTTGAATCAACTGAACTGAAGAAATAATGTAATTTGATGCAATGATGCACCGCCTGACCAATCCCATCATCAATACAAGATTGTGGTAAAAATTTGTTGCAACACTGGATTGACATTGCAGAAGCTTTTTGAAGTTGAATAATATTTTTTGCAGGGTCGTGGCTTGACATGAGGAGGGCGTGTTCCATAACCATTGGTATACAGTGGAAGACAAAGCAAATCTGACATTTGAAGGTTGCAGCAGAGGGATGTTCGTGCTGGACTCTTGACCACTCTCTCTCTCTCTCTCTCTGTCTTCCTCTGTCTCACTCTTGATGATGAGCACAGATAAAATATGTAGGAGGAACTGGGTTAAATTTAGACCCAGCTCCTCCATCATCACTTTCAAACTTCGGTGCCGAAAAGGAGAAAGATATGTAATCCGTCAAGACTGGAAAGTGTACATAATGGACCAGCTCCTATTGATCGTATGAACATATAGGAACATAAGCCTTTGCAATCTGTGCTTTTAACCTTGAAAATACAAGGAGCGTGCGGCACAGACAGGTCGCCAGTGTTCACCGGTGAGTCACGGGTATCAAAGTTTAATGACAGCGGTGACTCATGTTGACTGTACAACCATGACAAACAGAAGAAAGTACTATTGATTGTAGAGTGAGTGGGTGCTGACTAATATAGGATTACATTATATTGCATTCAACCCATCCCTCAATGCTTCAATTCCCCTTTTGAGACCGTGTTCCTTTAATTAACCTTTTCCTGGATATTGGTGTATCCCATTTCAAATGTTTTGCTTTAAAATTAATACAAATACTATAAAACAACAGACTGATCTGTTGCTCTGAACAAAGATACAAATACTACCCATCCTGCACCACTGTGTTATTGGTTTGTGTGTTTATTTTGAGGATAAAACTGTTTATTCACACCTCAGGCTCCCTTAAGAATCAACTTTACTTAGAGCGCAGAAAAAAGGACATTCAAAGTGTTTCATGCGATTACTAGAGGGCAAATAAAATCAATCCATAAAACATCAATATAGTCATAAAATGTATTACATTAAAAACAAAGAGTGCAGATAAAATACTTTCATTTGTTATGTGCACAGCCAAAAAGAACAATTTCAGCCTGGATTTCAACACGGTCAGAGTTGAGGCCTGTCTCACATCTTCTTGAAGTCTGTTCCAGACTGCGTAAAACTGAAACGCTGCCTCACCGTGTTTAGTCCTGACCCCCCCCTGAGTCTCTGAGAGCCAGAGATGGTTCATGGCTCGAATATAAAATGTTGTCTTCTGAAACACTGACGAGGCACCAAGAGCCCCCACAACTGCAGCACAGTGGAGGCAGCACACAAAAAAGGGACAAACAAGGTGGTATCCGGGCAAGACTCACTGCTAAGCCACACATGCCTTGTATTGTTCTGTTGTTGCCTTCTATGGACGTTCACTGGAGAATAAAACGGATTAACTGCTAAGCTCTTCCCAGAAGATGGTGGAAGACAGTTGTGGGGCGGAGGGAGCTGCACAGGAGGAAGAGGAAGGAGGAGGCGGAGGAGCTGACCAGTGCAGGACGCCACGCTCTGAAACAGGGACAAACCCAGGAGGCGGTGCACCATTTCAGAGGAGACTGAAAGCAGCCAGCCAGGTTTCTTCCGAGTGGTTTTCCCCGACCTCCAAAAACAAGCTGGTCAGGTTGGTTTAAACAGGCGTTGCGGCTCAGTCGCAGCGGCTCAGGACTAACACCTAAGCACAATTTTGTTGTACGCTTGCACAATGACGAATAAAGAACTTAAAGAATTACTTCAGAGATTTACTTTGGTGCGAGATCATGAAGAGCCTTGTACACAAGCAGAGCAGTTTCAAAGTCTTTTCTCTGTGCGATCAGCGAACCAGACTTCTGATGCTACCTTTTGTAATTACTCATTACTATGTGAGGCCGTAGTCAACTTCTAGCCTATACAGGGGTCATTTGTTATTTTTCAGGAACTGTGAACCTTCCAAACCTCTCTTGAGAAAGTGAACCATTCTTCTTCTTGCCTAACGGCGGTTGGCAAGCAATGTCAAGGTGCTTTACAGCAATTTACAATAAAGTTCGAGACCAGCGTCTCTAACTTATCTAAGGTTCAAGCTGTTTATTTTCTGTTTTCAAAAAAATATCTGTTTTCTCTCAGATACCTCTAAGGAGGTAGTTTGATTTCAGTTTGAGCCCGATATACAATCAAAATACTGCATTGATATAAGGATTACAAAAAGTTCCATAACAGAATTTATCAACAATTTGAGCTGCTGAAAATGGTTCTTCGACCTATATTTGGGCCCCAACCCACCATTTGAGAACCATCCAAAAGCTTTCAGTATTCATGAGGCCATTTTGCTGTTATTTAACCAGCGCAGACTTTTTTTGAACACACTACACACTACCACAGCTCTCTCCTGTTCATGTCCTTTTCAACTGCAAATCTCTATCTCGTCCCCGCATGACTTTGGACCTGCGCGTTGTGTTCCTGTGTTTTGTGAAGACCACCAGATGTGATGGAAAAGCCAGATTTTGCAGCTCAGTGTGCAGTCGAACTCTCTGATAGCGAACAGTGTGCAGCTCGGGCCAGGGCTGAGTTTGACCACCATCATCACAACCAAATGAAGCTTTTACGGACACGATTTGCACAGAATGAGAAAGACTGTGACTGTAGAGAGGCAGATGGTCCGTTTTAACAATCTAAACTTTCCTTGGCCTTTGTTTTGTTGGTAAAAACAAACAAACAGAAAAACAAAAACATCTGCAGTAACTGGAAAGCTAAACCAAACTATATGCTATTAATTGTCTGTTTTGATTATTTTCTCCAGCATGCCAAGATTCTTTGACAGTCACATTTATAGATTTGTTTGCTGTATAATTTCTACAAGGCCTACGGACAGAACAAATAGCTGGAGGAGGCCTGTATGCGTAATTAGAATGCATATTTATGGGGTTTGACAAGACATCCATACAGCATATACTGACCAGTCTGTAAAAAAATGATCTTATAGCAGTGTTAGCACATAGTAGTAGTCAAGGCCCGAGGCGGTTCATATGGCTTTAACATATCAGAGATGTACTTTGGTGCCTGACCATGAAGAGACTTGTGCACAAGCTTAGCTATTTTAATAGGAATAGTCCAAAGTTTTTACATACTGAGATACGTTCTTACCTGAGCTTAGACGAGTTGATACGTACCTGTCTGGTCTTTGTGCGTGCCCTCAGTCATGTAAAACGTTCAAAGATGTTGTTCCCAATGTATTCCTATAGCTCCAAACGGGGGTGAAGTTGGAAGCTACCACGCTCTTCCACGGGCACGCACAAAGACTAGACAGGTACGTATCAGTTCGTCTAAGCTCAGGTAAGAACATATCACAGTATGTGTGCCTTCAGTCACGCAAAAAGACCAAAGATGTTGTTGCATTTGGCCTCTCCTAATGTATTCCTATAGCTCCAAACGGGGTGAAGTTTGAAGCTACCACCAAAGACCAGACAGGTAGGTATCAACTCGTCTAAGCTCAGGTAAGAACATATCTCAGCATGGAAAAACGAGTGACAGGAAGCCAGTGCAGAGACCGGAGCACTGGACTAATGTGGTCGTGTTTCCTGATTCTGGTCAGGACTCGAGCAGCAGCATTTTGAAGTGCGATCCCCAGAGGTCGGTCGTGGTCCATCCTCTCTCGCTATTTTCTGAATGAGGATTAGCGATATCTTGCACAAACCAAGGAATAGGTCAAGAAAACATCACAGACAGTGACATACTGATGGGAATTCACAGGCTACGTGTTAAAAACATTACGTTGGGTGTAAATACTTGACTGGAGGGACCGTCTGTTCATTGAGGTAGGACTTTTTACCTCAGATCTAATGGCGAGTATCAAAAAGCAACACCACAAAAATGAAACAATGAAAAAGCATTTATACCAAAGACAGATAGTGTTAGCCGTTAGCTTCTAGACAAAAACACTGATGAGCATGGAAGTTTCCTCCAGTGAATTCTTTGCTCTCTTGACGCAATGTTTTTGCTCGTGACTGTCCACCGATAAGTCACTGCCTGCCTAATATTGTTTTGGACAAGACACTGCTACTGACTCATAGGGAATTAACTAGACAGGAAAAGCAGCACTTCCTGAAGATCCACTCGTGTGATGCTCTTGTGCATAAAGCCCATTCATTTTCCATATTCTGAATGAGAAACTTTTCCCCAGTAATGCGCAAAAACATTTATAGTCTATATAAAGTATAATGAAACATTTTCTTTATTAACCATCCTGTGCAGTGTAAAACCTACCCTGAATTTAATCTTTTTTGTTTGTAGCTACATAGGCTAACAGCTAATGCCTGTGAGAACTCAATGCCTCAGTTTAAGACCGACTCTCCTCTTGCCTAAGGGGTGCTACCCACCCCGCCTCGTTTTAGCCTCGTTCCAAACAAGGCTAACAACAAAAAAAGATCATACTAAAACACAAAAAAGTATATCCCCCCCTTTAAACCCAGCATCTTTAAAACAGCAAATCCCCAGTCTGGGAGTTTCAACCTTAAATTCATCTCACTTGAAGGACAAAAGCCAGATAAAAGCCATCTGTCGTGTGTCCGGCCCGTCTCCCCGCTCCCTCCCAAACCCCCCCCCCCGGTGCGTCCCAAACCAACCTGCGCATCCCAAGCAGCGGCCGATGATTACACTGTCGGACTGAGAGCAATGTAATCCCAACAGTAATCAATATCACTGGCCCGCTCCCAAGCCCCTGCCTTTTCCGCTGCATGTAAAATATCCCCCAGCAACGTTTAGCCCTGTTTTAATTATTCTCTCAAAGTCATCAGTGAATGGGGACCAATAGTGCGCCCCTGCGTCTGCACTACAAATGAAGCGGACTTTTTGTGCTCGGGGTTTGGAGCTTTGCGGCGTTGCGCGGGGACGGGACAATGAATGATGGTCACAGAGGAGCGCTCGCGTCTGCTGCAAACATTCGGGACTATCACTTTTAAGGGGAAAATGGGTCTGAAGGATGAGCGGGATTGTTGGAGTTTTATAAAGTTTGGTGATGAATGGTCGACACAAGATACAAGATCTGAATTCAAAGGCGAGAGTGGAAGATGGGTAATTGCATAATGCGGTGCAACAGACATTACATTGAAGCGTTATGGATACAGGCGGCAATGCAAGGGGGCGTGGCCTAACCAAGGGGGAAGAAAACCTCCCATGGGAATCACAGTTTGTCACTCTTTTTAGTTGTTTTCTGGCGGATTATAAAACATATTTATCACACACAAAGGCAAGACAGAAACGGGTACATGGATGTTTTTTTCACAGCAGATTGTTCAGTAGAAGCGAAAAATGGCACTCGTTGTTAATGTTAGCATATGTAGCATGAAGCTAACGTTAGCTTCCTGGGTAGCATTGCCCGTTTTTCATGTATTTATGGGCTGTTGAACCACTTTGCTCCTCTCAATGTCTCTGTATCTTTAGAAAAATATATTCATAATTTAGCATTTGTTAAAGTAATGATGGTGACTAAGATTGGGACTAAGGTTATGTTTTTTCACCTTTTTGTTTTCCCCCTCTGGCTGCTTTGAACATGACCATATATGGGAAATTACAAAAGTAACGAGCTATAAAATCATATTACTTTTTTCAGTAACAAGGAATATAACATATTACTTACACAAAATATGGGAATACATTAGTCTTTACAATTTAAGTAACTCAAATTACAAGTGCATTTAAATGGTTTATGCTGATGTACAAACAAAAAATGCCAAACTCCCCCAAATAAAATGCAGCACCAAATCAAGTCAGACACGGGAGTTTTGGCAGGTGCGTGTACCTGACGTCGTAAAAAGAATGGGGCAAAGGAAAAGGAAAAGGAAATCTTTGACTGCACTTTTGCTCGGTGGCTTTATTACTATTTTCCGCTTATATTTTACCAAAAGTAACTCAAAGTAGTGTAACAGTGAAACAGTAATATGCAATACAATTTTAAAGTAACTTGCCCAACACTGGTTAGAAACTATAAGGAGTTTAAAATGTTTATTTTGTTTTTAGGGAGGAAAAACAATTGAAGTACTACAGAGCTCATGTTTTCTCTGATCGTTTTAATAGTTTGTTTATTATTAACACTGTGCAATAAGTTAAAACTGAATCAGTGTGCGCCACAATGTATTCAGTAAATCAAAAATGAGTATTCGAAATGCATGTAGCCTATTTAGTTACTGTCTGTAATGAATGTAGATTCTCAAATTTGAATGAATAAGTCACTGAAAGTTGCAAAATGAACCAAATGAACCAAATCAAGTAACCACTAATTAGTCCTACAACTAATATGCTTTTCACATTTACCCTTTTGTCTCCGCCTCAATAAGCTGCAAACATTTTCGATTTGGGCCAAATTTCTTCAAAGGGCGAGTAGAAACTCAGACATGCAACAGCCAATCCAGCAGTCCGTTTTACTCGTGTCAATTTTAAATTAGTTTGCGTGCCTGGATTTATCCTAATGGAAACACAGTGTATCTGTAACAGTATAACTGTAAAATAAAAGATAGTGTTTGCTTCGTATCATGAATGGATCAAAGTATCAAGCTTTACTCTTCTGTGTTCCAGTCCAAATGCACGATAATTATAAAAACGTGCTGTCAAAAAGGTAAATAAAAAAAATCAATGCCACATCGATATGTTCACCCTTCCATTTGCTCCTTTGACCCCAGAAACCATTGGGGGGGAGAAGAATTAATTTACAAACATCTGTGGGAACCGATTGTTTTGTCTAGCACCTTTTGTCTTAAATAAATTACATGAATTACAATGGGATAAGGCTTCGTTGTTGGCGGAGTTTAAGCTGATTGTTTCGCTCCTGTTCAGTGGCCGTGACTCCAGATTGGATTTGTGGGGAAAATAGATGTAAGTTTTGCCCCCATGTTTTTATAAAGCCTTTTCGTAGAGAGCTTAATCCTCACAATGCATGACAGTGCTGAGGCTGCAGTTTACACTCTAATACTTTCTGCTTGTCTGAGGCCACGAGCATTGTCTTCTTCACTGGGAGAGTTGTGCTGCGTTCACGACAACATAGATTCCTATACAGTAGCATTGAATTATTAGCCTCCAGAAAACACTGTCACCTCCTCTTTCTCGGTTCACTGTTCACACATACGACTTTAGTGGATAAATATTTCACTCCAAGAACCACTGAAGCATTTTGCGATAGTTTTCTTGTGTCCATGACTAGAGGACTGTTCGCATAAACACTGATTCTCTGGAGATTTTATTAATAGATCGCCAATCAGCTATGTTCTTACAGTTTCTTCATAGAGGGAATGACTTCCATGACATCATTTAACGCTGATCTCGTCTTTCATGCACCACGCACATTCTTAGTTGTATGTGACTGTTTTATTTGTTTATTGCTTTATGAGTTTTCCTAACACTGTGTTCCAAAACGAGGGGTCCGGGGAGCCCTGGGGGAACTCTGAATCATCTTAGATGTTTAAAAAAAAAAGATGAAACTGAGTGGTATTTCAAAATTACTTTCAAAGGAAAGTGAATTTTAATTATGTTTTTCAGTAAAATGTTTGAATTTGAGATTGTTTCAGCTTCAGTTAGAACACACACTGCGTTATGTTGATTACTTTGTAAAAACATTGGCAGGGTCCTCGAGGTTGGGGGCACTTGGAGTATAAATGAACTCAACAGGTACGCAAAACAACAGAAAGGTTAGGAACCACTGCTGTAACTGACCAAAGCCTGCTGATTTGACCAAATCAATGCTAATATATAGATGTATAGATAGTCTATGTAAGCTCGGTAGCGCACGGTAGCGCAGCGGTTAGCACTCGTGCTTCACAGCTCGAAGGTCCCGGGTTTGATTCACACCTGGACGGGGCCTTTCTGTGTGGAGTTTGCATGTTCTCCCCGTGTCTGTGTAGGTTCCACCGGGTACTCCAGTTTCCCCTACCACTAAAAACATGTACAATAGGTCAGGATGAATGAGAGTATGTTTGAGAGTATGAGTGGGGGACGATAGATGGAAATTAGCCCAAGGCTACAATCTGGTGTGGCTTGTTTACATGCATGAGACCCATATATGGTCATTAACATGCACTGTCCCGACCAAATAAACCAATAAATAAAAAACTAAGCCGTTTCAACGGTGACCCAGCTGTCATCATCAGTTTGGTCCAGTTGAAATATTTAATTTCTCTAAAGCAGATATCGATAGTTTTTCTTTTGAATGTGGGAAGATGTGGTTTCCTCAAGGCTTTAATCAGGCCTTTGATACTTTTTTAAATTAGGCCTGATATTACACCTTTATTTCTAGAAATGGAATGAAATGTATTTTACCCTCCTTTAGTATATTGTAAACTCATATGCTTGTGCATCAAATTGTAAAACAATCAATCAATTTGATAAACTTTCACTTTTTTCTATCATTTTGTGAAGGTGACCCTGAAAAGTGACCCTGCAAGTTGTGAAATGTGCAAATAAACTTGTCCCTGTAAAGAATTTGGATGCTACAAATATATTAGGAATGTTATGAATGACTTTGGAAAACAACTAACATTTGCATTTAGTGGCTTCCCCTTTCATAGTTTACAATTAAAAAATCAGGTATAGGGCCTTTAACTATACACTATATACTATACTCTACTAACTGTGCTGATATTTATTTTAACATAATACTTAAACATATTTGAGCACCACAATCATCCGACATCAAAATGAATGTAGATTTGACCATGGACAACACCAACAACTCTTCTTGGTTCATAATCAGATCCGTAACCAGACTTTTTGGGGGCCGGGGCGAGAAGATTTCACATCTCTGTTTATCTAATAGGCAGGACTTACACTGCAAAGTGAAATAACTGCCTATGTCCTGAGTCCAGACAAAGCGAAAAGTTAAGTTTGTAGACATGGAGAAGTTACCGTGAAACCCAGGACCTCAAAATGGAGGTAAAATTGCAAATAATTGAGTAAAGGATCAACTGCTTTACTCCACATATATGGGGAGCTGTACAGACACAGATGAAAAATGTGTTTGTTATCAACCTAAAAGTGATTTGTTCCACACCCAGCAGGCATCAGTCCAGCACAAAGCCTATTTCATCTTTCAGTCTGCTGTCATTGTCTGAGGTCCCTGTCCCGTGGGATTTACCATCACGTCACCAGTGCAGCGTCATGAAAGACCCGCATTAATATTTGACATTGTCCCGCTCTCTCGCCCAGTCAGCCATAATAGTTCTTTGTTGGGCTTACACCAGGACTTCTGAAGCCGGTCGGAGGCACTTCGGTGAGTAGCGCGAGGAGCCCGAGCCCTGGGGCGTCCCTTGGAACAAGCCCTGACTCAGAGGCATGTGTCAGCCCTCTCAACTCTCGTACTAACTTCAGCTGCAACTCCGGACATGGATGATGATGCAAAATTTAGATACAAGGTAAAAGTGACCTCATGTGGGAGAATGCCTTGTACAGTTAGCAGCATGAAATGTCTTCTATTTAGTAGAAAGTAGCAGAGTTGGCAAATGAACCGTTTGACAAAGTGAAGTGTTTTCTAATTGGTTTCCCGTCAAAGAGACTGCCAAAAGGGAAACCAGCTCCGTGTGCTGTGCCCGGTGCCTGATTATTTTGTTGGTGTTTACAGACAATGAAAGAGGGAGAGTGTGAAGTTTACATTTATGGTCCAAACTAATTCTTAATATAATGCACATCTGTTTTGCTTTGCTATTAGAAGGACAGTGGTATGTCTGCTTTTATAATATACTAAACTAATTCATTCTTGTGTTACTAGAATTCAACCTGAAAAGACTCAGAGACGGAATGCGTTAGGGAAGTTTTATTGAACGTGAATCATGTTTTGGGCTCAGACCCCGGCGGAAGATTGCAGTAATAATATTCAAGATTCGTCTGCAAACTTGATGAAGAGGTTTGAGTCATACTTTGTAGTGCAGTCATGGGTCAGCAGAGTGAACAGGAGGGGGCTCAGCACACAGCCTTGGGGAGCCCCCGTGTACAGCCTGTGGTCTCCCTGTCTGAAAGTCCAGCAGCCAGTTGCACAGTGATGTGTTAATCCCCAGGTGGAGCAGTTTGTGTTTTAGCTGCTGTGGGATTATAGTGTTGAATGCTGAGCTAGGGATGAGACCCGGGACGGCAAGTTGACGACGGCGAGCAGACCCGAGGAGGGGCCAGGCGGCGTGGGGCGGAGGAGGGTCGCAGCACGGCTGGGAAACGGCCGAGTGATTGACCAGGGAGCTCAAGAAGGGGATCCGCTTTTCCACTTTTCAAACATATATATAGCTTTTTGTTAGTCCAGAGAAAAGATGCACATAAAAAGAACAAGACATGGTGCGTTTTTATTGCGTCATAAACAACTCTGGTCCAACCTCAGCCAGCTGACTTCATATTATATTTAAAGGAATACCTACATAGGTGTGCAGAGGTGCATTTCTAGCACCCATCACTCCAGTGTTCTAATTGTACATTGTGTTAAAAGGTAATTAATGATTAGAGAAGCTTTAGAACTGGTCTGGGTGACCCCAAACTTTGGAACAGCAGTGTACATATATATATATATATATTTTATTTTATTTTATCCTTGAACATTGTGATTACTGCCGAAAGTCTATTTCCAACAGATGAGTATCCTCTGCATAAAATGGTCAATATCACATGTTGATTGTCTTATGGTCTTTTGGCGATGGGTGACGCTGAAGAAGAGTAAAATCTTCTCCGTGCTCCATGGGATATTCCTGTTTATGTTTCCACACCTCGAGGCAAAAGGTAAAGTCGCAGTGGTATAAAAGAAAAATGATAGGACTGCACTGTAAAAATGCTCACTGTTACTGTAGAAATACAGCAGAAGATTTTGAATTTTCATTACATAATTGAGCTTTGTATGATCCTCCAATAAGAGAAAGTCAATATCTTTGCAAAGCCGGTTCTTATCAAGTCTTACAAGCTTCTGTCTGGTGTTTGTCTGCTTGACTGATCCTCATTTCATTTTTTTTATTTATTTGAATGGGACAATGCATATTAATGAATAGACAACTATATACCGGATTTATCTTAAAGCTAACTTCCATCCACAGTCCAATTTAGAAAAATGATTATACATAACTTATACATTATACATAACACAAAACTTAGATGAATAATAAACTATAAAAACTTGAAAACTATAAGGGCATGCATAAAGTAGATTAAAATATAATATGATAAAGACAACAATAATATGACACAAAACAACAGCTTGAGTGTATTTACAATATTTCCTGGAGGTGAACAGGTCCTCGAGAGATGGGAGCTTATAGCCAAGCACCTTCTCACCGGCACGCTCAATGCGCTGCAGTCGATGCTTGTCCCGGTCTGTAGTGACGGGGAACCACACGGTGATAGGAGGAGATAAGGATGGACTCGATGATTGCCGTGTAGAACTGCACCAGCATCTTTGTAGGCAGCTTAAGGTTCCTCAGCTGCCTCAGGAAGAACATCCTCTGCTGGGTCTTCTTGATGAGGGAGCTGATGGTTTGCTACCATTTAAGGTCCTGGGTGATGGTGCTGCCTATAGGACATGGACGGAGCCTAAGATGGAGATGGGGGTGGGAGAGTCTGTCATGGCGAGGGGGGGCGGTGGGGCTGTGTCTTTCATGTGTCTTTCCACGATCATCTCCACTGTCTTCTGGGCATTCAGCTCCAGGTTGTTGTGGCTTCACCAGGACACCAGCCGGTCCACCTCCCTTCTGTAGGCAGACTCATCACCGTCCGAGATGAGCCCGACAAGAGTTTGAACATACTGCCAAAACACAGAACATACATGAGCACTATACAACTTGTATGGCATGACATAATAGTACATATATACAAAATACACTCCATCCATAAATTAACTGCAATATTGCCATCGATATAAGTCCTGATTTAGCCTCTTCAACAGCGATAACAAACATTCAATAAGTATGTAATTCCTTGCTGACTGATGAGTAATTTTAATACCAATATATATTTTTGCAGTGTTTCTCCAATGGCCCATGTTGTGTATATATTAAGTTAGGCGTCAGCGGGTGAATAATGACAGTATATGACTCTGACTGCTCATATGAAGGAGAGAGCAACAGCTCTGCCTTGGGCTCAGGGATAAACCACTGTGTGTAGCTTCTGTGACTTCACATGGCTCTTGTGCCGAGATTAATGTGCTGTGGAAAGACACTGGTCAAAGTGCATAGTCAATACAAAGCATGCATTATGGTCAGTGGCTGGTTGTGAGGAATGAATACTGAGACAAGGAATAAAAATATATATATATATTTTTGAAATCTAAGTAGTACCAGAGTAGTTATGAAGCAACAACTTTGTCCCATGAGACACAATAGTATAACTACTCTTACGTTATAAGAATGCCACGTATGTTAGCTCACCAAAAACTTTAACTGCAGATTTGACATTTCTGCACAGGTAATTGCACCGGGTCAGCCCACACCGATGGCAGTCAGAGTGCACTGTTTGTTCAAATACAGCTTGGTCAAAAGGATAAACTGAGACCAAACATTTGGATTGCCATCTCCAGTTTCCAGTGCGCTGTGCCTGTTTGAGCTGGCACCAACAAACAAGGACAACAGCCCGGTGTTTGCCGTCTCCAAACACAGATGTTCAAACTCATGCAAAGGTATGCTGCCTGTTTGGTTGCTGAATTGGATAAGGAAATCAACATCACAGGAAAAAGTAAGGAAAAAGACTTGGAGTTGGTGTTGTGTGTCAGATATAAACTGCAAAACACATTTGGAGGAATTACATTTTTTACATCCATTTCAGAAAATAAATGTTTGTTACATAAGAGCCCATGGAGGTAGGACATGTTGTTGTTTGCAGATACTTTACAGCACTTCCATAATACCTGTAGCCTTTATGTGCAACTTGCAACCATTCAAGTTAAACTTTATTCCCATTCCATACATTTACATTGCCGCTGTACTGTAGAGGTGAGCAGAGGGTATCAAACATTGTACTGTATATGAATAGATGATAAAAATCTTTATCTGTTGCTAAAAACAGGTGGTTGCAACATAAAACATTTCATATCATTATACCAGTGTGGAGAATTCATACAAACTGAAGGAACAGGAAAAATGATTTTGATGTTTGGGAAAGCACATAAGAAGCCAGCTGCTCTGCAAGGTAAATTTTCTTCAAATTTCCTCCAAAACAACAAAATGTCCCAAGAGGGCCGCCATAGCTGTTGGCAAAGATTTACCACCATCTGCCCCCAGAAGATCGAAAACTACTTTTCATATTTTGACAAACTGCTTCTCAGAAACTTCAGTCAACTCTTTGAAACGTCAGATTATCCTTCACTCTCTTTTGATTTCGGCTGAAAAAAAAATAACTGTACAATCTTTTATGCAGCAAATCTTGAGAAATGCTTTACTTTAGCTGTACAGAATAAAACTTACACCTCTGACATGCATTGTGCCACATTCTTTAGTTTATGAGGGAACTCTTGCGGACATCTCTGAATCTCGCTTAACTTAAAGTTTGTTCAATCACTTAAAAAAGCTACACCACATGTCCAACTTTTCATGGGTTGAACCTTCGCTGAAAGCTCCGTTTCTTTGGTCTTCGGTCCCCTCTCCTCTCGCGGGGCGTTGTGTGGCGGCACTCGTCATTGCAGCGGTGCACAGAGATAACCCGAGGGCCTGCAGATAAGTGAATCTAAAGACCTCAATAAAGCCGCAGCCGGGAGAGGCGCGGTATTACCTCATCCATCACCGGCCTCGCTTCGGCGTGCACTACCAAAATACACCACACTCTCTCATCTAATCTGCCTAGCCTCCCATATCGGTGTCATCGCACGGGGGCCGTAGATAACCAGGCACCCGCCACCTCCTCCCCAGAGACCGTATGATGCTTGGATCTATAAGCTTCTGCTATAGGATGGACTGGCTTACTCGGAGAGTTATGCCCATAGGTTTCGGCAAACGCAGTCAATGGCAACTGGAGACGTGATGTGACCTTTGTGTGGAGTTAAAAAATGCTCAAATACAGAATGTCAGCGCGGTCGACCGTCGAGATTTCCCTTAAAAAAGAAACACCATCGTTCCATATATTTAATTATATTCCCAGCTTTTCAATTCTGGGTATGTCACAAGAATCATCTGCCTCCTTGTGCTGCGATTTGCATATCAGCTACTTACATTATTCCTTTTTTTAACCCCCACCTGAACCGAGCATTACCCAAATCTGAAAGCTTATTGAAAAAAAAAAACGTCAAATAGCAACAAAAACGGGACAAAAAAAGCCACAATAAAGTGTCAAAAAAGTCACAAAAGGGGACTAGGAAAAAAAATCAACAAAAGACAAAAAAAAAAAAAAGGCAAATGCAACATAGAAAAGACAAAACGCAATGAAAAAGTGGCAAAAATGCAATGGAGAAAAAAAAGTGACGACAACACAGCAACAAAGCAATCCGTTTAGATCAGTTTTGTAGGTCTTAGCTTTTAGATTTGGGTAAAGTTGAACTAGAGAAAATGCACTCGGTTAAGATGGTGGTTAAGAGGCTGTCTTTTCATTGTTCTTAGAGTCGAAGCGGAGGACAATAGTATTCATTGAGTTTTATTTTTGCTGCGTGCCTTTGGGGGCAACCAGAGTGTGGTGTCTGCCCTAAACTTATTGTCTTGCTATTTTCAGTGCCATAATAACGTTTCCATTTAATAACATATCTCAGCTTTGGAGGTGGGATTGTATAGTTCCTGTAGGGAAAAAAGAAAATGTAACCGCCTTTATGATTCATCCTTTTTATAAATGTATTACCGTATTTTCCAGACTATAAGTCACACTTTTTTTCATTGTTTGGCAGGGCGTGTGTCTTATACTCCTGAGTGAATTTCTTTTTTTAAATTGAAATATATAATTTCACATGCCACTAGAGGGCACTGCAGGCTAGTCGAGCAGCAGAAAGAAAGTTTGGAGTGAGCGAGAAACTTGTGAGGGATTGGCTAAAAGCTAGACGGCCACAGCTAGAGGAACGAGTTTGGAAATGAGAGCGTGAAAAACGTGCTGCCGGGAGAGGCTTGTCAACGGTGCAGTTACGCCTCCGTGCCCAGGTCGTTGCCATGGCGATTATTCAGAAGTGACACCGACGATGAAGTTTTCAATGGATTTAGTGATTTGGAGGGAGATCGAGAGTTTGGTATGTTCTTTATGCTATAGTTATCTGAACTGTTTATGTGACGTTTATATACCAGACGCCTATTTAGTTTGTTTGTGTTGCTAGCCATCAATGTGCTACGTTAGCATACCGTACGCCTATTCAGCCTGTTGCTTTTTTCTTCATTATGCATATTTTGGCTGGTGCGTCTTATACTCTGGAGCGACTTAGAGTCCAGAAAATACAGTAGTTAGTTTTGAAAGTTATAGCATTCTCTTTGACTAGAACTTCCTTCCCGAGTTGGCAGACCATAATGGCACAGTGGTTAACACTCTAGCTTCAGAGTAAGAACATCCTGTACAGTTCTCAGGCTAGATGAGGTGTCTTGTCTTTGTGGGTTTCGACTCGGTGCTTTGAAGTTTCAACCCACTAAAAAAACATGTACAATATGTTTCCTGTGGCCAAGATTCCCCAAAAAAGAGAGTCTGGTTCTCATTTTGACTTTCTTCTTGTGACCGTCCATTTCTCATAGTATTGTCAATGTGTGACTGTCCACATCCATGCCTTCAACCCATTGGTGCCTAATTTTGACCTCAATCTCACAGTGAGACCTCACCTCCTATCGTTGTCACTTATGATCTTTCTTTGCGATCTTTCCTCTAAACTGTAGGAACAGGTCATTTTCCCCACGTCTCTCCCCTGTCCCATCAGCAAGCGCACGACGTCTCGCTTCACTAAAACCCACGGCAAGGGTCGACAACTCTGAATTAATCTTTTAGAGTTAGAAAGGCTTGTCGCGAACAACTTATCGATCCCGGGTGATTGAATATGCTAAACAATCGTCTGACAGAAGAGAAACTTAGCACGGCTACATCCTGTGAATACAGCCGGAGAGTCCGGGGAGCCAATAGGTGCACAATTGTCATCATGCACTTAATCACTCCGGGGTTCGTTTCTCTGTCATCAGCCCTCGCCAAGTTAAGTAAGTCCTTGATTAAACCTCGTAATACCTCTATTATTGGTGTTTGCTTTTTGTCCCTGACGGCTTTCCTATCTAAGACGCTTAATCTCCTCATATTCTGAACATATCGCACCTATCCATACTGCAATGATTTCGAGATGAAGTTTAATGGACTTTTTCATTCCTGGACATAACTTTCAATATCTGAACTTTTCTGAACTATGTGAGTTTCCTTATCGTCGCCACGAATTGGGTTCACATTTTTTGCGTGCTCTTATGCATCTGGTTAGACTGAGGGAAGAAATATGCCCTTCTCGCTTCTGCAAATATCTGAGCTAAAGTCAACAATGCTATTTTTTCATCAGGTTATCGAAAAAGGTATTTGTAAAAGGAACATATGAAGAATGTTTGCAAAGATCCTCATGAACAAAGAACCGAAAACTAGTGTGTCGTTGAAATACTTTGGAGTTGTGGCATTTTTTCTTCTGGCTGAAAGTATGTGCCAACTCACCATCCTTACAGTTTGACATGAGGGAAAACTCCAATGCTACTAATTCCTGTGCCATTGTGTCTGAAGAGCCTTGGCAGTGATAGTTCTTATGATTGTTTTTCTTCAAGTGTGATCTTGAAACACAACTATAGTCAGTTATAAAAGATACTGTAAAAGAATGGAATCACTGTTGCCCAATGTCTTTGATTTGTATGATTTCCACATTTACTCTCAGAGGAAAGACTCAACAAATGTTTCACTAAATTAGGAATATTGTTACTTACCCTTATTACCCCGTATTGCCCAACCGAAAATGGCCACACGCTATAAAGCAGAACTAAGTAACTCATGCCTCGAGAGGCCATAAGCGCCGCTGCTTTTTTTCTTACTCTTACTCTACTTATTATATATATTTTTTGTATTGATGGTGACCAGTGTCCAAAACCTTCTCTAGCACATCCCAAGGATTCTCAATGGGGTTACGATCTGGACTCTGGTGGACAATCCATGTGTGCAAATGATGTCTCAGTCACATAAAAAGTTGAGTGAGTTTAGACCTTATCAATCTACACTTCACTTGTGTTGGTTTAAGATAAATTTAAGATGTGAAGTGCAAGGCGTTGAAATTATGTGCGAAGCATTCTTTCAAAGCACACCTGGTACACTGCACACCGGTTGACAATTGCCACTCTTTTTTACTGGAATCCCCAAGAATAAATATTTTTACAATTTCTGAAAAATAAAATTGTATCTTTCTTTTTGTTCGGCTGTGTTTGTTTGAAGGGTCCACACGCTGTCGGACCCCGTGGTGCATCGGAGGCATGCTTTTGATGAGCAGTTGCCGTGCTACCGTGACGATGCCTGTGACGGGTGATTGTAGAAATAAGTGTTTGATCATAAGAGTTTGTAGGAACCCAAGAAAACGTTTTCTCATCTTTGGGCATTTTAATTATTGACTTCCCACGGTTAGCCGCTGTAATAACAGAAACAGCTGCAGCTAATGGCACCATAGGGATATCAAAATGTACGGTCCAAGAGCTTTTTCAAACAACACATTTCCTTGTTTATTGTCTCAGCATTTTGACCATACTCCACAGTAATAACATATGGATGGACGGACGGACAGAAAGATGGATGGATGGATGGATGGATGGATGGATGGATGGATGGATGGAAAGATAGATGGATAGATGGATGGAAAGATAGATGGAGAGATGGATGGAAAGATAGATGGATAGATAGATGGATAGAAAGATAGATAGATGGATAAATGGATAGCTGGTTGGATATATGGATGGATAGAGATGGATGGAAAGATACATGGATGGATGGATGGATGGATGGATGGATGGATAATCCAGCTTCAGTGCCATGGATTCAAAGCCAAATTTCTGGAAACAGCTCTTTCCACTTCTGCCTTTACTTACAAAATGCAATATTTTTGCACTAGTCACTACTAATGGGAGGATGGTCCCAGTGGCTCATTAGGGTCTTAACTGTGAGAATCAGAGTCTAAGAGGACGCTCTGACCACTGCGCTCTGTAATAGGCCTTTGAGAGGGCTCATTAGCAGCGCTGCACTCCGCATTGACATGTATACACTGTCAGGAGGTACACAAGCTACGCATGAACGCATGAGGAAGTATAACGATCTAAAAGTTTTAGATTTTGCCTAAATTGTGTTGGCTACTTGTGGCAATGCGAGTGGTTAACATTAGCAGTCTTACAAAACCGGCTGGCAGTAATTAAAGCACGTAGATTACAGAGGCAGGTTTTATAGAAAGGATTTATTTTACACTTTTATTTAGAACATTGCTGACTAGTTCATTTCGCAGTTCGGATGAGTCATTTTTATTTGGCGGGCTTGCACAAACACATATGCTGCTCCAAAAGACATAGAATTACATCAATGACCGGGGGATAACCAAACCAAAGCAAAAGGCAGGTGGCGGTGACAAGGACTCCGTCTCCGTGACCAGAGGCATCTGAGCGGGGTCATTTGCATGACTCGGGGCATTGACAGTGAAGTCCAAGTCACTGCTGCCAATCCACTCAGCACATGGCCGTTTACGGGGATAAAACCATAGACTGTATAAATAGACAGCTCCTCCTCACGCCTCCCCGTTTACCACAATGACCACGTTCGAGGGGGAAATCATGGCGGATTTACAGACTCTTCCTCCCCAGCTCTGACGAAAAGGGGCATAAGAGTGGGATCTTCACTGTAGACTCCGCCCTTGTGTGATGTGTAGTTTGCGCAGCTCCAATGCTAACAGTCCGGTCCTCATTAGTGCGAGATTTCTAAAATATTTCTTCCGAAAACCAGCCTGGTGCCTTTTATTGTAACTAACCCAGCGTTATCACAGGAGGATTATCTAGCTGTATCAAGTTCCCAAAAATGAGGCACCATTCTCTAAAGTTGTTTTTAACGTGTCTACAGTGCAATGCTTTCCAATGGGGGACTAGCACAGGAGATGCAAGCATACTGCCACATGTTGAAACAAAAAGCAGTAAAAGTGTCACAAATATTCAGGAGGTACAAGCAAGTTTTTCATATTAAATATTTCTTTACAAAAACACAGCAGCAGTTCTCAGTAGCAGTGGGTCGCCCGAAATCTCAAAAACAGACAGGGTTTCGCGCAATTGGCATTGACTTTTAAAAAAAATTCCACATTTGTTCACTGGATTATTGGTTGTGCAAACACATTTTAAAGCTATTCATTCACTTTTCTAGCATGAACCGTAGTCACTGCCACCTTTATAGCTTCTGTATAGTATTCTTGGATTCCAGTCACATTGTCTTGACTGGACGCTACTCTGAGGACTCTTGATAATTAAAAAGATAAAGACAATGACAATATGGTATAATTTTACTGAAATAATAAGGTAATGTAGTACTGTAAGAAAGAAAGCCACATAAGTTATCTCTCTCTCTGTATTTGAATGTATGATTTCCAGCCACTGCACCGCACCTCCATTTATCCCCGCTCATCCCGCTAATGTCATTGTCATTCAGCAGCCCCAGGTTCACGCCGCTTTTTTCTTCTCTCATCTCTGGAGCAAAGCCATGCCACAAAGCCTTTTTAAAAAACAGGGCCCGAAATGAATCCAAGCGCAGAATACCAAAGCTTCGCCCATATTATTCCTTATATTTAAGACCATATGGGAATGCAGGGCGAGAATGAATGTAAAATTAAACCCAGGAACTTTTAGCTGAGAGTCAAGAGTCTCAACCATGGTAACTAATTGGTTGTTTGGTTGTCATTTTTGACCTTGTGGGGCTATTTACCTGCTGGACCTTGCTAATCGTCCCCCATAGTCACAATCTGAGACGCAGGGAGTGTTTTGAATGCTAACGCTAACTGTATTCTGTCTCGTTGTGGCGGGGGTGATCTGATAATAGATGCAGTTCTGTGATGTGCGGGCTTGTCTCAGCTGATTGTGTCAAATAAAACCTTTGGTCGGATAACAGTGAGTCTATTAACATTTACGTTGTCTGCACTGGTCACACGCTGCTTCCTGTAAAGAGGATTATGAAATGAAGCAGTCGGCCAACAGCTCAGAAAGTCCAGTGTATTTCCATTATATTGTATTAGACAATTGGGTCATTCTGTGTGGTTTCACCCACAGCCTCCCTTTTTGTTGAGTTCCTACTTCCTATGTCTTCTCTCTGGGGGAAAAAAAAAATTGAGGTGCCTCAGTAGTTGACTACGTGGTCAAATCCTGCATAGACTAGAGGGCCATTTTTGAGCTTTTCTGAGTAGGACGCATCTTTTTTAAGCTATAACTCAAAGACCCTTTATCAGATTGACATCCTACATACTACAGCAAGGTTGCATCATAATAAAGTAAAATCTAGAATATGCACTTCTTTTGTAGAGCGCCTGACATTTTAGACATTCGGAAATTCAAAAAGTGCCATTTTTAGCAGCGTATAAATCCAAAACTTTACAATCTAGCACATTTTTGATAATTGTTCCTTGAAGTATGTTTGGTAGACATTACACAGACCAAATTGTAGACCTATACATGTTTCCATTGCTGAGATACAGCTCTTTAAAAGTGCACTCAAACGCAAAAAGCACAAGGGAGCAGAAAAAGAGATTAGAGGGCCATTTTTGAGCTTTTCTGAGTAGGACGCATCTTTTTGAAGCTATAACTCAAAGACCCTTTATCAGATTGACATCCTACATCTACTACAGCAAGGTTACATCATAATAAAGTAAAATCTAGAAAATGAAGATGATCACTCAATGCACTTCCTTTGTAGAGCCCCTGACATTTTAGACATTCCGAAATTCAAGAAGTGCCATTTTTAGCAGCCTATAAATCCAAAACTTGACAATCTAGCACATTTTTGATAATTGTTCCCCGAATTATGTTTGGTAGACATGAAACAGACCAAATTGTAGCCCTATACATGTTTCCATTGCTGAGATACAGCTCTTTAAATGTGCACACAAACGTAAAAAGCACAAGGGAGCAGAAAAAGAGACGAGAGGGCCATTTTTGAGCTTTTCTGAGTAGGACGCATCTTTTTGAAGCTATAACTCAAAGACCCTTTATCAGATTGACATCCTACATCTACTACAGCAAGGTTACATCATAATAAAGTAAAATCTAGAAAATGAAGATGATCACTCAATGCACTTCTTTTGTAGAGCCCCTGACATTTTGGACATTCCGAAATTCAAAAAGTGCCATTTTTAGCAGCGTATAAATCCAAAACTTTACAATCTAGCACATTTTTGATAATTGTTCCCCGAATTATGTTTGGTAGACATGACACAGACCAAATTGTAGACCTATACGTGTTTCCATTGCTGAGATACAGCTCTTTAAAAGTGCACACAAACGCAAAAAGCACAAGGGAGCAAGAAAAAAAAACACCCCTTTTTGTAAATTGTCTAAAAAATATACAGTTAGAACAAATCACTTTGCATAATGTTCATACATGTGTAGGAATTACCCAATTGTTGATAATACTGTATTTCTTTGGTATAGATCTAAATTATTTATTTATTTATCATATAATTGTCTAAGGGGGACCAGTGCCATCCCATCCCCCCCTCTAGCTCTAGTTCAAACCTATAGCATTGACGTTAACCAATCCAAGCTAATCGTCCGTCTAAAACCCACAATATCAATGCATTTCACACACCATATTATCTCAGGTGCGTTTAAGACTCTTTCTGCTGCTTGTCTCACAGCTCTGGACTCTCGTGAGCGGTCTTCACAGATCAGTGACGTGCAGGTGTGCCGTGGAGACTCGCTTCTCATTAAAAAAGGTGCATTACCCCCTCCCTGCCTACCTATCTCTGCTCTGCCCATCCGGCGCTAACCATACGGACCCCATACTGTCTCTCATTATGTCGCACAAATGAATTCACTTCTTCACAAGGCAACAAAAGCCCCCCTGTAAGTGTTTGGTAAAGCAGAATATGGTATAGAATAGGGAATAGACGGAGCAAACAGTAGAGATCTGGTCATGGTTTGTGTTTGTCATATGAGCCGGTACAATCTGAGTAAACATTTCTGTGTTGGGGAGAAAACTTTGATGTAAAGTTTAGTTACAGAATACTGAATACATGACTTAAAATGTGTTGAGTGAAATATTCTGTTACTTTGTCCAATCAGAGTTGTACTGCCCCCTTGTGGGAGTTGTTATTTGTGTTTTGAGTTTCTTCTATTTTGTCCACTTAGTGCTACGTAGTGCAAGCAGTCTCACAGAAAGTCAAGCTCCACAGTGTTTCTGCCTGTAACATTTTATTTTGGCTCTACACAAATATATGTCTTTAAGTATTCAAATGAGAGCAATCTTAGCTTCTATTAGATTCCAAATGTCATCGTTTTAGCATGTTTCCCATTTGTAATTTGTAGCTATATATAATGCGCTAATACCGTTAGCATCCCTATGGCTTTTCCCATGTAAATTAGCATTGTGCTAATCGCTCGCTAATGCAATCGTTTTTTGAGGTTTCGTTCACTCGATTTTATATTTGAATTATATATACACCCAATTAAGATTGTAATATGAATTCTTTGTGTTTCTGTATGTTACAGTTTTACAGTCCTTTCAGTAAATCACACACCTGGAACACCTGTTATGAACTTATTCACCGCAAATTAGGAACACAAAGGCGCTCTTTGCAAATGCACACCGGGAGCACAGAAGATCAAATCACATGACATTTTATACATACATTGTCTTACCGCAATGTATTTCTTTTTTTTAGTAAAGTAGCTCAATTCTAAATACTAACATCGCACATTGTTTGGTACAACTGTGTAGTAGTGGTTATCAAATCTCGTCGACTTGACTTTTTCACTGATCATAATAGTCTTTGTTCTGAGCTTGGGCTGTTCTCAGAGTCGTTGGGTCAGTGTTAATAAGAAGCAGGGTGGGGCTTTAGCCGTCCAGGCTCCTCTCTCAGGTGGAATCAGGCTTAAGCTACTGGATTGTTTCTCTTGTCATTTGACTTGAGAGCAAGAAGAAGTGTCTAATGGAACAGACAGAACATCTTCTATTCAAGCAACTTTTACTATATTTCCTGGAGAGCTTACATAAACAAAGAATGGTCAAGTTATTCAATATCTCACCATCCAAATAGCTATTTTTTGACATTGCAAATAAACTGCCATTTCTTGTAACTGTGGCCTATAGGTCTTTCACATTTTTATTGATGCCATCTTTTTTAACCATACTACGGCTTTAAAAGAAATACTCTTCAAATGCTTCTTTTGTACATGCGCAAGCCATTAATAATAATAATAATGCATCGGTTTTATATAGCGCTTTTCTGGACACTCAAAGACGCTTTACATTGCATTATTCATTCACTCCATACCCGGTGGTGGTAAGCTACTATTGTAGCCACAGCTGCCCTGGGGTAGACTGACGGAAGCCAGGCAACCAGTCTGCGCCATCGGCCCCTCCGACCACCACCAACCACCCACTCACACACTACATTCGCTAGGCTTCCTGGTGTTACTAAACGGTCTCCCATCCAAGTACCGACCAGGCCCTTCCCTGCTTAGCTTCCAAGGTCTGACGGGATTGGGCATCGCAAAGGCGGTATGACCACTATGACCATATCTATGCATTACATAAATGTAATGCATAGATTTAGAAATAACATCAAACTTGAAACAATTGTAAGTGAATCTGATTCTGAACGTGTTCAGGCATCATTCTTATTTCCTTCAAAAAGACTTTGGGACAGCAAGAAAATGGATTCCTGCTGTTCCAAAGCTTTCTGTGATTGGGGGAAATGTACAAAAACATTTAATGGCCTATATAGGTTTTTTGCCCCCTCTTGGTGGAATACATTCTGTTTTTGCCTTCTGTATATTGTAAAAGCATACATTTGAAGGAGAAAGATCGTTGTGCACCGTGAATCTAATTATAACACCTTTTTCAAGGCCGTGAACTGGGAGGCATTTGTTCTGACACAAATTCTCACACTCCTTCTTTCATTTTAGAAAAAATATAAAGGGTAGCACATCAGTAGTTCATATATCCAGACAGAAGTACTCACATATTTCTTTATTTGGTTACAACATAGAGTAAACGCTAACGCGTTTCGGCATAAGCCTTCCTCAGAGCGTTTTGAAGGCTTATGCCGAAACGCATTAGCGTTTACTCTATGTTGTAACCAAATAAAGAAATATGTGAGTACTTCTGTCTGGATATATGAACTACTGATGTGCTACCCTTTACATTTTTTCTAAAATGTATCATTTTTTGGGCTTTAGCAGTCGGAACATTTGAAGACGTGCAACTTCCCTTCCCGGTTACTCCTTCTTTCATTGTTTGTAATGATGGTAACATTTATAGAAGCATTGACAATATTTTTTGATTTGCTTTGGCATGTTCATGGCTCAATTGTAATTCTTTATTTTATGATTTATTATAATTTTTTGCTACTATATTTTAATGCCATTATCATTTTCCTTTGTTTCTTCTGCAATATAAAAGCTCAATTAAACTATTTATACTTTGCATATGAAACAAAACGCAAAAGTCGACATTTGCTCCAAGAAAAACATTCCCAGCCGACGTTCATATATGTTTTAGTTGGGCACTTACAGACACATGCACACATACATGCAGCAGTCACTCAAAGAAAGTCTGTGCCTTCAAACCCATTACGCCCTGGGATGTCCTGAAAGGCGGGGGCGTGTGGAGAAGCACTCATGGCACCCCCAGTCATTAGCCCCCTCCCATCTGCTGACACTACAAACTGAGCAACCGCATAATCAGATGACAAGTGATGGAAAGAAATTAGGCCTCGGTAAAATGGTTCGGGACAGGGGAGAAGATGTCTTAAGCGGCGCCCTGAGAGAGGTCTGGCGGGATGGGGGCGAAGGATCAGGAAATTGGGGTGTCAGAGAGCTGTCAGGGGGCATTGACCACACGGGGACGGGCTGTGGGCATCTGTCCGGGACGTGTCAATCTTTCCCTGAACCGATCAATCACCAGGAGAAAGAGGAGAGGCTGCGAAAAAGAAGCTGTCACATTAGCAATACACAAAACTGTATATTTTCAATGGTATAACGAATAGATAACGTGTTTTGTCGACGCATAAAGGCTTGACAAACAGGCCTGGGGAAAATATTTATGACTAAATTGCAAAGTGAAGTGCAGATGGTGGAAACTCACCATATAGTGTAGAAGCCAAGGTACTTTCAAGCTCATTCATTTTAATGCAAAATATAATTTGAAATACAATGACTGACCCAAAGAAGAAAAAGTTTAGACCTGGATTTAACTCACTGTTATGACCTGGGGCTGCTGCAGTTGGTCAGGTCTAGGTTCAACAACATGTGCCCAAAGAATGACGTCAGCTGAACCTGAACATCCTGAATGACGGTTATTCCATCAGTGGGTTTCTTCTTCCCTGATGGCATGGGTATATTCCAAGATGACAAGGCCAGGATTCATCAGACTCGCGTTGGGAAAGAGTGATTCAGGGAGGTCATTGTCACACATGGATCGGCCGCCACAGAGTCCAGATCTTAACCCCATTGACAATCTTTGGGATGTGCTGGAGGTGGCTTTGCGCAGTGGTCACACTCTTCCATCATCAATAAAAGATCTTGGGAGAAAATTAAAGCAACACTGGATGGAAATAATTGTCTTGACACTGAGGAAATATATTAAAACAATGTCACAGCAAATGCGTGCCGTAGTCAAAGCTTAAGGTGGTGACGAAATATTAGTTTTTTGTGGTGGCATTTTTGGTCAGGCAGTGTAGCTTTCTACTGAAGATAATATCCATCCATCCATCCATCCATCCATCCATCCATCCATCCATCCATCCATCCATTCATCCATCCATCCATCCATCCATCCATCCATCCCCATCCATCCATCCATCCATCCATCCATCCATCCATCCATCCATCCATCCATCCATCCATCCATCCATCCATCCATCCATCCATCCATCCATCCATCCATCCATCCATCCCTATCCATCCATCCATCCATCCATCCTCTTCCACTTTTCCGTTGCCACGCCAAATCACATTGCACCAGCCCCTATGGCTCCTTCTGCAGGTGGTGGGACCACTGAAGGTACAGCCTCATGATTCAAACCGGACCTGTTGGTCTCTCATAAGGGGCTTCTGAACCGCTCTTTGTCTGACCCATCACCTAGGACCTGTTTTCCATGGGATACCCTACCAGGGGCACAAAGCCCCCGACAACATAGCTCCCAGGATCATTCGGGTGCTCAAACCCCTCCACCAGTTCCAGGAGGGGCACATAGTAATACATACTAATAATCATATACTATTCAGTTTACCCTCTGTTATAAATCTGTAGTAAGTCCGAGGCCCCTCTGCAAAATAATTACGTACCTCCCGAGATCTTTGTACCTAGTTGTGAAAACTTGCCTCAGAATACCCAAGATGTGGGTAATGCACTCCTCACAGGGCACACAGAGTTTACTGCGCTGTAACTTTGTTGAGGTTTTTCTCCACTACCATACCACCTTCAGGCCTCTCTTCTCAGCTCCATAGATGTTTTGCAGACCTTTCAACCTGTCACGACAAGGATATCCACTCCAATGGAAACACGCAGCATCGGAAGGTCGCGCTCCGCCCGGCTAAAGTGCATCTGATAGGAGCAGTTGCATGTTTCGATGACCACCCTTCTCCCCAGCGTCCCGTCGCCTTTACCCATCATGCGCTTTACCGTTCTGGGCCACAGCAGCTGCCTCCCCTGAGAGTGGACACCAGGCGCATCACGGGGGAGGACAAGAGAGCAGAGCATAAATAAAATAAGACTGCGGGTTCACCTTGGAGAGGCCACTCAGCTGGTGTTGTTTTGGTCCATGCAGATGTACAGTAAGCCCATACTTTCCGTGTATTTGCCTTGAACTGTGACAAGTTGTCCCCCTTGGGTGTTCAGGACACTCGGGACATGGCTTAGAAATGCAGTGTCAATAAGACGGTATCAACACATCGGGTTATGGATTTCCAAGATGAGAGACAAGAAGAGATGTGGCTTGTCAGTGCATGCAATATGCCACGAAGAAGAAACTTGTTGTAAGCTCTAAAGTGCACTGAACACATGGAAGCTGTCACCAAACTTTGCTTTACTCTACAGCAAAAATATGCATCCAACAATGTTGTCCCTCTCACCAGTGGGGAGAAACCGATATCTCTGTATTTTTACTTTATAATGTAGACAATTAAACAATATAATGTGTTCCAGGCATGTCCTAGTGGGACAAGGCCTCGTGGAAGGCCCAGGACACGGTGGTGGGACTATGTCTCCGAGCTGGCCTGGTGTTGCCTCGGGGTCCCCCCAGAACAGCTGGAGGAGGTGTGTGTGGATCGGGAAGTTTGGGCATCTCTGCTGAGACTGCTGCCCCCGCGACCCGGCCCCGGATAAAGCGGAAGAAAATGGATGGATGGATGGATGTCCAATAAAGTAAGTCCAGTAGTGTTTTTATGTCTCAGAAATTGATAAATGATATTAAATCCTCATTATATGAAATTAAATAAGTTATCATATATTTCTATTAGATAGATTCTTTGTTGTATATCACTTGTATATTGATTTAGAATTTCTTAAGATTTTTTTCACCCTTAGGCTTTATTGAACGGGGCATTATAACTTATATGAAATGTGAACAGCGAAAAATGTCTCCCAGGAAGCTGTCAAAGCCGAGAGGCAAACGTCGCAATGCTCTGCCTCGCACAAGTGCTGCTTTAACCCCTAGGCCGTTCTATTCCTTTCTTTACTCTGCAATTTCTATTGAACATCATGCCTGTGAGTGTACATTTTAATTTATTTATTTGCGTCAATGATCATTAAACATCCAGGGTTGTAAAAATAGCTACATTTCATTTGTTAAGGTTAACGTGCACTTTATTGATCCCCATACTCTACATTTTGAAAAACCAAGCTAACGGTCAGAATCACCTGCTGGAGGATTAATCTATTGTACATGTTTTTAGTGATAGAGGAAACCTACACAGACATGGGGAAGTACATACACTGCCCCACCTTGCTGCTGTATATAAAGCATTCAATTTGTTCCTTGGGTTTGCAATGTTTTTTTTATACTATTTTATGTCGAATGTAGTTTAATTGTGTGTTTTTTTTCTTCAGTTTTTAAACATATGATCTACTACAAAGTTCAAGAAGTGTGTATACCTCACCAACTCCTGAAAGAAATTCATGCATTTTCCCTGTATGTGATTAATAGTCATGCCTTCTCTCTCTATGGGAATCTCACTGTAATGTATAAAACATAAGGATTGATTTCTTCAGGTTATTTTCATAAACACTAGACTCCATCTTTTTATGAATTCAGCTTGAAGAACTGACTTGGTCACAAAACACATTTGAACATATTGGGTCCAAACCAAGCCATACAAGTTTAATGCAGTGTGTTGCTGAGGGCTGCATGTATAATTAAGCATTTTCTGTGGGCTTCCCTCCTGCTCTGAGTGCCAGACAGACAGAGGAGGTGAAAGCAAGGGTTTGGGATCACACACTGAGTTGAACGTTTTAGGGCTGATTTTCTGTGAAAGAAATGTGGTCATTAAAGCAAGACAGAGTTAGAAGGAAAAAAAAAGGTATTGCATTGGCCTTTTTCAATGAATATTAGTTGATATTGCTGAGATCTAATACCACTGGGGTTTCATGGTCGTGCTTATCTCATCTCGTCCAAGTACAGTACAGTTGTTTTGGTAGACATTAAATAAAACAGTGGTTTGAAGGGACTATACCTAATTTTCAACCTTGTTAGTCAAAATGTGACCAAGTATATTTTTACCGGCCGTCCTTCGGAGTCATATAGTCTGTAGTCTATGTGGGTTGACCATACACAACATCAACAAATCATAATGTGGTGCAAACTTCACACATCAGGCTGATTTTTTCACAAATTACTACTTTTACAACATACGTTTATGGGACAGAAATAATTGTACCCTACAAAAAGAAATAAAAATGGCAGGTATCTCTCCTTAAATGTTAAATAATATCAATGCAAGGCGAGTTTATTTGTAGAGCACAATTCATGAAGGCAATTCAAATGAAATTACATTAAAGGGACTAGATGGAAGTTGGTCATTTTTATACTCGCTACTGCCACCTGAGGTCTTACGCGTAATTGCAGTTTCTATATTTAGCTCGTGCATGATGGCACTTCGGACCCGAAGTAACAACTTTTTGAGTGACAGTGCAGGATTTTAGAGGCTGTTGTGGCAATTAGGCCGGAGCTCATTCTACACCTATAATGATGATGTTAACATGTATAAATCCATGGTCATAGGCTCATCTACATTTCAAATCGGCGCAAAACTGAAATGCAGCCTCACTGTGTTTAGTCCTTACTCTGGGACCAGCAGCAGACCACTCCCTGGAGTTCTGAGAGACCGAGATGGTTGATATGGCTCTAAAATGAATTTCGACAATCTCAACACAAACAAAACCAGAGCCTCAGTGAATACTTTTATTTGCAACTAATGAAAATGATTCATATATAAGATAGTGCAGATGGCATGCAGCAGTTCGAATTTTGATGAATTTCTGCCCCTCCAATATCGGGATTACTTTTCGGTATAAAAACAGTTAAAACAGAGCTTTAATGGAATGTATCTGTGTCTTGCGCCCAACACATAATATTACTGAAAGTCTGAAGGGCACATATACTTAAAAGAACACAAACGCCTTCCCCTTTATGAAACCCAAAATAGTGTCACCCCGCTCTCTTCAACACGTGACTGTCAGTGATGACCTTGATGAACGTGCCATTTTGCCGCAGCCTGTGAAGGGGCCACATCAATTATGAGGAGCAGCGTTTTTGTGGAGGTAACGTGCAGCACGCGAGGAGCAGAGGCGGAGGCTGGTGAGACTCCTGCACTATTCATGTCACCATCTGCTCCCTTTCATAAAGTCCTGCTCCACGGGCCCCGGGCGGCAGCGACGGGCCAACTCCTCCTGAGCTGCACAATGAGGGTACGAGCACAGACAACCGGGCACCGGCGCCAAAAACAGGAGCATTTAGGGTTGGGAGACAACAGAATGTCATGTGTTTATTTTGGGGACAGAGGCTTAACAACCCATAATTTTTTTTTTAAACTTTGTTATTATGCTCCTGCATAGCTGAGTACTTATTTTTTATTCATTTAGTTAATCAGGGACAATACACAAAATACATTAGTCTAAAAAAAGGAAAAGATGTGCCAGGTTATAGTAAAATATGCTCCACCCGCAGTCTCTGGGCAAAATACCATCTGATTTTTTTATTTTGTACATGGTGCCTGTGATATAAACTAATACACTTAAACTAGACCAGGGGACTCCAACAGGTGAGATTATTCAATCCGGACCCAGACTTGTAGAGCACAAATTCCCGAGTATGTAAAAAAAGTAAGTCTCTCTCGTCCATTCCTGTGCGGAATTATACATTTTTAAAGAAATAACCAGAATGCTCACTCCAGCCACTGAGGGCAGCTTAAAGAAAGAAAGAATTCCAACACCTGTCCAGCAGAGGACACGTGTGAGAGATCAGGACATAAACAACACATTGTAGCCACTTGGTAAATGGACAGTCTGCCCCTGGGCGGCTGTGGCTACAATAGTACCTTACCACAATAAGACTGTACAATAAGACTGTGAAGTAACGCCGACTGTAACAAGTGAATTTCTCCTTTGTGAGATTAATAAAGGTTTATCTTATCTTATCTTATCACCACCGAGTGCTGAGTGAATAAATAATGACTATAGTGTAGCAGAGACTGCAGAGTGTGGTGTGCACAGGCTTGTTAAGTGTAAGCCGAGGTTACAGTCCTGTCAGGCTCATTATTATTCATTTATTGGAAAACGTTTCTTCAATAGTATATTCCCAATCATAACATATTTCACTGGAGCTTTTGTTTATGGACCCCGGCGATAAACTCCCGATACATTTTGGTCCCCACCGAAATGTACAGACCCCTGAACTAAACCAATCATTACTGTATTTCCCTTCATCTTAAAACCAGTCCCACTTCAGGAAACGATTAAATGCTCAAATCACGATCATTCTTATCATAATTACGTGAAACCTCAGAGGGGAGATACAATGTTTTCGTCGTTCGTAGTTCTATATTTTGTTTTGTATCCTTTCTGGGATCTCACAGTGTTTCCTCTGAGGGATCTCTCTGCATGGGGCCTGGTAATGGGCTGTAGCTGCATGGACGCCTTGGTGGAGGTTGGACACCACACCTCCCTGGACGCCCTGTGTCGGTGTCCTGGGAGCTGTGGGCGATGTCCTGCTCTCTGTGCGGATGGCTCCTCCAATGCAGTTTCCTCACCTGGTTTTATCTGTGCTCAGCTTCAATTTATTTGCTCGTGGATGTGTCGGCAGAAGTGTGAGTTTGTGTCGTCTTGGTTGTGAAAGGGAGGTGCTTGTTGTTTGGAGATCAAGGGTTGGTAGCAGATGGTTGGGAGGGGATTTTAGTATGCAAGTCATTTTGTGTTGCAATAGTTTGTCATAAAAGTCCTTCATTAATCAAGACTGATTAAGTTATTGATTTGTATTGCATTCATTTTGTTCTCCTCATAAACAAATTGGTTCTCCTCTGCATTTTTACCCCTGGGGGATCCTCCATTCTTGCATAGGCCACTCAGAAAAGTCCTACGATTTGGGCATGAAATGATCTTCTGCGTAGAGAGAGATTCTGTCCCCCTATATATCATTGCCATTTCTTCTTGTGCATAACTCCTAAGTAGCTCTATAAAACACCCAACCTGTGCTGCAGTGTAGAGTCGTGGAAGAGGCAGACGAGAGCAAAAGGGACCTCCAGCGCAATAACAAGGATCAATAAAAACCACAGAGGTGACAGCCACAGGGTCAGCTTCACACACAAGACCCGCAGCCAGAGGAGAAATCAAATATAAATGCTGCCCAAATACAGAAAGCTGTTTTGGGACGAAAAGTGTGGTGGTGAGGTGCATTCAATATGAAGCAGTCAAGAGGTACACTCACGTCTTGGCCATATTCATACCCCTTTTTTATTTTTTACTAAGACAAGATAAGACTAGTTGATCTCACAATGGAGAAACAGCACTCAGTAAGACTCAGGAGGTGCAAATAGTTAGGAAATGTGCAATCGAAGAGGAACAAGATACAACAAGTAATGAACCTTCCCTGACTCATTTTAGCATCACCTCCACAAGGGAAACACCTACGCCTCAGCCCATCAGCGCAGAGCCACTTTCATCGCAGCCATCGGCCTCGGTCCAGCGTTTAAGCCTCCAGCGTTTCCCAGCGTGGGCTGCGACCCACCTCCACCCCTTCCCCGCCTCTTCTATCCACGGAAGACATCCCTATTCACCCATTCAACCAACTTTAGTGCATATGTAGATGTCTACTGCCGGGGTCCATGATCGCTAGGCCGTCACGACAACAAATTTGAAGTTAGATATATTGAGGCAGGAAAATATCGCGCTAAACGATATTATTAACTCTCAGGCACAAAAAATGACAGTAAACCTTTCATTAAAGTGCATCGTCATGTCCTAAAATACCACACAAGACTGAATAAACATGAAATTTAATGTAACTCAATTTGCTTTAGTTAGAAATCAAAGTTTTACAAGAAAAAATATGAGGAAAATGCTAATAAATGTACAGACGATAAATATCAAGCCCAAAAAACACTGTTTGTTATTTATTGAACAATAAGTCGATATAGTAATTATCGTGACAGGCCCAATGATCGCCAAAAATATATAAATTATCTAAGTCATTAAATCTTTCTAATCGCTGCTTTTGTCTCTGTTTGAGTCTATCCAGGTTGAAATAGTACAATAAAGGTATCTTATCTTTTTTTTTAAATACAAGGAGTTGGTATAGTGCAAAGTTTATAGTCACAGAGCAGATATTACAGGCTTTACAAACCATGTTTTTTTTTTTATTATATTGGAAATACAGGTCTTTGATAGGTTGTTCCTTCAAACAGCCTCTCCCTTTGCCAAGCATAAGCTCAAGCTCATTGCCACTTAATTCTGACAAATAATTCTGGAAATTTCAAAAAGCTGCACCTTTTTTTTTGTCTTGTACTCATGAAATTGTTTGTCTGCACTAGCCAAAAAGAAAAAAAAAAGCTGCATATAGTTCCTTATGACATCTGTTTTGCACCACATTAACCATTATGCGTCAGGTTAATGGACCAATTCTAATCCTTAAGGCGATGAACACAGTCATACACCATGCTTTACTTTTCATAACAATGAAATAGCCGGCTGCAGGGATAAGTGGCTAAATGAACCGTGCAACTACAGTCCATCTCCTCCTGTTTTATGCCTATGTTTACTATACTTAAATGTGGATTGGACTGCGCAGCTGTTGACCTATGGCCGCTTTATCTTGGTGATTAAGAGGCAGCGTCGGGACCAATTGAAAGGCTCGAGTTTGCACTTCTCCTGAGTGTGTTTGTTATGTAAATGCGTCTGGTCTGATGAAATGTAATCTCAGCAGTGAGGATCTGATCAGTATGCAAATCGAACGACTCACTTTACTCATTACATGAAATGAGCCGCGACAGAATCAGTTTATCTCAATTATTTCAAAGTTGTGCGCCGTGGTTGTTTAACAATCTGGTGGCTATCGGGGGATGTTATTGTCTGTGATTAGGGGGGCCTAAGCGTTTAAAGAATCGGATACAACCCCCCCCCTCTGACCAGTCACCGTGGCGCATTGCAGCCAGAAATTTTGCCCAGAAAGGACCGCCTTGTAAAACAACGGCTTGTGTTCAGCTGACAGGACACCTTTGTTGCAAATATTATTCATTTTAGCATTCATGAACTTTAACCCTTCAAATGTTCCTCATCTACCAAAAAAATAACTTTCTAAGATTTAGCCTGGCCTCGCTCCAGCTCTCTGTCGCAATGGTTGGTCAGGAGCAAGATGTGGTTCAAGCTTTAGTGCACCCAGTCAGTTCCATAACAGGAAAGAAATATGCACCAATGAACACAGGCAATTGAGATAATTCATTCTTGGATCATGGGGGCTAGGTTTTCCTTATTATAAGGCAATTCAACCTGGATAGACTCAAACAGACAAATGCAGCGATTAGGAAGATTTATTGACATGTATATTAGTTTTGGCAATCAGACCCCGGCGGTAGATATCGATGTATGAAAGTCAGTATGGATGAACAGCTTGTAGTTAGGGATGTCTTCCCCCGGAGCCTGGACACTGGTGGTGGTATGGAAAACCCGTGAAGATGCAGCAGGGAGAAGCCGTGGATGGAAGAGGCGGAGATGGGGCAGAGGTGGGTCGCAGCACAGCTGGGAAGTGAACGAACCATGATTGCTGGGGCTTAAAAGCGGGACCGAGGGCGATGATTGGCTGCTACGGAGGTGCGGCTATTATGCTGATGGCTGAGGTGGAGGTGTGGCCCTCTCGGAAGCGATCATTGGCTGGAGGTATGTGATGCTGAAATTAGTCTCCCAGGTTGAATTAACGCCTAGGCCTCATTAGGCTATATGCACGCGAGCGTCACATGACTTCCGAGTGGATCCTCAGGAAGCGCTTGCTCATCCCGTCTCCGTTATTTCCCTATGAGGTCTAAAAAGATGAATAGCTCAAGATTCCATGGCAGGCAGTGAGTTACTGGTGGACAGTCACAGCATTGTGTTAAAAACATTGACAAGAGTAGGGCTGTCAACATTAATTGCGATTAATCAAATTAATCGCAAAAATAATTAATTGCGATTAATTTAATCATCCTATTTCAACGAAAAAAAATATATTTTGTCCTTATATTCTATTTCATGAACCTAAAAGTTTGCAGTTTCTGTCCTAAAGGTTCAGCACAAAAGAAAATGTCTCTAAAAAGTGAGTTATCAATCCCGGGATCTTCAGAAATGGCTGAAGATCCCGGTTATCAGCTGTTGGGCTTCTCACATAAATATGAAACTGTGGATTTGGTCAATGAAATGTGCAATCAGTAATCACATGCTTTAAATGTAAGTGTTTTAAGTTGAATAAAACATAAAAACTTTAAAAAATGAATATAATTATTAGAAAAAAATTAACTGCGATTAATCACGATTAAAACAATTAATCTATTGACAGCCTTAGTCAAGAGCAAAGAATTCATCGGAGGAAACTTTTTGATACAAGCTCTATTAGCTCTGAGATAAAAAGTGACTTTGGATCAGACTCTCTCTGTCCGTGATGTTTTCATTAACTATTCGTTGACTTGTGCAAGACAACGCTAATCCTTAAAGGGAAAATAACGAGAGAGGAAGGCGTCAGGAGATCGTACTCGGAAGTCGCGTGTCATTTTGCGTGCATAGAGCCTATACCATGTAGACTATTCAAAGTCTAGCAGGACTATGATACTCAATGATGTGCGAGACTTGGAACAAACGGTGCGTAAAGCTTGCCTGGCCAGCCATCCACTCTTTCTTTTTCGATCTGTTCAAAAGCGGGACCGTCTGGACCAAATGTACTTAGCAGGACTGTACCTGCTTCATCTTCACTAAGAGGATTTTATTGAACATTTTTCAGCCCATTCCAAATATATCTAAAAGTTGTGTCGAATTCTCCTACGTTTAAAGTCTGAACCGAGCTGCTGTGACGGATGACTCCTTATATCCCTAAGTTTTTGTGGCATAAACAACATAGATGGCTCACATTTGTCTCCGCTCTTTTGGCCGTTGCTTTGTTAAACCAATAACCACTTGGATTATTGTGTCATCTGTCTGCATTGATGTTGTGCAGAAGAACCGTAGCCGACCCATAGTCAGACAGTGGCAATACAAACTTGTTCTGTTCCTGTGTCTAATGTTCTGACACATCAAGAAGTAGAAGTGAAATGTATGTGATGGAAATCTTCTCTCCAATATGCAATTTGTCCTAAAAAGGAATTCAAGAGACTCCAAAAAGACTGCATGTACTGCAACTCAAACTGTGCAGGACCTATAGCCGCATGCACACACCTCCGCATAACTAACGCTGGCCTCCCCAGTGGGATGTCAGCCATAACAGATGATTCTGCGCCACAATGATATCATTACAGACTAAAGCAGGCAAACGTATGCGGACAGGAAAGGCCAGGCTTCACGCTGCTGTGTGCTGCTGTATAATGTGGTGGTGGGGGGTGAGGCTTTAAGCTCAAGGACAGCAGCGGGGAGGGCAAAGGGGACCGGTGACATTGGACATTGTTCTCATGTGTTATTATGAATGCAGGATATTTATAGTAACTGGAGATGTTAGGGAGGTTACACTGTTATTCAGCGTGTGACCCATGAGTGTATTTATAGTTAAACTAGTGGTTTCAAGGTGTAAAGTGTTCGATGATGTTTTTGTTGAAGAATTATTTCACAATAGCAGGTGGGACTAAGTGGATTGTGCTGCTGCTTCAACACAGTCCCACTAATCTTTGATTTCCAGACTTTGTGGGCCTTTCTGTACGTACCCCTTGTTTTGGTTACCACCAGTTGCTATGGTTATATCGTAAACCCAAAGCATGCACAGAGGATATTAAAATCAATATTATGTGTGATATTATGTGTGAAATGAACCTAGTGCTGAGTTGAATTCCCGGTTTCCCATTCCAAGTTGCTATGTTTTCTGTATTTTGTGCTTTGTGTATCGATGGGCAACTTGTGCAGCCGTTAACCAACATTGAGTCCATTTGAGTTTGCATTTCTTCAGACTGTGTTTTAAGTAAATGGCATGCACTGCTTAAATGTAATCTCTACAGTGAGGACCTGGTATGAATGCAAATACAAACTCCTGCCCAAGTCTGGCTCATGACTTGTGTGCTTTATACCGCGGTTGCTCGTCACCACTGACGTACTGAAGCATGGGTCAATGGCAAAGGTCTGTTTCAAGTCAATTTTCAAACCAAACTGTCTTAATAATAGCTAGGATCTTGAAAACCTAACATAAAGTAAAGTTTCCTCACAGGGCTGCACCAAACATCTAAACAGTGACACAAATCAAAGAGAAACCTTGAGGAGAACCACCAGAAGGAGAGATACACTCCCATGGACGAACTCTGGATAGACCCAGGGCTGATGGGAGTCTTGAATTGTTGTACATACATCCGGTGGTTATCACTGGGGCATGGGGCAGCCAGCAACAGGGAATCTAATCACAGAGATCTTTACAATGATCAAACTTTTCAGATCTATCATCTAGAAAGCCTACAAAGCAACAGTGTTTTAGTGTACAGATGTTTGCCCCAACATATCCAATATAAAAAAAAAATTCTACTTTACTTCTAAATCGAATAATCTGAAACCTACTATTTCTACCTGCATGTCGTCATAAAGCTATAATCTCCAGATAGTCTTTCACATCCTCGCTCCAATAAGAAATCTCCGCAAACGCTCTCCTCACCTCTCTGGCTGGTGTGGATGAATGCGGAATTGCTTTCTCAGGAGCTGAATTTGACCCATCTGCAGGTGTGGAGGCCCGGGCCGCCGTGGAGAAAGTGACACCCATATGGACGGATATATAGAGAGGAAGATGTGGAGAGAAGGTGCGGGTCCTGACAGGCCGCTCAAGAGAAAATGGAGCAGGAATGTGTCAAGGCTCTGCTGCGATCGATCGTTCAGAATGGTGGATGTATATCGCTCAGTGATAAGGGACAGGAGCCAGTGGAAGAGCAGTGAACCGGGCTTTCACCGCGGACTCGGGTCGATAAAGGCATATTTTATTCAGAATATGGAAAACATGTGTACGAGCAACTGTCTTTTGATTTGATTTAAAGCAGAAAATGGTTTAAAGTCACGTAAAATGCTACATAACACATAAACATGCTGCTCAGATATGGCATCCACATATTTTTGCAATAGGTTTTCTGTATGAAGCGTTTTAGAAAGGAACCTTATGTATTTAAACCTTTGAATTTAGTTCTTGTTGTTAAAATTGCTGTTGGCTGTTAAGAAATAAGTAGATTTATATCAGGAGTTGAAAAGTACTGTATGAGAATGAGCAATTTATTGAAAAGGTTGAATTGTAGATGAGATTATATTAGTATCAGTGTGAGATCTGAGTCAAAAGATATTGCAGTTTAAGCTGGTGATAAGAAAAAACAACCTAATTCCGTATGCAATGCAATATCCAGGAACAAATACTGGCAGCAATATAGTTGTAGTGGTACCTTCTCCTTAAATGTCAGAATGGCAATAAAACTACCAGTCAAACCCATGGCAGTCTTCCAAGACAGAGAAATAAGACTGAAATGATTGTCAATGTGCCAGAGCCTCGGTGTGCTTTTTTTTTTTTTTCCTTTCTTTCATTTCCACGGGAGACTCGAGACTGAATTTGCTTCAACACTGCCCTCATGTGGCCCGAGAGGTGTACTTGACCCAAACCTTTAGATTTGTTTCATAGCACACTGTTTATGTGAGACTGCATTTGCTCAGTCATTATATGGAAATATATCTCCACAAATAAAAGATGAATGAAATGCACAAAGAGTAACATACAAAGACGTTTTCCTTTCAAGACTAAGATATTTACTCAAATAGAAAAGTGGGCAGTCAAGTTTTATAAGTTTTATTTTTCAGCCAAACCAATAGCAATGTTTGTTTACTTTTATACTGAGCACTCCAACTCTAAAGGTTCAACTTCAAAGAACAAGGAACCGATCAACTAATAGGTTAGGTTACTTTATTTGTACCTGTGGGTAAATTTGTCAATAGGAGCACTTAAAGCAGAACTAAGTAACTCGTTTGCCATAATAAATGGGCCCTCTGGGGGTAATACAAGTGTTAATGGGATGATTGGGGGGGTCTTTCATCTCCCTCTGGTGTCATTGTCCAGAAAACTACCCTTGCAACTTTCCATGCTCCGACCCAGGAGCCCCAATACACACTAATGGAATCATGAAGAAGCTGACAGGCTAGCGGGCAAAGCTAACTGCGGGCTAGCGCCACTTAAGCAGTATTTACAGCCAAGTTTGAGTGCCAAAAATGATCTCCATAGTGTTGTTGGATGTACTATATCCCTCTCTCCCTTTGCCTTTTCTGTCAACGTAGTATTTACTCTCACGGACAATTAACGAGTAAAAAAATATAACACGCTACGACACCTGCAATGGGGCTTATGGCCTCTAGGGGCAAGAGTTACTTAGTTCTGCTTTAACTAATCAAAGGACTTTTCAGCACATCACAGCATTTTGGATTTTTGTTCCATATAAAACAAGCATGCGATGGTTAATACAGATTGGCCTTTGCTATGAAATTAAACTATTATGGATTTGTTGATTAGTAGGCTATATGATAAAAGGGCAGGTTTCAAAGTGTGAGGGACTGTTAAAATCCATTTGCTTCCATTTGTCCTTTCTTTTTCTTTTTTGGTTGGGAATAATTTTTACCTATAGAACATTTTTTTTTTTTTTTTTGTCAAGAACATGGTCACGATGAAAACACCCATTGCGTTTTGAAGGAAGGGCACCATCGTCAAATGTCCGACATGCCGTGCCCGTCGTTCAGCTGGAGCATGTCTCTCTCTCCCCGTCTTCCCAGCCTTCTGAGTGAGTGTTGGATGTGACAGCCAGTCCGACGCAGGTTGGAGCAGATGTATAAAAAATGGAGGACTTCGGGGACGGCGGTGACGCGGGTGTCACGAAGCATCAGTCCTCTGCTCCTCTCACGTCTGTCTAATCGGACCGAGCGGGGCCTAAAGCGCGCCGGCCGTGAGATGGAAGCGCTCAATAATTTAACACCTGCAATATGTCCGAGATCAGCCAGCGCCAGGGTCCTTTCCGGAAACCTACCTCTGACCTTCTCCACAGACAGGAGAGGTGACATCATCAAGTACAGTGTGTGGTGCATGTCGTGACCGAATCAAACACAAAAGTGAAAAGTTTGTAAAAGTCTCATAGTGAATAGAGCCAAATCTTTTCCCCACTGTTTATAATGCATTAAGCACAAAGGCATGTTTTTGGAAGTGGAAGGAAAAAGTATGATTCTCCCAGCCCCAGACTTCACATTGAGCATAGGGTTTTGATGTTGATGTGCTGTTCCATTTCTCCTCCATGCAGGACGTTGTGTGTACCTCCCAAACTATTTAACTTCGGGTCCATATTTTGCCAGATCATCTAAGAGCTCGTTCGTTGAACAGTTTGGGTGGAACACACGTCATGTGAGGGGGAATAATGGAGCAGCACATCAACATCACAACCTTATCCCGACTGTGAAGTCTGGTGCAGGGAGAATCATGGTGTGGGGCTGTTTTATTATAGTTGTGTTTCTTATAGTAAGACAGAAGGTTTAGTTTACCTGCTTGTGGGGCTGTTTTGATGGCTCAGGGCTTGGACAAAGTGAGATCATCAGTGGAAATGAATTCACAAGTTAAACAAGATATTGCCTGATATAACCTGAGACATTCACAACTGCATGGAATAAGTAAGTGATCCCTGTATTAAATAACTGGCTGATTCTTCTTTTGCAGCATTAACTGATCAGGATGAATCTCAGACCACTCCTCTTTACAAAACTGCTGCAGCTCAGTGTGATTCAGGGGGTGTACTTACTTATTCCACGCTCTCCTGTGAATGTTTGCATGTTACAGCCAATAAAAATAAGATGACATGTAAATGTTTGGGTGGTATTAGTTTAAACAGACACTGTTTAATAAATCTTATGTTTTTGGAGTTCAGACCACATTTAGTGACCAATTTAGGCAGAAATTTGATGAATTCTAAACGGCGTACTCACTTTTTCCTCCCACTGTAGTTGTTAAATGAGCAATGGGCGAGTACGGCTTCTGTATGGTCCTCGTGGTGGGGAGCTGACATTGCTGTAATACCACCCCCTTGTGGCCAGGGGCGACGGCACTTGGGTGCATTGATTCTAATGGGACTTCAGACATAGGACAGCTTAAAAGCCTGGCTCCAAAGATTTTGTCTTTTTCTAAAAATGTGTGACAATGCTGGGGTAGGTCAAATATTTTTTACCACACTGTTTTTTTTCTTTTTCAGCCCAAACATTTGAAGCATTTTCAGTACATTGACTGGCTCCAGTGTCTGTCACACACAACTCGGGAACCTTTAGAATGAATAGGGCTGAACCCGCTCATCTTTATTATATTATATCTATGTAAATGAGCCTCTAGCTCTCTTACTTGCTTGCTAAAGTTGTATAGTTTTTTGGGTTTTTTTTTTAACAACGTGCATGCCAGGTAGTTCCTTTAGGGGCAGAATAATGAGAGCATGGCCGGCTGTCTTGCCCAAGGACACAATGTCAGCATCGGAAGCAGGGGTTAAACCCGTTCCTTTATTTAGGTTTAGGCTTGTTGGTAAAGGTCTCAGAATGACTGACCAGCTTCTGTGCGTTGCTTTAAAGCACATAAATGCATTAGTACCTTACTAACCTTACCATTTGTAATTATGATTTCAACTTAAATAAACCAGGGGATAGAATAAGATGTAACTTACAGGTAGTGTTTTGACTGCACAGCTCTTTAAAGCAGCTTTGTAAATATTTTTTGTAGGTCTGGAGAAAAGTTGAGACGGTGAGAGGTTAATCTGTTAACCACCTCCAACAATGGAGGATTTAGTCTAAACGCTATACTATTATCTACACATTTATTTTTTAAGTGAGTGTGACTGAACTTCCCCGACGTTTCATCTTAGCACCGTTCCTTTTCTTACATCCCTAATATCGTTTTTAAGGCTTCACCAAATCCGCCATGTTTTCCTCTGTTCGTGTGTTGCCATGACAACGGGCCCTCTCCTCACCTGTGCGGAGGTGAAACATCAGTAACTCGGCGGGGGGTCCCAGGTGGAGACACGGGACAGGGCAGGAAGTGTTCAGGGGAGGGGGAGGGGTGCGAGAGGGGGGTGTTGGTTGCCAACTCTGCTGCACTCAGGTGAAACCGAAGTGGCTGGAGTTTTTGTGACGACGCAGAGGGCGGAAAGAAGGGGAAAGAGAAAAAGAAAGAGGAGAAAGGGGTGTCGATGTATAATTTAAAACCCTTCTTTTATAATGACTAGTGAGTTGGTGCTAATCCTGAATCAAATTATTACATCCCCCTTTTCTGCCTTTCTGTGTTTGTCCCAGAAATCCATGATGGCATATATATAAAGCAGTCATACACAATGTTTGTCACACAGAGTTTTATTTGTGGATAAAAAAAAAACATGATGTTTACAGCTTGGACTCTGCGTGAATGGCCACGAAAGGGTCTTCCTCTCTGTTGCTGATCTTGAAGTGGGCACGACCGTCTCCTCCCACGTGGATCTGTTTGCCCGTGCACCGGCCGTTCTCCTTCTGACCGGAGATCACGTCACAGTAGGTGCCTCCGGGCATGCCGGTGTTCAGGGTCACGTCAAGGTTCCTGAAGGCAACACAAGTCAGAGGTTTTTTTTTTTTTTTTTAACAAACAGAGATGTTTTCGTGCGGGCTGGATATTCTCACCAATCGTCATTGTTGAACACGATGAATCCGCGGTTGCCACGTCCAAAGGCCACCTGGTTGTTCTGGTTGTCCCACCAGTTTGAGTGCGGCTGTCCATTCACAACGTTACGGAATTTCACCATGTTCCTGACAGAGAAGGGAGTGGAAATATTTTAATTCCAAACCGTCACTGAAGCGAAACAACTGATGATCAAAGCACTAAGTAGATATTTCAGGAATTTTGCAGCCCTTAGAAAATACTTTACGTCCAAAAGTGTGTGTTATTGACTCACTTGATCTGCCTCCACCTGTGCTCACACACCCAGCCGTCTCCGCAGGTCTGGTCGGCGTTGATGGGCACGGATTTAGTGGATCCATCTCCGTGGCTGGGAGGTCCCATCCAGTCATTCTGGTCCTTGATACACATATGAACACAATTTAGCATTCACTTTCACGTTGGGCACACAAGTAGAATTTTGCTGCACTTATACAATGCCATGATACTAAACATTTAAACTCTGGCTTAGCTTTTGAGAATTTATATTTACGTTATTTATTATGAGAGTAACATCTATGCTTGGGAAAGGCGTGGAGGCATGTGGAGGACACTTCCGGGATCTACATGCAGGTATTACACAACAAAATCTAGGAATTAACTGTTTTAGAGGCATTTTATCCATTTCCAGTTCACGTACCTTTCCATTTTCGAAGCGCCGGTCCCACCTGAAGCTGGACATGACTCTGGTGACTCCGTAGGGGTGAGCCAGCATGTAGCTGACGGCCATCTTGTGGAGCCTAGAGTCCCAGAAGGTGACGATGGAGGCTCCGCCCGCTCCGTGGCCTCTCTGGTTGTCATGGTTATCCACAAACACCAGAGCGTTTCCGTTGGGCATGAAACCCCAGCCCTCACCCCAGTTCCTGAACAAAAAGTAAGACCAGTTAGTCATGACTGGATATCTGATTTATATCCATTTCTGTTATGTTTGTCATTACTTGGTGTAGCTGAGTTTGTCTCCGTTCCACTTCCTGAAGACACCTCCGATTCTGGCGCCGTACTTGAACTCGGTGACGCGACCCAGGTGGAAGTACTCCCTGGAAGTGATGGGCTCGCCTCCCAGATCAATCACCTACAGAGAGATATTAGATGAGTAGGTGAAATGGGAACAATCGCTTGTGTTTCAGTTTATTATGTTTTGCTCTCGATGTGTGTGTGATTCTGGTGTTAGATGCTGTGTTACGTCTTAAACCAACATAGGATCAAGCTGGTTTTGTTTTGGGAGGTTTATCTGCTGTTGAACTTAGGACATATTGTGTCCACTGCCCGGATTCCCACAACGTGCCTCCCATTTGAACCATCAACCATTAACCAATCTGCACTCAAGTCTTGTTTTTATGCCAAATGCAATGAGACAGCAGTTGTTGTGTGTGCGTGTGCTTGGAGTGGATGTTTCTGATGCTTTGCTCTCAGTCGTGGCTGTGCTGTTTGTGAACCTTAGCAAAAGTCAACAGGTATAGCTTCCACTTTCGAGCTTCTACACATTGATATTATGGAAGTACCTCCTGGAAGATGAACGGCCTGGCTCCGCCGGAGAACCACTTGGTGTTGAGGTTGTGGAGGCGTCCGTACACGGCCTGCAGGTCTCCGGGCCACATGTGCTTACAGGCGTCCACTCTGAAGCCAGCCACGCCCATGTCGATCAGTTTGTTCATGAAGCCCGCCACTTTACCCCTGACGTCGTTCTTCTCCAGAGCGAGATCCAGCAGGCCCACCAGACGGCAGTCACGGACCTGCGTGAGCAGAAAAGTACAATTCATAGCTCTGTCAGGGGGTATTATGCTAATAAAAAGATTGGGGTCATATTTATGAGGGAAAGTCTCCATTGTTTGTGGCAAGATGGCAGCAATGTCTACCTCCATTTGCAGGGTTATTCAAAACAATTATTTAAAGCAGTACTAAGTAACTTGTTTACCTTAGTATATCCATTTCATAGTCCCTCTAGGGGTAATAGAAGTGTTAATGGGATGAGTGTCTCTGGCCAGAAAACCACCCTTGCAGTTTTCCCTGCTCAGAGGCCCCAATACACACTAATGGAATCATGAAGGAGAAGCTAACAGGCAAATCTAGTTGCAGGCTAGCGCCACTTAAACAGTATTTATAGCCAAGTTTGACTGACAAAAATGATCTCCATTGTGTAATTGGATGTACAATATCCCTCTCTCCCTTTGTCTTTTCTGTCAGCGTAGTATTTGCTCTCACAGACAATTAATGAGTAAAAAACACAACATGCTATTACACCTGCAGTGGCGCTTATGGCCTCTAGGGGCATGAGATCAGTGTCAGTGGAAATTGTCTAATGTGAAACTATTTGTATTTTCACTAGTTATTTGCCCCATTCATCAGTGCCACAGGGGTTAAACCTTTCATGACACAAGCTTTGAATAGTCTGGGAATCATTTCTATTTGGCATCTCACAGCCGATATTGTTACCTGGTTGGCATCTCCATAGTTCTCGATGTTGCCGCTGCCGGTCCTGCACTTGTGATCGTTGAAGTCCCAGCCGTTGAAAGGCACGGAGGGGAACTCTTTGCGATTGGCACTGAACCAACCTCCGCAGGAGGAGTGGGTGCCCTCGCCGCCTCCAGCGCCGCACATGTGGTTGATTACAGCATCCACGTAGATGTTTACCTATAGGGAGATTTACGTTTTTGGGGTGAGAAAAAATCCTGAAAAAATTAGGTTTATATAAAGTTGCAATCACACTGGCTTGTTTAGGACTGAAGAAGTATTGAAATTGAGGCATAGAATAACTTTTTCTTACATGGAGACTTTTTTCTTACATGGAGACTTACTCGCCATGTCCAAATCAGCCTATAAAGTAAGATGTCGTGTTAGAGACCAATAATGTGTGTCTGTTTACCCCGACGTTGTTGCATCTGCTGATCATGTCACGAAGCTCATTCTCATTTCCTGAGCGGGAGCACAGGTTGTAGCCGGTTGGCTGATAGCGCTGCCACCAGGGCCTCCAGGGGCTGCTTATGATGATGTGCTCATTGGGAGGAGAGATCTGAGAAGAGACACACAGGAAAGATGTGACTGATCGACTGAGCAAATGTGTATTTCAGAGGAAACCTTTCTCAAAATAAGTGTTACGTGTCAGTGTTTGTAATAGTAATTGCAGAAGGGCAGATGAATTTATGGTGGAAATGAGAAATAAAACTGTATATCTGACAGGTCCACCTATATACCTGGTCAAATGTATGTTGGTTGTAACCATTTGTACTGATTTGTATAGAGATTGTTAATAATAAAAGTATATCACATGTGAAAAGCAGCCCATCTTCTTTCTCTTGCACAAGAGTTTTAAAGAGGACCCACCTGAACTCCTCCAAAGCCGTTGGGTCCGAGGAATCGCTCACACTCTGCGGCGATGTCTGCCCAGCGCCATTCGAACAGGTGCACGATGGCGGTGCGACCGTGCTTCAGATGAGGGTCGTGTTGGGCGACGCTCAGCCCGAAAAGAGCCACCAAGATCAGCCACTTCATCATGTCGATACCCACAGGTCCAAGTGATGAGGGAAGACGCCGGATCTGTATCACATCTGGGCTTATATGCAGGTAAGCATGTGCTGCCGGCCAATCAGAAGATGGCAAATGCATGTATGTGCTATATGTTTGTGGTGCAGCAGCTGCAAGGTTCTCACAGTAGTTACCAAACCATGACTAGTCAGTTTGTTTTTGTTATGCAAGTCCAGAGTATTCCTAAAAAGGGAGAACCAATCATTTTTTTGGTAGAAAATGTGTCATGAGTGGTGGGGTAAGGTAAATTGAATGACCCCATTTAACAAATCATTAAACATTTCTACATATCACTAGAACCCCACTAACATTAAATCAGGACTTAAACAGGTTTAAAATGGGCTAAGATGGACGCTGACTTGAACCATATCACAAGGAAATTGGGCTTAAACCCGGTCTATGAAAAAAAAAAAAATAAGATTTCACAATATTTGAGAAAATTGGGAGTGGAGTTGAAACAGGTCTTAGGTGTGACTGTGGAACGTTGTGACCTCACAGTGAAACCCTGAAAGACCCAGTGTAAGAGGAGCTGTAAGAAACATTTGCTTTCTCTAAAATGACCAAGGCATTACTTTTTTGTTTTGTTGTTTGTTGTATTTTTTGCTAATTCCTTTTGTTATTTGGTGAAAAGAAGTTTGTTGTGACTGTAATCAGTGTAATCTTGATTTGTGTTGGTAACGTGGTGAGTTATTCCATCTATGTTTTGTTTCACTGACAACCATCAGCTATAACAAGCACCTGATTTGTCGAAAAACAAAATATTACTTACATTATATGTAAAACTTGTAATAACGCCACAATAAAGTGACTCATTCACACTCATTTGACCTTAAGCAGGGATAATTTATTCAAAATAATCTAAAGATTACATAAATCTGTCTTTAACTGGTCATATTACACAGCTCTGAAGCACTTTGAGAGAGATGTTCACAGCTTGGACTCTGCATGAATGGCCACAAAGGGGTCTTCATCTCTGTTGCTGATCTTGAAGTGGGCACGGCCGTCTCCTCCCACATGGATCTGTTTGCCCGTGCACCGGCCGTTCTCCTTCTGACCAGAGATCACATCGCAGTAGGTGCCCCCAGGCATGCCAGTGTTCAGGGTCACATCGAGGTCCCTGAAGGCAAGGGAAGGCATTTGTTAATAATATATATAAAATCAGCTGTAAGATCTATGTGGCTCAATAAGACAGGACAGACTTGGAACACACATGCATAACAAGATGCTGTAGGAAATCTGTCAGAAAGCCAATTAAGCAATTCTGATTTTCAAGTCTCTCAATGTGCAACATGTTTTTTGCCACGCATCTGCAACATTGTGCAGTGCTTGGGGACAGTGCATGCGGACCGGCAGATCGGGATTATGGTACCTCTGTTTAAGAAGGAAGGAATAGGAAGGAAAGAATACAGTATCTGATATTTAAACCTCTTTCTCAGGTGGAGCAACCATCAAACTTCCAGGACCTCTCACTCTAGCTCTGAGATTTCTTTCATTGTTTTCTACACGTTTCTTACCAGTCATCGTTGTTGAAGATGATGAATCCGCGGTTGCCACGTCCAAAAGCGACCTGGTTGCTCTGGTTGTCCCACCAGCTTGAGTGAGGCTGTCCATTCACAACGTTACGGAAGATCACCATGTTCCTAGTATAGAGAGAGACTAGTTACTTTTTACCTTCTAGCCTTTTTATTTTTCTAGAGATTCATTTGGGCATTCATTACTTGATACAAATGTTACTCACTTGATCTGCCTCCACCTGTGCTCACACACCCAACCGTCTCCACAGGTCTGGTCAGGATTGATGGGGACAGGTTTGGTGGAGCCGTCACTATAGCTGGGAGGTCCCATCCAGTCATTCTGATCCTATGGTGGAAACAGAAAAAATAACATACACAATTCAACATTCTCAAGCTTTTACAGAACATTAATGAGAATATTAATGTAATGTAAGTCAATTCCAGTTCAATTTATAGTCTCACAAACATATTAAAGTGCCATACCTTTCCATTGACAAAGTGGCGGTCCCACCTGAAGCTGGACATGACTCTGGTGACTCCGTAGGGGTGAGCCAGCATAAATCCGACGGCCATCTTGTGGAGCCTAGAGTCCCAGAAGGTGACAATGGAGGCTCCGCCCGCTCCGTGGCCTCTCTGGTTGTCATGGTTATCCACAAACACCACTGCGTTCCCATTGGACATGAAACCCCAGCCCTCGCCCCAGTTCCTGAATACATAATAATGATAAATAATGGATTTAATATTGTAAAGGACTTTAACGGCAAATCCTAACCGCATCTTTGCTATCATTTTTTCTATCACTAAGGTGTGCATACCTGGTGTAGCAGAGTTTCTCTCCGTTCCACTTCCTGATCACAGTTCCCAGTTTGGCTCCATATTTAAACTCAGTGACTCGGCCCAGTTGAGTGTACTCAGCGGCAGAGATGCCCTCACCTCCCAGATCAATCACCTACATAGAAATTGATCATGATCCAGATTCAGAGAATGTGTTTACAGCAAATTTCAGGTCAGTGGCGGCCCAAGTACTTTATTCCTTTACTTGAGTGAAAGTGCGGTTCCTACTAGATGAACAAAAGACAAAGTTGCTCTGTCAGATTATTATGTAAGTTAAAGTACTTAACACATTGAATGCCGGGGGGAGGAACAACTAATTATTGAAATAGTTGTCAACTATTTTAGTAATCGATTAATCGTGGTGTTGCGTAGCAAAGAAATAGTTGAGATTGCCTCATTTCTCTGAGTTTTTAAGTGGTTAAAATCGGTCCAAGGACGGCTGACAAACATCCTGTTAAAGACTTCAATCCGAGAACCAGGCTGTTTAAATGCATGTGTCAACAATGTTGTCCATGAAAATTTACTTGAAACTGAGATATTTAGGCATTTGCCTCTTCCCATAACGTTAGTGCTTGAAGAGAGAGTTAATCAGAAAGGAGAGTGTGTCACAAAACATGCAATATCTCAGTTTCTAGAAAAAAAATCTGTGATTTTGATTAAACGAGCCTCTGTTTAGCTTTGAATTTCTCATTTTTATAGGGTTTTCACCAATGGAGAGGCTAGAGTCTCACCTTTCAAACGGGCCAAAGCTGTGGTGCTACAAATAACATGAAAAATGGTCTGGATTGCACTCTACAGCTAAGTCCCCAAAACAGCGCGGCACCCAATGTGTTAATAGAAAATGTGTTCAAATTAGAAAATACATTAACGTACAGTTTAATGTTAGTGTTACAAACATTTAACTGTATGACTTCAAAAACATGAAAATTGGGGCCAAATTAATCATGCCTTCTTCCTCATCATGAGCCAGTGGCAGTGACAGTACATCTGCACAGCGCCACCTACTGTTCAGCAGTGTACATCAAAAGGCTTTTGAATGAGACAAAGCACACGGACAACTTTTACTTTTGACTTTGGAGCCAAAATTTGGATGGAGTAGAAATGACTGTTTTTTTCTCTATGTTCTACTCATAAAAACTACCGTAATTTACGGATTATAAACCACAAATTTTTCCACACCAGATGAACTTTCCGGCGTATACAACGGTGCGCCCAATTTATAGAAATCTTTATAAATGTTGTTGATGCGGCTTATATTCACATCTGCTCAATAGTACGGATTTTACAGTAAAGCACACAGTATGCAATGACATTTACGTTGACTGACCAACGTTGACTGCATGAACTCCCAGAAAGAATGCAAACCATGAACTCTCAGTCCAATAATTAAACAACCGAACCTTGATACTGTGAGGAATCCCTCCTGGTATTGACCTGTTCCTACAAGAACAAATACTTCATGGTTTGTTGTTTGGATAGTGATGTACATGTACTTTTGATATTAAATAATCATTTGCTATTGGATTTATTTATTTATTTATTTTTCATCTACACCAAGACCAGAAATACACAAACTTGCAAATATTCGATAATGTCTAAAGTTGCTTTGGGTTTGTCCAGGATAGATTTAGTATTTTTCCTGTTATCGAGCACTTGACCCTGTTATCTTGCGTCCACTCTGTCAATTCCCACAGCCATAGTGAGCTCTTTTGCATTAATCATTAACCAATCTGCAAAAAACATGTGTTTTGCTAAAAGTGTTACGGTTTTTGAGTCAAGGCTGATTCTAGATTTGTAGGGACCTTGATCAAACTAAATTCCAATGGCTTTAGATGAATGAAGTCACTATTTCATTAACTGATCTATCCTTTCAACTTAGAAGAGGCTATATTTTGAAAGCACAAAGCAGATCATCTGAATGTGCTCTGTCAGCTTGGGGGAGCAGATACTGTAGGATTGAGTGGCTACCTCCTGAAAGATGAAAGGCCTGGATCCTCCACTGAACCACTTGGTGTTGAGGTCTTTGAGGCGTCCGTACACATTCTGCAGGTCTCCGGGCCACATGTGTTTACAAGCGTCCACTCGGAACCCAGCCACGCCCATGTCGATCAGCGCGTTCATGAACCCGGCCACTTTACCCCTGACGTGGTCCTTCTCCAGAGCGAGATCGAGCAAGCTCACCAAACGGCAGTCACGAACCTGGCAAAGACAAAAGCATAACACGTAAGTCCAAGCGCTCTACTCTGGACAATGTCAGCAGAGTGTCCCATGGAGATGTGAAACGCAGAGATGAGATTCACCCCACACTGATACCACAACCTTTTTACTGTTAACCAGATTAAATTCATCCTAACAGCTCTCAGCATCAAAAAGTAGGATGTGTTCTTCAATGTTAGAGATTTTGATCTGGTGCATCCAGCTAAGAAGAAATTAAGAGGAAGTATGCAGAGGAAAGACTTCCATGCAACTCACAGAAAGTCACAACATGGTCCAGGAACCTAAACCGTGCCATGAGGGTGGAGTGTCTATAGTGTTACCTGGTAAGGGTCTCCATAATTCTCAATGTCTCCGCTGGCCGTCTTGCACTTGTTGTCGTTGAAGTCCCAGCTAGAGTAAGGCACAGTGGGGAAGTCTCTTTTAGAAGCACTGAACCAGCTTCCACAGGACGAGTGGGTGCCCTCACCGCCTCCAGCTCCACACATGTGGTTAATCACAACATCCACATAGACGTTCACCTAGAGAGTAAAAGACATTTAAGCAACCTGATTAAACACAATTTACTCTAAAGACGTGCTGTACATAATCTCCCATATTAAGGTATTGCCATTGAACTGTTTCAGTTTACCCCAACGTTGTTGCATCTGGTGATCATGTCGCGGAGTTCAGCCTCAGTTCCTGATCGGGAGCAAAGGTTGTAGCCGATTGGCTGGTAGCGCTGCCACCAAGGCCTCCAGGGGCTGCTTAGGACAATGTGGTCATTGGGAGGAGAGATCTGAGAGGAGAAATAGAAAGGAAATCATCAGCGATAAGGGGTCTTTGACACACCTCATCAGTTAGGCTTCATAAAGTGACCTGACACAGCAATATTCTTCTACAACAACAATATGCAAGTCCAGCCTGGACATAGATCATTTGTTCTGATGGAGTTTTTTGGATTAAATGCAAAAAACAAAAACATAACGGTTTAAGAACCTTTATCTACAACGGAAAACTCATGTATGACTGAGAGCTTACACATCAAAATCCAATATAATTCCAGTGCACTTTACTGTCTATATTCCTGTGAGGTCCTTAGTTTAGTCCGTGCAATAGCAACACATTTATTTTCAGCACGTTCTTCCTTTATGCTTCCCCGATACAGTATATCCAGTACCGCTTCTTATCACTTAGCTTTGAGGTGCATCATCCTGCTCTCTGTAATGAGGATGAGTCCAAGATCTCTTGAAGCAATCAGGCTCAAATCTCATAACCACAATAGAAAACACTGACACACATTGGCTGTCCACGACAAACGCAAATACAGTACATAAAACACATGATCCAAACTGTCTCTCAAATTACTTTAAACTCTTAAGTCACATAGATCGATACCTGAGCAGTGCAACTAAACATGTCATTGCTTTTCTGCAACTAAGCCGTTTTTTACCAGTTTATGTTAATGTATTTGAATAGTAGATTTTGGCGACACACAAAAAACATCCTAACTATTGATCACAACAAAGAAATTTCACCTGAATTCCTCCGAAGCCGTTGGGCCCGAGGAATCGCTCACACTCTGCGGCGATGTCCGCCCAGCGCCATTCGAACAGGTGCACGATGGAGGTACGCCCGTGCCGCAGGTGAGGGTTGTGTTGGGCCACGGTCAACCCAAAAAGAGCCACCAAGATCAGCCACTTCATCATCGCTTTACCCACCCAAGAGAGAAAAAGAGACGCTGGAACCGCTGCTCACTTAGGCTTAAATACGAGCGATAAGTGTGTGCTGTGGACCAATCAAAAAAACACAGCCAATATCTACGTGAGGTACAACAGCCGCCTGATTCTCACAGAGTTTTCCAGACGATTACAAACCAAAAGTTCAATTGAGGACATGACTGAGACTCCTGAGAAGAGGGAACTGGTGTTTTATTAAACTAGTTCCGTTTCCTATGTTTGCAGTGTTGCAATTTTGTTGCAAGAGACAGATGCAGGGTAGGACTACTTCTTGGCGACAGTGGCACAGTTGGCAGAGCTGGTTGTCTCATGATCAGAAATCAGTTCGAATCCCAGCTTCAAAAGGTGAAAACTGTCATTGTGTCTTTGGGGCAAGACACTTTACCCACCTTGCCTCCAGTGTCTGCATACATTGGTGAATGAATGAGAGTGCCTGGTTCCTTGCTGTAAAGCGTTTTGGACCTAATGAAGAAATGACGAAACAAATACTCTATCCCATTTTACATAGACACTGCCTTGTTTGCACCAAGAAAACAAAATATTGGCAACAATGTTCCATAACTCTGAGATAATCTGTGATCAACAAAAATACACAAAGATAAGACAAAATTAAATAATTCTCTACTCGTTCAACAGGCTTTGTAAAGAGTGAACTGACTAAACACAAGCCATTTCCACGAGGGTCACCGGCATAACTTTTTCCCTGTTCAGGGTCATTGTATTGTAGCAAACTTAAGTTGAGTAAAGTACTGCAAGTGTATTTTAGGCATTCCTAATGTAATTATTCCGAGTGAATAGGCTTTATATGTAGGATGTTGGTGTGAATGGATTCAATGGACCGCACATTCTGAGGTTGAAGCAGGTTGTTCCCGGTTTAACAGCACAGTGACATTTGTTTTTTCTAAGGGTCATTTTGTGTGAGTGGACAGAGCGCTGACATAACAGTGGTCGAGTGCTGCTTTTTAAAAATTGTGTGTGTTTTCTCTGTGTGACAATAGTGCCCTCTATCGTTCATTAGGGGAAGTCCACATCTGTACTAAAACAGAAAGACATTTTATAGAATTCCTGGCAATTACCTACAGATGACCTAACAATAAAAAATATCATGCTTTGACACATAAAATAGCTTGCTCTTACATTATTTTTTATTTCAAACAGAACTCTCAAAATTACAGACCGTCACAACAAATATTGCAAAACTGATTCAGTCTTGACACTTATTTGGCTTCTGTTGCTATGGTTTGACCAATATCTGCACACCCTCTGTACCCTGTTTACCCATATCATATCTTTACAATATCTATACAGCCTGACTTTATAGGCGAGGAGAGAAGACTTGTGTCCATGCCATTTTGTTGTATTTTGTATTTTGTCATTTGGTGAGAAGACGTTACAGCAGCACAGCGGTTAGCACTCGTGCTTCACAGCTAGAAGGTCCGTGTTTGATCCTCAGCCGGTGGGGCCTCTCTAAAAACATGTGCAATAGGCCGTAATGAATGCAGTGTGTGAGTGAGTGGTTGGTGGTGGTCGGAGGGGGCGATGCCACAGACTGGTTGCCTCGCTTCCGTCAGTCTACCCCAGGGCAGCTGTGGCTACAGTAGTTTACCACCTCTGAGTGTGGAGTGACTGAATAATGACTACAATGTGGCGCTTTGAGAAATCAGGTAATACAGGCTTGAAAAGCGCAATACAAATGTAAGCCATTATTATTATTATAAGTTTGTTGTGACTTTAATCAGTGTTATCTTCATTTATCACAGTGTAGGTAATGTGGTGAGTTATTCCATCTATGTTTTGTGTCACTGACAGCCATAGGCTATTAAGCACCTGATTTGTGGAAATACGAAATCAATTTTGTGAATCCCTATATATAACTTTTGATAATCCCACAAGAGAGAGAGTGATGTTCACAGCTTGGACTCTGCATGAATGGCCACGAAAGTGTCTTCCTCTCTGTTGCTGATCTTGAAGTGGGCACGGCCGTCTCCTCCCACGTGGATCTGTTTGCCCGTGCACCGGCCGTTCTCCTTCTGACCAGAGATCACGTCACAGTAGGTGCCCCCAGGCATGCCAGTGTTCAGGGTCACATCGAGGTCCCTGAAGGCAAGGGACGGCACTCGTCAAAGTCTACAATGGTCATTCAGTATAAAAAAAGATATCAGCTGTAACATATCTACGTGGATCCATTAGACAGGACAGACTTGGAACACACATACATAACAAGAGGCTGTTGGAAAGGTCTGACAGAAAACCAATCCAGCAATTCAGATTCTCAAGTCTCACAATGTTGTGTGACTGCATTGATTGACACGTATTTGCTACATTGAGTGGTGCTTACGGACTGGCAGATTGGGGCGGTGTTAACCTCTGTTTTAGATGGAGGGCCGGAGAATGTGTTCCAATGACATAACTGGTTGGGAGACAAGCATCTGGCCAGTATTTGAACCTCTTTCTCACGAGGAGCAACGGTCAAACTCCCAGAGCTTCTCACTGTAGCTGTGAGATTTCGTTATTTGTTTTCTACACGTTTCTTACCAGTCGTCGTTGTTGAAGACGATGAATCCGCGGTTGCCACGTCCAAAGGCGACCTGGTTGCTCTGGTTGTCCCACCAGTTTGAGTGAGGCTGTCCATTCACAACGTTACGGAAGATCACCATGTTCCTGACATGTGAGAGAGACTAGTTACATTTTAGCCTGTTGGGTTTTATTCTTTCTATTGTATGTATTTTTTACAAATACTCACTTGATCTGCCTCCACCTGTGCTCACACACCCAGCCGTCTCCGCAGGTCTGGTCAGGGTTGATTGGTACAGGTTTGGTGGATCCGTCACTATAGCTGGGAGGTCCCATCCAGTCATTCTGATCCTATTGTGGAAACAGAGAAAAATTAACATACACAATTCAACGTTCACAAGCTTTTACAGAACATTACAGATTTTTAATGTTAGTCTGAGAGAATATATATAAATCAAATATTTACAGAGATATTACACATTAAGGTGCCATACCTTTCCATTGACAAAGTTGCGGTCCCACCTGAAGCTGGACATGACTCTGGTGACTCCGTAGGGGTGAGCCAGCATAAATCCGACGGCCATCTTGTGGAGCCTAGAGTCCCAGAAGGTGACGATGGAGGCTCCGCCCGCTCCGTGGCCTCTCTGGTTGTCATGGTTATCCACAAACACTACTGCGTTCCCATTGGACATGAAACCCCAGCCCTCGCCCCAGTTCCTGAATACATAATAATGATAAATAATGAGTTTAATATTGAAACTAATTTTACTGCAAATCCTAACCACATGTATTCTATCATTAAGGTGTGCATACCTGGTGTAGCAGAGTTTCTCTCCGTTCCACTTCCTGATCACAGTTCCCAGTTTGGCTCCATATTTAAACTCAGTGACTCGGCCCAGTTGAGTGTAGTCAGCAGCAGAGATGCCCTCACCTCCCAGATCAATCACCTACATAGAAATATTATTGATTATAATCTAGATTCAGAGTATGTGTTGATGTGTCAGTGCTGGTCAAAGTACTTTATTCCTTTTACATGAGTGAAAATATAGATCCTACTTGTTAATAAAAGAAAACGTTGCTCTGTCAGATTACTAAGTTAAAGTAGTTAATAGAAAATACTCAAGTGTTCAAAGTAGAAAGTGCATATCCGTTTAATGGCATTGTTATGAAGTAATAACTGTACAGCTCTGGGCCAGCCCTGACAATAAGAAGATTAAGCAAATTAGGGCCTCAAGGCAACCAGGGTTAGGAGTAAGTGTCTACCTCCTGAAAGATGAAAGGCCTGGATCCTCCACTGAACCACGTGGCGTTGAGGTCTTTGAGACGTCCGTACACATTCTGCAGGTCTCCGGGCCACATGTGTTTACAGGCGTCCACTCTGAACCCAGCCACGCCCATGTCGATCAGCGCGTTCATGAACTCAGCCGCTTTACCCCTGACATAGTCCTTCTCCAGAGCGAGATCTAGCAAGCTCACCAAACGGCAGTCACGGACCTGGCAAAGACAAAAGCATAACTCTCATACGTCCAAGGGCTCAACCCTGGACAATGTCAGCAGAATGTCCCAAGGGGGTGTGAAAAGGAGAGGAGATCCACTCCGCGCTGACATCACAACCTGATTACTGTTCAATATGAAGCTTGTGTTCGGCAATGTTCAGGAGTATCCAGCGAAGAAGAACTTATCCTGTATTCATGTTTTGTCTCATAGAAAGACAAAACATGGTCCAGGAACTTAAATCTTCCCCCTGTGCTGTGAGGCCAGAGTGTCTTTAGTGTTACCTGGTAAGGGTCTTCATAATTCTCAATCTCTCCGCTGGCCGTCTTGCACTTGTTGTCATTAAAGTCCCAGCTAGAATAGGGCACAGTGGGGAAGTCTCTTTTAGAAGCACTGAACCAACTTCCACAGGACGAGTGGTTGCCCTCACCCCCTCCAGCTCCACACATGTGGTTAATCACAACATCCACATAGACGTTCACCTAGAGAGTAAAAGACATGTTCTTTTATTACTGCAAAAGTCTAACTCAAAGCAACCTGATTAAACACAATTCACTTTAAAGACGTGCTGAGCATAATCTCACATATAAAAATATTGCTGCTGAACAGTCAGTTTACCGACACGTTGTTGCATCTGGTGATCATGTCGCGGAGTTCGGCCTCAGTTCCTGATCGAGAGCAAAGGTTGAAGCCGATTGGCTGATAGCGCTGCCACCAAGGCCTCCAGGGGCTGCTTAGGACAATGTGCTCATTGGGAGGAGAGATCTGAGAGGAGAAATAGAAAGGAAATCATACAGATATACGGGGTCTGACACAGCAATATTTCAGTCAACTGAGAGACGCTACTACAACAACAATATGCTAGTCCAGCCTGCACATAGATCATTTGTTCTGATGAAGCTTTTTGGATGAAATGCAAAAAAAAACAAAAAAATAACGGCTTAAGAACCTTTCAATCAAACATGTTTATTGTCAATGTCAGTCAAAACTGAACAGCAACAAAACTGTGTTGGAGCATACAACAAATCCGATACAGCAGATCCTCTCATCAAATAAAAAAATACAAATATCAACAAGGCACATCAAAAGTATATGGTTATTAAGGCACAAAACCAATGACATTCACTCTTGGTAGCAGATAAATGTACAAAACTACGTAAAATACATCCAAAACAGAGAGTATGGTCAGAGTTAAGGATAATAGAGTTAATGCAGCAATGCAAAGTCCAGTTCACAGCTATTACTGCGTGGTGTATGGTTTACTGTCCATGGGAGGGGGGAAGAGTGGGGGGGAAAGGTCATCATTAAGCAACCTCACTGTGTAAGGGTGCAGACTGTTAGCCAGTTTGGCGCCAATGGACGCCGTATCTTCTCCCTGAGGGCAGCAGGTGGAACAGCTGATGGGCTGGGTGATGCCGGTCCCACAGGATGTTGTGCACTTTTTTTACTCGCTGTTTTTACCACCCGCTGGAGTGCCTGCTGATGGGCCTCAGTGCAGCTGGAGTACCACGCTAAAAAAACATATGTCAAAACACTGCTGATGGCACAGTTGTAAAAGTTGACCATCAGCTGTTTTGTGATCCTGGCACTCCTCAGTTGCCTGAGGTAGTAGAGGTGTTGCTGGACCTTCCCTTTCACTGGTTCCCAAGGACAGGTCCTCGGTCACAGATATTCCCAAGAATTTGAAATGTGGCACCCTGTCTACCACCTCATTGCCAATAGAGAGGAGAGTGATTGGGTCTGCTTTTGTGGAAGTCCACAATGATCTCATTGGACTTTTTCATGTTCAAGGACAGATTATTATTGACACACCATGACGCAAGATGGTGCGCTTCAGTCCGGGAATCCGCCTCGTTGCTGTTGATGAGTCAGAGCACTGTTGTGTCATTGGCAACCTTTATCTACAATGGAAAACTCATGTATGACAGAGCTTACGCATCAAAATCCAATATAATTCCAATGTACATCAGTCTACATTCCTGTGAGGTCCTTAGTTTATGCTTCCTCTTTACAGTATATCCAGTATCTCCTCTGATCACTCAGCTTTGAGGTGCGTCATCCTCCTCTCTGTAGTGAGGGTGTCCAAGACCTCTTGAAGCAGTCAGGCTCTTTGACACTCTGTTTGATCTGCTTCAAAACTCATAACTAAAATATAAAATAGTGGGACACATTGGCTGTCCACTACAAAAGACTAATGACCTCTAAACTCATAGCTCGATAACTGAGCAGAGTAACTGAACACGTCATTTATTTTCTGCCACTAAGCCAGTCATACAAAATACATATTGTAAAATGGGTATTACCAGTTAAAGTTAATGTATTTGAATAGTAGATTTTCGGCATCACCCAAAAACATTATTGATCATAGCAAAAGATTGATCACAGCAAAGTATTTTCACCTGAATTCCTCCGAAGCCGTTGGGCCCGAGGAATCGCTCACACTCTGCGGCGATGTCCGCCCAGCGCCATTCGAACAGGTGCACGATGGAGGTACGCCCGTGCTTCAGGTGCGGGTTGTGTTGGGCCACGGTCAACCCAAAAAGAGCCACCAAGATCAGCCACTTCATCATCGCTTTACCCACTGGCCCAAGAGAGAAAAAGAGACGCTGGAACTGCTGCTCACTTACGAGTGATTGGTGTGTGCTGTGGACCAATCAAAAATCAGTGCCAATATCTACGTGAGCCGACTGATTCTCACAGAGGTTTCCAGACGATCACAAATCAAAAAGCTCAATTGAGGACATGATTGAGTGCTTTCAGAAGAGAGAGCAGGTGTATTATTAAACTACTTCCATTTCCTATATTTGCAGTGTGTTGCAAGAGACAGTTGAAACTCTGGCGCCAGTTCAGGTCATCATAATGGACTTTGTGCAGGGTAGGACCTTCTGGGCACAGTGGTTGTCTCATGATCAGAAGGTTGCCGGTTCGTATCCCAGCTTCTAAAGATGCACTCTTGTCATTGTGTCTTTGGGCAGGACACTTAACCCACCTTTCCTCCAGTGTCTGCATACATTGGTGTATGAATGAGAGTGTGAATGGGTAACTGTTTCCTTGCTGTAAAGCGCTTTGGGCCTCATGAAGGTAGAAAAGTGTGATATAAGTTGAGACCATTTCCTACAATTCTTCCAAGTTCTTGTGAAATGTAATTCTCGTGGAATCTCTACTGTTCTCTGGAAACTGAAAACCTGGGAATGACATCTCTGTGGTTCATGAAACAACTCTTGCCACATGTACACACCAAACGCATCCAAATATAAAACTGTAGTGAAACACTCTCTGTGCAGATGAAAGATGAATAGGTCTAAATCCAAGTCAATAGGTCTAATTTGCCCTCTTTCTCCAGTAGCCTTCTCTGACACAAACCAACTGATATGATTATGCACACTGACAACATGAAAAAAAACCCAGGTAATGGCCATGCTGACTCATGTCAGGTCAGGCTGCTATACAACAGTGCGGAGATGATACTCACCCCAAATTAGAACAGAAGCCATGAGTTGGAGTTGTTTTGTGTTGAAAAATCTGGTTCCAACTCATGTCTAAGTTGATGAAATGGCTGGAGGCCTTTTGGATGAGGGTTAAACTCCTGAAAAACAGAAAGCTCACATACAAGATCAGGTGAAGAAAATGGTTTGCTTTGCCGTGTCATGTTTTGCAAGTGAATGTGTTTTGACGGTGTTCTCACAGATGTTGTCTGTTTCTATTGTCTTTTATAACAGTTGTATAGATTGTATTGTATCCATTGTATCTGTGAATGTTACTGAAGTTTGACTGATTGGGTAAAGTCTTTTAGTTTTGAGCAGTATAAATGTCTGAATCTGAATGGTTTAAATTAGCTTCCATTTGTTTTTCAGTCTTTCTCCTAAAACTCCCTGGACAATATGTTGTTGGTGTAATCTTTAGATCACTAGAAGTTACTATTACCATTACCCAGAAAATTAGAGGAAAAAGAAGCCATTCAATTTTACTTAGATGCTGCCTTATGTGCATCAAGAAAAAAAAAAGAAATTGACAAAAAAGCATTTATTTATGTCTATCTTTATATCTATTGGATGTGGAAATGTGAATATTGGACAGGAGTTTTGGAACCCGCCTCATCCTTGCATAACTCTGAGATAATCTATGATCAGCGAAAATACACACAGATAAAACAAAACAAAAATCACAACACATTCAACAGGTTTCGCAAAGTAATGTTTCCAAAGAGTGCACTGCCTAAACACAAGCCATTCCCACGAGGGCCACGGCATGACCCTTGCCCCAGTTAAAGGTCATTGTATCAATGTAGCACTCTTATGTTGAGAAAAGTACTGTACTAAGTATATTTTAGGTATTCCTAATTGGTTTAGCATATCTCTAATGAATGTAGTGGGAGTCAAAACAAGTTGAAATGCTGACATGAGAAAAAGGTACTGTGCGTTTTCTCTGTGTGACAATGGCGCCCTCAATAGTTCATTAGGGGAAGTGCACATCTGTACTAAAACAGAACTAGTAATAACTAATTTCTTGCGAAATAGTGAAGCAATACTAAGATATGATATTGTAGAATTACCTACCAATAAAAATATGATTACTTTGAAACATTTCAAAGTAAGATGACTTGCCCTTTTTTTTTTATTTCAATCAGAACCCCCAAATTCCAGACAGTCACAACTAATATTGCAAAATTAATTCAAGCTTGAGACTTCTTTTGCTTCTTTTGCATCTGCACACCCTCGATACCCTAATTTACTTATCACATCTATACCATATATATACTTTCGAATAAATAACGTAGGATTAATAATCTACTGTAAAAAATATAATTTCTGCATCTAAACATCAATTTCATGATTTGCTGTGCAGTCCAGAACGGTATTTTAAAGTACTGTATTAAAGTGTATAGTTCCCCTCCTTGTGACGCAGTCCAGGACGAGACGTCAGGAGACAAGGCCCCAAAAAATGTGCTGTGATTCTCCCATGGGCCCAAAGAAAATTCCAGCCGTACTTTGGTCTTTTCCTGTCGGGACGGCACAGGACATACCTCCAGAGGCGATGAAGGCTTTCGGATTGTGGGGACAAAGAAGTCTTTTTACTGCAGCCCCAGACCAGGTGAGAGGGAGGGACCGGGTCATCTCATTCCCAGAAGAGGTTTGTCATGGGAAAATGCAAGGTTGGATGGAAAAGATGGGGGTAAAATGAGGAGGAGAGGCGGATTGGATGAATGGATGGAACAGTAATGTACAGCGCAGATGGGGTTAAAAGAATGGGAGAAATGATCAAAGATGACAAGGTTATTACTGGATGTGTGTAGTGTAGTTGTAGAGCACAAGACAGTTTAACGTGTGGAGATTATATGTTTTACTTCTTCCCATGTTTAGGTGGATTTCTTCTGGATGCCAAGGTTTCCCTCATCAACCCAAAACAGGCAGCAGAGGAGAAATTGCCCAGTGAAGACGACACAATATTGCCTTAAAGCAATTGCAGTGGCATATTGAAATAAAGGTGGGAGATAATGTACAACAATCTATAAAGGTCAAAAGGTCAGATTATTGAAATGTCTCTTTATTCTTCACCGGTATTTTGTGAATATATATACTCATTCACTCCCTGTTGTTGTGTACATACAGACAGCATTTCTGAAATTGCCCATATATGGTCATGTTTGTAGCAGCCAAAGGGGTAAACTAAGAAGGGAAAAGGCTAAACTTTCTCCCATTTCTCCACCAATACTTTAAAGCAGAAGTAAGTAACTCATGCCCCTAGAGGCCATAAGCGCCACTGCAGGTGTCTTGGCATGTTGCGTTTTTTTACTCATTAATTGTCCATTAATTGTCCGTGCGAGTAAATACTACGCTGACGGAAAAGACAAAGGGAGAGAGGGAACTACATCCAACTACACAATGGAGATCATTTTTTTCACTCAAACTTGGCTGTAAATACTGTTTAAGTGGCGCTAGCCCGCAGTTAGCTTTGCCCGTTAGCCTGGTAGCTTCTTCTTCGTGATTCTATCAGTGTGTAATGGTGCTCCGGGTTGGTGCAGGGAAAGTTGCAATTGTGGTTTTCTGGCCAGAGACACCAGGGGGAGATGAAAGACCCCCCAACAACAAACTTTTTTCTTCTTTAACAAATGCTAAATTATGATTTTTTTTTTCTACTAAATAAAGATACAGAGAGACAGAGAGGAGCAAAGTGGGTCAATGGCCCATAAATGCTTTAAAAACAATGCTAACCAGGAATCTAATGTTAGCTTCATGCTACATATGCTAATGTTAGCTACGAGTGTCGTTATTTGCTTTTACTGAACAATTTGCTGTGAAAAAACATCCATATGGACCCGATTTTGGTTTGATTTTGTTTGTGTGTGATAAACATGTTCATCGTCCCCCAGCAAACAGGTAAAAGGAGTGACAAATTGTGATACCCGTGAGAGGTTTTCTTCCCCCTTGGTTAGGCCACGCGTTGCCATCCGTATCTATCTTGGCACAAAAATTCCAAATGTGAAAAACGATGCTTCATGCTTATCCTAGCTCTTGGCTTGTGACCTCCTTCAAAACCCACATCCCCGGGCTGCTCCAGTGGGCGACTTTTACTCTCCTCAAACCATATATATTTTTAATGATGCAGTGATACCATCACATGGACAAACTCCTGCCTCGAAGACACGACTTCTGCCACTTTCTCCGCTTTGTAAAATGAATTAATGTGTTTGTGCAAGCCGTCTGAGCTTCCTTAGCAAAACTGGGCACAGCGAGGAGGGAAAAGTGTAATAAAGTCAAATATTCAGCCGCTTCCAATGGAAACTTGCTCCGCGCTGTGGTGATATGTTGCGCAGATGTCGGGGAAAGATTTCAACAGTAGAAGTCCCCAGGAGAGACTAGTGCTACCGGAGCTGCCAATACAAGCATTAAGAAAACACAAAGACGAACTCAGACACCTTTATAGGTCTTGAGAAATTGCCTGTTCTCTATGTCTTTCTTGTGAGGAGCTTTTAAGGAGCAAACCACGGTTCCACGTCATCGGCTTCTGCCCAAGATGTGTCCAGCCCAGTCACTCCCAATATGACTAATCTATTATTGAGATGAAGTACAGGCGTGTCAAATTTTGTTTTAATTCAGTACACTGTGTTATTTCATCACGTTCCCGGCGGAGGATTGTTTTTAATTAGTTTGCCTTTCTGTGTTTGGCCATGTATGATATAAACTTCTTCAAACCTTTTACTGATATCAATTGTAAAAGAGCAATTTACAAGATGAGATACTTGTTTATGTGCACTGTTGTTGTATAGTTACAGTAACTTTTTAAAGTGCATCTTACAATCATTGCCTCTAACCTAGTAACGCCCAGTTTGGCTTCTTCTAGCTTCTTGAAAATATACGCCAAAATAGCGATAAAACAAGATGTAAACAAGGATGAAAATGGCAACAAAAAACTTCAAAGATGTGGACAGAAAAGCGGCAAAAATACTACAAAAATGTGACAACGTGGCCTTAGCTTTCAAATGACAGGCCCATAGGCTGTGAACTCTCTAGTAGTGAAGAATTTGGGTAAAGCTGAGCATGGAGAAAATGTGCTCGGTTAAACATCTTGAAAACTCGTTGTTTTGTACTGGGGGGGGAAAAATCCAGGTCATTTATTGTCAGAGTCTGCTTGTTTTTTCTTTATTTTGGAAAGTTTCTATTTCCGCATCGGTATCTCAAATGTGCTTGATTCCTGGCACAATATCTGGAAACCACAGGTGAGGTATTGCAGTCTCCCTTTGACTTTGATTATATGCTCATTCCAGATATTTCAGTTCCAGCAGTGACCAGCAGGGGGAGACATTTCTTCTCACACGAACCGAAGCAATAATGGACATATGTGGGCATCCCAGCGTATACATTACTCAGTTCTCCTGAATGACTCGTGTCTGCTGCTCTTCAGTAATATCTCAAATGCACCTGTGTGTACGTAAAAGAGGATTTTAGCCACGACGATGAAGACATGAGCCCTGCGGTCCGGTAGGTGTGTGGTCCAGGATGTCAGTCAGCAGGCTCAAAATATAACCTGCCATCTTTGTCTTTTAAATTATATGACAGGGAAAAGAAACAAATCTTATCACACCTGGCATAATTTCACAGTAATTTGCTCTATAAACGCATAAGAGTCCCTAAAAAAGCCATGAAAAAGGCAAAGTTAAAATACAAATACAAAAAAAGTTACCTCAACAATAATTTTACTGTATTTAAAGTTGCACTTTATTTCATAGTTTGGCTGGGGGTGCGACTTATACTCAGGTGTGACTTATATATCAAAATATATCATTTCATGTTTGTTATTTTTACACTGACAGCCGCTAGAGGGCGCTGCAGGCTTGTGTTCCAGTATCTGCTACTCCTGTAAGGGTTGTACAATTACAAATAAAACACTTACTTACTTACTGTACCACTGAAAATGTAAAAAGCTGTAAAGTGATTGGAGTGACGGAGAAAAAAAAGGTAATCGTGGGCTAAAAGCTCGATGGCCACAGCTAGAGGAACGAGTTTGCAAATGGGTACTTGAATAACATGCTGCCGGGAGAGCCCTTTATGCCCAGGCTGGTGCGACTTATACTCTGGAACGACTTATATATGTTTTTTCTTAGTTATTCATATTTTGGCTGGTGCGACTTATACTCTGGAACGACTTATATATGTTTTTTTCTTTGTTATTCATATTTTGGCTGGTGCGACTTATACTCCAGAGCGACTTATATATGTTTTTTTCTTCATTATGCATTTTTTTGCTGGTGCAACTTGTACTCCGGAGCGACTTATATATGTTTTTTCTTTGTTATTCATATTTTGGCTGGTGCGACTTATATTCCGGAGTGACTTATATATGTTTTTTTCTTCATTATGCATTTTTTCCCTGGTGCGACTTATACTCGTGAGTGACTTATATATGTTTTTTTCTTCATTATGCATTTTTTCCCTGGTGCGACTTATTCTCTGGAGCGACTTATATATGTTTTTTCTGTATTATTCACATTTTGGCTGGTGCAACTTATACTCTGAAATGACTTATATATGTTTTATTCTTTGTTATTCATATTTTGGCTGGTGCGACTTATACTCCAGAGCGATTTATATATGTTTTTTCTTTGTTATTCATATTTTGGCTGGTGCGACTTATACTCCGGAGCGACTTATATATGTTTTTTTCTATATTATTCACATTTTGGCTGGTGCGACTTATACTCTGGAGCGACTTATATATGTTTTTTTCTATATTATTCACATTTTGGCTAGTGCGACTTATACTCTGGAGCGACTTATATATGTTGTTTTCTATATTATTCACATTTTGGCTGGTGCGACTTATACTCCGGATTGACACATATCTTTTTTTTCTTTATTATTCATATTTTGGCTGGTATGATTTTTTAGTCTGGAGTGACTTATATATGTTTTTTCTGTATTATTCACATTTTGGCTGGTGTGACTTATTCTCCGGAGTGACTTATATATGTTTTTTCTGTATTATTCACATTTTGGCTGGTGCGACTTATACTGCAGAGCGACTTATAGTCCGGAAAATACAGTAATAATATTCATTGTGTATTAGGTCGAGTCCCACGCTGCCTCCCATAGTCTGGCAAGCCCTGGGTAAAATTCACCCGGAATTGATTTTATGACGGTCTTTCACAGCCGTCAGCGGGAAACAGGAGCTCCTCTTTCATGGTCATAACGTGAGCTACACTTTTACTGAGGGGAAAATTCCTCTGTTCTTGCGCTGCGCCGCTCCCGTCTCTGCACATCCGGACTTCTGCTACCTCTTATGCTACAATAACACGGACCACAGACAACTCACATATGTTCCCAACCTCTTAATTGCTGTCGTTTTCATAACTCCGACAAAAACGCACCCAAGATTATGTTAAAAAGAAACAGGAAACAATTTCAAAGGATGAAATGTTTGCTTTTCTGAAAATATATGGTTTTATATGGAGGTAAGGCTAAACCTTTTCCCTAGTATGTGCAAGCTGGCATTAAATCTATATTTCTTTGAAAGTTCTGACATTGCTCAAGTATTTTTATTGTATAAGTTCATCAAAAATACAGAAACTATGGTCTAAAACATATTCAGTTGCAGTTTTGGCTGAAATGAAGTTGCCCATTTCCCCTCTGTTTGTGTATCTGTTTACTATGTCTTCTCCAATTATCACTTATACTAAATACCTAGACAAAAAAACATTGTAAAAATAATAAGGATTATGACTACACCATGAACCTTATTTTTAATGTAAAGCTCACAGCACTTTACAACCCAATTATAAAAGGGTAATAGGTAAATAAAAGGAGGGAAATAGTATGGAATTTAAAAGTGTAATAACATTGTAATGATAGTACCTGTAAACAAGGAACCTATATCATGTATTTCAATACCGCCTTTTTTCTGCCTGAGCTCATGTGAGTGAGTGAGCAGTTGGTGGTGCTCGGAGGGGCCGATGGCGCAGACTGGTCGCCTCACTTCCGTCAGTCTACCCCAGGGCAGCTGTGGCTACAATAGTAGATTACCACCACCAAGTATGAAGTGAATGAATAATGCAATGTAAAGCGTCTGTGAGTGTCCAGAAAAGCGCTATATAAAACCAATGTATTATTAGTATTTTATTTCATAAATCGTAATTTTCAAGGACGAAGACATGTATTTCTCGTTTGCCCCAGGGGCAGATCTAGAGGGGTGACATGGGGTGCCAGCTGCCACCTCTAGTAAAGGTCACCCCACTGATGTCATGCCATGTCTCACATGTGCTCTAGAAGCTACTTGGGTGCTTAAAGAGGCTCACTCTCAGTTGGTATTATAACAACTTTGAAGCTAAATAAGGAGCCAGGTGCCAACTCCCGTGGCTCCCAAGATGATGATTTTTTTACAAAAGTTAAAATTGTACCTGAGTTAGAAACCCCCTACTTATATCATGGACAATGCTACTATTTTTATATAATTTTGAGAGGCTCAGCCTGCATCTAAACGGAAACATTGCCTTGAGCTCAAGCAAAACTTGCGTAAACATTCGCCACTGTAAAATGTGCTGCCACCCCAGAAATTGTCCCTGACCCTGCTTGCCACCCCATGATTTTTTTTTTCTAGATCCCCCCCTGGTTTGCCCTATAGTCATCGTACTGTTGGGGCTATTACCAAGTTATTATCAGTGTTGGGCAAGTTACTTTAAAACTGTAATATATTCTGTGTTAGTAGTTGTAGCTATAAGATTGTAGTATGTTTGTATTCCATAATACTGTTTGACTTACTTTTGGTAAAATATAAAATGAAAATAGTAATAACGACAACGAGCAAAACTACAGTCAAAGTTGTACTTTTACTTCTCTTTCCCCCATTCTCTCTGTTTTGTTTTGATGACATTACACGCAACTGCAGACCTTATACACCAGTGTCCGTTATTTGGGGGGAGTAAAAAGTAATATTTTCATAACTCGTTACTTTTGTAATCCGTTACCCCCAACACTGGTTTTTACTGTGGTGTAATGTAAAGTGAGACTAAATTATTTACAGCTAAGGAAACTGTTGCGCGACCATTAGGGATGGCATTGCACCTGTCTCAATATTTTCAAAACCAGATGGGAGTCACATTATTTTCAGCTCAGAAATCCTTGGCACAGACAGAACTGGGGCATTTACTTGGCACCTGAGCGGTCTGAGCAGACGATGAGTATCATTCTAAAACTTAAACCAATGTGTGGCACAGATGTGGTACAGGAGCTAGCATTAGCGCGCTGAAATCATCGAGTCCATCAGAGAAAATATAGTCCTGGTGCGTTCAGAGGCAGCGCTGTAGGTCTGAGAGTGGGCTGGACGCGGTAATGACAGGTTACTGAAGCTGCAGCAGAGACGGAGGAGCACGTAAAACTCAGATTCATCTCACTTTACTGTGACAGGCTTTAAAATTGCGTTGTTTTTGTGCAGTTAGTTCCAGCTGTAAACTGGGAACATCAACAACTGCTTGTTGCCATTTGCTGCTTGTTTCATTTTAATTGTTGATACTGGATTTTTGGTGTGATATAAGCACACTAAAGTTGGTAAATGCACATGTTTTGTTTTGGTTACCAGGCCCATTGATCACTCTGGGATCTTTCATGTCAAAACAGGGATCTCCAACCAGCTCTCCAGCCCTTTATTGATAGCTCACCAAAGACTAAAATCTATACATTTCTACTCAGCTTGATCGATCACATTTTAGAGGCTTTTTCTTTTAAAACATTTAGGTTAATTCATTTTCTTCAGTCCATGTTTAAACATCATCTTGGCTTCAACCTCTCCAGAGTGAACTCCTTAACTCCTTAACTCCGTTAAGTCGCAGGGTGACGAGTATCTTTTTTTGTTACATAAAAGTATCTCTTCAGGCAAAGAAAGGTTGGAGACACTTGATCTACAATGATCCCTGTCCCCGATCAATCAAGTGTTAATAGAACCTACAAAGCTATAGATCTTAACTTGATGACTGGAGTTCTCCCATCATTGAAGTGGCAAGTAATAAACAGTATGATCTCATATATTTTCACACCTGTGCATGTTCTTACCATAGACATAATAAATAATATACTCCGTCTGCTCCCTCCTCCCCGTTTACCATAATGACAATGTTCGAAAGGGAAATCATGGTGGATTTACAGACTCCTCCTACCCGGAGCATGTTCCTAAAAAGGGCATAAGGGCGGGATCTTCACTGTAGACTCTGCCCTTGCGTGACGTGTAGTTCGGTCGTAGCCGTGCCATTAGCTCTGATGCTAATGGCCTGTCAATCAAAGTCCAGCCTTCATTAGTATACAAGATTTATAAAATGTACCTTGCGAAAAAACAGCCTGGTTTCTTTAATTGTAACTAACCCAGCGTTATCACAGGAGCAATATCTCGCTGTAGAAAGTACCAGAAAATTAGAAACCAGCAGGCTTTGCAGTTGCTTAGAACGTGTGGAAAGTGCAATGCTTTCTAATGGACAACTAGCTTGTTTTGCCGCCCACATATGGAGGAACTGCAGCAATGGCGGCCCCTCGTGTCGCAGTCATAAAGCAGTGCAACCAGCGGCCATTGGTTATTTTTAGACTGAACTCTATGCCAGGGTTTCCCAAAGTGGGGGTCGGGACCACTCAGCGGAGTTGCAGGACACTGAAGTGGGGATAAATTCACAACGTCCAATTTGATGTATTTTATGATTGAGAACAGTATAGTTAAATTAAGCCAAACATCACAATTTTGCATCCAAACATACATTAAAAAACAGATTTGGAGCAACTGAATTTATTATTGTTGTTGTTGTTCTGGTGATTTTGGGGATCACGTACCGAAAAGTTTGGAAACCCCTGCTCTATGCTTTTACATTCTATTCATTTTAGTCTTACATTCCAAATACCTTCATAATAGTTGTAGATCAAGACAAATTTCCCTCAGGTTCATTCTTTGTATCTTATCTTATTACCATGCAATTACTGGGCTGTAAAGTGCCACCTATTTCTGTTTAACCTACTTTATGTAAGTACTATATGTTTAAATTCAAAAGTGAACCACATGGTCCAAAACTGCAATGAGCCACCAAAATACCAGAGAGACCTTCAATAATAAATGTGTTCCCACGTGTTATTCAGACACCTGGGTTCAGAAATAACTGTGCTAAACCCCGGCCTCTCTCCGTCAGACGTTTCTCTCTGCTTTCCCTCTGTGACTCACGTTCGAAATAAAACGCTCCAGTGACTGTTTTCACACAGAGCCACAGGAAGTCGGGATCTGTGGAGCTTCAGACGTTAATCTTTTATATATTTTACATCCTCTGAGAGTCACCCAAACGAACATGATGGATTAATTAGGAAACAATGCCCTCTTCTCTGCAGAAATGAGAGAGAAAAACTCGACTTGAAGAGGAGTGGTGAAATAATGAGGCTCTATTCTGTCCATATGGAAACGTGCTTAACCCAGATATTCATGAGAAGCTCAAGTCAGGAAGTACGGGGGCGTCATATAGTATAATACAATTGTTTCTTCATATCTCTGTGTTTGAAAATGCCCTGATAATGTAATTCATTTAACCTCCTAACCCCCACCTGAACTGGGCACATCTTCTCCAGTTTGGCTTTTCCCAAATCTAAAAGCTTCTTGAAAAAAAGTGTCACAATAGGGACAAAAATGCAACAATAAAATCAACAAAAGAGCAACAAGGAAGTAACAGAAAAGTGATGAAAAAGTGCAGAAAAAGTGGCAAAAATGTGACAAAAAATTGACAAAAAGAGACAAAAAAAGAAAAAAAGCGACAAAAAGTGACAAAAAACGGACAAAAAAGACAAAAAAAGACAAAAAGCGACGAAAAGTGACAAAAAGAGACAAAAAAGGACAAAAAGCAAAGGAAAGTGACAAATAAGCCACAAAAGAGCAACATATATGAGACAAAAACAAGGCTGACAATGCAACAAAGAAGAGACAAAAAGGTGACAAAAATCTGACAAAAAAGTGGCAAAAATGTGACAAAAAAGTGGCAAAAATTTGACGAAAAAGTGGCAAAAATGTGACAAAACAAAGTAGCAAAAATGTGACGAAAAAGTGGCAAAAATGTGCCAGAAAAGTGACAAAAAAGAGACAAAAAAATTTAAGAAAAAGTGAGAAAAAAGTCTCAAAAATGTGGCGAAAAACTGATGAAAACGTGACAAACATATGTGACAAAACCAAAAAAGTGACAGAAACGCATTAAAAAAGCAATGAAAAAAAAGTTTTTCAAAAAATGACAACGCGAGTAAAGTGATCCATTTAGATGAGTTTTGTAGATTTGGATGAAGCTGAACGATGTATAATTGTAAAGCTCTTTGTGACCAAGTCTGTGAACTTCTTCTTCTTCCTCTCCCTCTTTTCCTCTTCTTTTTCTTCTGAACTTGAGAAAATGCACTGTTGTTGGAATCAGTTCGAGGTTCTTATTTACAATTTTTATCGTAAAAAAAAAATGCGTTAGGTTTGTTCCTGCCCACAATGAATTTGCACGCTTTGGCC